>NC_058369.1:165380180-166046430 GCF_018350175.1 Felis catus | reverse complement strand
TGTGATGTCTATAAGCCGAGTCGTGGGTGGATTCCCCCAGGACAGGAGCAACTTTTCTAAAACATTTCTTTCAGTTCACTGTGGTTCTATTTACAGACTTAGCATCTATGCTGTTCCTAACGGAAGGCTAATGTTACTAATGGCACCTCAACAAATCTCACTGATGGTCCCTCCTGGGAGGAAAACTCTAGATGGGTGTTTCTCAAACTGAGTGGGATGAACCGAGGAGTCAGAGGACACATGCTCTTTTCAAGAACTTTTAAGTTTCATGTGTTTGTTTTGGGGCAAATCTTAATAAAATTAATATGAAACATTCTAGATCACCTGGATGCCCATCTGTGTCCTATCATTGAATTTAGTCCCTGAGTTTATGTTTATGAGAACATTGCCGCCAAGTGGAACCACTTGGCTATTGTGGGCCAGTGAGGAAAGAATCCAAGTGAATTTGGTTATGTAAATAAATGATACATTCCCGCCAGGCAATGTGACAATAATTTCAGGCTGCGTTGTTCCAAAGACAATTTCTCAGCAAGTCAAATAAAGAAAAATCATGAGAAATTGAGTCCTCAGATGATAACACAGGCATGAGAAATAGAAGGCCTTGCCCGGGGATAGTCAGGGCTATAGTCAGGTTATAGTCAGCTGCCACATGGTTTCAACACCAGCCCCCAAAACCAATATTATTGCTTGTGATTGGTTGGTTGTGTGGATTTATTGGTGTCAATTAATAAATTATATTTGGCTTTTAAGTTATATGAGTTTATACCTAGTTTTGTGTGTGCCCCTATTTAACAAAGTGATTTACGTCAAATTCAATAATGTAATTTATCATATTAGGATGTCAACTGTATTGATAAATACAGATGCAAAAATTCTAAAAAATAGCAGTTTTTTAAAAATGTTTATTTATTATTGAGAGACAGAGCACACGTCGGGGAGGGGCAGAGAGAGAAGGAGATACAGAATCTGAAGTAGGCTCCAGGCTCCGAGCTGTCAGCACAGAACCTGACGGGGGGCTCGAACTCACAAACTGCGAGATCACGACCTGAGCCAAAGTCGGACTCTTAACCAACTGAGCCACCCAGGTGCCCCTAAAAAATAGTAGTTTTAAAAATGCAGCAAAATATATATGTCTACAAGAAAATCCATCATCACCAATTGGGCTTATCCTAGTAATGTCAGATTGCTTTTCTACGGATCAATACAACATACCCACTGATGGATAAAGGGACAAAACCACATGATCATCTCAATATATGCAGAAAACACACTGATTTCAAAATCCATTCCAGTTAAGAAAAATAAAACACAAACCACAATATCAAGGGCAAAAACAACAACAAAAGAACAAACAAAACTTCAGAGCAATCTAGAAATAGAAAGGACCTTCTTTAAACTGACTCAGGGCACCCACCAAATAAGCCTGCATCAACTTCACGAAAAACAGGGAAAACCTGAGAGCACTAGACATAAGATGCAGAATGAGTCCCCATGATTACGGTTCCACTCCACCTAGCACTGGTGTCCCAGAGAGCACAGTACTCACGACAGGAAACAGAAGCAGAGGGCAGGTGGAAGGAACAAGTAGGGGCACCTGGGTGGTTCAGTCGGTTGAGCATCTATCTGGCTCTTGATTTCAGCTCAGGTCATTATCTCATGGTCTGTGGTGAGATCGAGCCCCAAGTCAGGCTCTGGGCTGACCGCATGGAGCCTGTCTGGGATTTTCTCTCTCCTTCTCCCTCCCCGCCTCCCCCTGCCTCTTCTCTCTCTCCCAAGAGAGAGTTTTTTTAAAACAAAAAAAAGACAGAGGGACAAGTAAATTGGTGGTCATGTGGAGACGAATACAATTGTCCACCTCCACAGTCTGAAAGCAACCATAGATAAATGATAGATGAGCCATAGATAAAGAAACCATACACACAAAATCAATGTAAGAAGTGAATTGCGATTCTATTCAACAGCAAATATAAATTAGAAAAGTTACATGTGAGGCGCGCCTGGGGGGCTCAGTCGGCTGAGCGGCTGACTTCAGCTCGGGTCATGATCTCACAGTTCGTGAGTTTCAAGCCCCACGTTGGGCTCTCTGCTGTCGGTGCAGAGCCCACTTCACATCTTCTGTCCCCCCACTCTCTTTCTGCCCCTCGTGTGCACTCTCTCTTTCAAAAATAATATGAACATTAAAAAATAAAGAAAACTTACATTTGAAAAAATGAGACATAAGATAGTTCCAAAAAAATATCCAATACATAGGGATAAATCGAAGCCAAATGTTTAGAAGTAATTTATGGAGAAAATCTTAAAACTTTAGTGAAAGACATTTTTTTTTAAAAAAAAGTAAAAACAGTGGCAACTATAACATGTATTGGAACATTCAGTAGCTGGAGTTCATAAATTCCCCCTCAGCTGCCCAACTAATCTTCCAAAAGTGTTTTCGAAAGAACGGAACAAACTTATTTTAAACTCCGTGTACAGACACACACACACACACTTGCACACAAAGTGCCAAAAACAGCCAAGACACTTCTCAAGAACGTGGTCGGGGGACTAGGTACACCAATGCCCGTCTAGTACAACTGACATACTAATAACTGTTGTACAATAGATGCATCATCATACCTATTATAAAGCTACACTGATAGAAGGCCGGATGGAACACAACAGAGGGTCTGAAAACACACACACACACACACACACACACACACACACACACACACACAGCTGATAAACGGCAGAGGCATCCTTGAAGATCAGTAAGGAAGGGAAGAGTTTTTCAGTAAATGGTTCTGGGGAAACTGGTTATTCCTATGGAAAAATGATTCGTACCTATGTTTCACACACGACCCCAAAATCAACTTCACGTGGATGAAAGGTGTAGTTGTGAAGACGAAATTACGAACGTGTCAGGAGAGAATGCAGGAGAATATCTGCAGGTCCTCAAGGATGGGGAAGAATTTCTTTTAAAAGGCATAAGAAAGGCAAGCCAGGGGCGCCTGGGTGGCGCAGTCGGTTGAGCGTCCGACTTCAGCCAGGTCATGATCTCGCGGTCCGGGAGTTCGAGCCCCGCGTCAGGCTCTGGGCTGATGGCTCGGAGCCTGGAGCCTGTTTCCGATTCTGTGTCTCCCTCTCTCTCTGCCCCTCCCCCGTTCATGCTCTCTCTCTCTCTCTCTCTGTCCCAAAAATAAATAAACGTTGACAAAAAAAAAAAAAAAAGAAAGGCAAACCGTAAGTGAATAAATTTGATTTTGTTGAAATTACTATTTTTTCCTGCCAAAGAATATCAAAGCGAGGGTGAAAGACAAGCTATAAAATGAGGGAAAATACTGGCAATAATAAAATGGACACTTAGAATTCAAAATATGTACAGGAACTGTACACGACAATAAGAAAGGGCAAAGAGCCCAAAAGAGTAACAGGGGAAAGGCGCACATAGATGTCTTACGAAAGAGGTTAACATGAATGGTAAATGCACATAGGAGAGACATTAGCCTTGCTAGACATCAAATATATGCAAATAGAAACCCACAGAAACTTTGACAAGTGTGTGTAACTGTACACAGCCATGCTGAAAATGAATTTAAACACTTGCTAGAAATTGGCTGCCTGTCCACAGACGGGAAACTGGATAAAGGCGTTGGGATACATGAAATCGGCTGCCTATCCACAGACGGGAAACTGGATAAAGGCGCTGGGATACATGAAATCGGCTGCCTATCCACAGACGGGAAACTGGATAAAGGCGCTGGGATGCATGAAATCGGCTGCCTATCCACAGACGGGAACTGGATAAAGGCATTGGGATATATATGTAGAATGAAAAAGACTCAGTGAGAGCCCATGTATCAATATCCACAGATAACACAAACAATACTGGGCGCAAAACTCAAGCAACAGGAATATAAACAGCATATGGTAACAGTTATGTTGAGTTAAAACATAAGCAATATGCCAGAGATTCATAAATATGCAGCGAAATGCTGTTTGAAAGCAGCAGGGCAACATAAAGAAAATTTGGTCCTGGTTCACTTGGCAGGAGTGGGGGACACCAAAGGGGGACTCAGTGTCTTGTTTCATGTTGAATGGAAGGTACGAGTGTTCACTTTACTATTCTTTGTATTTCATGTGTATTTTTAAAAAAAATTTTAATGTTTATTTTTGAGAGAGAGAGAGAGAGACAGAGACAGAGCACAAGCAGGGAAGGGGCAGAGAGAGAGGGAGACACAATCTGAAACAGGTTCCAGGCTCTGAGCTGTCAGCACAGAGCCCTACACAGGGCTTGAACCCACGAACTGCGGGATCATGACCTGAGCTGAAGTCAGATGCTTAACCGACTGAGCCACCCAGGCGTCCCTGTATTCTTTTTCTTTAAATGTTTATTTACTTTATTTTTGACAGAGACAGAGAGAGAGAGAGAGAGAGAGAGAGAGAGAGAGGCAGAGAGAGGGGAGATAGAGATCCCAAGCAGGCTCCACACTGTCAGCACAGAGCCCAAAGTGAGGCTCAAACTCATGAACTGTGAGATCATAACCTGAGCCAAGATCAAGAGTTGTATGCTTAACTGACTGAGCCACCCAGGTGCCTCTCATGTGTATTCTTAATAAACTATTTCATGAACACATAAAAGTGCATTTAAAACAAAAAATAGTTAAATGTAGAAAACTAATAAAAAATGTTGTCACCCCCTGGGGAAGGGGACACACACAGTTTCCTCTATGCTCTTCTAAAAGAGCTGTGTGCACCACTCAAATGTGAGTTATGTCATGTTGGACTAAGGATCTGGTCTCTCTTGGGAGGAATATTTTCTTCTAATTGGGGTTTAGCGTCTGCTCTGGGGTTCTGAAGGCTCATTTGTGGAACCTGCAGAGATTTTGGATGGAAATATCACAGTTGAGCCAATGTTTCGTTTCCTTTTAGGATGGTCGTGGCGGGGGGGGGAATAAGGGCGTTGGATTCATTACAGGAGAGGCTGTGTCAGGAGACGGTCGGCTTCTACATATTGCAGGGAAGGTTCTTATGGGTGTCCTGAATACAAATGTCCTCATTCACAGTAATAATAATACTTTGTATCTGCAGGGCATTTAAAGGATTTTTCAAAGACTTTTCACAGACATGAACTCATCTGCTCTTGACCTAAGTCATCTTGGCTTTTCAACTGAGGACACTGAGCCCGGACGTAGAGTTTGGCGCAAAAAAGGAGCAGGGGCTACAGAACTCGGGGGTCAGTTCTGACACCATCACTCACACATGACCTTGGGCAAATGATGCACATTATCTGAACTTCTGTTTTCTCACTGCTGAATGGAGACAGGCTGGACAAAAGAGACCATATGTGCAAAATGCCTGGCCTGGTGACTTGTGTGCATTGGAAGCCCTGAAGAAACGGTGGCTTTATTCTTAGTTCTTATGTCCCAGTGGACACAGCCACAGGGTGACAACCTTCCATTTAAAACCCAGCGCTTCTGTTACTTCAGGCTGTCATTTCAGTATACTTCAGTGCTTAAAGCTCTGATTAGGCAAGATCAGACAAAAATGATTAATATTGTGTAAAACATCTGTCCACGTGGGCAATGACTCCTCACCCAGAGTTAGAAGGAAAAGAAAACAGAACAGTTCAGAGACGTCTGGATCTTAACTTTGCACTGACTCGAGTGGCCAGGACCACAGCGAATGGCAAAGCAGTTAGTAACCCCCTGTAAGTGCTGTCGACCCAACGGGGTCCAGCTGCCTCGTGGAAGGGACAGTTTCACTGGAAATGGCTGGCAACGTTAATGTGACACACGCCTTTGTTACAGGCGTGGTGGTTAAAAACAGACTCTCACAGGGGCGCCTGGGTGGCGCAGTCGGTTAAGCGTCCGACTTCAGCCAGGTCACGATCTCGCGGTCTGTGAGTTCGAGCCCCGCGTCAGGCTCTGGGCTGATGGCTCAGAGCCTGGAGCCTGTTTCCGATTCTGTGTCTCCCTCTCTCTCTGCCCCTCCCCTGTTCATGCTCTGTCTCTCTCTGTCCCAAAAATAAATAAACGTTGAAAAAAAATTTTTAAATAAAAAAAAATAAATAAAAAAACAGACTCTCACAGATTCTCTGTTTTGCCACGAAGTTGAAATGTGACCATGAGGTCTCAAAGTTTATGGAAGAGGCCATCTGGTGTCCTCCTGAGTGCCAGCATCTGAACCCATGAGGTTCATGTCTGGCTGCACACGAGAAGCACCTGGAGCTTTTGTGGATCCCAGTGCCCGAGTCCCAACCCGGCGTAAATGCACCAGCATCTGTGGGCACGGGGCCAAGTCTTATAAAGTCAGTGCAGCAGAGCTGAGAACTGTTAGTGTCAACAATCCTCTGTACTATAACCCTTTCGCTTCCCTAAACATCTACCAGGCTGTTGAACCCTTGGCCAATAAAGTTTCAGGGTTATCGGAAGAAAGGAGTTACAGACTACCATGTCATTGGGAAATTACAAATAGGCTGGCACATGTCTTTATGACACAGCTGCGTGACAGGCTGGCTCTGTCCTGTCACTGATGTCCAGCCCAGATATGATTCAATGGGGATACGGGGACATGGCCGACACTGCGTGTGTGAACTAACGAGATGTGCCATGGAGAGGCTCTGTGGTGCTTTGTCAGTCTAGAACAGATAGTGTAAATTTCCGTGACTCACTAATTTGTTTTTTTGGTATTCTGTACTTTCTTGGAGGGATATTTTTGGAGTCAGCCAACCTTATAAAGCAAAACACAGGAAATTGGAAAGACAGAATTCACTAAACGACCATGAACCTTGTCCTGGGGTGATCAGATTTACAGGAAATAGCAAGTCGTGACTTCAGGGACCAGTTCAATCATTCAAGTTCCATTAAAGAATCACATTTTAAAATTTTAAATTAAAAAAATTTAATTAAAAATTAAAAAAAAACATAGGAGCTTGTATAGGCTATGGAGAAAATAAGTTTAACTGCATAAATACATGTATATGCAATTGTAAGTTCTTTGAAAATCTGGAAGTTTACCAGGATTTGGCAGAGTCTGAGCTCGAACATGATGTCATGAGTAACTTGGGAGGTCGAAAAGGTTCAGAGTTAAGGGAGGCACGCCACAAGCTGGCAGGCCCGGCTAACTTCTACAACAGGGTGAACACACAGACAGAAACATGACCAATAGGCCTGGGGAGGATGCTTGTGCTGGGAAAGCTAAGTGATCTGCACCTTGGTAAATAACATGTGTGAACTGATGAGTCCCTCATCCAGCCTCTGAATGGTTATGCGATGCTCACTCATGGTCAAGTCTACTCCACAGGGCTGAGGACACACCAGCGACAGGGAGGAGGTTCGAAGGAGCTTATGGTCTGCTGGGGAAGAAAGAAGTGACCAGGACCTAACTGCATGGGGTGAGACTTGATGACAGTGAAGACGGCACAGGCAGGACATAAGCGGAGGGTCTCTAGCACGGGCTTGGCTGCAGGGTGAGGGTTTGGGAAAACACAGGTGTGAGCTGGGATCTGAAAGGCAACGTGGCTTTAACCAGGCAAAGGAGGTTGGCCAAGGGGTCTATGAAGAGCGTGTTCCCAGGAAAGCAGTCAAATTACAGGAAACTGGAGTTTACGGTGGCTGTGTTCAGCTGGCAGCATGGAGGCTGACGGGGGAGACGGCAGAGAATGCACCCAGGAAGGGCCAACGGGTTTGGGCTTTCTCCCTAAAGGCAGCACAGCAGTGGAAGGGAAACATGGTCACTCAGCTGCAGAAATGGAGAACATTCTGGAGCAGGGGTAGATTTGGAGGGAGACAGCATTGTAGAATCCAGGGGTGAGGCGATGGCAGGGATGGAGAAGCTATCACGACAGCTGTCAAAAAAGCAGGACAGCAGAACGCACAGGACTGTGGATGGGTCAAGACAGGGCAGAGGAAGGCGGGGGGGGGGGTCACAGGACTGTGGATGGGTCAAGACAGGGCAGAGGAAGGCGGGGGGGTCACAGGACTGTGGATGGGTGAAGACAGGGCAGAAGAAGGGGGGGGTCACAGGACTGTGGATGGGTCAAGACAGGGCAGAGGAAGAAGGGGGGGGTCACAGGACTGTCGATGGGTCAAGACAGGGCAGAGGAAGGAGGGGGGGTCACAGGACTGTGGATGGGTCAAGGCAGGGCAAAGGAAGGGGGGGGTCACAGGACTGTAGATGAGTCAAGACAGGGTAGAGGAAGGAGTGGGGGGGTCACAGGACTGTGGATGGGTCAAGACAGGGCAGAGGAAGGCGGGGGGGTCACAGGACTGTGGATGGGTCAAGACAGGGCAGAGGAAGGTGGGGGGGGTCACAGGACTGTGGATGGGTCAAGACAGGGCAGAGGAAGGAGTGGGGGGGGTCACAGGACTGTGGATGGGTCAAGACAGGGCAGAGGAAGGAGTGGGGGGGTCACAGGACTGTGGATGGGTCAAGACAGGGCAGAGGAAGGCGGGGGGGGGTTCACAGGACTGTGGATGGGTCAAGGCAGGGCAAAGGAAGGGGGGGGTCACAGGACTGTGGATGGGTCAAGACAGGGCAGAGGAAGGAGGGGGGGGGTCACAGGACTGTGGATGGGTCAAGACAGGGCAAAGGAAGGGGGGGGTCACAGGACTGTCGATGGGTCAAGACAGGGCAAAGGAAGGCGGGGGGGTCACAGGACTGTGGATGGGTCAAGACAGGGCAAAGGAAGGAGGGGGGGTCACAGGACTGTGGATGGGTCAAGACAGGGCAGAGGAAGGCTGGGGGGTGTAAAGAGCGCAGGGTTCTGATTTGGGCAACAGAAGGGACGGGGATGCCACCTGCTGAGTAACATGTATCACCACACGACACAGAGGTTTGGCAGAAACCCAGGTGAAGCCAGGTGACAAAGTAGCAGAGCCCAGGGGCAGCTGTGGAGTGTGGAGTTAATGTCGGTGTGGTGCCTACGGGAACAGACCCAGTGCAGACCTGTGCTCCAGGCACAACGCCTAGGTGGCCACGTCCTATCGAAGTTCTGGGCTGGTCCCGGCTCATCCCCATGTGTAATTTACACTCATAAAATCAGGCCCAACCAAGGAAATGAAAACGTAGTTCCAGCTGTTAATAGCCATCGAAGCCATTACAGTAAAAACCAAAAGCATTCAGATAAATGAGTAGGTTTCCAACTTGAACAACAGCTAGAAAAATCAATTCGCTAATTTGCTATGTGCTCTTTATAAGTGTAAGTAGTTGAGCTACGGTTAAGCCATGCTACACATAAAAATAAACACATCCAAAATAAATAAATCGGGATCTGTTTTTTTTTAACTGACTCGTTGCTTATCTATGCTCACTTGTAGCATTGTTCTTTTTAGAATGTGATTTAAGTTTACACTGAAATCACTGTTTTTTGTTTTGTAAGGCAAATTTAAAGGTGAACTATCATGAGTCGACCCAGGATCCCCAGGAGTTAGACAACTAACATAAATGCCTCATGGACTGAACACAACCAGCTCAAAGAATGGAAAGACACTGGCGTCAGGAAAGGTTTCTTAGAGAAGCGAGGTACTGTGACTTTCCAGTGTTTGTAATTGATTTGTAATAATCCATGAAGTCTAACACAATGTCATCAAGGGGGAGTCCCATGAAGTCTGTTTTGAAGAAAGGGCAGAAGGAGTTATTTGCAAATAACTGACTTAGATGTTGCTAAGATGTCTCCAAAGTTCTCGGAAGCAAGAACTAAGTGAGCTAAGTCTTACCTGTGCTGGTCCCTAAGTATCTCCGTGTCATTCACCAATCCAGATACGACTGGCGGAGAAGTGAGGAACAAGTCTGATGGTTTGCTCTGATATTAAACAGAACGAAATCACTTTTGGTGCCTTGGTGGGGTAAGCACAGAGAGTATTTAATCCTCTGAAATTCCCGAGGAAAGCCAGCGGGTTCCACCCCTTTGGTCAGAAAGTTCAGTTCAGCCTGTTCTTGACACATTTTAATAGTGAGAACCCACATCTCAGTTTGGAGATGATTCATAGCATAACAAACAGAGGGGAAAAAAAAAGTCTGACTCTAAAATCTAGAATTCTTGCCATGGTATTGCTTATCATCTGAACTGCTGAGCTGATTAAGCATCAGACAAGTTGTTACATCTTAAAATGTTGAGGTTACGACACCAGGTTTTTCCAATTTCCATGAATTTGGGATCCATGCCCATAAATCTGACATTTAATTTTACTTTCCCTTCTGGATATCATCCATTTAACGAGTATTTGTTGAAAACCTGTATTCTGCTAGCTAGGGAGCTATGGGCTATGCAAGAGTGAAATGCAATGAAAAACATTCTTTGTCCTTGATCAGCTTACATTTGATCTGGGAGATAAAGTTATTCAAAATCGAAATGACTGGATAATAAAACAAAGTGGCCCGTGAGGAACTGTTATTATCTGTGGCACTGACGATGTCACAGCCTTTTAGAAGAAGGAGAAGTCATGGTTATTCTCAACGGCCAAAGACATGGGGCCATTCCTTTGATATTTTCCAATTGCGAGGTATTTTAGGAATCATGAGAAAGAGGTGTTCCTTCCACTCACATGGGAGAAGTCCACGAGAGGGTCTAAAAAAGCCCATTACGGACACTAAGGAGAAGTTTTAGCAGCACAAATGGTACAGATCACCTCTTAAGCTACTGGAATTATCTCCAAATGGCCAGAGCCTGCTCTCTCCACCCAATGGGGGATGTCTGCCTGGGGCTGCAAATGTGAACCCGGCTGCCACCCTGGCACCCCCATCGAAGGTCAAAAAAGGTTATTTTAATTTATAACTGCCTTGTTACATTATCTAAGGAACCAATCATTAAAGGCACTCTTTCTTAATGCAGTGTTCCAGTCCTGCTTTTAAACTCTATTTGATAGATTACCCTGAAATTCTCTAACCTAATATTCCCAAGGTTGATGTGGGCACCCTTTTAAATTAGATTTTTTGTAAGAACAACACACTGTTTCCAGCACAACTGCATCGGGGAAGCTCTGATCAGGAAGAAAACACAGTTTATACTCACAGACCATCATGTACAACCAGGTCAGGTCTGGCTTTCAACCCCAAATCCATCTTTTTCTTAATTGCTTGGGCTGACACGTGGGATCTGGAAAATAACCTCTCAAGGGTTTGCAGCGGAGCCAGGAGAAAGGACACATTTGCATAGCACTTTGAAACTAACACAGTTAAAGGCACTGTCCCCCCACCCAGGACTGACTTCCTCACGTCCGTCCCAGCAGAGAGCGCTGTGCTCTACCCCGTGGGATTGTCGGAGCACATGTCTACTGAGCGGAATTCGTGAACCTCAGATTTGACGATGGGCTTTCTTTTTTCCCCCATTTCTAATGCATATATAATGTTGTGTCCGGGAAACCTTTAGAAGTGGGTGAAATGTGCATAGTTCGGCCACACCAAAATAAGCATCTTTCCTCATATGCAAAACATATACCAAATATCTTATGTGTAGTCCTAATGCTAATTAATAGATGATACAGCTCCCATGTTCATATGCAACCCACCTGCCACTTTTTAACGCTTGTGGTTGCAGACGAGTTCATCCCGCCAATGTGCCATGCTTTAGCAGATCACTCTCCTATGAACACTTAGGATATGTATAGCCTTTAACAATTATTATTACAGGGGTGCATGGCTGCCTCAGTCAAGCATCTGACTTTTGATTTCGGCTCAGGTCATGATTGCACCGTTTGCGGTTCAAGCCCTGAGTCAGGTTCTGAGTCAAGCCCTGAGTCAGGATCCCTGCTTGGGATCCTCTCTCTCCCTCTCCCCCGCTTGCTGTCTCTGTGTCTCTCTCAAAATAAATAAACTTAAAAAACATTACAGATAACAGTGTTTTGAATGCATTTGTGACTATTGCTTCTGGCTTCTCTTTAGAAGGGACTTCTTTGCTAACGTGGGGACATGTTTTGTGACTCTTACTACATATTTTTGTATTGTGTCAAGAATGAATTTGCTCTTATGCCCCTACCCTGTGTTCATACAGCAGGACAAAAAATTTAAAAACTCCACAGTTTACTATTTGCATTGTTGCCCTCACTTCCTTTAAAAGCCCACAGTTATAAGCTGCTTTTGTGTTTGGAAATCCCCGTGTTTTCCGAGAGCCTGTTGGTGGAAGTAAAAAGCACCAACCACCACCTCCTAATTCCCCTCATTCCTTAAATTAAAAAAAAAATTGTGTTTATTTATTTATTTTGAGAGGGAGAGACAGAGAGAGCTAGCAGGGGAGGGGCAGAGAGACAGGGAGAGAGAATCCCAAGCAGGCTCCCACACTGTCAGCACAGAGCCTGACGTGGGGCTTGAACTCACAAACCGTGACATCATGACCTGAGCCAAAGATGGACGCTTAACAGATTGAGCCAGTCAGGTGCCCCCTTTTTAAAAAAATGTTTTTTAAGAAATTCGCCTCATTCTTTACCTATGACTGCCAGGCAGTTCCGCCATGTTGCCCCATCCACTCAGGTTAAGTGACAAAAACGTGGCTTATTTACTAGAGTGCACATTCAGTGAGGGAGTCCCACAGGGCCACCAAGTGAGAGTGCATTGCGTTAAACTTGAAGGGTACCCTTGGCGAGCTAGTAAATCACTCACTGAACTGGCTCCATCCATTACTTGAGGATACATAAGGCAATTTCCATCCCGGTGATATTAATTTCTTGGCTACTGTCATGGGCTTCAGTGCCCATGATGAATGTTTTTACAATGAATACCAAATTAACCCAAACTGATTAGAGGCTTTTATAAGTTATTAATGGGATGTCACTTCAGTCTGGTCCTCTCCATGTCTACGACATTTCATTAAATAATTTCCTCTTGCTGGAAAGATCCATCTTTCTCCCCTCATTGGACTTGTCAACGTTGATAAAACTCTGCTTTGCCCCCTTAGTGACTCAGAAGCGGGTAAGCAACATGCCCTTGGGCAGACAGCTCACCCGTTTCTGCTCAGGTGGCTGCCTGATCAGGGTCAGGAGAGAGAGTCACCATCCAGCTCAAGGTCCTAGGGTCACGGCAGGGTACCTGGGACAGGGAAAGAGGAGGTCCTCAGGCCTTCCCCCACCATTACTGAGTTATAACGGACACGTCACATTGTGTTAAGTTTAAGGTGATGTCATGTACTTCTCTATTGGAAGATTACTGCCTCCCTCCTGTCACATAATTACCTGACATAAGTCAGGCAGAGAAAGACAAATACTGTATGATCTCACTCACTGTGGAATCTACAAAGGCTGAACTCACAGAAACCAGGAATAGAACGGTGGTCACCAGGCACTGGGGGGCGGGGGGAGGGGAGACGACAGATGCTGGTCTCAGGGTACAAATTTCCCGTTACAAGATGACTGAGTTCTGGGGATCCAACGTCCAGGTTTCTTATAGGAACATATTCCCTCCGTTTGAGGGATCATTTCTGGGGTGACCTCGGAGCAGGGGAATTGCCGTCACCTTTAATGGCCTTTTCTCAGGAGACGGACAGGAGCTACAGGCTTAGAGGGACAGGGGCTGATGGGAAGCTTTCTGAACAGCATCCTTCACCGCCTGCAAGCTGGAGAAGAGCCAAAGAAGGGACTGAGCCCTCTGGGCGCCCAGCCACACACCCGTGTTACCTCCCCGCGTTACCTGTAGCCTCGCTCACCTTTGGACACATACCAAACACTCATTTGATGACGTTCCTGTTTTTTTCTTATTCTCTACATTTTGGTTAAGCCAAGTAATAATCCTAATAGCCGCAGCACAACAATCCATCATTTACTGAGTATTTTCATTATATGAGGTTCTACACCATGTGCTTCTAATAAAGTAACCGAATCCGTACAGTGACCTCTACAAGATACACATCATTATCTCCAGTTTACAGATGAGGAAACTGAGGCTTGGAGAGATTAAGTGCCTTAAGATCACACCTTTGGCAAGTGCCAGAACCCAGACCTGAAAGTGACCTCCTGACTCTACAGGTTTTGTTTTTAACAGCCTTAAAAAATAGGAGGGCCTGGGTGACTCAGTCGGTTGAACATCTGACTTCAGCTCAGGTCATGGTCTCACGGTTCGTGGGTTTGAGTCCCGCATCAAGCTCTGTGCTGACAGCTCGGAGCCTGGAGCCTGCTTGGGATTCTGTGTCTCCCCCTCTCTCTACCCTCTCTCTCAAAAATAAATAAACTTAAAAAAAAATAGAACAAACTGGGTGGCTCCGTTGGTGGAGGGTCCTATTCGTGATTTTGGCTCAGGTCACGATCTCACAGTTTGTGGGTTCGAGCCCTGCGTCAGGCTCTTTGCTGACAGCTCGGAGCCTGGAGCCTGCTTCAGATTCTGTGTCTCCCTCTCTCTCTGCCCCTCCCCCACTCATGCTCACTTGCTATCTTTCTCTCTCTCAAAATAAATAAATACACATTAAAAAAAGAGAACAAACTAAAGGTTCTTCTCCTTCTAAGCCTCTAAATGAAGACCTTTAGATTCTGAGACGGAACAGGCAGTTGTAATGTTACAATGAGGTTTTCAGATGAGGGCTTGTCGTTCAGGGTTGGGTTGTCCCTGGGTTCCTGCCGTCTTGCTCCCGGCGTGGTAGCAGGTGTCCTGGCTGCACCTGCCCATCCCTGGGTGAGGGCGGGGCCTTGCGGTGACTGCCACCCACTCGTCCTTTCCGTCTGCACTTGGCTACCGCACGGAGAGCAGGGTCCCTGCGTGGATGCCAGTGTGTCTGCAGATGCCCACACCTGCACGGAGTGAATTCTCAGGTCTATTACCTGTCTGTTCTTTATTCCCTTTAACAGAGCATTTTGGTGTTTCAAGAACAATCTCTCCATCTGGTATCTCATGTTGAACTACTGACATTTTGGTGGCGTGAATTTTTACAACGCTAATCGCTATTTTTTTAAAAAATTTTAAACATTTATTTATTATTGAGAGACAGAGACAGACAGAGCATGAACATGGGAGGGGCAGAGAGACAGGGAGACACAGAACCCAAGGCAGGCTCCAGGCTCTGAGCTGTCAGCACAGAGCCTGACGCGGGGCTTGAACTCACAGACTGCGAGATCATGACCTGAGTGGAAGTCGGACGTTTTACTGACTGAGCCGCCCAGGCGCCCCATCTAATGGGCTATTTTTAAAGGTTCTTTTCCTTTACAGGAGAAACCTGAGTGCTCTGCAGTGGCCGAGGGTGAGCACAAAAACCCTTCAGCTCTAATTCTTCCGGATCGTCCACTGACTCCCAGAGGCATGGCTTGTTTGCTATGAGTCCACAGGGAGCATGAGGCGATGCTAGTGACCCCGGGAAGTGAGACCCTCGCTCTCTTTTGCTGTTGACACGTTAGAAAGAACCCTCAGTAAAATGGTGCGCTAAAAAAAAAAAAAAAACAGTGGGCCCAGAGGACTCAGAAGAAGATGATTTGTAGAGCTTGGCTTCTTTAGAACAGACTCAGTCATTTGACCGTGGCAGTTGTTACGTCACAGACCTAAGGACGCGTGCCTCTAACCACTAAGGGGGAGGATGGTCCAGGGCTCCTGCAAAGGTGCTCACAGCAGGCAGCTCAGAGGACACGGGTGGAAAAGGTTGCATGGGGGAGGGCTGCTGGGACCCTGGAAGGAAAGTCTGACGGAAGGTGGGGCTTGAGAATCCACAATGAAAACGGGGGCCTGGTTGGTCCCCCCAAGGAGGCCCAGGCTTCAGTCTCAGCTGAGACTGTGGCCGGGAGCAGAACTGCTCTGCAGGAAGAACACCAAGCGGCCAGGGAATGACGGCATGTCCTCACCGTCAGGAGGGCTTTGCTGCAGCCGGCATCACTGCACCAAGACTGGGGGCCCAAGAGTCCTGGCTGGAAACTCGGCCAGCACCCATACAGGGATGCGGGGCAGTCACGCGTCCTGCCATGGACAGGACACTGAGCTTGTGCCGAGGGGACGGAGATGCAGCGGGGCGGGCAGGGCAGCACGGAACAGGTGCAGGTGCCGATGGCTAGTAACCGCGGTGACGGGTGCCTTGTCCACGAGGTGGAGACAGCTGTGCCTCGCTTCTGCATCTCCGACATTTAGTGAAACTCCAGCGTCTAGAGCACAGGAAGTGTTCAGTGGGAATTTACTAAACCGTGAACAAATGCGTGAGCGAATGATGGTCAAAACTGTGTGTGCACAAAGGACTGGCCTTCAGGTCCCTCACCGGTCGCTGGCTGACCGACCACAGCAACCGCCGGTCACCCCCGTCAACCCGAGAGCTCTCGGGGCCGGGAGAATGTTCCAGAGTCCAGTCTGCCCTGCGACCTCGTCAGGAGAGCTGCTATCTGAGCCACTTACAAAGAAACCACTGAAGCAGATTCCTCGAGTCTCCTTGGGGAGTCATTCTGTCCACGACTTTCCCCGGAGAAGTATCCTAGGGTCTATCAAGCCATGTAATCAAGGCAATTTTTCACACAGTGTAGCTGAAGTCCCCCCATCTGGGTAAACATAGTTAATTTTATTCCCTCGTTTCCAGGAAGACACAGAGCAGTCTCTCACTGTCATCCACACCACAGCCTTGCGTGCCTCGGGAGACTACGACGGAGTCGGCTTCCTGTTCGACGCGGGAGAGCGGAGCCTGTGAGCATCCCTCCGTTTTCTTCTGCTGGACTGTCAACTGCATGCCGGGACCGCTCCGGTGGTAGTTCTGGCAGGTTCCCCGGCCGGCTACCCTATCTGCTCGTCATTTGTCAGGTGCTGAAGCCACCTCGGTGTTGAAGAACTCCCAAGAGGCTTATTGGACTCCCCTTTCAAAGCTGTCCATTTGTCACCATCGTGGTAGCAGGCCAACCGAACAGGAGACCATATTCTGTCTCTGATCATCCGAGTAGGCCAGCAAAGATGCCAGCCTCCAATCCTTACTGTTGTCTAATGCCGTGCAATCACATTTGTAGAACTTTCCACGGCACTTGGCTCCAAAGGGAAACATGCAACAATTCTCCAAAGTACCCTATGCGTGCGCGCTAACCCGCTAAGACAGGCCGAGGGGGCCTGAGCTCCAGGAGCGTGCTAGAGACGCACAGGAGGCCCCCGCTTCTGACTCTTGATTTCAACTCAGGTCGTGACCTCACGGCTTGTGAGTTCGAACCCCACGTCAGGCCCTGCGCTGACAGTGCAGAGCCTGCTTGGGATTCTCTCTCCTTCTCTCTTTGGCCCTCCCCTGCTTGCGTGCTCTCTTTCTCTCTCTCTCAAGATAGATAAATAAACAAACATTAAAACGATGTCCTCGCAGAGATTATGTATTAGAAGATGCAAGGCTACGTTCAGACGGACAAACAGTCATATTGAAGGTTAGCAGAGACAGGACTTCACATGAACAGACACACACGTAAGGGGGAGGGCTTCCCCAAAGATCAAAGAAGAGAAACTCAGAGAAGCACTCCATGTAGGCCAAAGTTTATCTGCAGGGGATAAAGTATGGGGAAAACTTTAGAAATCACGTGTTTTCAATGTGAATGGCTATGTCCACTGACCACATTAAGATGGAGGGGAACACACTTCCTCAACCCTTCACATATATTTTTTCCCTTAATCTCATTTAATCTAGCCAAATCCATTTTCCTATTTTCAGGCTCAGCAGGCTCCTCTAACAACGGGCCCATCAGGCAGTATTTATTACCTAAGATGTGAGCGGAAGGTCCAACGAAAGTTACCCTAGGAGGCAAGAGTCAGTAACTGGAGGCCGTGTGGAGACATGAGAGAACGCCGTTAGCCTGCTCCCAGGGTGGAGTGCCGTCTCTCTGGGACTTACGGGGTCCCCGAGCCAAAGGGGCTGCTGAAGTCACTCCTCACCAGGAGGTGAGGATGCTCAGAAAGCCCTCCGGTGAACTTGAACTCCAGCTGTGTTCTCTGTTCCCAAAGGCAAATCACTCATTTTAGTCTGACTCTGTATAATTAGAGTAGATTTCCTTCGGGGAGTAATATTTGCTTTTTCAAGTAAACTGGCAATGAGGGGTTTGTTTGTGTCTTTGCAAAGCCTGCTCACGGGTTGCAGACTTTCTTTGCCGAGAAAGCGAGCCCCAGGAGTACCAGTCACCAGGGTGCTGGTCCCCGGGCCAGGCTTTCCTCAGTTGAGGACAGCCAAGAGAGCGTCCGATCCCCCTGAAACACGGGTCAGCAACCACAGCCTTCGGGCCAGAATATCTGTGTGTGTAAATAAAGTTTATTTTTTTTTTAATTTTTTTTTTAACGTTTATTTATTTTTGGGACAGAGAGACAGAGCATGAACGGGGGAGGGGCAGAGAGAGAGGAAGACACAGAATCGGAAGCAGGCTCCAGGCTCTGAGCCATCAGCCCAGAGCCCGACGCGGGGCTCGAACTCGCGGACCGAGAGATCGTGACCTGAGCCGAAGTCGGACGCTTAACAGACTGAGCCACCCAGGCGCCCCAGATAAAGTTTTATCAGAACAAAATACTGTCCATCTCTTTCTGTGTTGACTACAACTGCTTTCTCTCTACAACAGCACAGTGGAGAGTTGAGACCCAGACGTTCCTGTGTGGGCTTGCAAAGCCTAAAACACCGCTACCTGGCCCCTTAAGAGGAACAGCGTGCTGACTCCTGCATCCTGTACACAACGCTCTCCGGGGTGAGTTACATTGCCTACCGACCACACTCGGTACAAGAACTGTATAATAAAAACCGGAAGTTCAAAAATGTTAATAACTGAAAAATTCCCTGAGCACATTACTACTTTCGGTACTAAGCCCAAATACTAGCAATTATTACTTACCTGAACATTCATTTCCTTGGAGCAGAAAGGAAGTTGAACTTCCCTACTGTTAAGTAATGTCCTGAACATCCACACAGATCGTGGCTGCTTGTCTGCACCCAGTCACTTTGTGTTTAAGTGACTGAGGGTCACAAGGATATATTATGTAATAAATCCATTCATGCATCCATTTAAAAACATTTTTTTTAAAATGAGAGAGACAGAGAGACAGAGTACGAGCAGGGGAGGGGCAGAGAGAGAGGGAGACACAGAATCCAAAGCAGGCTCCAGGCTCCGAGCTGTCGGCACAGAGCCTGACGCGGGGCTCGAACCCACGAACTGCAAGATCATGACCTGAGCCGAAGTCGGACGCTTAACCGACTGAGCCACCCAGGCACCTCCATGCATCCATTTTTGACCTCAACAAATATATCCTGAGCACTAGGCGCTGGGCTAGGCACTCAGAATACAAGATGACGGAGCTGGATGCCCAGATGAAGCTGGCGGAACAGAGGAGAGACCCCAAGTTCACACCAAGAAATCCAAGTGAGGGGAGTCTGCACGGAGACACGGGAGTCCAGAGACGGAGCCAGCAGTGGGGAGTGGAGTCAGGGACGCTTTCTCAGAGAACCTGGTGCCTACTTAGCTTTGCTGCCAGTTCTTTAAGAGGTTGAGCAGGATGACTGTGACCCTTCAGCCCAGCCCCAACCCCTAGAAAGCAGGACACGAGCAGCTTCAGATACAGAAGGGGCTGGCCTAATACGTAAGTGGCCTAGAGAGGGAACATTCTGCAGCTCCATCTGCCTGCAAATTCCAGACAGAATTCTAAAGTGTGTGTGTTTGCTTGCACGCACGTGCTCACACCCGTCCTTCTTTAGGAACTGTGGGTTAAATTTACCGTAAACCAAAAGCCCTTTCCAGAAGGCAGGACCAGGTTGTGCGACCTTGGTTCCAGGGTCTGGCCTCTCCTGAGTGCTGATGGGGAAGCGTGAGTCCCTAAGCTTAGTGATAATCACTGGGACACAAGGGAAGAGGCCGCGGGCCTGCCGGGAAGAGACGCTGACCAGTGTGTGAGTCACAATGTCCTCACCCTGACGCCTGTATGGAGGCTGGGCAGTGGCCCCTCAGGAAGGCTGCCCACCCATGAGCTCTTCCCCGCGTGGGGGAATGAGGCCGGCGTGCAAGGCTGTGGGCAGCGGGCTGCCCGAGGACCGTGGAGACTTGGGAGAGCCTCTGTGGAGGCAACATGTCACTTGTACGGAGTGATCTGACGGATATGGGTGCACTTTGCTCCCAGACACACCTTCCATCATGACATCAGAGGGACTTAAAGTCAGCTGTTGGAGACTCGGTCACGCGAGTCTTGGGCTTCCACAACCTTCTATGACGTTGCGGCTTCTCCTTGTGGAAGAGTTAGCGTCTCTGAGGAAAGGTGAGTTTCGTCTCCTTGTAACTGAGTTGGCGGGGGGTGTTCACCCGCCTCCTGGCCCCCCCTTCCCCCCAAGTCACAAGCTGACTCCCACTGGGGCTAAACATGCTTTTCGAATCCTGATCGCTGCGTGTCGGGCACCGGGGACCCTTTAGTTATAGCTAGGACAGTTCTGTGGCCTGTATCTTCCTATTTCTTTAAGTCATTTCAAGGAAATGGAATTAATATGCAACCAGTATAACCATACCATTGGGAAAAATAAGATTATTTCAATTCCTAAGACCACAGACAGACTGTCCAATACGATCTCACCTCAAGCTTTTTAAAATAATCATTTTCTGTGTTATGTTAGGAAAAGTGTTTTTAAAATGCCGCTGTATGTAATCAGCATCAAGACGCAGAAGGACATGATGTGAAGCCATGAGGCAGCGCTGGCCGTGTGCCGACGCCGCTCGCGGGGAGGACGGTTCCACGATGGCCAGCAAATCCACCTTCTCCCAAAACCCTCCGAAGAACAGAGCCAGGCTTCCAAGAGCAAAACGAAAGAAACCCGCAACGGCTCCGTGACTCTGCTAATTCCCATTGGTCTTTTCGACAAGGTTTATCTCCTTGACCTCACGGTACGTCTGGAGTCTACATGCAGCTAGCTAAGTGGGGACCACTTCAAGGGTCTCAGATCGGGGAACCAGACCACCTGCCGTTACATAATTCTCTAATCAAAAAAAGAAATGTCCATTTTATACAGGCGAATATTCTGGTGTACCTTTCCAAAGTTCAACTCATGCAAACACAGACCCTGAACGTAGTGAGCAGATCCCGCCTGCAATGTGTAAACTTCATCAAATTCAAACCTGGTCACTGAGCTCGATTGGCTTACCAGCTGCTGGCCTTTGGGGCCCCACCCTGCATACTGAAGCTTCGCGTTGCTCACTTCCGGTGGGTCCAGACTTTGAGGGTCCCTGAAAGAAAATAAATGAAGAAACAACCAATCAATCAATCAACATGGTGGGAGACAAGAATGGTGTATGTTTATCCTCCTCCTCTCATTTCTTCCCTTCAGCCACTGTATGAATTTCAGAAGCTCGTGTTATTAAATACTATGTCTCAGCCTTCCAGTAGACTTCTTCAGAATGAAGCTGAGACTGGCCCGTCACTGCTTAACCCAAATAGTAAATATTTATCAAGAGACAACCTGCAGAGGTCTGTAGGTCAGTTATTAAAACGTCCACACCAGTCAACGTTACAAATGGAAATGCATGACTATGCAGTGGCAAGCCCTGTGGCTTCTGTCTCTATCTTGGGTTTTCCTGGCAGATGGCTTCTCTCCTAAGCATACTGCTAGGTCATTCTGACCTTCCAAAACCAGTGGCCTCAGGACAGACTTCACCCTTTGGTTTACACGGGGAGGGAGGGAGGGAGGGAGGGAGGGAGAGAAGGAAGGAAAGGGAGAGGGGAAGGTTGAAAGACTGTCTATCTTTCAGACATCACTGAGGTTCTTTATTTACTGATATGCAAAATACCATGCTAACAAAATCCTGCTAAGGTGCTTAAATAAATGTCATAATGAACATGAAGAAAACCTAACACTTGTATAGGTCTGAAATATTTCAGTATATTTTGTAGCTACTATTATCTACAACATGTGGAAAAGACTCATTTTCATATGTTTTTCAGATGACGTTATATCTGTGTTCTGCTGGATGGGCCTGACTCTGTCGGGTTTACGCCCTATCACTTGGCTATGATGTGCGTCATGCAGAAGGCATAGCTGTGAAGGTGCTCATTCGTCCACTGAGAGGCTGTGGCTGAATGGTCTCTGAAAAAGGGGGAAGGTGAATTTTAGGAGAACAAAGGAGATGAGGCAGAAAGGGAAGATGAGGCAGAAAGGAGATGAGGCAGAAACAAAGGAGATGAGGCAAAGTGAGTAGGTGCCGACTCTGGGCTTGAGTCAGCAGAAACTTCTAAAGTTGCTAATACTTGATAATACTACCGGGACAAAACAGAATTCACTTAAGAGTAAAAAGCACTGGCGAAGGCGAGATAGTCTTCAATACCCCCGTGTAGTTTTAGATGGGGTCCCTGGGTCTAAAGAGACCAGGGAAGCTTGAAGATGGGGTGATTAGGTGCTAAGTAGTGGATGACAATTGATAACAGGACTCAGCCGGGAAGGCTGATGGCCAGGCATTTATTTAGAAGAATAAGGGAGGGGTCTTAACATTCCCAGTTGCAAAGGAATCTTAACAAACCCTACCATGTGTATGTCTTTAATGTTTCAAACTATTTTCATAACATGGGTGATTTCCTCTTTAACCTTACATAGGGAAAGGCTTTCTAAGGAGGATTCAAAATCCAGAAGCAATAAAAGAGTGATAAATTTGACTACATAAACATTTTTAAGTTTTTTTTGCCTCACAAAGACATCATGAACAAAAGGCAACTGACAAACTGGGACAAATTATTCATAACGTACCATGGACAAAGAGCGAATATCCATAATGTATTTAAAAAACTCTAAAATATCGAGGTGACAAAAGACAAAAAAAGTAGAAACAGGAGAAAAAGACATGAGTGGACAAATCACAAAAAGGATATAAAAGGTCCTCAGATATATTAAAAAGCACCAAACGCATGCCAAATTATAGAAATAGAATCAGTGAATCGCCGTTTTTCACCTATGAAACTGCTCCCCGACGCCCTCCCAAAAAAGAAAGAAAAGTATGGCACACTGTATTGGTGAGGCTGTGAGGAAAAAGGTGTTTTCATACTTTGCTGGTAGGCATGAAAAATAGTGCAGTCCTTTTAGAGCGAAATTTGGCAACACCTAATAAAATACACACTTATCCTTTGAACTACATCACTTCCGGGAAGATATACCTCTAACAATATAAAAATAGATATGCAGAAGGTTATGTTCATTGCAGCTCTGTAATGACAAGGCATTGGAAACAATACGTGGCTGAAGAAACTATGGTTCATCCATACAATGGTACTATGGTACAGCTGCAAGAAAGAACGAAGACCCTCTATAAACTGGTTGTTGTGATTTTCATCATGGAGTATGTGAAGTCCAACAGACCATCTATAGTATGTGACCCACCCTATAAGAAAGGGATCTAAGAAAATACACATACGTACATCCTCATTTGTGAAAAAAAAAAAACCAACACAGGAAGCAGAAACCAGAAACCAGAGGTTGGTTATGTATAGGGGGTGGGTGGGAAGAAGGAGGGATTGGGCATGAGGTGTCTGCATGAGGAAGGAGAAGCACTTCTCTGGGGTATGTTTATTGGTATAACGTCCAGTCTTAGCCCATAGTGGGGGTTCACATACTTTTTGCACACTCCAAAAACAAAACTAACAATAAAAAGCAATCAGGACGTGGGGGCACCCAAAAAAGAATAGCAACACCACAACAAAGTAAAACCCTACTTCAGATAAATCACAAAACTACATGGAAGGGGGGGGGAAGGAAAGAACCAACATAAGCAATATCAGAAAACAGTATCTCGACTGGATACCATAAAGCCAAAGACAAAAAGATCCCTCTGAACTATGGGTTAGCAATTCTGAAACTACTTAATGTGTGTGCTGGAATTAAACTACTCTGCAAATATATACATACATTGGAGAGAATGAAAACCAGTTTTTTTACTGTTGGAAAAACAAGCTACAAGGAAAAGGGGAAGGCTAAAGTGAACTGTGTGGTGTTGGCCTGGAATCAGAGGTATTGGTGCAAACTTATGGTTTCTAATACATACATAGATGCAAAATGTAGATATATGTGTGTCCAGGGGTTAGTGTGCATACATATATGTCCTTGCTTTGTTCGTGGAGAGGCTTAGAACCGATGACCCCCAGAAACAATGAGCACACTCAGTGCCCGTATCTTGGTCTCTAAACACCATCATCCAATAAAATAAATAAGTCTCCTCCTCGGAGAAGTAGTTGTATCCAGGCTGGAACAGGGAAATACAGGATGAGTCTGGAACATCTTATGGGGCCAGAAAATGAGGAAATACTCAAGAAAGACAGAAAGAAAGGAATCCTTGTTCAAAGAATGCAGAAGCCAACCTAAAGGAGTTTCTCATGGCCAAAGCTGGAAAAATATGAGTGACAAAATAATTAATAATGGTATCAGATTCATCCATGGAATAAAATCAATATCCATGAGTCCATACTAATATAAATAAGTAATCAAATACAGAAGCCAGCTTTCCTGTAAGAGAATTCCAATTAATAACTGTGAAAAAGAAAGGAAAGAGTATCACCCTTAGACTTACATTAATGAATGTTGCAGACAAGATCTACTGATGGGTGCTTACGTTAGTGAACCCAAGTTTGAAGAGAAACAGGATTTGCATAACCTCAAAGTATCTCCCCTCAAGATATTTATCAGTCATAAAGGAGAAGACAGCAACTTTGCAGTGGAGAAACTGGTAGACAGCAACCTAAGAGATTGAGGTCAATGTCACTGGAAATAAGACACATCAACATCATCATGAACACTTTGGTACAATGTGCTGGGAAGGAGAAAAGCATCATCTATATGGTATTTTCACCAAAAATGCATAACCTCACTTCAATCGTGAGAAAACATAAGACAAGCCCAAATTGAGCCTCACTTTACAAAGCAGCTGACCAATAACCTTTGGAAGTGTCAAGATCATGAAAACAAGGAAAGACTGAGGAAATGTTACAGACTGGAGGGGATTAAAAAGAAATAATGTCTAAAGGAACATGGGATCCCAAGACAGAAAGGAGACACTGGTAGAAAAATTGGTAAAATTCAAATAAGTTGGATTAATAATACTGTGCCAATGTTAATTTCCTGTCCTTAATTACACTGTGGTTATAAAATACACTAACAGTATAGCAGGAGTATAGGAGAAGTAGGGATAGGGATATAAGAGAATGATTTGTACTGTTTTCGCAATTTTTCTTTGTTTCAAATTACTTTAAAATAGAAATCTAAACAAGATTAAAAAAATTGAATAGGTTATATCTCATTGATTATAACAAATATTATAGAAATGAATTAAAATTAGAGAATTTCCTTCCCACGATACTGCAATCTTGATATTGAATTGACGAAAAAGTCTTTAGTACTAGCACGGCATAAGCACTCAATTCATGCATCTGAGGTGACAAACAAATGAGTAGGGATAGATGGGTTATGGTGGTGGCTCTAAGTAAAAGATGTTTTTGCAAGGTTAAAGACAAACCTAACAAATTCATTTGGCCTGGGTTTATCTAGAATTTTCCAAGCATGGAGCACAGCGTAGGAAAAAAGAGACGTTAAAATTCCAGAGTCTTACTGAATACTGAAATTCTCTTTGTTGGGTAATGAATTCCACTGTCTGGGATAATCGAGAACAGCAGGAGATTAGCCTCTCTTTCACCTAACAAGTGTAAATTCCTATAAATGCTATCCGGAAGTGGTATCTCCAGGTAGACGGAGTGTCCTAGAAGATTTCAATACCACGACCACATGTGCATCCCTCTTTTGTCACCTTCACTCCTTCTCCAGGGCTCACATATACCCTCTTCCCCTCATGGCCAACACATCAGACAAGCTTCTACAGCCTGAAGACAGCAGAGGCTAGCGGGAAAAGCCAAGTTCCAGCAGGAGCAGGAGGCTGGGTACAACTCTCAGACCAGCCTTAATGAGGAAGTGGGATAAGGGTGACCCTTTCCCCTAAAGAAGGGCTGGGAAAATCAAGAGAAACAATCACTACTTATAAACTGTCACACAGTCTAAGGACAGAACTGTCTTTATTTTTCCCAGCTGGTGCATCTCTGTAAGTTAAATGCCCCCACGATGCCTTAGAGCTGCTTCAGTCCGTCTTTAGGAAAATACCATGGTGCAAGCACCTCACACAGTGCAGGAAGCTGGGATGTGGTGGGAAGAGCTCTAAGAGGCTGCAAATTTAATTCTGAACTCTGCCGCTAACTAGCGGTAGGGTGTGGGGAAATTGGGAAACTTAACCCAAGTTTGTTTCCTCATGTGTAAAATGAGAATAAAAATGCTTGCTTTCCAGGGTTGGACTTAATGTTCTACTGAATATGAGAATAGGTAGTACAGAGCTGACTGAGTAGATATTCAATAAATGCCAGTTTTTTAAATTGATAAATGGTAAATAATTAAGTTGATCATGCAATCACTATTCATATGCAACTTTAACTAAAGGTCCAATAATATATCAGATAGGAGGACAAATTTATAGAACTCGGCAGTAAAACAAACACCTTGATTCCTGTATTATATGGGGGTGGGTTTAGGAACCCCAACCCTCAACCCTGTTTCTATGAAATCAACCTATATTTTGCATGGGAATGTGATGGTGTAAGATTTGCTTCATTTCAGGGCGGTCTCCTCAGCTCCCCCTCCCAAGGGGGGGTCCTTTCTTCAATGACTCCCTTGATGGTCGTCCATCCTCTGCTCAAACCATCCATGGAATGGCTTTCCTTGCACCATTCTTTCTCTACCCCAGCCTAGCAAACGCCCAGCTTGGGTTTATGCTCAATCCACCCCCTTATACAAACACCTAGGCCACTGGGAACTAGCAGAGAAAGCATGAAGCCAGTGTAATGCTTGTCAGTGGGTACTAACCCTTCCCACCATGTCTACTCAGCCTTGGTTAGTCACCTTCTTCTCAACCATGATTCCAATCTTTCCTGCTTCCGTAACCTCCAGTCCCCGGAAATATGGCTTTATTTGCAAACAGGCTCTTTGCAGATGTCACTGAGTTAAAATAACGTCATTGTCAATTAGGGTGGGCCCAATCCAACCCCAATCTCCTGTATAAAAGGAGGAGAAGGCACACTGGGAAAAGCCCATGTGACAGGAGAGGCACAGGCTGGACAGATGGCTCCCACCAGAAGCTGGAAGGTTCTTTACTACAGGTTTTGAGGGAACATGGCCCTGGGGACACACTATTTTGGACTTCTGGCCTCTAGAACCATGAGGAAATGAATTTCTATTGTTTTATGTCACTCGGTTTGTGGTAGTTTGCTACCACAATCCCATGAAATTAATATACCCTTCACTTTTTAAACTGAGGCCCACAGTGGAGAAGCCATTAGTTCAATGACACCAAGCTGATTAGTTTCTGTCTAACGATGAATCTCCTGGTTTGGTCAAAGGAGAAAAAAATATCTCCAACTGACTTAAGGAACAAAGTAGAAAGACATTCAGAGAGCAGAGCAAAAACAGCCCCCGAGGAAGTTGCATCTGCTGAACGCTTGCCGTGTCCACTCAATGGTGGTTCTTTGCGGAGCACATTCTCCCGTCAAAGCAGTACGGATGCCTCCTTCCCACACTGAGGACCGCTAGCAGTGCTCTCTGCATGAAAGCTCACTGCCATCAAATCATTTCCCCTCGTGGACTGGATTATTCTGCAATTCTTGGGTGTGTGTGTGTGTGTGTGTGTGTGTGTGTGTGTGTGATGGGGGGACACACGAAAGTATGTTTTTATTTATTTTGTGGTTGGTTGGTGCCCTCCTGCAACTTTTCTGTCTTTTTGAAACTTTATTCATTTATTTTAAAGAACCCATGGCAGGCTCTGTGATAAATCACCTCCAGGAGATGGATTGGTAAAAAAAAAAAAAAAAAAAAAATGATTAAGTTAGAATAAAATTATCTGGACTTGCCATATCTCAAAATGATCGTGCAGTCCATTCTGATTTTTCTTATTTGAGCAATAAACAACACAGGGCATCAATCATGTTGAATTTTGAAGAGCAGTTACTGCAGCAAAGTTTATGTATTTATCTTTCTAAGATAGTTTAAGGGACTGAAAAGCCTCCCAACAAAAACAGCATTTGGAAAAGTCAAACTAAAAATTGCTTTTCTGGCTCCTAACATTTATTTCATGGCTAAAGACACCAAAAACTAGCAATGTCAAATGATATGTGTTTTCTGAGTATTCCTAGGTGCGTGGCATGGTGGGTAATATAAAAATATAAGATACACCCCCGTTCAAGAACAGTGTCTGCCCCTTGTGAATGCTCATAAATATTACCTGAATAATGAATAAATGGAGGGGTGCATGGATAAATCAATGGGACCTAGTCTAATTGCCAATTGCTGATTGGTCAGGTTTAGTGATACTTTAAACTCATACAGGGGCGCCTGGGTGGCGCAGTCGGTTGAGCGTCCGACTTCAACCAGGTCACGATCTCGCGGTCCGTGAGTTCGAGCCCCGCGTCGGGCTCTGGGCTGATGGCTCAGAGCCTGGAGCCTGTTTCCGATTCTGTGTCTCCCTCTCTCTCTGCCCCTCCCCCGTTCATGCTCTGTCTCTCTCTGTCGCAAAAATAAATAAACGTTGAAAAAAAAAATTTAAACTCATGCAGAACTTAAAGATTCGTGTTATCAGTTTTTACCCATATCTTAAATTACATGGTTAAATTCTTGGGGGCAGGAATCATCAGAGGCATAAATCCTTCCCGAGTCGCCAACATTCCAGAACACATCCTACCATTAATTTTAAGTGTCTTCGTGTCTCTGGCATATCAGAAGGTCTTTCCTCAGGAGGGATTTGATACAGGAGTTTTGCTGCGGGGTTACTCCAGTCACTGAAAGATGATGGGGTGGCTCATTCTGAAATGCTTGGATGTATCCCCCGTCCGATTCATGGGGACACTCTAACACCGTGATCACAAATACGATACCAAATAAAGTCACATGAAAAGTTTCTTAGGTAAAAGGGAGCTTGGGACTTATTTGTTGTTGTATATTCAGTGTCTAACAGGTGCTCAGAAACTTCCATTAAAGAAGGAAATGACAGTGTGTCTCGTGTTCATGAAATACAGCCAGACCAACACTAAACCATCCTACACACCTAGAAAACCGACTGGAGGATTAACACAACAATCTGCACAACCTGAACCACAGAATTCAGCAGGGAACGTGCGCGGAGAGGTGAACTTGGGGAGAGAGAAAGTGCAGGAAGGGAGGTGCTTTTGTGAGCAGAGAGAGGACGGAGACTGGGGGGAGGGGCAGAATACGGGAAAAGCACCCCTCCCCAAAAGCAGCTGGAGAGAAAGTGGAAAATTGGAACCGGCCGCAGGGACTAAACTAAAAAGGGAGAAAGGAGAAAGGAGAGGGTTTAAATTCTATTAAGACTGTAAACAAGGGGAGTGCCGTCTGCAGCTCCGCAGCTCGATACCTGGCGGTGCTCTGGTGGGAAGGGCGAATCCCCAGGAACAGAGTGGGGTCCGGGAGGTTCTTGGGCCACATGGGGAAAAGCGGTTCCACTGCTGGAAGGACATTTGGTAGAGGCTGTGAAGCCACCTGGTCCCAGCAGACCCCAGAAAAAGGCCACATTCGCTGGTGCTGGGGCAAGATCGTTAAGGGTGAAGCCTGGTGCCAGACGTGTGTTGCGATCTTCCACAATCCCTGAAACGCTGCTGCTACACTGTCTCGCGAACTTTTTCTGGGGCGGGCTGGCACCTGACCGCGGTCTCGGGGCACCAGCAGCAGCAGGGTCCAGCGGGCGTTCCTGGGTGCAGCCGACATCTGGCCGTTGCTCCTTCGGCCATTGGTGAGACCCTCCCGCAGAGGGGCGGAGCGGGTCAAAGCCGAGGTCCTTTGGAAGTAAGGGGCCTGGGAAAACAGCCGCACCTGAGGCAAAACTCGGGAGCGAGGTACTACCTGGGGCCTGATCACGGAGAGCGAAGGAGAGGGGAGTGGAAGGGAGCTGAACGCAGAGGACGGGTGCGCGATTGCTGATCCAGGAGAACAGACTGGGTGGCCGGGTGACGCCATTTTTCACCACTGCCGCGCATGCGCACCGAGGAGCACGGAAACAATCCACCCCGGAGGCTGGCAGCGCCATCTAGGGGAGAGTGGAGCCGTTACACCAACCCCGCCCAACTGGGCCAACTTCGCTCTTCAAGAACACAAACCTCACCGCGGGCTTAATTTATGGACTATAAAGAGCTACATGGATTGACTTCTACGGGAAAAGGAAGCAATTTCAGTCCTACTTCAATCTGTTAGCAGGTTCATCTACTCAATTTTCTTTCTTTGTGTCTTTTTCTCTCCTACACTTCTTTTCTTTTTCTTGAATACAGAAAGAGAAAAAACTCTTATTTTCAATTTTTATTAAAAATATTTTTCTTAAATTTTTATTACTATATTTTTTACTTTTGTGTACATTTTTTCAAATTCTATTTTACTTCCATCATTTTATTTTAGTCTACTTCAGTGTATTCACCTTTTCAAATTTTCAAACGATTTCCTTTTTTTTCGTTTTCTTTTTTCTTTTTCGTTTCTTTTTTTTCTTGAATGCAGAAAGAGAAAAACATCGTTTTTACTTTCAATTTCTATTAAAAATATTTTTCTTTAATTTTTCACTATATTTTTTGCTTTTATGTAAATTTTTTCAAATTCTATTTTACTTCCATCATTTTATTTTAGTCTACTACAGTAATCACTTTTTCAAATTTTCATACGATTTCCTTTTTTTTTCTTTCTTTAAATCTTTTTTCTCTTTCGCTTCTTTTCTTTTTCTGGAACACAGAAAAGGAAAAGATTCATATTTATTTTTAATTTTTATTAATTTTCTTTAATTTTTTATCTACTTTATTCTTTACTTTTGTGTATATTTTTTCAAAGTCTATTTTACTGCCATCATCTCATTTTAGTCTACTTCAATGTATTTATTTTTCAAATCCTCGAACGATTTCCTTTTTAAAAAAATTTTTTTAACTTGTTATTTTTCTCTCCCCTTTATTTTCTCTAATCTGTCAAACTACTTTCAACACCCAGACAAAACACACCTAGAATCTAGCATCATTTATTCGACTTGTGTGTGTGTGTTTTTAATTTTAATATTTTTTTCATTTTAATATTTTTTTAATTTTAATTTTTCTATCTCATTAATTCCTTTCCCCCCTTCAAAATGACAAAATGAAGGAATTCACCCCAAAAGACAGAGCATGAAGAAACGACAGCCAGGGATTTAACAAACAGAGATACGAGCAAGATGTCTGAGCCAGAATTTAGAATCACGATAATAAGAATACTAGCTGGAGCCAAAAATAGATTAGAATTCCTTTCTGCAGAGACAAAAGAAGTAAAAAATAGCCAGAATGGCATTAAAAGTGCTATAACTGAGCTGCAATCATGGATGGATGCAGCGGTGGCAAGGATGGATGAGGCAGAATAGAGATTCAGCGATATAGAGGACAAACTTATAGAGAATAAGGAAGCAGAAAAAAAGAGGGCGATTAAAGCAAAAGAGCATGATTTAAGAATTAGAGAAATCAGAAACTCATTAAAAAGGAACATCAGAATCATAGGGGTCCCAGAAGAGGAAGAGAGAGAAATAGGGGCAGAAGTATTATATGAGTAAATCATAGTGGAAAACTTTCCTAACCTGGGGAAAAACACAGACATCAAAATCCAAGAAGCACAGAGGACCCCCCATTAGACTCAACAAAAACCGACCATCAACAAGGCATATCATAGTCAAGTTCACAAAATACTCAGGCAAGGAGAGAATCATGAAAGCAGCAAGGAAAAAAAAAGTCCCTAACCTACAAGGGAAGACAGATCAGGTTTGCAGCAGACCTATCCACAGAAACCTGGCAGGCCAGAAAGGAGTGGTAGGATATATTCAATGTGCTGAATCAGAAAAATATGTAGCCAAGAATTCTTTATCCAGCAAGGCTGTCATTCAAAACAGAAGGAGATATAAAAGGTTTCCCAGACAAACAAAAATTAAAGTTTGTGACCACTGAACCAGTCCTGCAAGAAATTTTAAGGGGGACTCTCTGAGGGGAGAAAAGATGAATGAATATATATACCAAAAGCAACAAAGATTAGAAAGGACCAGAGAACACCACCAACTCTACAAGCATCATAATGGCAATACATTCATATCTTTCAGTACTCACTCTAAACATCAATGGACTCACAGGAGTACTGATGCATAGGGGCACTTGTACCCCAATGTTTATAGCAGCACTCTCAACAATAGCCAAATTATGGAAAGAGCCTAAATGTCCATCAACTGATGAATGGATAAAGAAATTGTGGTTTATATACACAATGGAATACTACGTGGCAATGAGAAAAAATGAAATATGGCCTTTTGTAGCAACGTGGATGCAACTGGAGAGTGTGATGCTAAGTGAAATAAGCCATACAGAGAAAGACAGATACCATATGGTTTCACTCTTATGTGGATCCTGAGAAACTTAACAGAAACCCATGGGGGAGGGGAAGGAAAAAAAAAAGAGGTTAGAGTGGGAGAGAGCCAAAGCATAAGAGACTCTTAAAAACTGAGAACAAACTGAGGGTTGATGGGGGGTGGGAGGGAGGAGAGGGTGGGTGATGGGTATTGAGGAGGGCACCTTTTGGGATGAGCACTGGGTGTTGTATGGAAACCAATTTGACAATAAATTTCATATATTAAAAAAATTAAAAAAATTAAAAAAATAAACATCAATGGACTCAATGCTCCAATCAAAAGACATAGCATAACAGAGTGGATAAGAAAACAAGATCCATCTACATGCTGTTCACAAGAGACCCACTTTAGACCTAAAGACACCTTCAGATTGAAAATAAGGGGATAGAGAACCGTCTATCATGCTAATGGTCAAAAAAAGAAAGCCGGAGTAGCCATACTTATATCAGACAAACTAGACTTTAAAATAAAGACTGTATCAGGAGATGCAGAAAGGCATTATATCATAATCAAGGGGTCTATCCACCAAGAAGACCTAACAATTGTAAACATTTATGTGCCAAATGTGAGAGCACCCAAATATATAAATCAATTAATCATAAACATAAACTCATCGATAGTAATACCATAATAGTAGGAAATTTCAACACCCCACTCACAGCAATGGACAGATCATCTAATCAAAAAATCAACAAGGAAACAATGGCTTTGAATGACACACTGGACCAGATGGACTTAACAGATATATTCAGAACATTTCATCCTAAAGCAGCAGAATATACATTCTTCTCCAGTGCACATGGAACATTCTCCAGAATAGACCATATACTGGGACACAAATCAGCCCTCAGTAAGTACAAAAAGATAGAGATCATACTGTGCATATTTTCAGACCACAACAATATAAAACTCAAAATCACAAGAAAAAATTTGGAAAGGTAACAAATACTTAGAGACTGAAGAACATCCTACTAAAGAATGAATGGGCTTACCAAGCAGTTAAAGAGGAAATTAAAAAGTATATGGAAGCCAATGAAAATGATAACACCACAACCCAAAACCTCTGGGATGCAGCAAAGGCAGTCATAAGAGGAAAGTATATAGCAATCCAGGCCTTCCTAAAGAAGGAAGAAAGATATCAGATACACAACCTAACCTTACACCTTAAGGACCTGGAAGAAGAACAGCAAATAAAACCCCAAACCAGCAGAAGACAGGAAATAATAAAGATTAGAGCAGAAATTAATGCTATCAAAACCAAACCAAACCAAAACAAAACAAAACAAAAAAAAAAAAACAACAAAAAAAACAAAAAACAAAAAAACAAAACAAAACCAGAACAGATCAATGAAACCAAAAGCTGGTACTTTGAAAGAATTAACAAAATTGATAAACCACTAGCCAGTTTGACCAAAAAGAAAAAGGAAAGGACCCAAATGAATAAAATCAAGAATGAAAGAGGAAAGATCACAACCAACACAGCAAAAGTAAAAATAATAAGAGACTATTATGAGCAATTATATGCCAATAAAATGGGCAATCTGGAAGAAATGGACAAATTCCTAGAAACATACACACTACCAAAACTGAAACAGGAAGAAATAGAAAATTTGAACAGACCCACAACCAGAAAGGAAATCGAGTTAGTAATCAAAAATCTGCCAAAAAAACAAGAGTCCAGGGCCAGATGGCTTTCCAGGGGAATTCTACCAAACATTTAAGGAAGAGTTAACACCTATTCTCTTGAGGGTGTTCCAAAAAATAGAAATGGAAGGAAAACTTCCAAACTCTTTCTATGAAGCCAGCATTACCTTGATTCCAAACCCAGACAGAAACCCACTAAAATGGGGAACTATAGACCAATTTCCCTGATGAACATAGATGCAAAAATCCTCAACAAGATATTAGCCAACCAGCTCCCACAATACATTAAAAAAATTATTCACCACGACCAAGTGGGATTTATACCTGGGATGCAAGGCTGGTTCAATATCCCCAAAACAATTAACATGATTCATCACATCAATAAAAGAAAGGACAAGAACCATACGATCCTCTCAATAGATACAGAGAAAGTGTTTGACAAAATACAGCATCCTTTCTTGATAAAAACCCTCAAGAAAGTAGGGATAGAAGGAGCATACCTCAAGATCATAAAAGCCATATATGAACGACCCAATGCTAATATCATCCTCAATGGGGAAAAACTGAGAGCTTTTCCCCTAAGGTCAGGAATGAGACAGGGATGTCCACTCTCACCACTGGTATTCAACATAGTGTTGGAAGTCTTAGCCTCTGCAATCAGACAACACAAAGAAATAAAAGGCATCCAAATTGGCCATGAGGAGGTCAAACTTTAACTCTTCACAGATGACATGATACTCTATATGGAAAACTCAAAAGATTCCACCAAAAAACTTAGAATTGACTCGTGAATTCAGCAAAGTTGCAGGATATAAAATCAACACACAGAAATTAGTTGCATTCCTATACACCAACAATGAAGCAATAGAAAGAGAAATCAAGGAATTGATCCCATTTACCTTTGCACAAAAAACCATAAAATACCTAGGAATAAATCTAACCAAAGAGGTGAAAAATCTATACAATGAAAACTGTAGAAAGCTTATGAAAGAAATTGAAGAAAACACACAAAAAAAGGGAGAAAGATTCCATGCTCCTGGATAGGAAGAACAAACATTGTCAAAATGTCGATACTATCCAAAGCAACTACATATTCAATGCAATCCCTATCAAAATAACACCAGCATTCTTCACAGAGCTAGAACAAATAATCCTAAAATTTGTATGGAACCAGAAAGGACCCCAAATAGCCAAAGCAATCTTGAAAAGGAAAACCAAAGCAGGAGGCATCACAATCCCAGACTTCAAGCTATACTACAAAGCTGTAATCATCAAGACAGTATGGTACTGGCACAAGAACACTCAGATCAATGGAACAGAACAGAGAACCCAGAAATGGACCCACAAACGTATGGCCAACTAATCTTTGACAAAAGATTGATTGTTGGTGGCAATCAATGCAAGCTGGTGCAGCCACTCTGGAAAATACTATGGAGGTTCCTTAAAAAAAAAACTAAAAATAGAACTACCCTATGACCCAGCAATTGCACTACTAGGCATTTATCCAAGGGATACAGGTGTGCTGTTTCGAAGGGACACATGCATCCCCATGTTTATAGCAGCACTATCAACAATAGCTAAAGTATGGAAAGAGCCCAAATGTCCATCAATGGATGAATGGATAAAGAAGAAGTGGTATACACACACACACACACACACACACACACACACACACACACACACACACAATGGAGTATTACTCAGCGATCAAAAAGAATGAAATCTTGCCACTTGCAACTATGTGGATGGAACTGGAGGGTATTATGCTAAGTGAAATTAGTCAGAGAAAGACAAAAATCATATGACTTCACTCATATGAGGACTTTAAGAGACAAAACAGATGAACATAAAGGAAGGGAAACAAAAATAATATAAAAACAGGGAGGGGGACAAAACAGAAGAGACTCATAAATATGGAGAACAAACTGAGGGCTATGGAAGGGGTTGTGGGAGGGGGGATGGGATAAATGGGTAAGGGGTACTAAGGAATCTACTCCTGAAATCATTGTTGCACTATATGCTAATTTGTATGTAAATTTAAAAAATTAAAAAATTAAATTAAAAAAAAGAAATGAGAGAGGAGTGGGAGGGACTGGAGCTTCAGCTGAATATGAAAGCATATTGTGTGGGCGATGAGATGTTCAAAAATTGAATGAAGGGGTGGTTGTCCAATTCTGAGAACACACTAAAAACCTACTGATTTGTACAATTTAAATGGATGAATTGCACGGTGTGTGAACTACATCTCCATAAAGCCAGGGAAGGGAAGAGAAGGAGAGGAAGAAGAAGAGGTAGGAGAGGAAAACATGGAAAAAGAAGGAGAAGAGGGAGGGAAAGGAAAAGAAAGACTTTGGCCATGGCTGCGGGCTGCCAGGGCGTTAAGCCTCATCTGTAGACTTCAGGTTCAAGGTGATTTCCGTTCTGCCACACCATCTCTTAATGACTCAGTGCCAAGCCTTCACGCTCTTGGTGCTTCCTCGGGATGTGCTCCCAGACTTGGAATTCCTGCCCTGCCTATCTGCACAGGGCCAGCAGTCCCATGGGAGACAGTAGCAGGTGGCAAGCCTGGGCAGGGCTTGGGAGGGGCCCCCGTGCCACCCTACTGGCCGGAACTGGAGAAAAGTCTGCTGAATTATAAAGTCTTGAAATAAGATGGTGTTCATAAACAATATCAACAATATTTCTTTGGATTTTTGACCTTCAGCAATGAGCCAAACAATAGGAAGACCGACAGACTGCCCAATTTCAATAGCATAAAAAAAAACAGAGAGAGAAGAAGAGATAACGTTTCATCATAAACTCGCGAATCTGCAGGTTCCAAACATTCTGGCTGCCATGAGCAAGCATCATGGGGAACACTGGGGAAAGTCACATTTTCAGTTTCCTCTTCCTATATGTAAAACGTCTGCTTCTACTGTGACTTAAAGGGATTCATAAACAATATACATTTTTCTATTCAATCACGTCTTCCAAGAGGAGCCGGGAAGAGCTACTAGGAAGATACTCACTAGGAACGGTGGGCAGTGTGGAGGTTTGCCATTAAAGGTTGAGGCCATAAGAAGTCGCACCACTTACGCAGAGGCCATATGGGATGGAGGGCTGCGTGCCTCACGTATTAAGAAGGAACTTTGAACATTCCTTACATTGAAGCTTGCAGACAGCTGAGATGAGGAAGATTGCCTTCCTCGTTTGCACAGTGAGAACGGGGCTCCGTTAGACAATCCTCTGTGGATATGATCTTCAAGGAGGTCCACATCTGAATGTCGGGACCAAGTGTGTGTGGTGTAGTTGAAAATGCGTATTTAATATATCTAGTATATTCAAAGTATCAACTGCACAGAGAAAACTCAGCAAAATCTTTTGGCCTGTGGTATAAGTGGGATTTTCCAAACATGGCCATAGCAATATTCCTGGTCCCAAATGCTTCTTCAAAACCCTGGTGCTCTCCACCCAAAGATGGAGTTTATTTCCTCGAAACTGACTGAGGCCATCTCATCGCATCTGTGAGTAGAATGAAGCATAATTCCTCTGTGAGACCCCTGGGATCGAGTCCCAGAGGCAGTAATGTACTCCCTGGTCCCCTTCTTTGGGAAATGTGCCTATGGAACACAGCCACCATGTGGCAAAGGAGCCCAAGCCAATGGAGGGACCACATGGAGGAGTTTAAGCCAACAGACCCAGCTGATGTCTCAGCTGACTTTCCTGATCATCTGCCGGTCTCCTGATGAGTCCAGCCCCGATCCTCCAAGCTGCCCCAGCTGACACTCAGTGGAGCTGGGATGGGCTGTCCCTGTTGAGCTCCAAGCAAATGGCGGATTTATGAGCGAAATAGATGTTGCCAATTTTAAACCATCCAGTTTTGGGGTGATTTGTTATTCAGTCATAGTGAGTAGAACATCTGGCACGAGTACCGTACGAGGAAAATAAGAAGAAAGCGTTGTGTAGCGTGGCTTAAGATGGTTGGGACACAGTGATCTTCATGGCATCATCAGAAAGGTGCAGACATTGTATTTATATATAAAGGGCAAAGCCACCTTCCCCGTGTCCCCCAACAACTTCCCACCAGCCAGCCAACCTGTCTATGGGCAGATGAGATGAGGAAAAGTAAGAACTTACAGAACCCATGTACTCCCCCCGCCATGGATGAGCCACAATGTACGACGTCAACAGCCTCCTTCTAGAAATGCCTACCCATCCCTCTCAATGGATACGTCTTGCTTTCCGTCATTCTTCCTTCTGTATTATCTCTACCCCACTCTCCTGAAACATTTGCCACTTGTTTTTTACCTCTTCCACTTGCACATTAGTCACGGACACCTGTGTGGTCAAGTATTTGGGAGAAGTTGTTGGAGTTATTTGCAGTGGGGATGATAAAGCCCACCTCCTGGGTGCTTCTCAGGATAAATTCGATGATTTGTGTAAGGTGCTATGAGCATTTTGTTCAGCAGACTACAAGACTGGTGTGCGGGAACATGTGATGCGTGTGGTGAGTGAGCTGCTTAGGGCGTCTCTAAGCAGTCCAAAGACCGCCTGCGTCGTGAGTCCTGAGGAAGTCACTTAAGAAGACAGATTCCTGGTCTCTGTCCTCCATGCACTGTGCACAGAGAGGAACTCCTTATGCCCTCAATAACATCCCTCCTGTGCTCCCAAGAGCTGGCCCTGGATTGCTAGCACGTCACGGCTTCCCTGCAGTTGGGGGAGGCCTTGCACTAAATTTGGTCAAGTACATGCAGCTTCCAGGAAGTGTCCTAGAATGGAGTCAGTCTCCTCTTCTTCCCTTTGTTCTCTCCTGCTAGCTGAAAATTCTGTCCACCAAGGACTGTGAGGCAGAGGCCACCAGGCTGAAAAGCAAGATGGTGGGCCTGGGTCCCCAACTCTGTGGGCATCTGCCTGGGGGCCCGGGATGTGAGTCAGAGAATAAGTTCTACTTTGTAAAAGCCCTTGTTATTTTGGGTTTTCTATCTCCCTGGGTCTGACCAAATCATTCCTAATACATCTAGTTCCAGATGCATCTTAGAAATATACACTTTTATAAGCTTTCCAGATGTTTTCAAACTAAACCAAAGACTGAGAAGTGGCCTCGCTAACCGCCCAGTGTCTGCATCTCAATGAACCGTACTCTGATTGTGTGGGCGGCCCACGGCTCTCAGAACGAGCACCGGGTTGCTAGCTGACCACGGCACCTCACCTAGCCCCCAGGACCTGATCACACATACACTGCACACACGTGTAGCGGGTAGGGCTCTCGGGCTCTGAGCACTGTGGTCCCTGATGAACGCTCCTTCTGACCAAGAGCTGGGTCTACGATCTGAAGACACTAATGAGGTCCTTTGAGGAATTATTTGGGACCAATTTAACTGTATGTTGATAGTAAAAACAAAAACAAAAACAAAAACAAAAGCACAAACTTCACAATAATAAATCTGACCAAAGAACAGCCTGGAGAAGCCAGATTGCATTACGTCTCCAACAGCTCAGGGAGGGAATGGAAAACAATAAATTAGAAAGCGCAGAAGTAATGAAGAGTACAGAGGAAAAACATCTTTGGAGTGAAACCGATTCAGATTCCGTAGCCACATAGCTAAGTGGGGTATGGGCGAAGGCGCTGAGGTCCAGCCCCCCTCTCTCTCCAGCATTGCCCTGCTGGGGATCACTGCTAGCTCACATCCTGCTAGAGAAAAGTCCTGCAGAGAAAGTCTTTTCTCCCCGTAGGACTCCACTGCCGATTCTGGGGGCCGACCCCAAGGCGCTCTGTTTCCCCTTATGCTGATGGCGGTTTGCCCCTCCACTCACTGTGTCGTGCCTTTCCACTCCAAAGGCACAACTTAGAACTTCCGTATTGATTTTATCCAACCTGGGGGCTTATTTTCAGAATCAGACCTGCAACTGTCTTGTTATTCAAAGTCCTGTTTTGCAGGGATGCTCTGGGCAAGGGCTCCGACAGGCCAGCTGCGGCCAGGCTGGCACAGAACGAGGCAGGAGGGAGCCTTCTGGGCCAATCCTTGTCAGAGAGGCCCTCTGCCACCTCCCACTCGCTCAGAGCGGCCTCTTCCCCAGGGCCGCCCATCTGTGCATCACGAAGGCTGAGCCAGAAGCTGAGCTCAAGTTCTGTGCCGAGCAGTTGGAGGGAGACTCAGTCCTCACGGAGAGGAGCCCAGCGGCTTCTCTGCAGCTCCCTGATGTGGCCACACGCACCTGGCTGGGACCTCAGCGCACTGATCTGTCCTGCCTCTGATGGCCCTGCCTTCTCGGGCTGGGCTCCATCGCTAAATGCCAGGGCACCTGTGCCAGGTGAGTCTCGCTGGGAGACGGTGCTGTGGGCACGGGAGCCCGTGTCGAGTGGAGGAGAGCACAGGGGCTCCTTCTCACAGCGACACATTCCTAAGAAGCGTCCACATGGCCGGGCTGGTCCTCAAAATCTTCCCTCCTTTTCCGCATCTTGTCTCTCCCTCCCTCCACCCTCCCCCATCTGTTTCTCTCTTGCATTTCCTGGAAAATGTGCTCACCTTCGTTTTTAAGCCTTTCTGTCCAGTTTTCATTTCTGTCATCTTCTTAATTTCTAGGAGCTTTTTGCTTTGAAATGTACAGAACATTACTGTGTTGTCTCACGAGAGCAATGTATCATCTCTCTGAGGATGCTGGCAGGAGGCTCTGTCCCCATGTTTTCTTCTCCTCGCACGAAGACTTTCACATCCACTCCTGACCAGTCATCCACACTTCACCGGATCAGGGGCTGATGAGCTGACGGGCAGTTCTGAAGAGCGGAAGAAGCGTTTCCTGGCCCATCCCGTCCCTGTTGTCAGGGTCTCGTGGGGACGACCCGCGGGCCCCCACCCTGGGGGGCAAGTGCGGCCGCTGCACGTCTAAGAGGAAGACGGGGGAGAGGGTTCTTGCCGCCTGCCACACACAACACTCCGTCCTCGATCCAGACCTTACACTGCTCCCCGTGTTCCTCTGCCTGAGGCCTCTGTTCTGTCCTCTCCAGGAAAGAAACCCCTCGTCTCCTGAGGACCTATGGAGAGGAACTTGGGGTTCTGAGGGCTTCATAATTCCCAATCTTTCTTGTTTCTCTTCCACACCCCTTCCCCAGCCTCTCATCAGGGGTGATGTTCTAAAGATCGGATCCATCAGAACAGAAGCCACAGCCAACCAGGACAAATGGCCCTGGTGGGGGGCGGGGGGCAAGTTGAACACCGCCTGTGCTGCGGGTGCCGAGGGCCTTGGGGTCCTCAGAAGCCAGGTCGGGCCTGTCCTGGGAATTGGCTGCCTTGCGTTGGCTTAGCGCGGTTCCCCCTTCCTCTGTGTTCCAACTCAAAGTTTGGTTTCCTCCTCATCTTCTCTGCTCCCCAGACCACTTTCTGTTGTATGGGTGGGGGTCTGAGGGCATCTGAAAGTGGTAGAGGCAGCTGTGCTGTCTTTGCCCGGAGCTCCTCACCCCTTCTTCCAGAAACTGCTTGTCAAGTCGTAGTAAGCATCAAGCCTGTGGGAAAGGCTCTGTCACCCAGGGAAGTGACCCGTGCTGTGCTCAAAAGCTTATTGTGAACCCGTCGTGTGCTATGGGCCCAGGGGAGGGCTACAGCGGGGGGAGCTGACCCGCCTGGGGAGGTCAGGCAAGGCTTCCTGGGGGAAGCCGCGATCTAGGGGAGATGCAAATGGCGAGTAATGATTCTCAACGCTGTGATCCCTGGCGGTGTGTGGGTGGAGGAGTGGGGTCTGGGAGGACAGCCTTCAAGGCAGAGGGACGAGCCTGTGGAAGGGCCACAGGGTGCGGGGGACTGTGGTCAGCACAAGGCTGAAGGCAGTGCTGTGGGGATGGAGAGGGAAGGGGACAGGGGAGAGTGGGCCTCAGATGAGACTGCTTCCAGTGTGGAGATATGGGCACCTGACGGGCACCCGTCAGCCAGCTGTGCTACAGCAGCCATGGGGTATGGCGTGCACGCGGGGCCCTTCTGTGCCCTCCACCTTCCTACGTGCCCACCTGGCATGGCATCAGAGCCTCCTATCCTCACACCTGATGCCTACAGACCAGGAACCTTATGCCTCTTGTACCTTTGTATTTATATTTGCACCTGCCTCACCATGGGCTTTTATAAACGGCAGCCTCATGTTTCTGTTCTGTTTGTATTTATATGTGGTCAGATGTAAAGAATAAGCTTTTTGCAGGCAAATGCTTATTTATTCTGTGCTCTGTGGTGCCAGGGACAGATGTATAGTAAAAACATGCATCTTCAGTGCGGGATGGCTGAAAACACCGCTTCTTAAACTCTGAGAACGGGGCTACACGCGTGCTTACCAGGTTCTTCGTCATTACTCTTACTTTAAATATCACGCATCTTGATTCGCAGGATTCATAAAGCTTCTCACATGATAACTGGTCTATGCGGTGGCTTCCCCAACCAAGTAGGAAACGTGACGTTGGAAAGATCGCCCCTTTTTTCTGTAATCCATACGCAGTGCCAAGTATTCTGTGAGTGTACATGCATTGACTGATTAAGGATGCATAATTAACTAGTCGCTGTTAATCTCCTAAACCCCTCCCGGGACGTATGATTTCTGTCGTTCGTCTCCATGCGCGCACAAGATCATCATACTTCCGGAGACCACGAGATTGGCTGCTTCCTTTGCTATGTTGTGCAAAACCTCCTTTGAATTTACAAAACAATCTTGAAGGATGATTAAAGAGTGATGTTAGAAATTGGCAAGAACTTAAAACGGCAACAGGGTCACATCGACGCCAGCAAAACTGTTTATCATTTACCTCTGGATCTTGTATGGGAAGTGTTTCTTCAACAGAGACCAGGTGGGAATAAAGCACATGGCCTCACAAGGATGGAGAGAAACGGGGCTCACCTGTGCTCAGCGACCCATCATTCCCTATAATTAGTACTGATGTTTCTTAGTTATAACACAACCGAGTCTACGAACGCTACAAATCTCATTACTGAACGCCTTTTGTCAGTCCATCTCCTGGAGCATCGCTTTTATTCCTTGAGACCTTAGTCCTATTAGTTCAGATTCTTTGGAGACACTTGCTTTCTCTTCTCATGACTTTAACTTTGAGCTTACTTCTTTAGTATAGCTATCTTCCCCTTGGCCATCTTGGAGGTGGTGTTGACACGAGTGCTGGTGATGGCGGCCGCTCACCTGCAGAGGGCAGCAGCGAGTTAACCCCAGGACCACACTGCCTGGCTGTGATGCTGGGTCTGCCACTGGCCAGCTGGGCATCTTTCCTTCCCCATACCTGGTTTTTCAAACGTAAAGGGGGCTGTGATAGTCATTACATCATAGGCAAATTTTAAGCTGTCAAGGAGGGATATACACAAAGTGCTCAGAACATTGTCTGACAGAAACCTCTATCCAAGGTTTTTTAGCCATTTTTTAGCCATTTTTTTGGTTATGATTAAATAAAATTTCCGGGGTCAACAAATAACTTTTTGAAAACATAGCTCCTTAAATAATCCAATTTGTTGGTAGACAAAAAGAAAAACACCTTGAAAACAATCTGGACAAATCTTTACATCAATTAGCATTTCCCTCATCTAAAAGCACCCTTTTTTACATTCGGTGGGTCACTGTCATAGACCTGCAGGGATCGGTTAGAGCCTATGAATTCCTGAGCAGATCATGTTAAGGCCCTCTGGAGCATCTGTCCCAGAATCTCTATCTGACCCCATTTATTGAGGAATCCCTTAAGTTGGATGGAGAAGAATGTTTTTGCCACGTTTTTTCTTTATGAAAATACTTCACATATCATTTCACTTGTAGAGACTACTGTATGGATGGCAACAACCTTTCCACAGCTCTGGCTTCTCATGACAAATTTATGACTTGGAGGTATTTTCAGGCTGACTTTAATGGGGTAGGGGTGGACGAGGGGGAGAAAGTGCTAGACTTAAATTAGGAAGTTTTGTTTTTAGGATTCTCCTCCTCCCCCCAAATAAACACACACACACATGCACACACATGCACACACTCATCACTCTTCTCCATGGACTGAAAAAACATTTTTTACCCAAGAGCGGGTGCTCTGTCTTGTGACAAAGAGTATCTTTTCCATTGCAATGCTATTTAGTGGCCGGGATTACATTGGTAACAAGTCCCTAGGGGACAATGTGATGTAACTTGTCAATTATTGTTTGGTCCGCATGAAGATGATAAGGGCATCTGGGAACTCAGAATAATGACAAGATCACTTTCACAGAAAACCTGTCTCTGTCTGGGTCCAAATTCATGCCCAAAATAGCAACGGGGGCCATAGAGCCAAGGGACCCGGATTAGCGTCATGCTGTGGATGAAATAGGCGTCTTGCCATGAACAAGGAGCTGGCGGTGGTGGAAGGCACCTGAACTCTGGAAATAAACATTTCCCATGACGAAAAACCACATGTTTGGCACCAATGAAGTGCTCAGGATGAAAAGGTAGAAGTCAGGCCTCATCACTACCCATAACACTGACACCATCATCGACCACGAGGCCTGCACACACTGGTCATCACTGGGGGGGGGGGGGGCAATGGTTCTCTGTCAAGGACATCTTGCTTTCCTATTTTTTAGTTGACTTTGGTTATATGAATTTTGTGCAATGTTTATTTATTTTGAGAGAGACAGAGGAGAGAGAGCACGAGCAGGGGAGGGGCAGAGAGAGAGAATCTCAAGAAGGCTGTCGGCACAGAGCCTACCTCGGGGCTTGATCTCACAAACCGTGAGATCATGACCTGAGCTGATATCAAGGGTCAGATGCTAAATCGACAGAGCCACCCAGGCACCCCTGGTTATACAAATTTTTACGGCCTTTCTGTAAGGCACATGTGTTACCGGGTTAATAAGGAAATAACAGGACGTAATACCCTTTCCCATCTCCGTACCCAAAACACTCAGTGTGTTTTACGAAGGCAGCTGAAATAAACCGAGCTAAGCCAGCCAGTGAAGGAAATCAGACGAGGCACCGGTAAGGTTGGAACATCCTCCAGGACATAGCTGCCTGGACCACCCTTCTTGGAGAGGCTGCTACAGGGTGGGGCCTGGGCTGTGTTCAGATGCCTGATGTGTTCAGTGTGTGAATTCATACCGATCTCTTAGGACAAGTTGCACCTTGGCCAAATTCATAAGAATCGAAATAACCAAAAAGGAGAATTTGTTAATTTTTGATGAGAAACAGAGCAGGCCAGTTGGCTAGAGGCTCATGTTAATGAATCCGTTGTGTGAGACTGTAATCAGAAGGTAGCTGGGAAGCTGGACACAGTGGGCAGACAGCTTGAAGTGCCCCCATATGGTGAGCTTTTCATCCAGCAGTGTGGGTACACACTGTCTTTTTTTTTTTAATGCTTCTCCGGGCTTCTCTGTCTGCGTACTGACCTTTCTATTCACCCAGACTTTCTTCAGGAGGGTTCAATACATGCGGTCAGATTTCTTGCCTACAACATCATCCTGACTGAGTTCTCGGCCAGGTCAGGTTTCCCAGCCACATGATTTCAGATGAACACCTAGACTGTGTCCACAGGGACCCCGGCACTCAGAGCCCCTGGATTTCAGTAACTCTGAAGGGGCAACCTTTCCCCCTTCATCTCGGGGTTCTTGCGGGGGCAATGGAGGATGGTTCCTTTTAAGCTCAACACCGGTAAGTATGAATTTTAATGCAAATATATTTGTGTAACCTCTGTCTTTCCCCAGTCGCATGATGAATTCTGACAACCCTCCTGAGCAGCTACCTCTAGCTGTATTTTAGGAACAAGGAGAAGGAGGGCAGTTACACAGGAGGGCGGGTTGGCAGGAAGACCCAGGTCCTCGGCCTTCACCCCGGGTCCAGCAAGAGCACCTCCACCGAGGAGTGCAGCTCTCCACTTCCTCACGGGACAGAGACCCCCGGGGGGGGGGACTTTCTACCAAGGAGTGGCACCTCACTACTTCCAAACCACCAAGAGCCCCTCCTCCAGCTCTCTTGCCAGTTAACAGGCTGTTTGATTTGCCAAGCCGGGGTCGCGCAGGTTGACTGGAGCAGGGATCGCCGGGAGCTGTGGTCCTAAACAGGTGGTCTGAGACCACACAGGGTCCTCTAGGTATCTTCCCGCCTGGCCTCGCAGAATGGCTATATGTACTATATAATGCTGCATAATTTTATTTTGATAGGGGTCAATTATTTACTTCAGAGAGCTTTCATTTGTCCTATCCAAACGGGAAAACAGCACCAATGTTAGCTATTGCTCTCTGATGCCGAACAGAACATAAAGCAGTCACAGTGTTTCATGACACCGCTGTTCATAGGACATGCACAAGCACTCCCTGAGCAGTGGCACCGGGTGAAGTCACCAGCTTGGGCTTATCAGATAACACTGGTCGCTGGGTCATCCCCAATCTGACAGTTATTCAATACGGTCCTTACTACGAGCTTCCCGTCACACTCCACACAGGGAGCAGAAAAGAACCTACATAAGATGAGCTCCGTTCCACTCAGTCCGTAATTTGGCTGGAGTCTCGCTGGGTTGAAACGCAGGGGAAGGTGGCGTCACAAAGAGCACGCCACGCTTGGAGCCCGGACAACTGAGTTAAAACCACGCCGACCACTAACTGTGAGGTCCTGAGCAAGCTGCTTCAATGGGGAGTCTCAGGGTTCTCCTCTCGGAAGTGGGGATATGACCGGCACCCCATCATTGTTGATAAACACTTGTGTATGCGTTTGTACATGCATTCGTTCATTTAGTCCCTCACTCATAAGCGCAATCAAGGAGAAGGGGGCAGAAAGAAGTGTGGGCCGATGTGGGTGTAAAGTCCTGCACAGAGTAAAGAAAGAAGCAGGCAGGTGACAGGAACCCAGAAAGTGCGATGAAGGTGTGACTTCTCCCTGGAGCAAAGGGCATGTCCTGGGAAGAATGGTGTGGAAGAAACGGACTGGGACAGAGTGGATGGAGCCCTGGAGGCTGATGGCGTCTGGACATCAGGTAGTAGGTAAGCAGGGATTCCTGTGCTCTGGGACAGGAAGAGGAATGAAGAACAGGTAAGAGGGCTGCCCTCGTGGCTGTACCAGAAGGAGGCAGACCGGGGGCTGGGGGTGATGCCCGTCTGGCTAAGGACACTCAGATGCTGCCCAGGGGAGCGGGCTGGGTCCCCAGCAGGACGCTCACAGATAGCTTCTGTTCTGGGTGAGAAACCCCAGTTCTGATACCCACGACCATTAAAGGCATGGCTCGCATCAGCCCTGGATGTGGATTTTTTCCTCCCCTTTTAGAAATGGTACCTGGGGCGCCTGGGTGGCTCAGTCAGTTGGGCGTCCGACTTCGGCTCAGGTCATGATCTCGCGGTCTGTGGGTTCAAGCCTCGCGTCGGGCTCTGTGCTGACGGCTCAGAGCCTGCAGCCTGTTTCAGATTCTGTGTCTCCCTCTTTATCTGACCCTCCCCTGTTCATGCTTTCTCTCTCTCTGTCTCAAAAATAAATAAATGTTAAAAAAACAAAGAAGAAAGAAATGGTACCTTACACTCCATTTTGGCTGATTATGTCGGGAGCTTCGGCGAAGTGTGTGTTCGCCCTGCCCTGAAAGCCGCTCCAAGCATTTCAAAAAGTCAGTAGAAATTCACATTAGGGCCATGATGTGATGACTCTGGGTCAAGATGCTCAGAAATGTAAAAACTTGACCTTCACATTAGTAATTGGGAGCGGGCTGTCCAAACTCCTGTGTTTATGAAAGAGGTTGGCTCTCCAAGTGCTCCAACCTTCCCCTATAGTTTGGGCACCTGCATCCATCTTGCTGGATGCAGAAAACAGAGAGCTACAGGCTAGGGCTAAATTAAATTCCAGTCCAGACAGGCAATAGCATCTGTTTTGCAAGGCTTCTTCTTAATCTGGGCATTTGGCCCATGGCACCATGTCGACCTTGCTCCTGTGAGCCTGCCAACTGAGCTGAATCCTGAGCTGAGTCAAATACATGCTCTGGGTTGGGGGCACCTTGCATACCAATCACCCCCCAGGGCAGGCCAGCACTGCCTGCCTGCCTTTTTTGCAGTATTATAGTCAAGATGCAATAAAAGAATGGACAGGAAGGTCTGAAAAAGCCTACAGTGCCCTCTCAGCAGAATGGCCTTTGCTGGTGCTGGATGGGAGCTCCGGTGTCAGAAAACAGGTCCCCAACACAGTCACCAGGCTGTCCAGGTGTTAAGGGTCCTATACACTGCTTTTCAGCTGTGAAGCAACAGGCCCACCCAGGACAAGACCAAATCACCAGGACAGTTTTGGATCTCATCCTTCCTTGGTCCTTCCTCTAAGAAGGGTGGTTCTTGAAAAGAAATCCTTTCCCAGAAATCTGTCCAGGAAGTGAGGGATCTCAAGGGCCTGGAACTTTCCCAATGGCTCCTGAGGTTTACGCCCAGGGGCTTATGCAGATAACAGCCTCTTCATGAGGGTCTGCTCTGCCTCCCACCTCTGACCTCCTACGGTGCCCACCACACACTTCCCCATGGACCTGTCATTCATAGAGTGCTCCAAAGACAGCAGTTGTGGGGACGAGAAATGTGCAGTCAGGTTGGACAGCCAACCCTGCAGTGCCCACATCGGGGCAGGGAGAGCTCGGGGACAGGAGCCTATGTAGGCACATCTGGCCAGTCACGTGCAGGGATGGGGTGAAGGACAGGTAATGAACCTAAAAGGGGAGGGTCTAAACCGCACAGCCACTGTGGATAATAATTCAGTGATTTTTTTTTTTTATTGAGTTAAACATACGTTTACTGTGCAAATCAGCAATTCTCCTTCTAGGTATTTACTCAGGAGAAATGAAAACCCACCTCCATATGCTATTCTGTATGCAAAAATTCACAGCAGCTTTATCCAAAAAAGCCCCAGGCTGGAAACAACTGAAATGTCAAATGGTGAACATGTAAACAAATTACGGTGTATCCATACAATGGGCCAGGTCTCAGCAATAAAAAGTATGAAACGCAGACACAGGCAATAATGTGGGGGAACTTTGACGGTAGTCACGCTAACAAAGAAGCCAGCCACACAGACGATGTGAGTATGACTCCACTTGCAAGACATTCTAGAAAAGGCAAGACCACGGGGACGGACCCCATGTCACTGGCTGTCGGGGACAACCACAGCGGGTGAAAGTGGTGCACGATGGGATTCTCTCTGTCTTGGTGTCGAGATGCTCCCCTGATGGCACCATTAGTCAAAACTTCCTGAAAACTTACAATTAAAACTGTATGTTTTATTATTTTTTTTTAATTTTCAAATGTTCTTATTTAATTTTTGAAAGAGAGACAGAGCACGAGTGGAGAAGGGCAGAGAGAGAGGGAGACACAGAATCCGAAGCAGGCTCCAGGCTCCGAGCTGTCAGCACAGAGCCTGACGCGGGGCTTGAACTCAAGAACTATGAGATCATGACCTGAGCCGAAGTCGGACGCTTAGCTGACTGAGCCACTCAGGTGCCCCCCCAAACCGTGAGTTTTATTATAGGTCAGTTATGCTCCAATGAGCCTGCGATTATACACATGTGACCTCTGCATACCCGCCTTTCACAAGCCTGTCCACCCCCATCGTCCCCTCCCGCCGTCCTCCAGAGCCGCTTTCCTGGTCAAGGGTGCTGTGAAGTTCAACCTGAGTCAATGTCACCAAGGTAAACAGTTGAGGGCTCGGTGTCCAGCCCTCTGTAGGCATAGTCCGGAGCACAGAGACGCAGAAAGGTGACATAAAAACAATACAAAATCAATGAGGCAGCAAGGGGTACGCATGGCCTTTCCATCATCCGCCCTGAGGCTAGCACGGTTTTGGTACACGCTGGCTGCTCCATTATGTCCGCAGCAGGAATGAAGGCACGGTACACGCTACAAGCACCTGGCAGGTCCAGCCGTCCAGGGGTGTCTGCTCCGTGCCCGGCACTTCTCTTCAGGAAAAGGTCCGTGAGCAGGAAGAGGGCTGACCCCGGGGATGTGGACAGCTCCTCAGGTGACCGACCCTCACACCCGACGGAAAGGGCTCAGCAGGCAAGCCTCTAATTTCACGCGACTTAGACCGTGGAGGGGGAGTGTGTACAGCACAGACCAAAATGCATGAATCCGAATGGGCGGCTCACTGCTGATCCCACTCGGTGGAGCCCATGGCAAGCTCCCGCACTGGCAGGACACGGGGCACACAGAAGCACCAGGGACCGTGCCCCTGGCTGGGGACGAACCCAGGCGACCAACAGCAGGCCCTGTGTCACCTCTGTGGTTTGGACCTCCATACTAAGGAGCCTCTCCTGAATATCACTAAACAAATCGCCCCCATCACCATTAATCTGAGGCCGGCTGTGCTCTCTGAGCTTGTCAAGAGGACAAGGAAATGAACGTTTCAGGGGAAACTTCAGTCACTTGTTTCAGCTCCAACTACATTTAGTGATGACAGCAAGAGACGGCGGGGCAGGCCTGGCTGATCCCAGAGCCGGGCCCCGTCGTCAGAGACTCATTTGCTTGACGGGGGTGGGGCCCGGCACGCATCTTCTTCCGAGTCAACACTGCTCAATCACTGAATTCATTTCCTCCCACCGTTGGCCAGCATCGAAGGAATGCCTCCCACGACGGGAACAACTCAAGCGACAGGAACATGCAGCTTAGAATCAGCAAGGTCACAAGTGTGTTTTTCCCTCTTCACGTGGGCTTGTGGCGACAAATGATTTGGTGGGAAAGAATGGTTGAAACCACCTCCTTCTGGCTGTGACTGATGGCTTTTCTCCGCCAACTGGCCCAGCCCTGGTGTATGAGACCTCTGGCACCGGGGAGCGTAAGGTGTGCGGGGCACCCCCTTCTGCATAGCCACGCTGTCCTGGGGCACCAGCCCCCGTGGGTGCAGACACAGTCAAGCCCCTGCCAGAGAAACCCTTCTCTCTGAGGCCTTAGGGTGAGGGTGAGGAGTGTCAGGCAATGAATGCATATTGAAAACATTTCTGAACATTCCACTCAGAAAAAACACATATTTACAACAAGGTGAGTAGCAGTTTAATGCCAGGATGAACTGTGGTGGGAACTGGGAACTGTGGTGGGAACTCTGGGGGTTCGGGCAGTTGGCGGAGGACTCTTGGAGGAGAGGGTGTGGGTGCTGGGGCATGAAGGGTCAGAGGCTGGGGGTGCAGCCACACAGAGAGCAGGAAGTCTGGAGCACGTGTGCAGGTGAGGACCTCCAGGAGCACGCCGTCTGGGGGCAGTGCTTGGACACGCCACTGATGTGACCACTCACGGGAACATGGCATGTGTCTTCCTCCTCCCTCACTGCAGGGCAGACACATCGATGTCTGCACGCTTTCCCACAGAGCCTGGGCATAGCCCTTGACTACTCAGCTCTACCCTCAGAGCTCTAGTAAGCCATTACAATTGATCCGAGTTGACATTGAGGATGACATTTATTTTGTGCCCAAATGCAGGGGGGTTAATTAGACTTGGCCATATCACAGAAGATCTTGGTTCCTCCGTGAATAGAGCGTGTAGTGCTTTCCACACACCAAAGCAGGCATTTAAACGCCCACCTCATTATTCTAGTGTTTCCTATAACCTTTACATGAACCCTATGAGTCAGGCATTTTATTGCCATTATACATGTGGAGTAATTGTGCCCGGAGAAGCAAAGTAACTCTTCCCTGATTACACAGGTAAAGAGGCAGCCTGGGGATTTATTCCCAGATCTCTTTGACTCTAAAGTCATGTTCCCTTGAAAATGCTTGCTAAGAGTTTGTATTCTGGAGGGAGGAAGGCGGTGTGTGTGTGTGGGGGGGAGGCAGGAGAGCAAGGGAGAAGGGGGAGAAGGACCCAGACCAATTGCTAGTGTAGACCTTTAGGCTGTCCACAGTTCTGAGTATTAGTGCAGACCTGTGAGCTGTCCACGGTCCTGAATGTTAGTGTAGACCTCTGAGCTGTCCACGGTTCTGAAAATATGTGAAAGCCAGTAACGGTGTGGTGGGTTGGGGGGGGGGGGGCGGGGCGGGTGGGGAGATCTCCCCACCCCATGCCATGACAGAGACAAGCAAAGTGGTATTTTAAGGACATCACTTTCTTCTGCCTTTTGGCTTCACACTTGTACATTATACAAACAATCGTATTCATGCAATTCCTGGCAGCTGTGAGGGTAGAGCCAGTGTGTGTCTGCCTGGAAGGGCCAGCTGCAGGGCCCCTGGGGATCCATGAGAAAAGGATCAGGAAGGAAAGGTGGTGAGCCACCGAGGCACTGACATGTGCTGAGAATTCTCATCACTGCCCTTGTGAACTCACTACCTTGAATCTTCTCATGCACCAGGCTCAGCTCACAGCGGGACACAGGCTGCTGAAGACTTAATTAGAGGGACATGGAATAAACACTTGAAATATGTCTTCATTTTCCAGGAGAACACCGGCCACCCATAATCACTAGGAGTGTGGTTTCTCCACCCACTGAGCTCTGCCACGTTCCAAGCCTTTGTTACTCCCCCTAGCCAGCGTCCTGATGGAATCCATGCCCCAGATCTTCTCTCCCTTCAGTCTTCTCCACACATGCACGAAACTCACCCAAGCCTGCCATTTTCAGCACATCTGCTCTACGTAATCCCTATGTTCTTACTATGAAGACCCATCACACTAGGGTGGCATTAGGTTCCTTACACTTCAGTGCTATCCTAACACCCACCCAACCCTAACTCTACCCATGCAGAGCCTGTGTGAACATGGCCTAGGCCGGCACCCCACGAATTCCAGAAGATGCTGGCTCAGTGCAAAAGTCAAGTTGTTTAGTGACCGACCAAACCTGGAATATCTCCTCTGTCTCCAGCTACTGAAAACAACAACTCACTCAGCTGTAAGGCTCAGCATAATCCTGATGCCCACAGCTCTCTCTTCTTCTGTGCTCAGTGTTTAAAATACCCCTTTGTAGGGGCGCCTGGGTGGCGCAGTCGGTTAAGCGTCCGACTTCAGCCAGGTCACGATCTCACAATCTCGCGGCCCGTGAGTTCGAGCCCCGCGTCAGGCTCTGGGCTGATGGCTCAGAGCCTGGAGCCAGTTTCCGATTCTGTGTCTCCCTCTCTCTCTGCCCCTCCCCCGTTCATGCTCTGTCTCTCTCTGTCCCAAAAATAAATAAACGTTGAAAAAAAATTTTAAATACCCCTTTGGGCCACTTAATTACATACTGTTACAAAGTCTATATCTTTTCTTTTCAACAGGATTTTGAACTTCTTAAGGATATCAACCATGCTTTCATTACTCAACAGAGCGTCTCAATAAATACTTGCTGACTGGGGTGCCTGGGTGGCTCTGTCGGTTGAGCGTCTGACTTCAGCTCAGGTCACGATCTCACGGTTTGTGGGTTCAAGCCCCATGATGGGCTCTATGCGGACAGCTTGGAGCCTGGAGCCTGCTTCGGATTCTGTGTCTCCCTCTCTCTCTGCCCCTCCCCTGCTCATACTCTGTCTCTCTCTCAAAATAAACATTAAAACATTAAAAAAATAAATACTGACTTATATCATCTTGTTTGTTTCCACTGGAGGCAAAACCTGAATGCCTTACAAATTAATTGTGACAGGTCAGATTTAGATGTTATGGAAAAGAATTTACTGAGCATGGAGAATTATAGATAGCTGAGGCTACAAACATCTCCTTTAAGAGAGAAATTATAATTACCTGAGTGTCACAGAATAAGCCTTAGCTTTGAACAATTATTGAAGGGAATTTTATTCTTTTTAAAAAATGTTTATTTATTTATTTTGAGAGAGAGCAAGAGAGATAACAAGTGGGGAAGGGGCAGAGAGAGAGAATCCCAAACAGGCTATGCACTGTCAGTGCAGAGCCCGACATGGGGCTTGAACTCACAAACCGTGAGGTCCTGACCTGAGCCAAAGTCAAGAGTTGGACACTTGACTAACTGAACCACCAGCTGCCCCAAAGGGAATCTTACCCTTAATCAGGTGTATTATTCCTCCCCTTATAACAGAAAGGATTTCAGCTGTCCAGAAAGTAAAGTGTAATAATATTTAATCACAAGACTACATATATATATAGGTGCATGCTACAATATTAAGAAATCACATTCCCAAATGTTCACCGGAAGCAAAATTCTCTACTGTGCATTTTGGATATATCGCTCCACTTAATTGTTACAATGTGTCTATGAGAGGAACACTATTATATCATCTTTTTAAAAATATGGAAACAGATCTGTAGAAGTATGACAATGATCAAGGTCAGTGGTGGATTGAAGATTCAGATTCACACCCTTGGGACCACAGAGCTGAAGTTAATTCCCACATCATGCTGTGGGCAACATACACTGTGTGTAGGTTTTCATCCCAGATGTCCAGTTACTAAATAAATGCAATGCCTTCTGTATCCCAGCCCATGAAGTTAGAGAGTAAGTCTGGGCAGAAAGACCTACATCTCAGTTTACAGTTTTTAGATACAGAATGTGACTTCACAGGTCAATTAGAATTCCAAAGGAGTGCAATTTCTGTATACTTATGTTTGGTGCCTAAAAAATACCAGTCAACGAGCTAACTTTGGGCAACAAAATCCACAGAAGATGGCCTGGCATGTAAACAAAGCTACGCTCACATATTTCTTGGTGTCTGTTCTATTATTACTTTGTTTGCCAGACCCCAAATGCCAAGGCCACCCAATTAAGAGATATGCTGAATTTTTCTTAAAACTGATTTAGGTTATAAAGGGGATACTTTTCACTAGTCCATATGATTTTCAGGATGATGCTAGTAAATATAAGAAATTGTAGTCATACAGAAATAAATTCTTCCTTTTACAAGAGCCCTCAAGCCAAAGAAAAAAACTAATCCAAGAAAAAAGTCATATCAGGAAAATGTCAAGAAGCAGCCAAGTCTACAAAAATAAATACTTCTATGAAAACATATGATGGATCCTTAATAGAGAACATTGAGCCAGGGCGATAATCTCTATTACAGAAGATTGTTTTATTTTGCTGACTTTCCGATACACAAACTTAGTGAAACATTTTATGTCAAGAATGACTAGCTTTAAGTCTGGGTTAACAAACAAATTTGTGTAAAAGATACCTGTTTAAGAATACGCTTTTTGATCTATCCGTAGATAGGTCCACAGGGTGTGGAAGATGAACAGATTTTCCCTTAGGTTTTAGATCTTTGAGTAGATGAAAATACTGCTGCCCTGGGATTCTCGCTGCAGCTCTAGCCAGTATGTGCAAAGGACCGGACCCAGCTCCTGCTACAGACAGAGGTTCGAACTGTGATGGGGCATGCGGGTGCACGGGACAGGGAAGGCCTCTTTCTGGCTTGTGAGTGACACAGAAAAACAAGTAGACCCTCCCCTAATTCTTCTGCCTCTGGCAAAAAGGAAGGAAACCACAATTCAGAAGGCATTGACAAATTAATTCGACCCTTCTCTGTGACTGGTTGGCCAGCCTGAAGCCAGGACAAAATTCAAGTTACAAATGACAGGTAATCCCATCCTGCAGACTGCATGGCCTCTGGCTTCCAGTGAAGTGTTTAGAGGAGAAGCAGAGAGAGGGAAGTGAGAATTTGTGGCCAAGTACAGATCTGTGTCTTCAGAAGCACCAAGGAGAAGCTCCTTGTTTTTTTGCATGATGAGTAATGCAAATCTAAATAATTTAATACAAGCTTATTTTTGTTTTATTAAACATTTTTTAACATTTATTTTTGAGAGAGAGAGAGAGAGAGAGAGAGCAAGTGGGGGAGGGGTGGGGTGGGATATGCAGAATCTGAAGCAGGCTCCGGGCTCTGAGCTGGAAGCACAGAGCCCGACTCGGGGCTCCAACCCACACACTGCGAGATCATGACCTGAGCCAAAGTCAGACGCTCAACTGACTGAGTCACCCAGATGCCTGCTTATTTTTGTTTTAAAACCATAATTGTGCTTTCCTTTCTACCCCAAACCCACCTAAGGTACAAGCCTTGGAAGGCGGGCTGTATCTTTTCCTGCCACCTAGTGGCTTCATCACCTGCACAGGCAGTGGACTTGAGGCATCGCTAAGGTTGCAAAGACTTGAGGCCTGAGGGCTCATCCGGTTCAGAAATCCACTGTCTCACTAATACAAATGAGGTGCCAACACTATTTAGAATTAATTAATTGATTCATTTTCCACAAATGATCTTATGACAAAGAGGAAGAGGTGGGCGGGCAAACAATGCAAGGTTTGGAGATGCTGCAGTTCATCTGGGTGATGGGCTGGGCCACCGACTTCCTCATCCACCAGGGTTCTCTTCCAGTAAATGTAACAAGGAATCGGCTACATCTACCAATCATACAGAGGTGCTTAGGGAAAATAAACTAGCACCACTAAAGATCCAATATTTGCAGTTGTAATATAACTCAAGGGGGTTGTCTTGATGGCTTGGGGGTCTGGAGTCAGCCAGGCTGGCACTGAATCCCAGCTCGACTGTACGTGAGCTAGGAGATGCTGGGAAGTTACTTGATGTTCCAGGTCTCACTGTAAGTGGGGTCTCACTTTTCTTGGGGCTCCTGGGTGGCTCTCTAGGTTGATGTCTGACTGTTGCTTTCAGTTTCGGTCATGATCCCAGGGTCATGGGATCAAGCCCCACATTGGGCGGGGAGCCTACTTGGGATTCTCTCTCTCTCTCTCTCTCTCTCTCTCTCTTTCTTTCTCTGCCCTTTTCTCTCCTCTCTCTCAAAAAAAAGTGCTTTTCTTGCAGGCTGTTGTGTTAGAGTAAAGGTGCACAGAAGTCAATCTATAAACGACAGCAATTATTATTACTGTGATTATTTTTAAAATATTGAAGACAGTACATTATGTGTTGACAATCTCTACGGGGGGTATCATCATCATCAACACAAAACAAAGTCACCAACGTGAAACAAAGTCATCAACACAGACTATCTCCTCCTCTGGTTTGTCGCTGGTCTGGCTGAACCTTGTACAGACTCCAAATCTATTTCTAAATTCTGACCGATGCAGTAAAGTATTAACACAAAGTGTTAAGCATAAAATGCTTTTCGAGCTTTGAGTCTTACAAATTTATATAAGATGGAATGAAATATTCATCATCTATAATACATTCTATCGTCCTACAAGGGGTACATAAATCTCATGGCATAATTACACCCTTGACTACTGTGACCTTTGAAGATGCACATCTGCTTGGAAAAATGCTAGAATAATTCCTCCTCAGTGGAAAACATCTGAGTTTATCTTTAAAATAGGCTTTAAATGAAAAATTCCTATACACTTAATTTTTACCACAGTGGTTCGCCTTCAGTTTCTTTGAGCTTGATTTGTCTAACAGCCCACCAGAAACTATGAATCTCACGTTGCCTCGGATCTACACACAACTCTCATTTGTCTGAAGTCCAAATGAAATTATTTTCTCCATGTTTGTTTTCCAAGGAGATGCCCACATTCTACAGAAATGGAGTAGAAAGCAAATTGGAAACATTCATGCTGTTGATTGATGCTCTCTTATGAAACTTTTCAGCAATTCCTGTGTGCTCAAGTCAGGAAAATTAGGATGCCTCCCCTACATATTCAGAGGCAATGCACGCAACATGGGCAGCAGCACAGTTCAATTTCTTTGAACACTTCCTGAGCCCCTCCCCTTTCCCAAGCACAGCGAGAGGAGCCCTGGAGGAGCGAAGGAGAGGCTGAGGCGGGGAACAAGAGTCTGGGGGCAGGTGAGGTGACGACACAGGAGGACGGAGGAAGGGAGAGAAATAAAAAGGCATCCTTGCCTCTTCTTCCTAGCTCTGGAGCTGTTTCATCATGTGTCTGACTCAACAAATGGCTTCGGCAGACTTTAACCAGTGTCCTTCCTGCCTTTGGACTCTGGAGACGAGCTCCCGATAGGGCCCCCTGTGTTGTGCGTGGGTATCAGGCATGTGCTCATGTCCCTCCTTCCCATACACTTCTGGGTCGCAAATCATGCATTTTCGAGAGACCAGGTAAGTTTAGGGGTGCCCCTCTATTTTGGATATAACCGGAACTCTTGTGGGAGTCCGAGGGCCATCCACTGTGCCTGGGAGGTTGCAAGGCACAGGGGAAAGTCCGCCCTGCACGACCTTGACATGGACCTCGGGAACCAGAGCAGGAGACAGGTGGAGTTGTCCTACGATGGGGGCTTTACAAACGGCAAGTAACTGGACTCATGTCACCCCTGAGACCCTTGATGTAGTTAGCCAGGGAGGAGCCACAGAGGCCACACATCAGGATGCTGCACTGTCAAAATCGAGCTGTCCCATAACCTGCCCTTAATTCATGAACGAAGCTACTATTCAGTGTTCTACGCCTTCTTTGTTCTGAATATTTCTCATTAAAAGAAAATGAAAGAACAATCTTACCCATGAGGAATTTTGCTCAGGACATAGTATCCAGTGTAGGAGTGTTGGTATATCTGAAACAGACACGACAGAAAACAAAAACAGAAAACAAAGCAAGCATTGAGACAAAGGCTGTGACTGTGATATTTTTCAGATCACTGTGAATCCCAAAAAAACATTAGGGGGACGAAAAGGAGTTAATCAGGAGACCCGGAGGCAACATCTTTAATTTACTTAGGAAGTTAATTTGCACATCCTGTTTATTTTACTTTTGTCATTTGCACATTGTTTACAGGGCAGCCAGAGGCTCGATATTATCCCCATAATCAGCTGGTTTTTGTGATTAAATCAGGGGCACAGATTTCCAGCTCAACTACGTGCAGTACAGAGTGAATGAGGTCACCAGAGGCAGTCAGTCAGCTGGACCCAACGGGACCGTGAGACCCTTGTAGCGTAGGACTTCCCTGTAATGACGGCACATTCCATTGTGTATCCTCAGTGAATACAGACGCCAACACAGGCTTCACTGGGCAGCCCCCTGTCCTGCTGTAGAATGTGATGTGCACCTTTCAGCTTCGGAGAGGGGTCAGCAAATTAAGAACTCAATGCAAGAGGGAGCATGGCTTTTAAAACTAAGGCAACAAGCAAAACTCTGTCTCCAAACTCCTATAACCCCAACCTGGAGCCTCTCTTAAACTCTTGAGCCAGGAGAGGATTTCCTGACCCATAAAGGCAGTGAAAGGAATGCAAGGAATGACCAAGAGAAGGGACAACACACAATGCAGGAAGTCTCGGCATTCACCTCCTGCTTTCTGGACAGAGAGCCTCCCCAGCATTGGGATATGATGGGTTACTCTGCAGGGTTGAAGCAAGGAGGTACCGTAGTCCCTTTCTTCTACCTGTGTACTTTCTGAGAGTCAACACTCTGTGTGGGTAAACGTTCAGCGACCAGCATTTAAAACCACCTTCCTAGGGGCGCTGGGCTGGCTCGGTCAGAGGGGCATGTGACTCTTGATCTTGGGGTTGTGAGTTTGAGCCCCACGTGGGGAGTAGAGATTACTTAAATAAACAAAGTGTAAAAAGAAAAAAGAAAGCACTTTTTTTTTAATGTTTATTTTCGAGACAGGGAGAGAGAGTGTGAGTGGTAGAGGGGCAGAGAGAGAGGGAGACACAGAAGCAGGTTCCAGGCTCTGAGCTGTCAGCACAGAGCCTGATGCAGGGCTTGAACCCATGAACTGCAAGATCATGACCTGAGCTGAAGTCAGACGCTCAACTGACTGAGCCCCCAGGTGCCCCACAAACCACCTTTCTAAAGATAATCGGTGAGGAATGTGCAGGCCAAGGAAGACAGATCCATCACGAAGCACATAAAGTAGAGGAATATATTGGGGTGCTGAGGACAGAGTGAGCCTGCCAAAGAGAACAGGCAGGACTGTGCTAAGCTCACCAACCCCCTGCCTTGTTGGGGTCCCTGGATTAACTTCCGGACAATCATGGTGGATTGCAGTTGCTTGGAGAAAAGGAATCCAGATACAAAAGTAAACAACAGCCTTTAAGCCCAGAAGATCTTTTGCTTCTGAAGATCCCAAGGCTCTGGCACCAGAATGATTGGATTTAGGGTGGCCTGCTGGGGACAGTGGGTGGCATCTGACTGGGAAACGTGTCCAAATACCGCTTTGGTTATGAATAAATAGCCAGCAGGCACACAACTGTGCAGGAGCACTTCACGGACCTGCGGAGCCACTGATAAGGAGCAGAGGAACCCAGCTCTGCTATTTCTGAAGTGACGCTGCTTCCCCAGGAGAGAAGGGAGGGCCGTGTCCCAAGGAGATCACTGCCCAGACAGCGCCCACCAAAGGACCCTGTGCTTTGACTACACTGCCTCTGAGCTGGATGAGCTTCCTCAGATGCAAGAACAGAAGCTCGACAGACACAATGCAATTCTCTGCAGTCACGGCACATGGGCCCTGTGCCACACGGCACTCCTAAACTCCGGAGGCACCTGCTCATTCTGTTTAATCTCACTCTATGGTCATGCTGACCCCAGGCAGGCAAAAGGTAACCTTTGTTTGCTAAGATAGGAAAGTGAGGTAGGCAAGGGCAGGGGAGAGAGGAAAAGGAGGGGGAGGGGAGGAGTGGAGGCAATAAGGAGGAGGAGGGGGAAGAAGGGGTGGAGCCTAATTCTGGGACTCTATCATATAGAGGCAGCAGAAATGATGGTATGAGACTTCAGAGACCAGGCTGTCAAAGGAATCTTGACTTCCTGCTGGCTCTCTTTCGGGTCATTGCTCTGAGGGAAGACAGCACCATGCCATTAAGAACCTTAAGCAGCCCTTGGGAGAGGTCACGTGGTGAGCAACCAAGTTTCCTCTCCAACAGATCACCAACAGCCAACGAGGAGCTGGGGCATCTTGCCAACAGCCACATGAGGGAGCTTGAACGTGCAGTCTTCGTCCCCAGTCTAGCCTTCAGATGATGCCGCCCCGGCTGACACTCATGACAGACCATGACCCAGAACCACTCAGAAGAGAAGGTCTTGGATTCCTGACCCACAGTAACTTCAAGATAATAAATGTTGGTTGTCTTAAGCTGCTCAGTTCTTATACAGCCATACAGAAGTGACAGATCTAGTTTAAATCCAGAGGAAAAAGGGTAACTATTCCATCAGATAGGTACAGACTTCTAAGTTACTGGATTCCCGCCTATAAACCTCCGGCAACTTTTAAAACAAACAGAAAAACAAATCCCTTATCAAATCAGTTTCAGTACAGAAGTGAGGGGCTGGGTAAGATCACTCGTAGGCCAAACACTTGAAGGACGTCTTTGACATTACTGTACAGGGCAGCCCAAAGTTTCAGAAGTGATGATGAGGGTGAGGCTGAGGAAGTGGAAGGTGAGTGGCTAGTGTTCATGGAGCATGTCCTACCCATCAGGTGGTGTGCCAGCCCCTCGGAATACTGAAGTCACTCAATTTCTGTGAATAGGCATTAGCACCCTATTCTGAAGACAGGAAAATCGAATCTTAAAGAATTCAAATCAAGCTCAAGCAAGGTGTGAGCTGAGGTCTGTCTCTCTCTGATCACTGTGTTGGAAACTGTCTGAACAAAGGGCATATCTCTTAACTCTCAAGTTACAAGTCCAAGTTGATGGCTGTCAACTGAAGAATCCAGGATCCCAACTGATACAACGACCATGCAAAACTTCATGGTTGAAGGACTATACCTTTTTTAAAAAAATATTTTTGAGAGAGAGAGAGAGAGAATGCCAGCAGAGGAGGGGCAGAGAGAGAGGGAGACAGAGGATCTGAAGCGAGCTCTGTGCTGATGCGGGGCTTGAACCCACAAACAGCGAGATCATAACATTAATCAGGGTCGGACTGTGACTGACTTAACCGACTGAGCCACCCAGCAGCCCCAGGACTATTTCTTTAATCCATCTGGACACGGTGATTTCCATTCACTCCCCAGTTATGCCATTCTCACACAAACACCCAAAGTTGGTCTTCACATGCCTCTTTAAACACGCCTCTGCCCCTGAAATTCAGCCCTGGGAGTATCTTCTGACTGGGACCAATGAGAAAAAAGGAGATTGAACTGAAATAACCTCATAAGGGCAATGGTAAGAAGAAAATGAGAGAATTACCCATTCTCAATTCTATGCCTGTACTGTTGGGTTAAAAGGACAAAAAAAGCATGTGTGGACAGAAAATGTGGTAAAATATCTGGAATACCAAATCACTAATTAGAAAGATGGAAACAAAAATGGGAGTGTTTGGATGGCTCAGTCAGTTAAGCATCTGACTCTCGATTTCACCTCAGGTAACGATCTCACAGTCTGCGAGTTCGAGCCCTGTGTCTGGCTCTGTGCTGATGGCATGGAGACTGCTTGGAATTCTCTCTCTCCTTCTCTCTGCCTCTCCCCTGCTCATGCTCTCATGCTCTCATTCTCTCTAAAAATAAATAGATAAAAGCAATTTTTTAAAAGAAAGGCTTTAGGGGCGCCTGGGTGGCGCAGTCGGTTGGGCGTCCGACTTCAGCCAGGTCACGATCTCGCGGTCCGTGAGTTCGAGCCCCACGTCAGGCTCTGGGCTGATGGCTCAGAGCCTGGAGCCTGTTTCCGATTCTGTGTCTCCCTCTCTCTCTGCCCCTCCCCCGTTCATGCTCTGTCTCTCTCTGTCCCAAAAATAAATAAAAAACGTTGAAAAAAAATTTAAAAGAAAGGCTCTAATTTAAAAAAAAATTGGAGAGGATGTAGGAGAGACAGGTAAAATCTGGATGTGCCAAGCATGCACGTGAACGAAGCTATCTGGGGTGAACGTTAGCACAAGTGGGACCCTTAGGAAAGAAAGTGCACTTAGGATTGAAGAGCTGCTCTCACAAAAGGATGGACGAGGGAGGGCCATGTCACAACCTTCTAAGATGGAACAATCAAATATCACTCTCTTCCACAAAGTGTTCTCTCAGCCCAGAGCCAAGAGAACCACGGGCACAAAAGAAAGCTACTCTTTAAAGAGAAAATGCCTGATCTTGAAAGGAATCAAAAAAAAAGCGATATGTCACTGGAAGAATTTGTTCCTTAGAAAGTCTTTCTTTTTCTTTTTTTTCTGCTCTCTCTGTTGTGTTTATGTTTCTTTCTTTAAAATAGACTCTTAATACTTCTGATCATGGAAAAAAGTACAGGGCTGGAAGTTGGTAAGAACACATCTGGTTATTTTTCTAAGAGCGCACTTTTGGGAGTTCATGGATTTGAGTTATTTTGGTTTCTTCCTACACTATCAAATTCCCCGTGGAAAATGAATATATAAAAACCTGTTACCCAAAATGTGATTCACAAGATGGGAAAGCAATTTCAGCAAATTTTCTTTCTGATATGTCATGAAAAATGGTTGATACGGGCATCCAAAAATTGGAATAAATATAACCAGTCGAAGGTTCTTCCTGGGAGAAGTTCACATTTGGTTTGCTTCTTCTAGTTTCGAAACACCTGCCCACAGGTCATCCCCTCTGCCCTCCATCACTCCCGCAGAGCCATACTTGTTGTCTATGGTCTTCCCTACCTCAGCCTCAGTGCTGACACTCATGACCCATTGTGCACACTCATGCAGACTCACTTTCCATCCTCTTCCTCTATGAAATCATCTACTCCTGTGGTTTTAAACCACACTTCCACCTAGGCATCCCTACCTCATGCCTCACAAGGACCAAAACCTCAATATTCTCCAAAATAAACTCTTCAACGATCCTTAAAACCTAGTTCTCCTTTGATATGTCCCATCTGAGTTGGTGGTTTCATCATCCACTCAGTAAACTGAGCTAAAAACGTAGTCTTCCTTGACTCCATTCTTGGTCTCCCTTGAACTTCTGCTCCAGTTCAATCCATCCTCAAATGGTGCTGAATGGACTTCTTCAGTCTTTCCCAAATCCACTGCCCATTCTTCACTGCAATGGCCTTACTATGGACCTCCCCTCCATCTTTCCTCTCCTGCACAAAGAAGCTACCCTTTCCAAGACTAACCTCAGCTCTCAACCCGTTCCCTTCTGCTTCCTGTCGGACTTTAGGGACTCCTGCCTTACAGGAAAAGACCCCACCTTACATGTTTCATCTCTCCCTTTGTTGTTTTGTCTCCCAAATCTGCAAACATAACTCGAAATCTCCCCCATTAAAAACAAAAATCCCTGGTCATATCCTCCCCGAACGATTCCTTCTTTTTAACTATCATTGCGCTGCATGAGAAAAGTCTGTGGGGCCTCACCTTCCGTGCACTTGTAACCGGTGCACTTCTAACATTCTCAAACTGCGATCCCTAAGCTCATTTCCAGCTGCCAGACATGATGGCGTCAGCTCAATGTCCAGTCTGCTCCACGTCTGTGCAGTGGGTGATAAAGGTGACAGGAACCGCTTTCTGCTCTTCCTTCTGTGACAGGTCACTGCCTCCAGGACCTTGCCTTTCTCTCCTGCTGCTGCAGACACCTTCAACGGATGCAGGCACCAGACCTGCCCCCCTTTGCTGTTTTTCACCTTGCTGGTCTACACCTCTGGTCTGGTAGATCCCGTTCATTCCTTTCTTATGCAGCTTTTTACTGAATTTACATTTTTATGCTTGACCTATCTTTTGAGTTCGAGGCTCCTATTTTTAGCCTGCTTTGGACCTTTCTGCATGGCTATTTTTTATCCAAAACTTGTCTCCCAAATGTAACAGTTTAGAAGCCAAATAAACCATTTTCTTGCTAAAGAAGTCTCTTTAGAGACTTTACAGCAGAGACCTGCTAAAGATGGTCTCTGAATAGAAAAACATTGGCATTAGCTTCAAGTATTCCTAATTCCTTATTTATTTTATTATTATTGTTATTTTTTACTGTCCATGTACAATGGGTTTCCAAGTGTCACCGGGCTTGGTAACTTTGGAATGTCTCTTAAATTCACACCACATTTTCTACCCTCAGTAACACTGCCCTGGTTTTGGATGTCTGTGTGACCGCAGTGATCTTCCAGTTGGCCGGCCAGCCTCCTGCGCCTCCCCCCTCCGCTTCCCACATTCTATTCATAGAGGGGATTAAATGTACTGGAGGGTGTGGATGAGCTCAGAGTAAGATTCTCCTGAGTTAGGGTCAAGACCACCATGGCTGTGACACATGGTTAAAGAACCAAGATCCGGTAAGGAGTGAATGAAGGCTAAAAGTACTGGGAACCGGGAAAGATGAACACAGGAAAAAGATAGGGCAGGGAAAAGAAAGCGAGATTTGGGAACTGGATGATAAGGAAAAAAACAGAAGAAAAATTACCTGCATGTGACATCAGTGATGACGAGTGAAAAACCAAAAACCTGAAGGAGGCGAAAAACTGGAAGCTGGAAAACTTGAGATGTCTTGGTGTTAGGATTGCAGAAAATGAAAGGTTTACTCAGGGGGTCTGTCTCCTCACAATGTTGAGGGTTCTGCTACCAAAAGAAGAGGAAATTCCATTTGGTTCCATCTGCCACAGTGATTCCCGGTTCTACTGGGAACCAACACAGCGGTCTGTCCTCTGGGAAAGAGCAAGCAATCTGCCTGCAAACTTCAAGCCAGGGTTTTGTGGACCATGACAAGTACTTCATGAAGCTAATGTCCTGTAAACGTTCCTTTTGTTCCCTCAGAACCCTTTTAAAAACAGCTTCACGGGGGTACAACTGATATACAGAGAACAGCCCATATCTCGTGTGTACAGTTTGATGAGTTCAGACACATGTGAACATCTGTGACACCAAGTTCACAGTCAAGGTAACAGACCTATCCAACGTGTCCTGGTGTCCTGATAACTTTTAAAAAAAATTTTAATGTTTATTTATTTTTAGAGAGAGAGACAGAGTATGAGCAAGGGAGGGGCAGAGAGAGAAGGAGACACAGAATCCGAAGCAGGCTCCAGGCTCCAAGCTGTCAGCGCAGAGCCCGGCACGGGGCTCAAACCCGCGAACTATGAGATCATGACCTGAGCCAGAGTCAGACGCTCAACCGACTGAGCTGCCCAGGTGCCCCTTGTGTCCTAATAACCTTTAAGAAGGCAGTAGTGATCAAACACTTAATTCTGAACCTGGGTGGCCCCCCCTTCAGTTGATGTGGGGAGCGGAAGGGATGAGAAACTCATGCCCCATTTTTTCAAAAATACTTCACGAATGGCCACATTTGCACTGTGTGTGCCTAAATCTTGGTCTTGACACATTCTTCCAAAACACCTGCAATCCTGGCTTTTCATACTTATTTCTATCCATTATCACCATCCATCACCACGATCTCCCCACCACGCGGCAGCTCCTGGACTTCTGAGAAGCCCTCCAGGACTCTATGGAATGGCTAATTATCAGGTGGCTCGTCAGGACAAAGACTCTTGAGGGGCGCCTGGGGGCTAAGTTGGTTAAGCGTCCACTTCGGCTCAGGTCATGATCTTGCGGTTTGTGGGTTCGAGCCCCACATTGGGCTCTGTGCTGACAGCTCAGAGCCTGGAGCCTGCTTCGGATTCTGGGTCTCCCTCTCTCTCTGCCCCTCCCCTGCACATGCTCTGTCTCTGTCTCTCAAAAAAAATAAATAAATAGGGGCGCCTGGGTGGCGCAGTCAGTTAAGCATCCGACTTCAGCCAGGTCATGATCTCGCTGTCCGGGAGTTCGAGCCCCGCGTCAGGCTCTGGGCTGATGGCTCGGAGCCTGGAGCCTGTTTCCGATTCTGTGTCTCCCTCTCTCTCTGCCCCTACCCCGTTCATGCTCTGTCTCTCTCTGTCCCAAAAATAAATAAAAACGTTAAAAAAAATTAAAAAAAAAAATAAACGTTAAAAAATAAAAAAAATGAAAAAAAAGGACAAAGCCTCCTGAGTCCTTCTTTGAAGAAAAAAAAAATAAACGAGCACATCTTTTTTTTTTTTTTTAATTTTTTTTTCCAACGTTTATTTATTTTTGGGACAGAGAGAGACAGAGCATGAATGGGGGAGGGGCAGAGAGAGGGAGACACAGAATCGGAAACAGGCTCCAGGCTCTGAGCCATCAGCCCAGAGCCTGACGCGGGGCTCGAACTCACGGACCGCGAGATCGTGACCTGGCTGAAGTCGGACGCTTAACCGACTGCGCCACCCAGGCGCCCCATGAGCACATCTTTAATAATGTGGCTGAGACAAGAACTAACCAGTTTGTAAGGCCTTTCTGGGAAGAAATTACCAGTATCTTGTCTAGAAACTCTTCCCCTTGAATTTGGAGAATGGAATCCAGTGGAGGGTGTCACTTTTTTCTTAGAAGTGAGACAAATAAGCCCAAATATTCTAGAGAAAACGAGAATATGACCAGGTTGGCTGGAGTCTGGCAAGAAAGTCACCTGGGGCAATAGCAGGTGGTCTGCCCGGACGAGAAACTCAGGAGACGTGGAAGACTGTCTTTAAGGTTTTAAAGAGCTTCATGAAAGTGTGAGCAGGTCTGTTGTGAGCATGAAAGTGTGAGCAGGTCAGCACAGTGATTCAGCAATTCTGCACAGTACTCAGTGCTTATCACAACAAGTGTTCTCTTTTTTTTTTTAATTTTTTTTTTTTTATTTATTTTTGAGACAGAGAGAGACAGAGCACCAGCGAGGGAGGGGCAGAGAGAGAGGGAGACACAGAATCCAAAGCAGGCTCCAGGCTCTGAGCTGTCAGCACAGAGCCTGATGTGGGGCTGGAACTCATGGACTGTGAGATCATGACCGGAGCTGAAGTCGGCCGCTCAACCGACTGAGCCACCCAGGCGCCCCAACAAGTGTTCTCTTAATCCTATTTCCACCCTCACCCTCAAGCCCCTGCTGGATTTCCCATCTCCTGTCTTGTTCACGGATTTTATCAGGCACTACTCCAGTGACCCAGCATCTTCCCAAAGTATCTAAATTTCTGCCTGGTCTCTGTTCCCACCCGTAAGGCTCACGGTTCAGAGAATTACAAGCCTTGGTGTTGGAGTGAGTGATGACAGAAACTTTCCTGAATGAACCGATCCTTCCCAGAGAGGCAGCTTCTTGTCTCAGGAAGCTCATGATCGCCCCATGTTCATGTTCTAATGACTACATTTGGCACACACTTCCACAAACCTTGCCAACTTATTTAATATCATTTCCATGAAGTTAAACCTCTTCTTGTAATAATTTTTAAAAAATGTTTTTTAGAGAACCACAAAGAACTAGGTACGACTGAAAAAGTAAAAGTACGGATATCTAGCTTCGATGACATAAGACAAGTCGTAGGAAATAGGAACTCAATGTTCCTCGTGTTTCCCTGGTTGGGTGCCTTTCCTTCCCCCACGAGATGGAACGTAAGATTTAGCAAAACAATCTAGGCAAGACTTAAAATGGAGGAAACACAGTTGTCAGTTTCAAAATTCAAAAGTAATTAAAAACCCTTAGGATTCACTCCTTACATCTCAACTTCTTTCCTCCAATTCGTCTTCCGCAAAACTTTTTACATTTGCGAGAGCAGAGACGGTGCCGTCCTCCTGAACCCGCAGTCTCTTCAAATGTCTCGTTCTGCTCTCCACACCACGCCCAACCCTGGTTCATTCGCTTGTGACCAATCCCCACCGTCTAACTTATTTAATGGACAGTGTTTCTCTCATCCTGTGCCCTTTACATATGATGCTTGAATTTCAGCGGTGAGTGAGTAGTGAGTATAAAACAATCTGGTTCAAAATGGGGATCCATCGACACAAATGTCTTCTACTTCAGAGACAAACAGTAACGCTGTCAGTTGTGACTCTATGTTTCCAAATATCAATCTCGAGAGCAACTCTGACATCCAGAAATAGCTGTGTAATTCTTTTTTTTTTTTTTTTTATCATTTCCTTCTGTCTCCACTTGGACATTTCAATTCAAGTAGCATGCCCATGTGTCTGAGGCTCATCTTGCGGAAACAAATGAAACCCATCCCTGGTGCTGCTATGGAAGGATGCAGAGGAAGTGATCGATAAGGACTTCCTTCCGAACTGATTTCCAAGGGCACACACCTGTGTGCGCTGGCTTCCTCCCCAGCTCTGTCACATCCCCTTTGTCTAATTGGCTGGTCACTGAGAAAAAGGTGTGGGATGTCCATACCAGTCCCGCAAGCCCGCGTTCTCCTTCACTGCCTTTCCTATTTTGTTGTTCTGCTAGGACTTTCTGCTGACTCACTCCTGATTTTGCTTGAAAACACAGATTTCTTTTTTTTTCTTGCTCTGTGTAACGCCTCCTTTTCTCATCTGACACGCTACCCATCAGACCAGCCTTGCAGAGAGGCAAGACAAAAAGAGATAAATCTTATTGACGTTGTTGTAAGTGTTTAGAAATTTACAAAACATTTTTCTATATCTTTTAACCTGACCTTCCCAACAACTGCTCCTGTGGCTGAACTGGCTTCTCTTTATCTTTTTTTTTTTTAACTTTTTTTCTTAATTTTTATTTATTTTTTAGAGAGAGACAGAACATGAGCGGGGGAGGAGCAGAGAGAGAGGGAGACACAGAAACCGAAGCAGGCTCCAAGCCCTGAGCTGTCAGCACAGAGCTGGATGCGGGGCTCGAACCCACCAACCATGAGATCATGACATGAGCCGAAGTCGGATGCTTAACCGACTGTGCCACCCAGGTGCCCCCTCTTTATCTTGTAAGTTAAGCAACTGAGGCTTAGAGATGCAAACTGGTGGGTCCCAGGTCACACACTGTCAAAGGAGGAGAAGTGGGAGGCTCACGTCTTTTCACATTTTGCTTAAAGTTGTTTCCACTATGACATGCTGGTAAGAAAGCTTCTCCCGCCCTTTTCTTTACCTTTTCTTTACCATTCTGGAAGGCTCTCCTCATGAGGGATTGATCCTCAAGATGGGAATGATGCGAGAAGATTAACCCCCGAGCCACACTGTGCCAACCTGCTGAAAGGCATCAGTGGTCAGCCAACTGAAATGAAGGCTTCAGAGAACAGCACCGAATCCAAAACAGGTCTTGGGGACAGGGAGAAAATGGAAAGAAAGGAAAGCCCAAGGAGGTGACAAGGGGAAGCCAAGCAAGCTTGCATCCAGCACACCCAGGTGGAACTGTCTGTACCACGTGACGTGCAGCTCCCCCCCACAGCAGCTCATGGAGTATTTCAGGACCCTGACCCCCAGTCTCTCATGACACCGAAGGTCAAGTGCCCTGGACTCACTTCCAACAACAGGAACTACAAAGAGTTCCATTCTCCCCTGCCTTGCTTCTCTGGCACGTTTCGTAGTGTTCTCATTTCCTTATCACATCTGTTACTACGATCACGTCGGCACATGTCGTACCCCTCTGTGCCGGGTGGGAGTTAGTGCCCTGAGAGTCAGTAGCCATTTATAACCTGCCAAGTGCAGCTTCTCACAAAGCCCCTTGCCTGGGTCTCTGCCCCACTGGCTCCCTTCACTCCTGGCTGGAAGATGTCGGGCAGAGTAGGACAATGTTAGTTTCTCAAGAAGCACATGGCAAGAGAAGTTCAACAGAGGCGGCTGTCAGGACAAACTCTTGGTGCCCAGACAATGTCCCCACCAGGACTCTGCAGCCTGGAGGTAGGCAGTGAAGCGCTGAGTCCCACAGCTCCTATGGGAGCTGAGCTGGAACGGAGACCCAAGGGCTACTGTGTGTGGGCACCGCTGAGGCTGCTTTGTGCTGAGAGGGGTTTAGAGGCTGCGCTGGGGCACTAACAGCAGTGGCAGGGTCTGCAGTAGGTGGTGAAACCACACCACGTGGCTTCGGGAGAAGCTCCAGATACCCAGAAGGCAGGGCACTCCAAGTAGCTTGTATCGAGCTCCTGAGCAGGGCAGTGTTGGTTTCATAAATGGGTGGACAGTGTCACGGGAAGCACTGGTTTCGCAAAGATGTTCTTGTTAAAAAGACTCAGCGCCTGGGTGGTTCAGTTGGTTAAGCAGCTGACTCTTGATTTTGGCTCAGATAATGATTTCATAGTTCATCAGATTGAGCCCCACATTGGGCTCTATGCTGACAGCGTGGAGCCCGCTTAGGATTCTCTCTCTCCTCTGTCTCTGCCCCTACCCCTGCTTTCTCTCTCTCAAAACAAAGAGCTAAACATTAAAAAAAAAACAAAATAGAACAGGAAAAAGAAAACACTGTTTTAGAGTATATAACAGAGGAAGAGTATTATTTTGCAAAATTTCATTTCAGTTCTGCATGTGCATCTGAACACTAGCTCAAGATGTAAGATGTACTTCTTACTGTCTTACCATGTGTCCTAATCAAAAACTTTTGGGCATGGGGGTTATTTGGCAGGGGGTCCTCCAAGTGTAATGGGTTGAATTATATCCTCCCAAATTCATATGTTGAAGTCCTCATCTTAGATTTTACCTTATATAGAAACCGGGTCTTTACAGAGGTAATCTAGTTAAAACAAGGTCATCAGGAGTGGAGAGCCCATCCAATACGAATAGTAGCAAAAGAGGAAATTTGGACCAAGAGACGGACACATACAGAAGGAAGACTGTAGAAAGACTTGGGGAAAGCACCGTGCAATAAGAGGATTGGGCGATGGGTCTGTCTGTGAGCCGAAGGGTGCCAAGGATAGCCAGCCACCAGCAGCAGCTGGAAGAGGGAAGGAAGGATTCTCCTCTCCAGGCTCCAGAGAGTCATGGCCCTGCCCTCACCCCGATTGCAGACTTCTGGCTTCCAGAGCTGTGAGCAATTTCTGCTGTTCTAAGCCACCCAGTTTTTTTACACGTTGTTACAGCAGACCCTAGGATCCCTCTATACCAAGTATGCTCCCTGTCAGCATCAATATCATCCAGGACACCTTGTTAGAAGTACAAATCACCCCACGGAACTGCAGAAGCTGGGAGGGGAACTCTTGCCATGTGTGTTTCAACAAGACCACCAGGCGATTCTGATGTGTTTAATGTTGGAGAACCTTCCAGAGTGTCGGTTCAGCGTTCCTCACTCCTGGAATGTGGCTCCTTCGATTCATGAAAACATAGTGAGGACCACAGGAACAGTGGTCAGAACTCAACTGACGAAAAATCGCACTGTCTAGACACATCATCAAATACAAGGAGGCTTTGCCAATGCCACCCACCCACAAATGCTACGTAATCAATGCATTCAGAACGTCACGTCCCAAACGTGACAAACCCAGATTTTCACAATCATCGGTCTTTCATTGAAAAAATTCATTGTTTTGGTACCTGATGAAGTAAAAACAAAGCAGAGCAGTTGTGTTTTTTCACACGTCCTTAGTTCTCTCTGGAAGAACAAGCTTGTGGATGGAGGGGTGGGTATTACAACCTCGTCCAGGGGTCTCATCACCCCCTCACAGAGACCTGCCACATAACCTCCCCTCCTATCTGTTTCCTCATTTAGGTCTCTGTCAATTACCAAAACTTTCCTACACCGTCTGCACCAGAGAGAGACCTACCAGCATCCATTCCAACGGCAGTAAATCTAGAGCTGGGTAACCGCTTTCCTTCTGAAAGTCACTGGTAAGAATACGAAGCCAAGCATCCGACTTCCCCAGAGTGATAGAAAGAAAGCCTGGTTCCCTCTGCAGGCCAGCCTCATGATAGACATCTCCTGCTGTTTTCTAATTGTCTGCCTGATGTTGAGCCCCCCCCCCCCCCCCCCCACCGCCTGAAGATCTGCCAGGGCGAAGCAAGAGAGCTCCAGGACGGGAAGGAGTTTTCCGAGTTCCTCATTACCTGCGTGTCTTTGTGGCCCTCTTTCCTCTGTGCCTGTGATTCTGGATGGCCTCATTCACCACTATGCACCTGGAGGCTCAACCACCCACCCTGCCCTTCTCTACGGCCCACTGGCTGGCATACCTGCCCACTTGCGGGACAGAATGCTCATTATGGCTCCTGCCACATGAAGCCAGCTTTCTTCCTGGTTCTCTTGCCCTGACCATGACTTCTCAGGGATGATCTGAAGACGGCCTTTTCAGTTTCTGACTCACCACTTTCTCTTCCCCTTTAAGGTACTGGTATTGGTTTGTATTGGTATTGGTTTGTATTTATCCACGGCCACACTGCACAAGCGTGCATAAGTGCGTCCACTCTGCACAAGTCCCCCCGGCATCCATGCGATGGTGATTTCATCGCTGACTGTGGTGTCCACGTTGTTCCATTCGTCGAGGTAGGATCTATCTTTACAAAGTAAAATATGGGGCATATATTCAGCCCTGGCCACCTGTGCCTGTCTCTGTCAGATCTTCCAGTGTTTCTCACACATCGCTGATGATGAGGGTGCTTGTATCTATGTGGATTTTGACAGGCTTCTTCTTGGGGCACCCTGATGCCTTGTGTCAGGCTGGGGCCAAGGAATCTGTGTTCCCATCGAGGGGTCTAGTTACCTGTGTGCAGAGCAGTTGGGGACCGAATCATGTCTGAGCACGGTCTTGAGTGACCCTACCATCCCGGGCAGTGCTGGGGGCAGGCGCTGAGTTCTGACACCTCTTCTCCACAACTGTGTTCCTTATACTTTCTTTTCTCTGTCTTTTTGAAATAAGCCTTTGTGGGGCGCCTGGGTGGCTCAGTCGGTGAAGCGTCTGACTTCAGCCCAGGTCATGATCTCGCGGTTCATGGGTTCGAGCCCCGCGTCAGGCTCTGTGCTGACCGCTCAGAGCCCGGAGCCTGCTTCGGATTCTGTGTCTCCCTCTCTCTCTGACCCTCCCCTGTTCACGCTCTGTCTCTCTCTGTCTCAAAAATAAATAAACGTTAAAAAAAATAAAAAAAAATTTTTAAATATCACATTAAGGTCAAAGAGCATAAACCTCCAGTTATAAGATGAACAAATTTTCTGGGGGTTTAACATACAGAACGGTGATTATAGTTAATGCCGTATTATACACTTAAAAGTTGCCAAGAGAGCAGATCTTAAATGTGCTCACCACAGGAGAGAAGTGGTACTTATGTGGCAGGATGAAGGCTGTCAGCTAAAGCCGCCGTGGTCATCGTGGGGCGATACGTAAGTGTATTGAATCAACATGCTGTCCACCTTACTTACACAGTGTTGTATGTCAATTATAATTCAGGGAGTCTGGGGGAAAGAAACTTAAAAAAATGAAACCAAGCATCACGTTAGTGATGTCTTTCAGATTCCTTTGGCTGCAGTCAAGAGGCGGCTGCCACGGTGCACATCAGAACGAGAGCACAGCAGTGGCACCCGGTGACAGTTGTCTCCAACATAGTTGCCAGCAAGTTTCAAGGCTCCACAACACAAAGAGAAATGCCCCCTTGACTCACGGCAGCATCAGACCTTTGCGTGCAGTGCACGGGCCAGGCCACCGTCCCTCGGGCGTTAGTACCGGTCAGTTTGTGCCAAATGAACAGGCAGGGGCTGGAGACTTTCTGCAAATGGTTGTGAGACTCCCCAGTGTGAAAGCCACATCTCGGTGGAGACAGCATGAGGGCAGAGCAGGGTGGCCCATGCTGAAGCAGCCCAGTGCCATCGAGGTGGAGTGTCAGGGGACCAACCCGACTGGCCCGCAAAAGTGTGTTCTCCCAGTTGCACCCGATCCAGGGGCTTCTACGGAAGCTGAAATCCGTCCCTCTGTAGCAGAAACCCAGGATTCTGTACCCAAAGTTGTTTGAGCTAAACATTTATGATTCTTAACCCGCAGAACCCCTTGCAGCAAATCCCTTTGTGGGTAAGACAGGCAATTAACTAAAAGGGATAAAAGCGACCTGAGAAGACTCTGGAATCCAACGAGCAAACAGCAGCTGAGCGCGACGTCTTGCGGGCGCTGCCCCAGCTGAAACCGCACAGTCTGATGGTGATCCTGAAGCCTGCTGCATGATCCCGACAGCCTGCTTCCTCACGTCCATGACCGCTTCTGAAGGTTTTGTTCTCTCGTTCACATTGCTGTGTTTTCCACGCATGTCTTGCCAGGTTTTATGCGAGGCTACGTGTGGGCTTCCTCCCTGTTGCCCATCTCAGAGATGGCTCGTGTCTCCTCAGGGCTTCTGCTTCTCGAGAACCCCCATACTCCAGCCTTTCTCCTTTGCTTGTGTGTCAGAGGCCTTTGACGTGCCAGCAGCCCAAGCAATGCTCCCAGCCTCTGAGATAGGCAGCTACTGAGGACATGTGCGCTCGCGGCCGGAAGAGAAGGCCACGTCTGGTACTGTCTTCCTGCTCTGGTCACAGCTCGCTTTCCATCCCCTCGGCTACCCGCAGCTGGAAGAATCGAACCTGCGAGCGACAGGCTAGTACCTGTGTCATCACCACTGGGAGTGATTCCAGGAAGTTCAGTGTCCTGTTCAGTTAGACACCACACACACCTGGAGATCTGGAACATTCTGCAACAATCTCCTGCTGGCACAGAACCTATAGGTAAGCGGAGGTAGTCAGGTACAACCAGGGGCCTCCCTACATTTCCAGAATGGCTCAATCTGGCCATGTGATTACCATCATAATAAGTCTGTAATGTCTTCTTGATATGGAATTACCAACTATGAGGCTAGAAGAAGTGTAATGATTGATAGTTACACTGGGAAAATAGGCACAAGCTTTGTCTGGAACAATGTGTTCCAGATAAACCAGGATATTCGTTCTTCCTTGTTATCATTCCTTTGAGAATGATCCTACTGGCTGTCAGAAAAATAAATTATTTTCTCAGTTCAAGTAGGGGAAGGCATTTATTTAAGAAGGAATTCAACAAGGAGCTGATAGATGAGTCTAAAACCAGACAAAATAAGCAAAATGGTGGGGAAACGTGTTGAGCACGTCTCTGAGAAGGAATCAAACACCGGGAATCCGCACACACACACACCATCGTTGCACAGGTTAGGTCCTTGCATCACACGGCACGTGCCTCTTTCCCAAGCCTCGGGGTGGACATCACAAGCAATGCTCGCCAGCAGGTGCTCTGTGTCTGGCTCGAGGGGAGCAGAGGGGGCACCGGGGCTGAGGGGGAACAGTGACCACAAGGCAGGAAGAGAAGCTTTGGGCATGATTATGGGGCTGGAGAGACCATTTTTCATCAAGTCAGAAGAGGTACATGAAGGTCTGGAAAGCACATCCTGAAACAATGTTGAAACAGTCCTGTGATCGACTGGGAACACACAGGGTGAGGACGTGTGATCACTGCAGAGGATTTAATGTTTTAATATGCCATGAACACAGTACAGACACATTCTCAGCAATCTCCCACAACAGGCTGTAGTCGCTGGGAGAAGCGAAAGAGATCAGACCCTCAACTTCCCTGACAGGGACGAAAAGTAGAGGGAACTTTTTTGGTTTGTTTTAATTTAGGTGCCTATCTTTGGGAACAAACAAACAAACACAGGGCTACAGATGGGGTGGGATTTCATTTACTTGTTGGTTCTAAAAGTAAACCGTATGTTCATCCGTGAATGTCCCGATATTCCTTGGTCTTAGACCACCTCATAGTTGAGGACATTCTAAGGAAAAGTATAGGTGATCTTAAAAAAGGCATTCATGTGATTCAGTAAGAGTCATCTGCCACTATGGATGGGGAGGAATCCACCAAACTGATCTGGGATATTACTATCTGGTGTGCGGCTCTACCCTGTGTAGGAAGACAGGTTGGTAAAAAATAATTACTTATTATTTTTGAGACGGGGCGGGAGGGGAGGGGCAGAGAGAGGAGACAGAATCTGAAGCAGGCTCCAGGCTCTGAGCTATCAGCACAGAGCCCGACGTGGGGCTCGAACCCACGAACTGTGAGATCATGACCTGAGCTGAAGTCGGACGCTTAACCGACTGAGCCACCCAGGCGCCCCTGCACCATTTCTTTAATTTTTTTAAATACTTATTTTTGACACAGAGAGAGAGACAGAGAGACAGGGCATGAGCAGGGAAGGGGCAGAGAGAAAAGGAGACACAGAATCCGAAGCAGGCTCCAGGCTCTGAGCTGTCAGCCCAGAGCCCAACGCAGGGCTCGAACTCACTAACTGTGAGATCGTGACCTGAGCCAATGTCGGATGCCTAACCGACTGAGCCACCCAGGTGCCCCAGGAAGACAGTTTTATGCCTGCTTTTATAATTATTGATAACTGTACTTTCTCTGTGCCTGCTTGGGTAGTAAATTATAATGTAACAATGGCATTATATTTGGTAATTTCAATCAAGAAGACATTACAAAGGCTGACTATGGTAATAATCACGTATGCCAGATTTAGTCATTCTTGAAATGTAGGGAGGCCCCTACTTGTACCCGATCACCCGCTTACCTATGGGATTGTTGCAAATACAGGTGCGAACTGCACATGAATGAATGGAAGGGAGTGTGCCTTCCGATTGCCGGTAGACAATAGTTGTTGCTTTTAGCACCGCAGAGAAGATTCTACACGCAGTGTCAAAAGAAAAAAAACTCATGCAGAGCAAAGGCATCCTTGAGATGATTCCTGTAATGCAGAGGGAAAAAGTTCAGCCGCCTTGCGTCATTAGATTGTTGATGTGCCTCCCATCCTAATTGGCAATTCTGTGTGTACTGAAATTTTGTGTTCTACACAAAAGGGCTCTAAATATATCTTCTGTTTTTGACAATTCCAGAAACACTGGAGGAATCACAGTATGTTTTGCCTTTGATACCAATTTTAAGCCAGGGTTAGAAGAGAGGGAGGTGGCATTTTAACGCCTGGCGCTCAGATGCTGGGTGATTATGATCAGGCTGACATCAAAAAGTGATCAGTCACCACTGACTATGCGTTTGCCATATGCTTCAGGTCCTCTAATGAGCATTTAAGGAAGAATCCTTCCATATTTGGACGGTGTTGCTGAATTCTATACAGCTTTTCCCTGAGCTAAAAATACTTTAGTTGATTAGCTAGTACAAGTCTTCAGGACTTACCAGATGGCAACTCGAGGCTTCTAAAGAGCTGAGTTCTGCAGCAGAGCTTTTCAAGAGGTGGCCCGCGGACCACTCACTTGCACTGGAATCATCCAGTGTGCTTGTTAAAAATGCAGACTCCTGGGTCCACCCCAGATTTACTACATTAGAACCCTTGGGGCTTTGAACGTGAATGTTGACAAAGTGGTGCAGATACGTGAGCCAGCCAGCCGAGGGGAGCACACCAGTTGAGAACCTGTGTCCAAGGTACTTGGCTTGCAAACCCGGCTCCACTTAGAATTATGTGGGACCTCTGAATAAGTACTGATGCGCAGGCCCCACCATCAGAGCATCTAATTTATTAGATCACCGCCGAGTGATTCTAACGTGCAGTGGGTACGTGCAACCCTTTCTGAGTATAACGTTCAGTGCTACTGCATATCCACACATCTATATGCGTGAGCTTGTACAAAATGAAGGTCGCTCGCCGTTGGTTCTCTGCTGTCCATTTCGTCGCTGAAGGTTGTCAGGACCTTTCCAGACTTTCCACCCACAGTGCTAAGCTTCTCGGTCCATCACCAGCCACACGTCGAAAATATTCCTTGGCCAGAGAGCGTGGGTCAAGGCGCCCATGGGCATGTTTGCATGTTGCCGGTAGCAGGTGAGGTACTGTTCATACATCCTTCTCATTAGCAGAGCCCTGTTTTCATGTCTAATCAAAGGAGAGAAGTAGCACCTCAAACCTGAACTTCACTGGAATTACTGCTTAGGACAAAGCGGTGATAGGTAACGACGTTAAGCTTAGGTTGACTGAAAGATATAGCAGATGAGTAATAGGTGGCAGATGACAGACTTCGGGGACATGAACCTGGAGGGCACCTGCCTCAGTGTGAGGAATACCGGGGTCAGGATGAACGCCATTGACAGGGGTTAGCCACCAGCTGCATCACTTTTGGTAGGGCAACCTTGGGCAAAGTGCAAACATGCTCTGAGCCTCAGTTTCCTCATCTGTGAAATGGGCAAAATATAATTTAGCTTATATGACTGAAGTTACAAGGAGATAATTCATACAAAGCATTTATTAGGGAGCAGGCATGTGCTGAGTTCTCAATCCCCAAAGAGCAGCCATGGAAATTCCCCACCAGGGGGTCTAGAGGTCCTGCCTTTGGGTGACAGCATGGCTCTGAGCACGTCATAAACTCCTTGGGCTTCAGTTTCCACATCAGCCAAATATAGGATCATACAAGAATATTCTAAGTGCCAGCCTAGATGATGTCCAAGGTTCCTCTCGGTACTATGATTTTGAAGTTCTATCTTATCTTATCATCTTATCTTATCTTAATTGATTTTTGAAAGAGAGAGACACACACACACACAGTAGAGCCAGAGAGGGGCAGAGAGAGAGGGAGACATAGAATCTGAAGCAGGTTCAGGCTCTGAGCTGCCAGCACAGAGCCCAACATGGGGCTTAAACTGATGAACTGTGAGATCGTGACCTGAACTGAAGTCAGACTGAGCCACCCAGGTGCCTCTTGAAATTCTAACATAATCCGTGGAACAGCCAACAGAAGGGGAGGATGAGAAGGACATGAGGAAGCCAGAATCGGATCCAGTCACGGATCACTGGCCGCAAGGAGGCTGGTTTCTCCGAATCCTTGGTCCAAGATCTCCATTCAGCACCTCGGCGAAGCCTTTTCTCATCCCAAGGAATCTTGCTGAGTTCCTCCAGGACAAAGGGCACATGGCCCTGGAAGAGCCCACTGGGGGCCTCTTTGCTTGTGAGGAAAGTTAAGGTGCCCCTTCCCACAGGATACGTTTCCAGAGCGATCCAGCTCTGGAAGCTTCCAGCAGTCATCCTATTGCTGTACAAGAGAAAAGAGCTGGAGAATGCAGGCAACACCAAGCCCCAGAGGAGGGAGAGAGAAACCAAGTCCTGGGGCTGTGGTTCTGCCCACCTCACGCTGGACTGCTTCCTTCCCTCCTCACGCAAGCCACTCGGGGCCAAGTTTTCCTTCCCGGGAAAAGAAAACATGGCACATGTCAGTCTCCTGAGGAGCCCTGTCCTCCTTGCTTTCCAGAACTCTTAAACATCATCTCTTTCCCCAAACTGTCTTCCATTGGTGTGGACCCTCGAGCGTTTCTTTAGTCTTCTAACCAGAATGGTTCATGATTTCCAGGGGTGGGGGGACAGCTATGGAGGAGGTCTTCATTACTTTAGACACCAGTGACACTCAAGCAACCAATACCTGCCATGTTGGCTCTCTTACTACTGCTGACACCTAAATCTTCCCATCAAGTCAGCAAATGCTCACTGAGCAGTCCCCAACAGGCCAGCGCCGTGGTCGGCGGGGAAGCTCACTGACACCTGTTCTGGACTGTCAGATAAAATAGAGCCAAGGTCTGATTTCGGTGCTCATCAGGAGGTCTTACCTTAGAGGGCTCGACATTCCCGACTGTCTGATGCAACATTATGTCCATAATCAGACTGCGTGACCCTAAATGTTCATTTCCATTCATAAGATGGAAATGGTATCATGATCAGAACACCGAACACCACAATTCCAGGATCCTTGAACCAACGATGCATTTTGTGTCCCCAAAGAAAACGCCTCCGTTTCCAGTGTGGGCCATGGGGCAAAGTGAGATTCGTGTCGAGATAACGAAGAGCCTGCCTCCTGTCCCTCCTGTCCTCGCAGCTGGCTTGTCCTTTGTGTCAACACCACAGTGCTGGGTCCCCTGTACGAGTCCCCAGTATCCGGTGCCGGGAGCCAGGCTGTGATATCAGCGGCCACGTAGACATATTTTTCAAAGACGGTCCCAGTATCCCCAACTTGCAGCCGTACTTTTCTTGGCTAAAAGTTATGGACTTTTGACTGGAAGTAATATTTTTAAGACTGTAACATTAGGAAATGTATGCCTTTGCTTCTTTTGAATGTGATGGAATCTTTAATCTAGAGTCCATTCCAGGATGTTCTCTGTTCATGGACGCATCAAGGTGACACTGCTGCTTCTCAGGTGGGTAGAGACTGAGTTTCATCTATTTGAGCTCATGCTCTTCTTTTGTTTGTATTTACTCCGTTAACTTAGGTTGGACCTAGTTCTAGAGAAGAGAACCAACTTACGTTTGGAGGAATTGATTTCCTGGTGTCCTCCGGTGGATTCGTTCAGGCTCAAGAATCCCCAGCAAGCAGATTCCCTCCAGCCCATCTTCTTCCCTCCTAAGGCCTCAACCCAGTGTGTTGGCATTTTCAGACTCTTTCTAAGGCTGTTTTGGCCACCCCACCTCTTTCGACTCAAAAATAACGACGAGTTTGGAACTTTCTTGAGCTCACAATTTCATGGACAATACCTAGGAATAAATGTAACCAAGGAGGTGACAGACCTGTACTCAGAAAACTCTAAAACCCTGACGAAAGAAGTTGAAGACAACACAAACAAGTGGAAAGACACTCCATGGTCCTGGATTGGAAAGTCAAATATTGTTAAAATGTTGATACTCCCCAAAGCAATGCACAGATACAGTGTAATCCCTATCAAGATACCAACAGCATTTTTCCCAGAATTAGAGAAAATAGTCCTAAAATTTGTGTGGAACCCCAGAAGACCCTGAACAGCCAAAGCAATCTTGAGAAAGAAGAACAAAGCTGTAGGCATCACAATCACAGATTTCAAAGAATACTATAAAGCTATAGTAATCAAAACAGTATGGTAATGGCAGAAAAACAGACACATTGATCAATGGAAAAGAACAGAGTGCAAAAATAAACTCATGCTTTTACGGTCCATAAATCTATGACAGAGGAGGCAAGAATATCCAATGGGAAAAAGACAGTCTCTTCAACAAATGGTGTTGGGAAAACCAGGCAGTTACATGCAAAAGAATGAAACTGGACCACTTTCTTACGCCGCACACAAAAATATACTCAAAATTGATTAAAGACCTAGGTGTGAGATCTGAAACCACACAACTCCTAGAAGAAAATATGAGCTGCCATTTCTTGGACATTAGCCTTAGCAACATCTTTATGGGTATGTCTTCTGAGGCAAGGGAAACAAAAGCAAAAATAAACTATTGGGACTATGTCAAAATAAAAAGCTTCTGCACAGTGAAGGAAACAATCAACAAAAGAAAAAGGCAAGCTACTGAATGGGAAAGGATAATTGTGAATGATATATCCAATAAGAGGTTAATATCCAGAATACATAAACAATGTATACAACACCACCAAAAGCAACAACAACAACAATAACAACCCCCCCCCACCACACACACACCCGAACCAACTAAAATATGGGCAGAGGACCTGAATAGACATTTTCCTGAAGAAGACATCCAGATGGCCAACAGACACATGAAAAGATGCTCAACATCACTCATCATCAAGGAAATGCAAATCAAAACCACAATGAGATACCACCTCACACCTGTCAGTGGCTAATACCAAAACCACAAGACACAACAGGTGTTGGCGAGGACGTGGAGAAGAAGGAACCTTCGTACACTGTTGGTGCCCTATGGAAAATGATATGGAGGCTCCTTAAAAAAAATAAAAATATAAATACCATATGATCCAGTAATGTCACTATGGGTATTAGCCAAAGAAAACAAAAACCCTAATTTGAAAAGATATGTGCACTGCTATGCTCACTGCAACATTGTTTACAAAATCCATGATATGAAAGCAACCTAAGTGTCCATCAGTGGAAGAACTGATAAAAAAAATGTGTGTGAGTATACATACACATGTTATATGTGTGTCTATATACATATATATGTGTGTATATATATGTAGGTATTTGTGTGTATACATATATCTTGTGTGTGTGGCTGAGTAATATTCCACTGTGTGTGTGTGTGTGTGTGTGTGTGTGTGTGTGCATACATATATACAAAAATGACATCTTGCCATTTGGGACAACACAGATAGACCTAGAGCATATTATGCTAAGCGAAATAAGTCAGGCAGAGAAAGACAAATACCTTATCATTTCACCTACATGTGGAATCTAAAAAACAAAACAAATGATCAAAAAACAAATAAAAAACAGACTCTTAAATTCAGAGGACAAACTGGTGGTTGTCAGAGGGAAGGCAGGTGGGTGGCTGGGCAGAATAGATAAAGAAGATTAAAAGGTACAGACTTCCAGGCATGAAATAAATAAGTCACAGAGATGAAAACTATACCACAGGAAATGTAGTCAATAATCCTGTAATAATGTTGTACGGTGACAGATGGCGACCACACTTATTATGGTGAGCACTGAATCATGTACAGAATTGTCAAATCACTATGTTGTGCACCTGAAACTAATGTAACACTGCATGTCAACTATCCTTCAATATAAAAAAATAAAATAAATATTAAAAATAAAAAAAATAAAGGGGGGGTTGGAACTTCATTTTTTAAATGTCTATTCATTTATTAAATTTTTTTTTAACATTTATTCATTATTGAGAGACAGAGAGAGACAGAGAACGAGCATGGGAGGGGCAGAGAGAGAAGGAGACACAGAATCTGAAGCAGGCTCCAGGCTCCGAGCTGACAGCACAGAGCCTGACGCGGGGCTCGAACCCACGAGCAGTGAGATCATGACCTGAGCCGAAGTTGGACACCTAACTGACTGAGCCACCCAGGTGCCCCTAAATGTTTATTTATTTTTGAGGGAGAGAGACAACATGAGCAGGGAAGGGGCAGAGAGAGGGGGAGACACAGAATCTCAAGCAGGCTCCAGGCTCTAAGCTGTCAGCACAGAGCCTGACACGGGGCTCGAATTCATGAACCGCAAAATCATGACCTGAGCCAAAGTTGGACGCCTAACCGACTGAGCCCTCCAGGCGCCCCCGGTTTTGCAACTTTCTTAAGCTCCCAATTTCGTGAACGACCGTGAGCTGTTTGTAGCAGACAGTATTCGATTTTGCGAAGTTCCTTGGAGCATTCGATTCAGCTCTTAGAAGTGCAGATCTCTCAGTCTTGGCCCGGACCTGCTTCGCCAGTCTGTAGAGGGTGGGAATGAGAACTGGCTTCTTCAGCAGCCCCCGGGAAGGTTCAGATGCTCACAAATGCTTGAAGCCACCGGCTGACAGGACACCCAGCCAGACAGAGTATCTGGAGGGCGTGTTGAGAGACTGTAGGTCAACTCCCGCGGCCTCCAGATACAGCCGCTTTTGGTGATGGGAACAGCTGGTGTCCCGTGACCTGGGCGGAGCTTTCCACGGCACAGGGACAGGCAGGCTTTCCCAGGGGGTGCTTGGCACCGAGGAAACCAAATCACGGGCTGCTGTGTGGGGCTGTACCTGAGGCATCCCAGGAAATGGGCAGTCTGCTTCTCTGCTCACAAACCTCCGGGGGAAGAAGATTCTCCAAAATCCGGAGGGGAAAACATCACGCTAAGTGCAATAACCCAGGCGCAGAAGCACAAAGAGTTGGTGACCGTGTCTACACGAAGTAGCTAGAACAGGCAGGCTCCCAGAGGCTGCCTGGGGGGCCGTGTAAGGGCACAGGGGCGGTGTTCAGTGCGCGCCCAGTTTCTGTGGGGGATGGTCCCACGTGCTGTCTGCGGGCACAGGCAGTGGCAGGCATCCAGCGCCAAGGACGTGCTCAATGGCCACCAGGATCCCAAGAAGGGTTGAACTGAGAAATACACATATTTACCACATTAAGAAAAACTGGAAGCCTAAAATGGATTTCAATATTTTAAAATTCATAACGTAACCAATCATGGCCACTGAGAAAGAAGTTTGAGGGCAATCCGGGATGAATAACAAATGTAAGGAAAGAGGGATTTTGTTATTTGTAGGGGCAGGTCTATCAGGTCTGGCTCGGTGTTCGGCTCTGCTTTCTGGTGCCAGAAATCTATTCGTGATAAAGAGGGACAAGGATCCAGGCCTCCCTGCAAACTCTGCTGTGCAGAAAAGTCAAAATGCCCCCGTGGAGACGCACACTCTCGCTGCTGACCAGCGACCTGTCCGAGTGGGACGTCCAGCTGCCTTTGGTGCCCGACCCGGACCCCGCTGAGTGGAATCCTCTGCCCGTCGGCTCTCCCTGTGTCTGCCCAAGTAAACCTCGGACACAAGGGAGGTGAAGAACCATTACCCTCAGGCCACAGATGAGGAGCCTGGGTGTTCAGGAGTTTGACTTGTGCAAGGTTTGTCCGTGGACATGAGGGCTGGCAGACAATGCTGGACACACTGTCCCATGTTGCGATTTTTGATCGAGGGCAAGTCCTTTCAATGAACGTGTACTAGAAAGGCCTTAGTGTTGCTAAGGCCTTCCCTGGTCTCTCCTCTGCTTTGTTGGCTAATAACAGTACCCTAGATGGTTAATGCTAACATCTCAGAATGCTTCAATTAAAGGAAACATTAACATTTTACGTTCACTCCCAGGAGCATTTTACTAGACGTTTCTACTGACTGCTTTGCTGTTGACGTTATTTTAAGTACACGCTATTAAGGAACCCCCCGATAGTCCAGAATAACATGTTTGTTTTTTTTCCAGGGAAGGCAGGACAAATTTTGTCCGAGAAAAGAAAGCCGAGCCATAAAATCCAAGAAACCATTTAAAAACAAGGCACGGCAATATGGAGTGTAGACGTGTTTCCCTCGCACGTGAATTCTGTCTGGAGAAAGAAGGTACAGGAGGGCTTGCCAGACAAGGAAAAACGCAAACGGAATGGAATCCACCTTCCTCCCTGTTTCCCTTCAAGCGCCATAGGCTCATCTCATCACTACTGAGTTCAGACAGACTCCAACTCCGCCCGTAACTAAACCGACTTGACAAAAGGAAAGTCGCAGCCAGAACACAAGCTAGCCCTATGTCAGCCCTACTTCTTTCGAGAGGGAAGGGGGAGGTGAGGAGAGCAAAGGACCGATGGCGGTCAGGACGGGGAGCAGGAAACGAGAGGCCACAGGAAAGGGGAAAATGAGGAAGGAACAGAGCCCAGGAGAGGGAGAGGTGGGGGGACAGCCAGGCGGGAGGACGAGGGAGGCAGAGAGGGCGTCTGCAGCTGGAGAGTGGCCTTGAAGGGGCCGACTGAAAAGAAGGCACATGAAAAGAACAGACGTGGTCCCCGTCCCCCACCCAAGTGCATCACACCAGGAGCCGGCATGTGAGGTGTGGCGGCCCCCGGCTCCGTTCCCTCTGCTGATGGATGTGCTGCAAGGCAGCCTCACGCGTGTCTGATGTTCTAGCATTAACTGCGCTTGTCTGATGTTCTAACATTAAGGGAGAAGGGGGCAGGGCTGGCCAGTCCTCAAGGTTTTAGGAATAATAGACTTTGTTATCCGTTAGAAGCTTAGTCAACGGGAGGCACATCAAACAATGAGTCAGGAACACAGGGTCCTTGACAGACCACTGGTTAGCCCTGTGACCTTGAATAAGCCTCCGACCATTCGAGCCATTTACTTTCTCTGCCGTGTAAGGTTTACTACACCTGCAATCCCTAACTGGCCGGCTTACGGGCAGGGCCAAACAAAACACCCAATTACAATTTCAAAAGCAAGTTATCACCACACACCTCTCGGAACGGCTAAAACACAAAAGAATGACAACACCAAATGCTGGTAAGGATGTGGAGAAACTGAGTCACTCTCAAAGTGCAGGTGGGAAGATGATACAGCCTGTCTGGAAAATGGAGGCCGTCTCTTAAAAAACGAAAAATCCAATTACTAGATGACCCAGCAACTGAATTCTGGATATCTACGCGAGAGAAACGAAAACTTAAGTTCACCGAAAACCCTGTACATGCATGTGCGGAGCAGTTTCGTTTGGAAGAGCCCAGAACTGGAAACCAGGTGTCCGTCAGTGGGTAAATGATTAAATTGTTAGGTCCACACCGCAGACAACTGCTGGGCAGTACAAGGGGCACATGACCTATTGATAACTTGCGTGGATCTCTAGGAAATTAAGCGAAGTGGAAAACACCATCATGGGAAGATCGCGTACTTTCTGATTCTGTTTATACAACATTCTTGGAATGACAGATTATAGAGATGGGCAACAGATAACGGTTGGAGGGTAGGGGAGGCTGGAGGAAAGGAGGAGGGTCCTCATGGTGGAAGTGCTTTGTATCTTAACTGTGGCGACATCGCACAAATCTATACATATGGCAAGACTGCACAGAACCACGCACACACACACACACACACACACACACACACACACACATGAACTGTGGAGTGTGTCCTGTGGAGTGTCTCCATATCAACGTCCTCATTGTAATATTGTACTACACTTTTGCAAGATGTCACCATTCAGGAAAAGTGGGCAAATTGCATAAGGGATTCCTCTGCATCATTTCTTACAGCGGCATGTGAATCAAGTGTCTCCAAATAAAAAGCTTAATTTTAAAAAATCACAATGACACCCGAAATAAAGCACTAGTGGCCTTCCCAGAAGCCGCGCTGCTAACAACAATGGCACCTGGTATTTATGAAGAATGGCCGGTTGAGTGCTGGTAAAAAAAAAAGAATGAAATAAAAAATAAATAAATAAATAACTTCCCTGGGACATTTATGTGAGACAAGGAGGCAAGAAAGAATTTCTAGAACCAAGAGACAGAGCATTGCTCATGGATACCCAAAGAGGTCCAGGGGGTAATTTTGGGGGGAAGGGAACTACAAAGATTTATGGAGCCCCATTTTGTGTCAAGTGCTTCTATTGACAGTGGAAATAATAAGACTCCCTCTGTCTTTATCTAGCTCCCAAGTTAGTGAGGGAAAGAGATATGTGTGTGTGTGTGTGTGTGTGTGTGTGTGTGTGTGTGTGTAAAAAGCAACATAATTTATCGGAGCGAACCCATGTATTTTATCAAAAAGATTCTACCTTATCTAGCCACAGTGGAGGAAGAACTATTAATTGGAATACCATTTACAAGACACATGTGAGTCACAAGTCATTAGGTAACAGTTTTGGGCACCACATTAGACCCTTTGCATAGTTAACTGCACGAAACCATTTGTAATGTGTAATCATGGATACAAATCCGTCTCAGGCAAGTGGCCAGACAGGCTCTAGCACAGTAAGTGAATCTCACTGGCCGCCGGCATGGGTTTAAGATATGCTTTAGATTCAGCGTTTGAAAGAACTGAAGAAAAGATGGTTCAGCATCGATTTCTTACAAAGGCGAGTGGTTGGCAGTTGGAAATTACCATCTAGCGAGAAAGGGCCCAGTGTCACCTGAGCCGCTGGGGTGTAAAAGGCCGGTCAGATGGTGGATAAGAGTGAAAAACCCGTGTGCGCTCTGGAGAAAAGAGGGTCTGACAGAAATCCCGGAGGAGAGATGCAAACAGAAGCGTGTGCACATGCACACGCACGCACACGCACCGCACAGATACGGATAATGTGATAATGGAAACTGGAACAGCTTTTACTTGGGCTTCAATATGAACCTTGATGTAACATGGATGCAAAATCTTAAGCTCAAAGATCAAATACTGGCCAGAGACGCAATACGCCATCACAGACCTCAAAGAAGAAATTTTCCATTAAATGGGAAACATTTGCTGCAAGAAATGACACATTTATTGTCAAAAGTCAGTACCTCCAAGTGATAGGGGATTCAATTTTCAGCCCAACTTGTGCCCTCCCTCCTCCCTTGAAGCCGTTCTTTCTTTGCACCCCGCAGAACACTGGGTAGATTTTCAGTCCGTTTCCTTCTCCTCACCTGAAATGCCTTCCCATCTGTATTTCTGGACAGGATAAATTCTCTTTTGTCAAGATCCAATTCCAAGTCTGTCTGTTAGGCGAAGCCCTGTGGAATTGCACGAACCACAATGCTTTCTGTTGCCTCTAAGGGGCTGCAGTGACTACTTCTATCACTCGTTTTACATTCAGTTTAGTTCACAGAAATCTCATCTCTTCGGTTGGACCATGGGGCAGTAAAAACAGGGACAGGACTTTCTTTCTTTCCCTTCCGGGGAGCAGAGTCGATTATGTTCACTAGTGTATATCCAGCATCTAATACCTCACCCGCAACATGACAGGTGCTCAATGAATACCTAGTAAGCAAAGGAATGAATGAATAGATAGGTCGACCTGAGTTCCAGATGGATATACATGACATGGGACACCAAGGGCAAGACAGACACTTTTGTGTTCCCAAGAGAATGCAAAAGGCAGTAATAATTTCTTTTTTAAAATCTCTTGTTTGATTTTATTTTGAGAGAGGGAGAGAGAGAGAGAGAGCAAGTGGGGGAGGAGCACAGAGACAGGGAGAGAGAGAGAGAGAGAGAGAGAGAGAGAGAGAGAGAGAGAGAGAATCCGAAGCAGGTTCTGCGCTGTGAGGGTGGAGCCTGACAGGGGGCTTGATCCCAGTAATAATTCTAAAACTATGCTGTAATAATGCCTAAAAATATGCCAGGGTTAGAAGGAACCAACGGATCTATTGAAAGGAAAGGCTGGTTCCAGGAAAGGAATCTGTAAGCTACAGCATGTTGCACGGAGATCGCCTCACATGAACCCCAGAGGTAATGTCAGGATGGCGTGGGAAGACAAGGGCAAGAGACAGGCTGTGAGCACATGTCAGGAAGACAAGGACGCCTGCTCTGCACTGACTGTGAACAGCCTGCCGTGCCGTGTGCTGACGTGTGTGAGTGCGTGCACATGCGGGTGTGAGTGTGCACACTGAGTGACACGGGAACACTACGAGGTGTGTCCGAGTTACTGGGAACAGCGGAGAATATTACACTCCGAGTGCAGGAGCGAAAACAAATGCTCTTGTCTAAATAAACAGGAACAATGAATCCAGATCAAAACAAACACGACTAGAAAGTAATTCCCTTAGTGAATTGACTTGTAAGCTTGCCTACCAGAAGCAATGTCTCTCTTGAGATAATGCTCCGTGCAAAATGCATGAGCCCGAACCAGGGGACAGGGAGTCACACAGTGGGACTCACTTACGGGGACAGTGCAGAGAATAAAGACGCCACTGGGGTTTTGCAATACGGTATATTAAGTGGACAGAGAACACCCTCCCAGTAAATGCACATGGACACAATATCATGAAAATTTTGGGGAATATACAAAGCTTGGAATATGGGAAATCTCTAGATGCAGAAATGAAGATAAAATTCGCCATGAAAATATCAAGTCCCAGCTTAACCGTGGGCAGCTAATGGGGGTGTGATGACTGAATACAGGCTTAGAGTGGGAATCTGAGGCTTTAATGCCCTCAAGGGGGCGGGGCAGGTATCCTGGGCCTCAGTGGGGTCATGGGCTGAAACCGTGGACTCCTTAAAAAAGCCAGTACCCACACATGAATCAGTCTTCCTTAACAATGGGACTAGAAAATTCTCCCAGCACTGAAAAGGGGCAATGCAGTTTTCTGTCAAGCCAGGGCTATGGGTGGGGTGGGGTGGGGATTGAGTGTTTTCCTACAAGAGTTTGGAACCCAAAGCTGTTGCCCTGTGCATGTACGGAGTCTATATCTGTACCATCTGATTGGCAGGGAATTTCCAGGGAAAAATTAACACAAACACAGTGCAGGCAAGTTAGAACCCCACGGCACCAGCAAAGTCACCCACAGACCACTTCACAGGGTCGCCTTGGTGATGAAGACCACGCAGTCAAACTCGGCTCACTTAAGAAGCACTTGCAATACAAAATCATCAACCATAAAAAATAAACCACCCTCAAGTGGGCAGAGTAAATGAAAGAATCTGCACCCTCCACTTAGAAAGTTTTTTTTAAAAAAACCAAACAGTATGTCTAGATATTATAAAGCATATAGCCACTGAAATAAAAACTTAATGGACCCATTATGCAACAGATTAAGCATAATTGAAAAGAAATTAATGAACTGGAATACAGATTAGAGCAAAGTGTGTACAATATAGCATTAAGAGATAATGAGATAGAAATAAACATTAACGTTACATAAGATAAAATAAGAAGGTCCAATACGCGTCGAAGGCATTCTGGAAGGGAAGAAAAGAATACAAGAAGGCATTTCCTTTGAACAAACAGAATATGGTATGGAGTTGTTTAGACCCAGAACATGGTTCCTCAGAGTGGAGAAGTACAAGCAGTCAGGAGCATTATAAACAAAAATGAACCCCTACACATGTACATCACAGTGAAAATCTAAGACATGGGTAAAAGCAATCAGAAAAAAAAAAGATAGCTTTCCTACAACAGAACAAAAGTTAGTTTGTTCGCAGAATTATGTACTCGGCAACAAGGCTAGAGGGAAAGAAATTATCACCTTCAAAAAGGGGAGGAGAAACAACCTAAAATCCTAGCTAAGCTCTTATCTACGTGATGGCCAAGCCAACAGGTGAAGCAGATGATCCATCGGAGACATTCACGGACGCGTCTGCCAGCGGGGACCGAACGCAGGAAGGAGTGACATGCCCTGCCCACACTGAGCAGAGGCATGACTCAGGGCAGGCAGTGTCCAGCGATGATGATTATTAGGCCCAACCGGAGGGGCGCTAAAGAAGAGGGAGTGGGAATACTGGAAATTAACACAGGACACGAGTGCAGGATGGGCCGAGAGAACAACATTTGACCAAAGTCCCAAACAAGCCAATAAAGAGAACGAGGAGACCAAGTACGCAGGAAAAACAAAGTATCTTAGGGCAGTCAACATTTGTCTGTAATCATAGAAACCAAGCTAGTGAATGAATAGCTTCAGAACTCTATTTCAGTGGTTAGAAACTCATCACTGTTATGAAGCTTGACCACGCAGGGGGCCTACAGAGTCTCAGGGGAGCACTCACACTGTGTCTCGAACAGCGTCCATTCTCCGCATGCCAATAAATTAGGAACCGACAACAAAAAGCCACCGGTAAAAGTAAGCACGAATTCAGAAATCAAAAATACATGACCAGCAAATTGTAATGTAAAATGTGAAATATTTAGCACCGAATAACAATCAAACACGCCATCTCGAGATTTGTGGATGCTGCTCAAATAATCGAGGGAGATTCACACTCGTTCTCTCAAATAAGAAGAGACTGAACATAGTGCTAAAATTTCATCTCCAAGATTTAAAAACAGCAGATGCAAACAAAGATGGTGGAAGGAAGGAAATAGTACAAAGGAGCAGAAATTAATGAGAGAGAAAGCAAGGATGAAAAGAGAAAAAGGAAAACCAAAGCAGAGGTCTTGAAATAGAATGCAAACATGCAGAGTTATGTCACAATCAATCAAAACCAAAACAGAAGAGAGGCGAACAATATTGGGAATGAAACGCAAGGCATAACTACTTTAGAACAATATCGGGTGAAAAGGGGTGAATGACTTTACGATGATTTTGAAAACTCAGATGTAATTGATGGTTTTCTAAACAGATATTGGACTGGGCTCAGGAATACTCTTAAATAGAACTGTAACCATTAAAGACACTGAAACAATAGTTTAAAAGGAATTAATGAACCCCAACAGTATCAAGCCCTGATGGAATCAATACCCTCTTGCTTATATAACTAGTGAAAAATAAAAATAAAAATAAAAATAAAGCTCCCCAAAACATAATCAGCAGTAAGTATTTAAAAAATACTTCATATTTAAATAAGGTATCTCAAGAATGCAATGATGGTCGGTCTAACATTGGGAATTTCATTTAGTAACCGATTAAAAAGAAAAACAGGATGACCTCTATATGTATAGAATCATAAATCCTTTGAAAATCCAACACTGACTTATAATTCAAAAATAAAGAAATTGAAGCTGGAACTAGAAGGCATCTTTATTAATCTTCTAGACAGCAGCTACCAGAGCACATAGGAAACCATACTCACTGATGAAGAAAACAGAAATATTCCCTTTACATTAAAAAGAGGACTAGAGGGGTGCCTGGGTGGCGCAGTCGGTTAAGGGTCCAACTTCAGCCAGGTCACGATCTCGCGGTCCGGGAGTTCGAGCCCCGCGTCGGGCTCTGGGCTGACGGCTCGGAGCCTGGAGCCTGTTTCCGATTCTGTGTCTCCCTCTCTCTCTGCGCCTCCCCCGTTCATGCTCTGTCCCTCTCTGTCCCAAAAATAAATAAACGTTGAAAAAAAATTAAAAAAAAAAAAAGAGGACTAGAGGGGCGCCCGATGGCTCAGTCGATTAAGTGCCCGACTCTTGGTTTTGGCTCAGGTCATGATCTTGAAGTTCGTGAGTTCGATCCCCACATTGGGCTCCGTGCTGACAGTGTGGAGCCTGCTTGGGATTCTCTCTCTCCCTCTCTCTCTGCCCTTGATCATGTGCTCGCTCTCTCTCTCTCTCTCTCTCTCTCTCTCTCTCAAAATAAATAAATAAACTTAAAAGAGGATGAGAGATCATGCTCTCCTGGTTTCTAGACCAACACTGGCCCAGAAGTACTAGCTAGTACAGGAAGGCAAAAAGCAAAAGAACAACAAACAAAGAAAACGTGTCAAGCAAAGAAGAAACAGAGTTGTCACTGTGTGCAGATGTCTGATAAAATACCCAAGAGAATCCATCAGATTGAAGTTAGAAATGACAGACATCGGTGACATCACTCGAAACAAGATTCACATTAAAGAGTCATTAGCATTTCTATTCACTGGTAACAATGAAAAGTGTGACTAAAAAAATAATTTATACTCTTTAAAAATTATATACAAATAATCATTCTAAAATATTTAAGACATTTAGGGTGAGTGGTGCAGAATTATATCGGAAGACTTAAGACCTACCTCCTTAGGTTTTATATCCTACTGCAGGATGGGATCATTCAATTTTATAAGTTGTCAATTCTCTATAAATTAATAACTCAATAGGATTTCAATAAACATACCAATAGGGATTTTAATGAACTTGAAAGCTGATCCCTGATTCATATTGTTTTTTTTTTTTAAATTTTTTTTTTCAACATTTATTTATTTTTGGGACAGAGAGAGAGACACAGCATGAACGGGGGAGGGGCAGAGAGAGAGGGAGACACAGATACAGAAACAGGCTCCAGGCTCTGAGCCATCAGCCCAGAGCCCGACGCGGGGCTCGAACTCACGGACCGCGAGATCGTGACCTGGCTGAAGTCGGACGCTTAACCGACTGTGCCACCCAGGCGCCCCGATCCCTGATTCATATTGTAAACAGAACGGAAATGAGAAGACAAACACAAGCCGTCATACATGGTGTTGGCAAACGACCGTTACTGTAATAAAGCCACCAGGAAATGATGCAATTTAATAAATCATGATAGAAAAAAAAGGACTCTTCGTGGTGGAGAAAAATAAAGGTATGTCCTTTCTTCACAATGTAAATAAAAGACACTGGTAAAAAAAAGGTTGTACACATAAACAAAATTTACCACTTTTAGAAAAAGGATACATTGGAATGTTTAATTTTAAAATAAAATTTTAAATTGAAGAATATCACATCCAGCAAAGGTGCACAAATTATGTATACAGTTCAGTGAATTTCTGCAGCAAATGCACCCAGTGTAATGAGGATGGAAATTGAGGAACAGAATTTTACCAGACATGACAAAACCCCTAAGCACCTTTCGACCATCCCATTCCAACCCCAAGACAGCCACTCCTCTCCTGCCTTTTATCCCCATAGATCAGTTTGTGGAATCACGGTGGTATTCTTTTGGGTCTGACTTCTATTCTCTAACATTATTATTCTGAGGAAAGATGAAAAAGAAAAATAAAACAAAAGCAGTCCAGAGCATCCAGAGCTCTATTAGAATGGGTATGGTCTCACGTACACGGAAGGGTCATCCCAGAAGAGGACAGAGAATGGGATGGGAGAAACAGGAGGTGAGGGGAGGGTGAATGGAACAGAACTGACAATAAAGCCATAAAACCCACTGAACCCAGGCAGGCTAAACACAAAGAAAATTACGTCTATGCACGTCATGAGCAAACTGCCAAAAAAAAAAAAGGTAACGATAAAGTTTTGAATGTGTCCAGAGAAACACACACAGAGGAACAAGGTAAGAATTGTGACATGAAATTCTGCCATTTGCAAAAACGTGGATGGAACTGGAAGGTGTTATGCTAAGTGAAATATGTCAGAGAAAGACAGATACCATACGTTTTCACTTATATGTGGAACCTGAGTAACTTAGCAGAAGACCATGGGGGAGGGGAAGGAGAAAAAATAGTTTCAAACAGAGAGGGAGGCAAACCATAAGAGACTCTTAAATAGAGAGAGCAAACTGAGGGTTGATGCAGGGGCGGGGAGAGGGGAAAATGGGAGATGGGCATTGAGGAGGGCACTTGTGGGGATGAGCACTGAGTGTTATATGTAAGCAATGAATCATGGGGATCTACCCCCAAAACCGAGAACACACTGTATACAATGTATGTTAGCTAACTTGACAATAAATTACATTACAAAAAAAAAAAAAAAAAAGAATGGTGATGGAGTTCTCAGAAACTAGGCAATCCTAGTGCAAAAAATGAAATGTTACAATTTCCCAAAAGAAAAAAAAAATCATCCACCTGGATTTTTTTATTCAGAAAAAATATTTTTAAGAAAATTAAAATGACATAAAGACTTTTTCAGATAAACACAAGCTGAGGGAACTCACTGCCTACTGACCAGCTCTATAATGTTAGAAGAAGTTTACTCAGGCAGAAAAAAAAATGATGCCAGGGGAAATCTGTATCTATAAAAAAGATTAAGAACTAATAGAAAGGTGAGTAAACATAAATCTATTTTTTATTTGTTTTTTTTAAAGTTTATTTATTTATTTTGAGAGAGAGAGTGTGTGTGTGCAAGGCAGGGACAGAGACAGAGAGAGAGACAGAGACAGAGACAGAGAATTCCAAGCAGGCTCCACCCTGTCCCTGAGAAGCTCAACTCAGGGCTCGATCTCATGAACCATGAGATCATGACCTGAGCTGAAATCAGGAGTCTGATGCTTAACTGACTGAGCCACCCAGGTGTCCCCAAAGCTATTTTTTTCTCAATCATTTTTGAAAATACTTCTAAACTGAAAATAAAAATGCGTTGTGGAGTTTATAACAGAGGTACAAACAAAATGTATGACAAAGTATCAGAAAGGTTGGTATAACAGAAATGGAAGAACGCTGCTGTAAGATAGAAACATTCATGTAGAGCAGCATGAACTCAATTGAAGATAAACTGTGCTCAGGAAAGATGCTCACATTAACCCTAGAGCAACCACGAAACAGTGGAACAGAGTTTTAGCCAATAACCCAAGAGTGGAGAAAAAAAATGGAAGAATAATCTCAAGCAACCAAAAGTGGACAGGAAATATTGAACCCAAAATCAGATGGGATGCAAAATAAACAAAAAACAAAAACAAAACAAAACAAAAAACAAAAACACACCATGAAACCCCTCCAAAAAAAAAAAAAACCCAACAAAAAACCAAAGAGTAAGAAGGTAGGTAGATTTACTTATTTACTTATTTATTTAATATAATTTACTGTCAAATTGGCTAACATACAGTGTATACAGGGTGCTCTTGGTTTTGGGGGTAGATTCCCGTGGTTCATCGCTTCCATACAATACCCAGTGCTCATCCCAACAGGTGCCCTCCTCATTGCCCATCACCCGTTTTCCCCTCTCCCCCACACCCCCAATCAACCTTCAGATTGTTCTCTAGAATTAAGAGTCTCTTATGGTTTGCCTCCCTCCCTCCATCTCTAACTATTTTTTCCCTTTCCCTTCCCCCATGGTCTTCTGTTAAGTTTCTCAAGATCCACATATGAGTGAAAACATATGAGGTCTGTCTTTCTCTGACTGACTTATTTCGCTCAGCATATGTTTACAGCAGCGCTTTCAACAATAGCCAAATTATGGAAAGAGCCTAAATGTCCATCAACTGATGAATGGATAAAGATAGTAGATTTAAACCAAGTCATGTGGATTATTACATGACACTCAACGGTCGAAACGAGGGGTCCACACATATTTTCTCCAAAGGGACAAATAACAAATGCTTTAGGCTTTCCGGGCCACACAGTCTCCACTGAGACTACTTCTGGTCATGCAAATGGACCGTAGACAATACATAAACAAATGCCCATGGCTAATTTACAAAAGCTTGACAAAAACAGGCTGTGATCGTTTGTCTAAAGAGTCTGTTTAAAAGGCAGAGATTGTCAAGTTGCAAAGAAACACACCCAAGCAAAAAAGTAAGACCTAGCTCTGTGTTATCTGTAAGAAATATACTTGAAATATAAAGATGTGAAGAGTGTAGATGTAAAAGGACACAAAAACTAATCACAAAGAGGCAGCACTGGCTGTGTGAGCGCGTTAATATGAAACACAATTGGCTGCAGAACAAGGGATATCGACAGACATAAAGGAATATTACAGGAGACGTTTCAGAACGACCAAAGAGCCAACTCCTCAGGAAGACTTAAAAGTCTTCAATGTGTACGTGCTTAATGACAGACTTTCAATATTTATTAAGGAAAACTTGACAGACTTGAAAAGAGAACTGGACGCATCTACAAATACAGGTGGAGATCTCAATACTCCCCACTCGGGAACTGACTGCAAAAGTAGACAGAACACATCAACAATTAAGTAAGAGACTTAAACCATGCTACCCAGTTTAACCTAACCAGTAGTTTAACCTAACTAGTACTTTAGCCTAACTGACATACTTTGAGCAGGTGACCAGCAGCATCTTTCTCTCGAGCCCAGGCACAATGGCCAAGGTAGACTGTGTTTGTTGAATGTGAGAGTCTTGGACGTGGGTGTTCGTCAATGATGCTCTCTGCCCTTGTCTGTGCGTTTGAAACATTTCATGATTACACAATGACAGCAAACCAAATGTTCGATTGGCTTTTAATAAAATACTGCAATCTTTGAAGATGGATAGACTGGAGTCTGTGACTTGGTTTCCCAAGGACAACGGCCGACCCTGCGGAGAGGAGCAGGATTGGATCTGCTGCAGCGGAGGGTGGCTCTGGCCCGAGGGGGAGGGCCAAGGGGGACCAAGGGGAGCACTTTCCTCTGTGTGTGCTCTGCTACGGAAGGTCCCGGCTGAGGGAGGACCTTGCTGGAAAGGAAGGCAAGGGTCCTTGCCTCAGCTCTGCACACATGTTCCTTAACCACCTGAGCCACACTTGCTTTCTTTTTTTTAAACAGCCTTACTTTATTTTCTAGAGCAGTTTAACAAAGCTGAGTGCGAGGGACAGAGAGTTCCCATGTACTCTGTGTCCTCACATCTGCACAGTGTCCTCCATTATCAGCACCCCCACCAGCACGGTGCGTCTGAACAGTGAATGAGCCCGTCATCATCACCCAGGGACCAGAGTTTACATGAGGGTTCACTCTTGGGGCTGTGCATTCTACGGGTATGGATAAGTGCATGATGTCATGTATCTATCATTATAGGATCACACAGCATCATTTCACTGCCCTGAAACCCTCTGCGCTCCCCCATTCATCCCTCTCTCCCCAGCCTCTGGCAACCACTGATCCTTCTACTGTCCCTGCAGTACTGTCTTTTCCAGAATGTCACAGAGTTGGGATCCCACAGTCTGTAGCCTTTTCCAACCAACTACTTTCACTTAGTGCTCTGTATCTAAGCTTCTTCCATGTTTCTTCGTGGCTTGAAAGCCCATTTCTTTTCAGGGCTCAAGAATATTCCATTATCTAGACCTACCCACACTTTCTTCACACATAAAATGAGAATAATATCTTCAAGGTCCCCAATTTCAGGAATGTTCTGTGGAATAAAAGAGGTTAACAATATGAGAGCATTTTGTCACCTCCGACAGAACAGCAGTCCTTAGACCCATGGGACTGCCAACTGTATGCATCACAGGGCCTTCATTTGCCCCTGATTTCACACTGCAGAGAGCTGAGTTTCCGTTAGAGAATTGCTATGCACTTTCATCGATTTCAGTCATACCTATTTTCAAGTATGCATTTCTCTATAAAGACACCATCAGCAAAATCAACATTGCACACATTCACGGCACTTACTATCACTCAGCTCTGTGGAGGCCCAAACCTACAGCTGCAGCCTCTTCAAGATATAAATGGTCACCTGTTCCCACAGCATCTACCCCCCAGGCTCCTTTATTCCAGGGTCCAAGGTAAGACTAGTCATTAGCACCCAGGTGGTGTTTCATGGCGAGGTTCCTAAAGATCCATATTCCAAACGGCGCCTTATAAAGTTAACATTAATAATGACATGATGCCCTGTAAACAATAAAGGCCCTCCAGAATTCTCTGAGCATCCTCGCCCACTTAAAGATGTGTGTAGACGGTGCCAGTATGTTTTCAGTTACAGTGCGACACAGTTGAGCTCCAGAACACTCCAGAACAGAGAAGAGGAAGCAGCACATCTCACCTGCTGATAGGGTCCTTCCCTGAGTTACAAACAGGGACTTGGAAAGACTTTCCCGGAATTGTGTTTGGTTTTTTCCAGGGCCTTTGTCTTCAGAGTTCTTACAAGCCATTTAATAATGTTGCTAACTTCATGCACCTGCTGGAGTCAGGAACACGGACATGATGGTCTAACTGGGTGGTCCGTGGAGACCGAGTGGTGATTTGGGGACCCACGCCACCATATGCAGGATCTGAGGCAGGCTAAAGGAGGTGTCAACAAATCACACCCGCTGAAAAATCGTTTGCTCTCCATGGTTTACATCCAGAAGTTCAGTGTCAGAATGTTTCGACCAGGACATTTATTTTTTACCTCATAACATGGTTTTTGCCTTATGGAACACTGACTGAGTTATACTTTTTGGTATAAAATTCAGGACTTGAACCTCCATTGTATTTAGGAAATGCAGGCACAGTCTTACAGATTCATAGACAACCTTGGTCTGTAATTTGCTCCTGATTTTGCTAAACAAACATGTCGTTGTTTTAGTAGAGTCTAATTAAAAGGTAATCACCAAATTCGCTGTTTTAACTACTGGCTATGAGTTAAATTGTGTCCTGCCCCCCCCCCAAAAGATAGGTCCGAGTTCTAACCCCCAGTACCTCACAACGTGAATTTATTTGAAGCCAAGGACCTTAAAGAAGTAATCAAGTTGAGGTCATTACTGTGGCCCTAGTACAATGTGACTGGTGTCCTTAAAAAAGGGAGAAATTTGGACACAGAGATTTGGGACACAGAGGGAACACCATGTGAAGATGAAGGTACAGATCAGGGTGATCCTTCTAGAAGCCAAAAATAATAATAATAAAGAGTGCCAGCAAAACCCAGAAACCAGGAAGAGGCCTGGGAAGATCCTTCCTCACAGCCGCAGAGGGAACCAAGTCTGCCGCCATCTTGACTTTGGACCGCCAGCCTCTTGGGCTGACAGACAATATGTTTCCTGTTGTTTGGACCCAGCACACAAATACACCATTCAGGCCATAGGTCGCGGGGTGGGAGTTGCGTTCAGGCACAGCCTACTTCCCCTGCGCCTCACACAGCCCGTGCTCGGTCAGCTCCCAGAGCCTTCCACAGTCCCACGTTCCTGCTCCAGGGCCCTTCCATAGACTCTTTCCTCTGCCTCTCAGTCCCAAGGAGCTCAGGCTGCCTCTTCACTACTTTTAGAATTTAACGATCGTGGCCAGTTCCTTAGATGACCACCTTGTAGTGGCATGGGCCCTCTATTAGCAAAAAGCTTCACAAACACTTTTCTCATGGCCTTTTTCCTGCCTCACGTTTTAAATTTTCCTAAAATAAAGCACCAATAAAAATAACATCCTGTGTTTCTGGAATCTGAAGAGATAGATTTTTATCATAAAGAAAGCTGGATGCTGTCATTTTCCGCAAGTTGTTCAGCCGTGCCTCATTTGTCTACCTGTGGAGATTCATCAGTTGGCGCTCTCAGGCTGTCTTTACAAAGCAGCTAATGCTTAGCGGCGACGCTGCTCCTTCCGAATTCTCCACAAGGCACTGCTGGTCTGTCTCCTCCACTCTTCCTTCAAGGCTTGCTCAATATTCACTTTCCTTCTAGAATTCTCCACAAGGCACTGCTGGTCTGTCTCCTCCACTCTTCCTTCAAGACTTGCTCAATATTCACTTTCCTTCTAGAAGCTTCTCTCGCATTAACCCACATCGTGCCAGGCCTTCCCTTGCTTTCCGTGTCCTTAACACCTTCATATACAGTGGATATAAAGACACCGTGGACACGCTTCAAGGTCTTCTCAGAGTTGCTCTGCCATCATAGTGAGGGCAGGACCGCCAACGATGTTCCATGCCACCAGCCAGGTGCAGGTTCCTGCAGGCGGGACTCAGCGCCTCCCCGCCTCCACTCCCTGGAGCCCTGAGCCCAGCACTCAGCAAGTGGGAGACACTCAAGGCATTTTTCACTGACAGCGGGAGGATAAAATGAGCCAGTTTTACTTCAGTGGTTTTTGTAATTTGGGTCAAATACCCTTTTCCTTTTCATGACTAAAATGAATACCTGATCCCGAGAAAAGTAAGTCCCACACCGCTCTAAATGTGAGATAACGGTTTTCATATACAAAGAAAAATGCTCCAAAGTGCAAACTCCACTCGGCTGTCAGAACATGTTAGGCATTATATGGGAAAGAAAAATGCAGCGCAGCCCCCTTTGCCGATAAAGGCCACTCTTGCCTCTGCCGGCCTTGCTCTCCCCTCCACCGGAGGACGGGGAGAGCACATGGCTCTTTACTCGCTCTCCATCTGCTTAGCAATGTTATGGGAAGTGCCACCTGGTAGAGATCTTGTTTAAGTTCACTGTAACAGTGGAAAAGAGTATCTTTAGTCAGCATAACTACTATGATTTACATGAATGAAAATCACTTTTGGTTGATAACCCTAGAATGGGGGGCCTTTAAGAAGTGATCTAATTTACTCCCTGTAGAGGAGAGTTCCAGTAATTTTTCCCTTTACAGGAGAGTTCCAGCAAGTAGCACTGCGGAAGAAACTTGGCTTCAGGTCCAGAACCGTTTGCCTACAGCACAGTAGGGTCTGGGAATGTCAGGAAGGAAGAGTGGACACAAGGTGGCAGGTGGCAAGGGGAGAGGGACATCCAGGGGAAGGAAGCGCCAAGAGAGAAAAGATGGGGAGGGGAAGGACAGCGAGGAGACAGCAGAGCAAGGGAAGAAGGAAACCCTTCCTTCGTGTCTGTTCTGGGAACATTCCAAATTACACAGTTGTTTTTAAATTCACCAACATCAAGGAAAAACTTGAACATCGACACAAGGAATCAATTATACAATTGGGGGATGAAAAACCACAAAGTCCACCAGAATATGAATACAATGCCCTTCTAAGCACATCCTGTCCTTGACCTGGATCTGGGATCCCTGCCATCTAAGCAATGGATGTGGGCCTGAATCTTTATTCGTGTTGCCTGTCCAGAGACTGGGGAAAGACCCAATGTCCAGGCAGACTCTTGACCTGGTCTAGGTCAGCTGGTGAATCCCACTTGAAATCCACAGAGCCACTTCATCCAATTTCGTTAGTCTGAAACTTACCATGGATAGTTTCCTCTCTGCTCAATACGACAGGAGGTGCTATGGGCAAGGCCAGAGGGGATAGCCAATAAATTCTATTTCTATTTCTAATTCTATTTCTTTAGGGTACTTGAAGTTGGGAATCAGATTTATATATATATATAAAGACAATGAACTAAAAATACAAGAATGGGAATAAATACACATCAAAGAATCAGAGGTAGCAAACATGATAGGAATTTACTGTGACAATTAGCTTCTTGTCATAGGCCATAGATGACCTGGAGTGAGAAGCACAATTATTGCTACCTAAGGGGAAACTAACTTCCCTTCATTCATTCATTCATTCATTCATTCTTTAGCCTACATAGTGGGGCAAGACTCTAATGAATAACAAATAAGATATATGCCTACCTCCGAGAATCCTGAGTGTAGCAAAGGATATGGGGACACACACACACACACACACACACACACACACACACACACACACACACACAGTGATCTGTCAAGTGCTCCAGAAACAGCATTAATACCTGTGCCTATTACAGAATGGCTGAGCTCTGGTGGAATGCTCTTACAGCGTGAAAATTTCCACCCATGATCCACTGAGATGTCCCTTCTGATGCATGATCTCCCCACCCATAAGGATCACCTAGACTAGGAAACCAATGGGAATAATACAGCTCCTAGAGTAATCCTTTGGTCAAAGACGGAATCAGAATTCATCAGAACCCACTGCCATAGAAGGTTGCAGGGATATGGCACCATTTCTGTAGTTGCCCCTGGGTGCCTGAATAAATGGCATGTTCTCTTGTCCATAGCCTCTCCTGGTTCTTCCGTCCACAGGGAGGCTGCTTTAAAAGGGCAGATCAGCCTTACCATATAATTAGGATGTTATTAACTACTAACTTGTTCCTAGTTCAATTCCAGCATATGGTACAGTTGTGAACAATGCCGCCTAACTCACTAGCTGAGTCATCTGTGTGTAGGACTCAGGTCTGTGATCAAACAGCACGAGGGCTTGCTTTTCCTCTCTGTTTGAGCTTCCTGTGCCCACCCCAGTGCCTGGAACGGAGTAGCACACACCGAGGGCGCTCAGGTTCCAGTGGACCAAATCCTTGGGTGCACCTAGGAGCACCTGTTGGCTCAGGGCACAGGGCCCATTTTTTTTTGTTTTCCATTTACACATCAGTGGCACTCAGGGTCTAGACAGGATGCACAGTTATTTTACGAGAACATGCCCTATGATCCTGAGCCAACAGCTTGCTAGAGCTGACAATCCTTAATCTGACAACTAAGTGAGATCAATTCATAATTTAAACAGCACAGCGAAGGAGCACCATCGAATTTAATAGTAAAACCCCATGTAGTTGTTTTTTCAAAGATTCATAAAGAAGAAATTATGCCCTGTGATCATAGGAAGGTAGTGTCCGCGCACCAGGAATTATTAACAATGCAAAATGCATCATTATTCAGTCAAGATCTGCACGGTTCTGCTTTCTTCCTGCCAATTAAGTCAGAATTTAGGCAGACCGGAGCTATTAATATCCGATCCTAACAGAGTGCGGTAAACTACGTATGTCCCTGATACGAATGCAGCCATCGGCACAGGAGTGATGATTAATTTGCAGTCTCTGTGCCACCTGTCAGGTGCCCCTGCCCTGCATCACCCCCCCCCACCCCCGCCAACAGTGCATCACATGGTTAACCACGGGGACAGGAGCGGGTAATTGTGTTAGCTGTTCCCTCCCAGCGCGGCTCAGTCCCACACTTGGGGGGTTTCTCTCAGTTACCGCTTGACGCTGGAGCCTAAATACCGTCTGCGAGGATGGGGGAGATGTGTTTTTTACTCCTCCTGCAATGCCCTCTGGTCAGCCTGCCAAAGGGGGCACTGACTGGGAGGCTAGGTACACCCACCGTGCCTGGAGCGTGAATGACTCCCTCGCCTTCTTGCTCACATCATGAAGCTGTGTTCGGGGTGGTTTATGGGCGCACAGATCAACTGGGGGGAGGCAGCTGTGTGCATCACCGTGTGTGTGTTTAAAGACGAAGTGCTCGAGTACCACCCAGGGCTCCACCTGGAATGCGTGTCCTGTGGCCGCATGGCCGCCCCGCCCCTCCCGGGGCCGGCACGCTGGCCGCAGCTGTCCCGAGGGCCCCTCCTCAGGTCCCTTCATTGCCACCTCCTCCTGTTCTCTGCCTCCATGTGACTCCTTCAAGGGGCCACGGTGTTCTCCTCCCTTGGGAAGCCCCACCTTTGTACCCTGCATTTTCCTCTCCGGCTCTTATCCCCACTTGGCATGTTATAAGCATATTGGCTTCTTCCTGGTGTCTGCCCGGTAGAATACAAGACCTCTGGGAGCAGGGACCTGGTCTGTTCTGTTTGCTGCTGTATTCCTAGCTCTGCCAAGACTGCCTGATGACGTATCCCGGACTTCACGAATACTCGTCCAATAATTGAATGGGTGCTGATGAGGATCCCAAGTTGATCAAATGGGCTCATGTTTTATTTTTTCACTGTGCTATTTTGGGCAACACGTGGTAAACCGATCTTTTTTCAGTATCTTCTTCCGTTCTCTCCCTGCTCCAAGCCACAACAAGCCATGTTTTTAACAGAACGGGTATGTCTGAGGTTCCTGGAGTGCTACTCCTGTCACTGCTGTCTTGGGGGCACCACCGAGTGTGGCCGTCCTCCTGTGGCCACACGGCGGGCCCCTCGGAGCCAGAAGATGAAGTATTGAGCAGATCCTATTTTCAGGCCTGTGAGTCGGTCTGCAGGGGGACGCGGGGGCTCCAGAGCCCAGTACCTCCAGAACAGGAGCCGACGTCTGTCCATCCCTGCCAGGATCCTAGTTCCTCCTTGCATAAGGTCACCACCATCTGTGATCTTGACCAGACCTTCCAGTGCCAGCCAAGAGAACCCACGCACTCATCCGACTCCCTCCAGACCTGCTCTGTGGCTCCGGACACCGCAGGCTGGTTAGCACCCCTTGAACCCAGAACTCGACCCCCAGGCTCCCACCTTTTGTAGCCTGCTCATCACAGGATGGTCTTTTCCCCTAAGGAAGCCCAGCCAGGCCAGCCAGTGCTGGATGAGGGCCTTATGTATACTAAGATGGTGGAAATGCCCTATTTCAGACTTTCTTCCCTTCACAGAGAGGCCACTGAGAAACAGTGACGTCAGTCCTCGTCTGCTGTGACTATCGCCACCATCGTGATCTCTGACGTTGGTGCCATCATAATTAGCAGTCTTCATCATTGTCCTTTTTACTGCTTTCTCCACCACCACCACCAACACCACCATCACCATGATGACTGTCATGGTGGCCATCGTTGCATCTACACCCAAGATTCCACTCTTAGTCTTAACCCTAATCTCGAGCGACAGCTCCTTTCCTGTACCCAAACCCTTCCTGCACTTTGAGAACCCACCCTGGGCATATGAGTTGCTGAATCAGCATCAGAGGGGAGACATTGGCTGCCCTTCTAGTCCCCAGCCGTTGCCTGGCTCCCCCTTCCCAGTGGTCTCTGTGGTTGTGGTGTTGGCAACTCTGGTCTATAACCTCAATGCCAACACGTGCCGAGAGACCCCAGGGAAGGCACAACAAACCACGTTTTAATTTTGCTTCTGAGCCTAAGCTTGTCTCCCTCACTGCTGTCCTCCAGGGCCTAGCACGTTCCATGTGAACTTTACTTGGCTCACCAGTCCTATCGCTGTGGCCTAATGGGCGACACTGATCATGGTTATCTTCCTCCTGGGGGAGGCCATCACTATGGCCTGGGACTGAGCAAGCAGTCAATAAACACTTATTAGCAGAATGGATGTTCGGGTTCGAGTGAAAAAAAAATGGGGTCTGCCTCATTAGGAAATGAAGGTCTATTTACCAAGCTTGGCTTTTCCATTTTAAGTAAAAACAGACCATGGAATATACTCTGTGTTTACAATAAATGTGGATGCTGTGATACCGAGGGATTCTAAAAAGACCCCGAAAAATGATGTTCATGCTTGCATGAGATGTAAAAGCACAAAAAAACGGTAAGCTTTGGAAAGTGACAAGGATATAATGTTTGATCCCTAAAAACAGAATTGAACCTAGAATTCGATTCCCAGGCTCATGTGCTTTGGAATCTGTTCGCCGTGGGACGGTTTTGCCCCCAAGTTGGGTCTGCTGTATCTCCACCCTGTGTGGACCATTTCTTTTTTTTTTTAATTTTTTTTTCAATGTTTTTATTTTATTTTTGGGACAGAGAGAGACAGAGCATGAACGGGGGAGGGGCAGAGAGAGAGGGAGACACAGAATCGGAAACAGGCTCCAGGCTCCGAGCCGTCAGCCCAGAGCCTGACGCGGGGCTCGAACTCACGGACGGCGAGATCGTGACCTGGCTGAAGTCGGACGCTTAACTGACTACGCCACCCAGGCGCCCCTGTGTGGACCATTTCTTGTTCGAGAAATGGTCGGGGGCACTCTGCTGGACAATGCAGACTGTTGTGCAAACCAGTGACAATCCCAGCACTCACTGCAAGACCACATGCCCTGCTTGGCACGTCTTATTTTTATAAGCCATTGATACCTTAGAGCTAAAAAGTCTGTTTTTCCCAATTGCTAGTGGTGGGGGTAATGGAGGGGGGTGCTGAAGACAACATGACCCTCCCCGGTTCTGTCTTCCTCTCCTGCACACCCCGTCCCCACCCATGGTCACAACACCAAAACCTCAGTTTATATAAGAAGAGAATTAGATAGGATGAGGTTGGTGTGAAGAAAGAAAACCCAATTATTTGTTCACTAATTCTCTCAATTACTTCATTAATTCAGAAGCATAACAGGTGAACCAAGGGTGACCAAGATCTTAGCCATGGGGACACTTATCCTCAAACACTCATTTGGCTGCACAAAGGAAACACTAAGGATACACAACAGCTGTCTCCAAATATTTGAGGGTCATTAAGTGACAGTGGAGGAAAAATTGTATTTGCTGTTGCTCTGAAACTGGACTAATTTGGTAGCCAATAGATCCACGTGGATATTTAAACTTAGGCTAATTACAATTAAAAACCGAGTTCCTCCGTCACACCCGCCACATGTCAAGTGCTCCACTGCCATGTGTGGGCAGTGGCTACCATCTTGGACAGCACAGAAACACAGCATTTCTTTCCATCACTGCAGAAAGTGCCACTGGCCACTCCTCTGTCAAAGGTGGAACACGATTCAGGAACATGACGTCCTAAGAGGTAGACTTCAGTCCGTCTAGAGAAGAACTCTGTAACAATCACAACTGTCCGGCTTCAGGAGTGGGTGTTCTACAGGGAAGGAACCTCGTAAAGAGAGAACGGAGAACAGAGCTAAGTAATGAGAGGAAGGAACGTTCCCTTCCGGAGAAGTTGTGCCGTACGGTGACCGGATGCCCGTCTACGTCCCTCCAGTCTCACAATTCTACAATCTTACTCATCGCAGAATATGACCAATGTGGTACAGGCAGAAGTACATGCTCATGTTGAGAGAGGAAGAGGAGGGCACCTGTTTAACACGCATCAACCAGTAATCATGACCCAAGTAGAAGGACTTCTGGGATGATCGAAATTATTTTTTAAGTTTTTTATTTATTTTTTTAATTGTTTTTTTTAATGTTTATTTATTTCTGAGACAGAGACAGAGCATGAGTGGGGGAGGGGCAGAGAGAGAGCTGGACACAGAATCCGAAGCAGGCTCCAGGCTCTGAGCTGTCAGCACAGAGCCCGACGTGGGGCTCGAACTCAAAAGACTCCGAGATTATGATCTGAGCCGAAGCCGGACGCTCAACCGACTGAGCCACCCAGGCGCCCCTAGTTTTTTATTTTTCAAGAGAGAGAGAGAGCCCGTGCATGCATATGAGCAAGTCGGGGAGGAGCAGAGAGGGGGGAGAGAGAATCCCAAGCAGGCTCTGTACTGTCAGCGCAGTAGGAAATCAAACCATGAACCTAGAGATCACGACCCAAGCTGAAATCGGACGCTTCACCGACTGAGCCACCCAGGGGCCCCTGGGACAATCAAAAATAAACGACATTTCACAAACAACAAAAGCTGGTGTCTGCATCCCATCCAACCCCGCCATCCCGCGAAAATTAAAGAAAATTAAGCAAAAGTAACTCATAAGCCTCAGAATGCACACTCCGGTAAATGGCTAAAAGAGAGATTTGAGTAGAGTGGTTCACGGGCAGAGTCTTCCGCATCCAGATCCTGTTTCCCATTGACTAATGGCTTTGTGAGAACTGACCAGCCTGGCAGAGTTTAACAAGCCTCCTGCTCATTAAGAGAATGTGTCCGCCAGGTTACCAGGTAACTGAGTGTGTCAGGGTCCACGGGACAACAAAGAGCTCAGAATACTAGCCAGACACAAAGGTGAAGTCCGTGCGGTTACCGTAAAGTTACAATTAAAATTTTCTTTAACCTGTAAAAACGTTTTTTAGGAATGCATACGTTATTAATTTGGTCAGGTGCATGGATATTTGGCTTTGAGAGAAAAGCCAACTCGTTTCTTTAGCTCAACGTGCTGGTAACACCTGCAGAGTCTCCGGTAGACAGTTAAGAACAAGCTGTTGGGTGGCATCCTGGAATGCGTCACAGGCTAAGAAGGACGCAAGCAAGGCCTCAGTAACGAGACACCTAGCGTGCAGATCAGGGCAGATATTCTATTCTGAAGGGAGGCATCACACGTCCCCGGAGGAACCGGGGGGCGTCCAGGACAATCAGTCTCCCTTCTTGATTAGGAATTAAAGCGTCCACCAGAATTCCACCGACAGCATCTTCTAGAGCAAGCCTTTTTGGCCAGCAGGACCTCTCCTCCTCGGTGGGACACTCCTGGGGACAAGCAGGGACGGGGTGGTGTGTCAAGAGAAGCCACGTTCATGGAGCCTGACGAGAACATGTTGCTCTCCGCCCGCCCGCCCCGGCCAAGGGCCTAACGAGAGAGCCCGTGCCGGCAGCAGAGGCCCCGAGGGCTCCCGCTCTGCGGTCCCTGACCCGGATCTGTCCGCAGCTGCTCTCCGGCATTGTCCGGGGGCGCAGATGTGGCTGCAAAAATCACCGACCATAGTCTCGTCCCTCCTACTCTCACATTACGACCGATGACAGCTGTCACGCCTGCAGCCGTACGTGTGCAAAGCTTGATTCCGTCGATAGTCCTGCTCCTCAGATCCCGCTTCACGCCTCTGGCCGGTTCCACACACGGAACAGATCAGCCCCGCACACGAGCAAGCAGGCGATCTTTGTCCCATCCGCCGGCCGCCACGACATGTCCACGCAAAGCAGCGACGGGGGAAGGCACGCAGGTGGGAAAGACAGCCCTGGGGTGCGATGATGATTTTGGTCTTGGCTTTACCACCCGTGGGTGAGCCACAGGACTTGGGGCAGTCAACGTCCACTCTCCAGAATTCACCTTCCTCATCTTTGTGCTTTGGAAGGTCCATTCCAGCCCTGTGATCCCATGATGCCGTCGGGCTACAGACAGGAGATGCTGGGGACTGGGGAATAAAGTCCAGGGTGCTCTCCACGCAGGAGGAGAGACCTCAGAAGGTGAGTCTGTAGGCACGGGGGACAGGATTTGGGGCACGATTAGAACTGCAGGAGGCAGCGCCACGCCCCCCAACAGCCCCTGGGCGGGAGGTGCACAGGGGAAGGGTCAGACGAGGAGCTGCGTGGTGTCAGTCTCGGCCAGAAGCCACAGGAGTCCAGACGAAGGTGACGGCAGTGGGAATGCAGAAAAACAGCATCCCAAGTTACGGGGGCCGATCGCTCAATTTGGTTCGAGTCAGGAACAAGGCAGCCACGTGACACACGGGTCACACAAGATCCAGGGACTCACGGGGAGAGGCCATCCGGAAGCACGGGGCAGGACGGGCACATGACGTGCGCTCCCTGACCCTGAGGGCAGAATGCTGGTGCCTGAGAGTCCTCAAGTCCTCAACCTCTCGCATGGCCTTCTGTGGCGGGATAAGGCCGTGATTTCGCGGGAACTTAGAGAACCGTTTCTGTTTCCCCTTTCTTGATCCTATGGCACTCACTGGTCCCTTCGTATATTCACCCAATATTTGCCGATCATTTATTACCTGCCAGGTGTGAACAAACACCGCGGATCGTTTGTGCCTGTGGGGAGCCCACAGCTCGGGGACAGGAGACAGGCATGCTCCGCGGGAGGCCCAGGGCAACTGGGGAGGCCTCCCTGAAGAACTTACATTTCTTGACAGAAGACAACAGCAGCTGGACAAGGTCGCGGAGGACATCCAGCCGGAGGGAAGAGCGTGCGGTCACTTGCGATTAACTGAATTGCAAGCAGCAGAGTCCCAGGGCAGTGGCTTCGACAGGCAGGTCGGTTCTCCGGCACGCGAGTCTAGAGGACGCGGTCGGGGGGCAGTTCAATGGCGCCGTCCAGGAGGGCCGTCTCCTGCTCTGACGCCCTCCCGCGGGTTTGGTCCCTGCTTGTCCCACGGGCCTGGTGCCCCACGCTTTGCTGGAGGCGGAGCCACGGGGGAGGGAGGGCCACCCGTCTCTCTTTCAAGAGAGCCACGCTTTCTCAGATGTCCCCGCTACGTGTCCGCCACTGTGATGTGACACTGGTGTCCCGCCACCCTGTGAGCCGGGCAGGGGAGCGGCTGGTGCTTGGAAATGTGGTGTGAGCGGACACCAGCAAGCAGGGAAAGGAATCGGCCGTCCAGAGAAAGAGCCTGGCGCCCCAGGGGCGGCCAACCGCGCATCCACGGCAGGGAGGGGTCAACCCCGCCTCGCGTCACTCTGCGCCCCCCTCCTCAGTCACCGCCCAGCTCCCTCTCGAAGACAGAGCACGAAGGATCAGTCTGTCTTCACCTGCTTCATGAAGACCTCACCTCCCGGGTTTCTCCCCAGCCCTGGCACTGGCTGCTCCAGGCAGATGACGTGTGACAAAGGTCCTTCCTTCCTTCCTCTCCTCCCTGCACGCGCCCCGCCTCCCAGCCCTGCAGGAACTCAGGAACCACATCTTCACAGCTTAACCTGCTGTCCTCCATTTCGATGAAGCAGCAGGTAAATTCCCACAGCAGAATGCGTTACATGCTCACACGGTGAAGGCAGTAAGATTCCAAAGAAGTCAGAGATTTTCTCCGTATCTGGACGCAAAAAGATTCTCCTCTTTAAAGCTACTTTCAGAAGGTTACGTACTGTTTGTCGCCACTTACTTGACATTCTAGGAAAGGTCAAACTGCAGGGACAGAAAACAGATTATTGGCTGCCAGGGGCTAGGGTAGAGGAGGGCCTGACCTCAAAGGGGACTTTCTGGGGTGATGAGGGCTCAGTATCCTCATAGGAGCTGACAGTCACACAAGCCTACACGGGCCTTAGAAGTCAGAGAACTGGTGCACCCGGGTGGCTCAGTCGGTTAGGAGTCCAACTCTCGATTTCGGCTCAGGTCATGATCTCGCGGTTTGCGAGTTTGAGCCCCGCATCGAGCTCTGTGCTGACAGCGCGGGCCTGCTTGGGATTCTCTCCCTCCCCCCGTCTCTCTGCCCTGCTCCCTCTCTCTCTCTGTCTCAAAACAAAGAAACTTAAAATAAATTTTTTAAAAGTCAGAGAGCTGTCCACCAAAAAAAAAAAAAATGTAAACCTTTAGAAAGAGAAAAATTCAATTTTTAATCGTTTTATGTATAACATGCTTCTACACTAAAACCAAAGAGATCCAAGATGGGTTGAGGACTATCATAGCTGTAATCCACCAACGACAGCATTTCCACACGCATTCTGGGCTGAGTGATTATAAAGATGAGCTGCAGAGCATTCTTACATATTTATGACATTACAAGTCTCCTTAGAACGAAGGGCTTTAAAAGACACTTCACAGAACATATGTCTATACGCACGGCTTAACAAAAGTGCAGTTAAGAAGCCTGAATCATGGAAGCTGAAATCGCTCACGGTGGGCAAACATTCCACCCACACAAGTGCTCACAGCCCCGAGAGGGCTTGAGCGGCCGCGACAACCGTGTGGAGGGGGAGGGGGTGCGCATCCGTTTGTGAACTGAGCGTACGCTCGTGGAGGCCTGCCACGGGGCAGCCGGGGCGCGAGGCTACATCCGAGGCCGTTCGAGTCCAGTGGAGACGGAGACTATCTGGCAACTGCGAAGGGCTGAGGACGTACATGGGGGTCACTAACCCACACCTGTGGGGTCAGGGAGGGCTTTGAAGGGTGTGGTAGAACTTTCAGGGGATGGAGGGGGCAGACTCCCCGGGTCCCTCGGGGCTCCCTGGAGGCAGCAGAGCGTGTGACGGGGAGACTAGGTGAGACCTCTTGGCCAGTCGTGGCTGCACAGGGAAGCAGGTCTCCGGCTGCAATGCACAGGGTCAGTCACACCCAGATCTCCTTAAAGTGCACAGTCTGATTCATTACGTTTTGGGCAGGGGTCTGAGGCTGAGGATTTCTAACACGCTTTGTGGCCATACCCCTGCTGCTGGTCAGTGGATCGCATTTTGGGGATGGCAACGACCGATACGGGAATTGCAGTGAGAGACTGGGATGCCCAGGGACAGCGTGTTGCAAAAGGAAAAGTGACTGAGTCCAGGACTCAGAATCTGCGTGCTGGACAGACTCCCACCCCGGCAGGCGAAGGAGAAGCAGCAGCCCCAAAAACCTCTGCGGGTGAGGGGTCAGGGGAGTCAAAGGAAGGGGGAGGGGTGAGGGATCTTAGTTCTGCCAGAAGCGCCAGCCTGGTGACGCTGGAGGAGGGAGGTGCTCTGACTCAACAGCTGCGTCCCAAAGTCACATACTGCAGCTCTAACCTCCAGTGTGGCCGTATTTGGACATAGGCTGGGGAGGAGTTAATTAAGGTTAAATGGGGTCGTAAGGCTGTTCCCTGATTCGATAGGACTTGTGGTCTTGCAAGAGGAGGCACCAGAGACTTGCCTCCCTCTCTCTCTCTGCGCACACACCGAGGAAAGGCATGGCCCGCACACAGCAAGATGGCGGCCGTCTACAAGCCGGGAAGAGAGCCCTCATCAGAAACCCAACCTGGACTTCCAGCCTCCCAAACCGTGAGAAAATTAATGTCTATTGTTTGAGGCACCCAGTCTGAGAAATTTTGTCGTAGCGCCTGAGCTGATGACACTGATTTGGGTACCAGGAAGTGGGGGGCTGTTGTAACAGACATGTAAGAATGAGGAAGCAGCCCCGGAAGTGGGTGACGAATGGAGGCTGGAGGAGGGCTGAGCTGCGGCTGGAAAAAGCCTGGGTTGCCGTGAAAGAACCGCTGGTCCCTATGTGCATGTAAAGGCCATTCTGATGAGCTCTCGCCTGGAATGAGGACCCGTCATGGGAAACGAGAAGAAAGAGTCCCCCTGTCATAGAGCAGCAAAGAATTCCGGCTAAATTATAGTCTCTTGGGGAAGATAGGACTTGCGAGCCTTGGAACTGGACAGGTGGCGAGGAGACTTCTAAGCAGAATGAGGAAGGTGGGGGCTGGGTCCTCCTGACCGCTCACAGACGGTTTGAGAGGACGGAGATGAATGCAACAAGGAGTGGTTATGTGGGAAGGACCGGAAACTGGACCACTCAGAAGATGCTCCACCTACTCGTATTGAGGAAACGAGGAGGCCTGTCTGGAAGCGTCCCAACAACCCTCTGGTAGAGACCAGCCAGGAGCGAGCCGGAGTTCAACCAGCCACTCGAGCAGAGGCAGACCCAGAGAGGGATCGTATCGCAGGAACACTGCTACCCGGGACCACAGGGGACAGTAACCTGGTACAGAACGAAAGAGGGCATGCCGATGTCTTGGATGCTACGGGACAGGACCGTAGAGCTCTCTGGCTGCAAACAGGCTTCATTCTCCAAGAAAAGGGAAGAATTCAGAAATCACGAGAATCGTCAGGGCAGAGGGCAGCTCTCCAGGGGCAAGGCCCCTGTGCAGAGAGCCTCCAGCCAGAGGACGATTCTCGAGACTTAAGACAGACACAACCTTGCTAGATGTGGGGTGTCCTCGGGCCTGTCCCCCTTTCCCCTTTCTGATCTCTCACTTGGAACGGGACGTGTGTCCCTGCCCGTCCACCGTGACATTCTGGAAGCACATGACTGGCTTCACGGGCTCCCAGCTGCACAGGAGACAGCCTGGGGCTGAATCTGACCTCGGGCCTCAACCAGAGCAGATTCAGATGATGTTCAGGTGAGATGTGGACTCAGGTTAGAGTGGATGCCGGAATGAAGACCTGGGGGCCATCTGGACGGGAAGAACGTATTCTGCAAGTGACAAGGACATGCACTTCAGGGGGCAGTGGTGAAGTGCCAGGGAATCGACTGTGTCCCCTCAAAATTCACGTGGGAGCGCTAACCCAGTGTGACGGTATTTGGAGATGGGCTTCTATGGAAATAATTAAGGTTAAGTGAGGTCATACGGGTGGTCCCTGATGTGACTAGCTGACTAGCACGGGGGAGCACAAATGAATTCAGTGACGGCCAGAAGACAGCTGGTAAAACCAGGTCCGGCTTCACCGCAGTGGCAGGACAGCACAGTGGAGTCAGGAGGGTGCCTCACAGACAGGACGTTGAGTCAGCCACGACCCCGGGCAAAGCGGGCAGCCTCGTCCAGCCCCGGTCTCCCAATCTGTAGAATGAGAGGACGATGCTTTCTGGGCTTCACCCCAAGATCCTCTTTCCTCAGGGATTCGGAGGGAATGGACTCACTGGGGACCCGTCTCCTCCTTTCCCATCTGCCTCTCTGCCCCTCATGACGTGCTGGCCCGTCCCACCTCGTCCACTTGGGCTCCCTGGTGACCGTCAGCAGAGGACGTGACCGGTACTCCGAGGGCAGATTGCCAAAGCATCACTTTCCCTGGCTTTTCCGAACACCCTGTGCTCGCGGGCAGCGTCCGAACCCTTGGTCCATTCGGAGCAGAGCAACCGAGTTAGAACGGACAACTGTGACATTATGCAGATTAACCTATGGGATGTTTTTACTAATTCTTCTTTCCTCACCCAAGAAGTGATGAGATCAAAGCCAAGTGTCCGTCAGATCTACCCGGGCATTTCTGTCCGTTCTTATTTCTTCAATCCAGCGTTAAGAAAACGAAAAGGTTTTCCTTCTTTCGATAATCGTCTCTGGTAGCTGCTGTGGCAGCCAAAAAAAACTGAGAATTCTCAAAGCCCCAGATGAGTCGGTCAGGCGGCGCGCTCAGTTATGGAAGGGTGCCTGGCTTGGGCTCCTTCCACGTAAAGGGATGAGCATCTTTCCAGTTTATAATTTCTTAATTAGGTAACAGATTGCAGGGCTGCTGGAAGGATGAGACTGCACACTCCTCCTCTCCGTTTCCCACCTTCCGCGGACACAAGGTCTACCCCCTTCACACGCACCCGTACCCGTGGGCTCCCAAACACGCCCGCGGGAAATCCTGCAAACACGGGCTCGTTGGTGTCGGTCACGCTGCTGCCACCGCCCAGGAGAAGGTGAGACAGACACCGAGAGGCCCAGGGCAGCTCCCAACTTAAGGCTCATTCAAACAACTCATCGCTTCTGCTCGTTAATTTCTACAGGCTCCAAAACTGTGGTTACTGACTTGGCTGGAAGTCCCGCCACAGCAGATGCATCAATAAAACCCGCCAAGCCTTGACGTACGTGCACGTTATCCCACGACCGAGCACTCTGGAGACTTCCTCTCCCATGTTCGGGGTTTTTCTTCCCCCCCCCCACCCTTTCAGGAGCCGCACAACCCAGTAAGAGGGAAAAAGACTGTTAGGAAATTAAGACCGATTGTTTAATAGAACACACGGTCCCAAGGCATTTGCTGTGTCGTGCGTGGAGCGTGTCATGGGGTTTTTCAAATCGCATGGCATCCCTACTGCGGAAAACACCAAGAAAGAAGCGGGGATACAATCAACTCTTAAAAACTACGTTCTGAAGAGTCTATCTGCTCTCACACACATGACAGCTACGGCCGCCAGTGGGAAAAGGTGAAGCGTGTCCTGACCTGTTTCCAGTCGCAGGCTGCCTAATTTTACCGCCGAACTAACGTGGCCACATGTGTGATCTTGTTGGAAATACTCCGGAAGGCATCTTCGCGGAACGTTGCGTTAAAGCGTTTTCCTTAACAGCAGTTGGAACCCAAGACCACAAATGGAACCGGTCCTCACATACAATAGTGATGAATTCCTTCCAGGTTTTAGTAACAGGAAAATGCTTCAGCCACCGAGTAGGGATAATAGATGATGATCTCTGGGCAAAGTCTCTAAGCCGTCACTGTTGTTCAGGGGACCCCGTAGCTGGGTCCGTATCAATCAGCTTTGCGTCCCTGCATGTAATTGCTGCTAACGCGCTCACCCGCAATAATGGCCTGTTAAATGGGAACCGAGGAACAAATCTTTCAGGAAGAATTTGAGTCATTTTTCCCCTCGCTACGTTACAATGGCGGCCGTGTATAATAAAAGCAATTAAGTGTTCTCTGTTTAATACCTCACTGTGTCACTCAGCAAACCTCATTTCCCTTTCTTCACCTCTTTTATTACCGACGACACAAACCTCACTCATTAATCTGGATCGCTCAGAGACCCTCCACGAGCGGGGGGCAGGCGGGAGTGACGGTCATCACGTTACCGCCGCTCACCCTCCTCTCGAGGCCCCTGTCCGAGCCGGTCTCTGAGCTGCCCTGGCTCCTCGGACCTTCCACGGCACGGTGCCCCCTGACACGCCTGCCCTGTGGCTAGCTGACACGTTCTGTCCCCCGTCTCTCAGCAGGTGCTGCCATTCTGCCCCCCGTCCTCACCGACGCCTGGTGCTCAGCGGGTCTCAACACCCCCTCTCTGCTGTGGACTCTTCAATGCCAGGCCTGACAGTAAGTCCTGCCTCCTCTCCCTCAAGCCGCGGGGAGCCCGGGCGGCACCTCGTCCCCCAGCAGCTCTCGCAGATGCCTGGCGGCTCCCCGGCCTTCCCACCTGCCTCATTCCTGCCACGGGGGACTAACCACGGCATCTCACGTGCACTGGCCTACAGCAGCATGCTCCTTCCGCAGCCGCCGCTACCCAGACTTCTGACTCAATGGAAGACCCCCCTTTCCTACTGCTGGTCCCTCCTGGTTTCACTTCCCTCCATGACCCCACGGGTGTCCATGGTTCCTCGAGAAAAGCACTCCTTCAAAAACGCCTTTAAGTCCCAACTTCGCTACCTGCCAAATCTGCAGCCCCAGCTGGTACCAAGCATGGGACCCCAACGAGCCCACCGATCCACCAGCGGCCCACACGGTCTTCGATCATCTCCTGCCTCCTTCCTCCACCACGAGAAGGGCCCTCTCCCAGAAGCCAGAAGGTTCTGGAGGGAGCAGAGTGAGTTCAAAGGCCCTGGGGTCGGCAGGGGCATGCAATGTTAGAGCCACAGAGAAGGCGCTGTGGCCGGACAGAGCAGGTGGAGAGGGCACGCAGGCCTCAGGCCTCCGTCACATGCCGGTGTCCCGCCAGCCTGCAGGGGGAGCCACGGTGCCAGGAGACGGCCCTTATTTCAGGCTGAAGAGCACCTGGCCGCCTGCAGAGACCAGTGTGGACAGGGAACAAGAAGGGAAGCACAGAGACCAATCAGGGAGGCTGCTCAGGAAGCGGTCAGCTTGCGGCGCTGGGAGGGGACAGATTTCCTGGCACCTGTGAACCACAGCACACCGGGCCACTGCTGGCCGCAGCCACTGAAGCTTCAGGCCCCGCCCGCCATGCAGGCCTCCTGAGGACTGTTCTTTCGCCTGTGGGGACGCAGACATAGGCTCTTGGTGCAGTACTCCATGATACAAACGGGTCAAGCACCCTATGGAAACCACGCTCAGAAGCATTCGTCTTTAAACTGGGATCCACAGAGGGTACTTCAGGTAAGCTAGAGCCTCTATTTCTCCCCCGTTGCTGGAGCAGCACGCTTGTGCACGTGTACACACACACACACACACACACACACACACACACACACACACACAGAATTACCCGGACGACGTTTGCATTTTGATGAGAAAAGAACCACTCTTTGAACCACATTTTTCCTAGGCTTCGTACTGAGCTTTTAAACTTAGCTCCAAACCTGAACAGAAAGGCACATGAACAAAACAAAATACCCAAATTCTGTGTGTGTACACGTTTGGAACCAGTTTTGTGTTAAAACGATATAACCACAAAAACCAGCAAACCAGGAGACGCTAAGAACCTGTTACTTCAAAAGCAACCAAAAACGGACGACCGAATTTCCAGACAAGGAAGAATCCACACTTACCCCTGACACCAGGCGGGAGGTTCGTGGGGAGGGGAAATCCACACCCGTGGCCACACGCTGCCGTGGCCCTTACGTAGTTTTGCAAAAACTTTGACCCGTTGGGTTTTCACGAGCTGGCGGAACCGTGTGCGTGGGGTCTGAGGTGTGCTGGGTAAAAACAGGTGTTTCAGACCCCGAATGACAACTTTCCATAATCGAACACAGGACGTGGTGGCTGACGACCAGGCCTTCCACAGGTAAACAGCCAACTGTAAGGTGCTTACAAAACAACGTGGGCAACGTATCTCACGAACTCTGCGAAAGACGGTTGGAACTGAAACACCAGACTGAATCACGGGGCTTCTGAGAAATATTGGGCGGGGGCCTGGGGATCAGACAAGGCACCTCTGGGCCCTGAAGAAGACCGGGAGAATTCACTGAAGGCCGGCCTCGCCCCTGCCGCGGAGCACCTTCCGGCTGCAGAAGAAGACAGAGAGCTCCCTGCAATGCTCTGCAGGTTCCTGGGGCTGGGCCCAGAAAAGGCTGTCAGATAAAGCGGAAAGATCTAGTCCAACAGCCCGAGAATTAAGACACACGTCTCCCTTGGATGCTCCTGGGCAAAGATCTCGTCGGTTCTCAGGAGGAAGGGATGGTAGGAAACATCAGAACCACGTTGTAACTACGGCATTATTGGTGGCGGTACAGGAAGTCCCATGCCCAGAATTATACGAGTCACATGAATTCGTTTGTAATAGAGTCAGCCCGTGAATATGGGGTCAATAATTTATAGCTAACCCCTTCTGTTTACAGAGTCTCAAGCTGGTTTTTAAAAGTTAACTCTCGGGGCGCCTGGGTGGCGCAGTCGGTTAAGCGTCCGACTTCAGCCAGGTCACGATCTCGCGGTCCGTGAGTTCGAGCCCCGCGTCGGGCTCTGGGCTGATGGCTCAGAGCCTGGAGCCTGTTTCCGATTCTGTGTCTCCCTCTCTCTCTGCCCCTCCCCCGTTCATGCTCTGTCTCTCTCTGTCCCAAAAATAAATAAACGTTGGAAAAAAAATTTTTTTTAAAAAAAAAGTTAACTCTCACACCCAGAGGTGACGGGTAACCACGCCGGACAGGTGCGCTGAAGACTGAAGGGCAGGGTCACCTCGCCAAATGTGCTTGATCAGGCCTGTCCACGTTTGAGTGCTTTTCAGGCTTCACCTGAATTGTAAGTTCACCGTGGCTCGGACAGCAAGGCGGGCCACAAGCACTCACTCCGAGGACAGGAAGAGGGCAGGAAGTTACCCCACGTGAGACCGCTTCAAATTTCTGCAGCGAAAAGCCCAGCATCACATCCCGTTCTCGGGTCGGAGCAGCATCAGCCTACAGGTGCGGGGAAGTGAGCCCCAGAAGGTGGACACGACCCCTCTCTCAGCCGAGGGACGGGGTCCAGAAAGCTCAGGGACCATGACGCTTCCTGTCGTGACACCAGCATTTCCCAACCACCCTGAGAAAAACAGACGTGAGAGAAGGTCTGGAAGTTTAAATTGCTAGAGACTCCGGAAAAACCCCGCTTTCTGCCCCCTCCGTGCGAAGGGAGATGCCCCAGGCTGCTCAGCCCTCACAGATCGGTCCCCAAACCTCTCTGTCGTGGACGCGGGCGGGGGCCCCAGACACAGCCGGAGACAGAAGACCAGGCCTCTAGGAACCACCATCTGGGCTCAGAATAGCAAATCACTTGATTAACTTCCCCAACTAGTTAATGGTGCCACCATTAACCAAGAATATATAATCCTTAGAAGAACAAAAGAGCATAATAATATTTCTTGGTACACTTCCCTTCTGCAGCACAAAACTTTAAAAATCTCTTCAAGATATGTGCCAGGAAACCACAAGAAATATGTCCACGTTTAATGGCCTAATGATTTCTCTCTGTATTCTAATTTTAGTGCTAAATTTGAGATTCTGGAAGTAGTATTAAAAAAAGGGGAAGTTTTCACTCGGGTTCCTAAGAGGATGATGGTAATACTATGCTTGCATGGATTTAGGCGGTATCTTTAGGCCGCTGAACTTGAAAATATAATACAAATAAAATGATAACGAGAAATTACACGATACAGAATCCTCTTGTATGTCAAGGTCTGGGTTAGGCGTCTTCCGATATTATTCATTTACTTGTGGTGTAACCCAGACAGGGGGGCTGCTATCCATAATTGGTATCTGTAACATCTCTGGGTCACTAATCGGCCGCACAGTGGTATCCCCACTTCTCTGGTGAGAAATTAAAGTGGTGTGCCCCCCTCCTCGGTCATCAGCAAGTCACTTGCGGGGGGGTGATGACCGTTTGGTGTTCCTGCTCCCGGCCCAGCCCTCCCGGGGCCTCTCCAACTCCTCAAAACTCTGAAGGCGGGGGAAGAAAGATTATTACTCTCTCCCGGCGGGTGTATTACGTCCTTCAGCAGACTGTGGGGTCACCAAGTGCCACCCAGATACAAGGAACCACACTTTCTTACACATGGTACGACAGGCAGCCTCTGAAGTGCTCCCGACGACCCCCCGGCCCCCACATTCACTCCCTGTGGAATCCCCTCGACTCACGCGGGGGCAGAGCCCAGTGACACGTTTCTCACAAGCAGAGCAGGATGGGGAAGGCGTAGCTGTCATTAGGTCCTGAGGGCTGGGACTGCTGTCTTTCTGTCGCTCTCGGCCCAGCCTGCTTGCTGCTCTGATGAGGGAGACTGCCCCCCGAACTGGGTGGAGACGTCCTGTGGACCCAATGTGCAAAGATGGTCCTGGGCTAGGGCTGGGGGTAGACGGGAGATCAGAGACCTTCCCTTGAGCAGCCGACAACGTAAAAATGGGCAAACAAACCAGTTTACGTCAAACAACTGGGAAATGGAACAACGCTGCAGTGAGCCTAAGTAAATGAGAGGAAGGCACACACAATGAATAGTATAAAATTAAACTTAAAGTGTCTCTCCTTCGGCCCTTACTGTCCTCGAGACACTGCCTTACTTACTATCTGTATCCAAGCTCCTGGACTCTCTGTTCTGGTTGCCCCATTCTCTCCCGGCCCTTATCCACCACTTCCACTCCAGCCACTGAATGCAAGCTTCAACCAACCCCAAGTGGGTGCATTTGGAGAGCCCCCAGGCCTGGCCCCGGACGCAGCCAGAGAGCCCCTTTGTGCTCAGAGGCACGCAACCTAGAAGTGCGGTTGCGGGAGCTCACTGGGTTGGGCTACCCTTCATGGATGGAGGACAGGGGCTGACAGATAACGCGTCCTCTCCGAGCCTCCCAGGCGGACTTCCAAGATGCACAAGGCTGCCCAGAGGGTCCAAAGGCATCCAGAGCGAGTTGGTCACGATGGTGACCAATCTGGTGGCAGAGCATTCCCCCTGAGGCTTCGCGGAAAGGTGCAGGACAGAAAGTGAACCAGGACTTCGGCACCACGGGCATGGCATCTCACACCACAAGGAAGAGTGACATCACCGTGAGAGACAGAGGACCTGCCAGGGCGGAGCCCCGTGCTACAATGTTCAGATGTCCAGAGTCCACAGTGGCCAGCTTTCCTCCTCTTTGGGGCGTTTCTTTTCTGTTACACACATAATAAGACACTTTGTGGCCTTTTCTGCCATCGGTTTGGACTCTCTTCTTACTCCTTAGAAGATTTATCCTTTATAACCTTTACAACGTATTGAACTTCCTCAGACTCAGTCTTATGCCTTCTTCACTTCCATATAGCTCCTGTAACTGTCCCCATGGGTCACGTCATCTACACCCACGGTTGTATTTCCCTCAAGTTAATTACTTTTGAAATTTTCTCCATTCCAGACACGGCTTATGGGATTCACACCCGTATATATTTTTTAATGTTTATTTTTGAGAGAGAGAGAGAGAGAGAGAGAGAGAGAGACAGAGTGTGAGCAGGGGTAGGGGAGGGGCAGAGAGAGAGGGAGACACAGAATCCGAAGCAGGCTCCAGGCTCCGAGCTGTCAGCACGGAGCCCAACGTGGGGCTCGAACTCCTGAACCTTGAGACCATGACCTGACCTGAAGTCAGATGTCTAACCAACGGAGCCACCCAGGCGCCCCCCAACCCATCTTTCCAGCTATTTTCTTGTAAACTGTAAACTCTTGTTAAACGCCCCAGAGTCGCCTGAAACTCCGTTCCAGAAGCAAGCCCATGAACAGCCCAAGATATCGCCACCCTCTTTGTAACCCTGAACCTGATGGGCGAGCCCCGTCTTATCTCTAGCCACACTGGGTTTCTCTGTACCTCTTATTCACCACACATACCCTCCCCACCGGACTCTGTCAGAGTCCAGCTGAAGTTCCGATTCCTTCTGGAAGCCTTTCCGGGTCTACCTAACGGGGTCAAATTTTTGTTTTACGCTCACGAAACTCCTCTTGGCAGTTCTACGCAAGTGGCACCGGTTATGTGCCTACGTGACTGTATTGCAGGCTCCATGACATAAGGTAGCTTGCCTCTTTTGCATGACTTAGTGCACAAAATGAAACTGAAGATATAAAAGAATCATTGGGCGTGTCTCTGCAAGACTAGAAGGAGCTTGGATCTTCCTGAGGAAAGAGCCCTGTGTCCAAGCCCTAGAGAAGGACACTTACCTAGGTTTGCCAGGTAGGTGCTTTCCATGGGCTATCCCATCCAGTCCCCACCTGAGCATGGCTAGATGCCCACTGACCCCTTGTTTGAGGCAGGAAGCTGGGCTCCAAAGAGCTGATTGTTCCAGATAAGCACTTGAGCCCGGGGGCTGCTAGATTTGCAAGTGCACTGTGGGCGGGGCAGCAGAGAGGAGCAGTTGGAAGAATTGCTGTTTTCCTAATGCAAAGTGCAATATTTGGATATTCTGGGTGGAGCTGTGACCCAATGTATTGAAATTTTATTGCAAATGAAACATTTATGCTATTACACGAGAGATGCCTGGTAATTGGACAGTTGGTTCATACAAAACTATTTTTTATGACAGTCTTTTCAATGAGAAGTTGAGTTTGTGCCTAGAAACAAGGTATCCTGGCTGCCTTTGAAACACACAAATAAGGATGTGATAGACATAGATCCAAAGATAGAATTCCAGTTTCCCTACCATCAGATAGGAATCACATATGGTCATACCAATTTGGGAAACACTGTGTAACCCACATGAGAATATGAAAAGCTTCAACATATCCTCAGTAAAGAAACTTACTTGACTGTGTTTAACTAGAGTTCTTAAATTTATGTGACTATGGAAACTATTTTTTTTTTTTAATATCCAGGGATAATGACACAGACATTAAAAACAAAGTCGAAAGTCCTGGCCTGTGCCATTTCCTCCAGAATTACAGATCTAGACCCTTCTCTTGTAAGCCACCCACTTTTCTAAAAATATCTGCATCTTAAGTTATCCAGTTAGGAAGTTATGTCTGACACCCAACTCCAAGTCGTCCTGCAGAGGGCCAACATTTCCTCCAGAAGAACAGGCCCTGTGCTTAGTTGTATGTCTGGTAACTGCTCACTACTTGAAAACCATGCAGGGTTGTTCCTTCGATTCAAGTTTCAAGTATCCATTTGCACAGAATTTTTACAGAGCACACGTTTTCAATACTTCAATTAGTTTTACCGTTCACTAAATCCACTCCTAGTTTCTTACACTTTCCTACTCCAACACAGTCCTACCCCAAAGGCCAACGGATGCTGTGTGGTGAGAAACGGTTCCTTCAAGGTTCCTGTGGACAGCCAGTGTTTTTACATGGCAAAGACTCACATTTAGCAAAGTGTTCTTTACCAAAAGAGTCATCGCTTGGAATGGGAGTCCATGGCACTCTTTCAGAAGGGGCATCGGGAAAGACAAGGAAGACCGATGGAGAGTTCTACCACGCACAGAACAGACTCATGGATGCGCCCACATCCCCCCGGATGAGCAGATAGGAGACTCGCTTCTGTAAGATTTGGGAGAACAAATACAAAGTGTTGTGCTGAAGGCTTCTAGGAGCAGGAAGCTCATGAGGAAACCAGGCAACCCATCCTGGTGTTGAGACCCTCCCACTGAGAAAAGAGGCTCTACTAAGATGACCTAGCATCTGTCTTCCTAAGCTTTTCTCACATGGGTGTTGGCTGTGTCTCTCCCAGACAAACCCACGACCAAGGCATCACCCCATCCCTATGAGAGCCTTCAAGTACCTGCTGAGTTTTTTTCTCTTATTCAAGAGTAGAGATGACATTTTTGGTAGTGTCCGTGAAGGGAGCTGAACCACTCTGTGATCCACGTCCAACACGCCCGTGTGCTTGAGGCTTAGAGAGGCAAGCCCAGGGGTGGGTATAGGACTCGCACAGTCCCAAGGCTGAAGGATGCCTTCTACCACGTCCAGTTCCCTCACCTCCCCCAATCAGATAAAGATGACCAGCTGTTCCAAAGGAGGTGGATGGAAACAGTGAAAACTTTTGTGTTATGGACATTAAAACGACAGAAGGTGGAAGAGTGGAGACAGGTTTTCACAAGATGTACATTTTGAGGAAAAAGATGGAAATCTCCAATAAATAATCCAGCTGTCAAATACCTTTTAAAAGAAATTCTAAAAATTCTAGGATTGGGCTTGGATCTCCATGCAAACCAAGCCCCCAGGTACTCCAGCGGGATGTCATTCAACAAGCTAGCCTTCTCGTGCCGGGACAAGAGCCTCTCAAACACACCAAGAAGGTGTTCAGGCTTGACTTAAAACCCAGGTACCCTTAGAGCTCACAGAAGCGTCACAAAACCCTGGACAGAATGGTCTCAGAAGAACAGGAAAGGCAGTGGAATTCTGTATTTTGCTTGCCAGAGAATAAAGTTCCACAAATGCACATGTCTAAAGTTGCTAATCTCTTACAAGCTGAACATCTGCTTCACTGATACAAATAAATTTCACCTTCGAGCTCATTTAAAATTAAAGAGCCAAGATGAATTTTAAATTATGAGCATGTTAAAAGAATAAAAGGAAACGAAAGAGCTCGTTTTAGGCAGCCACTAAAGCCCAGAGTGAGATTTTATAGAAACTTCTGGTGCCATTTTACGGGAAGCTCATATATGAAGTGCTAAAAACAGGGATTTATATAATGAAAAGTGATATTTCAAGTCTTGTCTAGAATACTAGGATGGCTAAGAGATAATTAACATTTCATTTGAGTTTAGGGAGAACCTGACAGTTGGTTTTTGTTCTCGGGATAAAATTTATGGTAGGATTGAGAAAATGGCGAGAGAAAGAACTGCACAAAAGGGTAAGATAAATCCTTATAAAAAGACAACTTCTAATCATGTCCCTCAAGAAAATCCTACGAAATTGCCCCTAAAAGGAGTGATTTTTTTTTTTTTTTTCTGCCGAAGGGATTTTTATACCTTTCTTCTCTCCTAGGTGGCAGTGTGGCATAAAAGGAGACTAATTCGGGACCCACCGACTGTTTCAGGATTCCAAGACCACGGAGAATGAAGGTTCAAGGGAAAATACTTAATAGGGTCTCAGAAGGGAGAAACGATTTTTTATAGACAGAAGAACGGTACTCACTGGCTCCACGTTGTATGAAAACAGAGCATATTCCTTATCTGGAGAGATGTCATATCGGATGGCTCTTAATGATTCCTAAAAGGAAAAAAAAAACACAAATAATTTTATTTTATTTTTTTTAACATTTATCTATTTTTGAGACAGAGAGAGACGGAGTGTGAGCAAGGGAGGAGCAGGGAGAGAGAGAAGGAGACACAGAATCCGAAGCAGGCTCCGGGTTCTGAGCTGCCAGCACATGAGCCCGACGCGGGGCTCGAACTTGCGAACCGTGAGATCATGACCTGAGCTGAAGTCAGCTGCTTAACTGACTGAGCCACCCAGGTGCCCCTAAACGCAAAGAACTTTAACGTGTGACATGTAACATAGCTCAGAATCTTGTAGTGAATCTGTCCTTGCTGCTTCTGTTTTCAAAACCTGCTAATATAATTTGTATGCAATAAATTCGCTGAAGTCTATTAAAGATGGCAATATCTTTTCTTTGCTGAATAATATTCAGGCAATTGAGACTTTTGCACATTTTGTTCATTTTTTTTTTCAAATTTCAACAAAGCAATACTTACGGTTATCTATGGAAACAAATCAATAGAAGTAAAGATGAAAACCAATCATCCCTTCCCACAAGACTCTGTCCTCTCTGTACCTTTAAACTTAGAAGCTGACTTTAAGCAGACTGGTCCCCCAATTTTTTTAATGTTTATTTATTTTTGACAGAGAGACAGAGAATGAGCGGGGGAGGGGCAGAGAGAGAGCGAGACACAGAATCCGAAGCAGGCTCCAGGCTCTGAGCCATCAGCACAGAACCCGACGTGGGATGGAACCCACAGACTATGAGATCACGACCTGAGCCAAAGTCAGACGCTTAACCGGCTGAGCCCCCCAGGGGCTCCAAGGAGATGGTCCCTAAAAGGCAGAATTACATTCTATACATTGTTTTGCAGCTGGCTTTTTCACCATGATAGACACCGGCCCCCAAGTCGGTCCATGTGCAGAGGACCAGCTGTGGTGTTTCCTTCAAATATCTTCATGGTACACAGGCAATCTTACACACATGAAATCATCAGAAATGCTATTTCCCTTCCACTCCCCCCCCCCAACCTTCCCCGCTGTGATCACACTGCTGTGTAGACCCCACGCCCACTCTCTGTCCACCTGTCACGGGCAACCCTACCAACGATCATACGGCCACGTGCAAACACACAGATGTGTAACCACAACAAAAAGTGACATCACACCATACATCCCTCACCTGGGTTTTCTTGAGCAACAATTGGTTTGGCCTGAAGTGCTGACCTTCAGCGCTTGCACAGAACTACATGGTGTGGATATCTCTTGATTTACTCAGTCCTTACTAAAGCGTGGTTACAGAAGATTCTTGGTGTTCATGGCAGTAATGTTCTAGAAAGTCCCCACGAACTCTGGGTTAGGGAAAACTGCAGCACACTGTTCCTAAGGGAAACGCAGCGCTAGGTTCTGGTGAGGGTCTGGTCACAATACTTTGGTCAACCAATGTATACATAACCTTGTTTCACATGTGTTTCTGCTTCAAGACATCTTATTTTTTAAGTTTTTTTTTAATGTTTATTTTATTTGTGAGAGAGAGACAGAGTATGAGTCGGAGAGAGTATGAGGGCAGAGAGAGAGAGAGAGAGAGAGAGAGAGAGACAGAATCTGAAACAGGCTCCAGGCTCCGAGCCGTCAGCACAGAGCCCAACGCGAGGCTCGAACTCATGAACCACAAGATCACAACCTGAGCTGAAGTCAGATGCTTAACCAGCTGAGCCACCCAGGCGCCCTTCAAGACATCTTACTGACTGTATGCCGTTGACTCACTGACACTGAACTCATAGTGAACAACACTATACTCAGCCTGAACAAGTCATCTCACAAATGTGTCTTCTCCGTATGGCACATCACAGCCTTCTTGCATTTCGGAACACTACCGCACTCCAGCATTATCCTTGGGGGCCATTTTAAACAGCATAATCACCAAGAAAAAGCACAAAGAATATGGAAAGCAGGGCATGACACAGACCACACACACACACACACACACACACACACACACACACCTGTTCACAGCATGAGATCTGGAACCCCAATTTTTTGGCCACTATGCACACATCTGGGAATGACTGGAAAAGCACCATGAGTGTTCATCTGGACATTACAGACACAGTTTAGCACACGGCCGCCTCTGCAAACACAGAAGCTGTGAGCGGCGAGGATGGGCTGGGATGTGTGTCCAGTGCGGTTACGACATGCAACGTGGCAATAAAAATCCTCACCCACGTTTGTTTTTTATGGAACACATTTCTAAGGGCGGGGCTGATGATGCACAAGTTTTTAAAAAGTGCAAATAGATATTGCCCAGTTGCTTTTCGAAATGTTTCTGGAATTAACACTCTCACTACTGATGAGCGAATGCATCCTTTCTCCCTTCTCTGGCAGAAGTGCTGCTATCCATTCTTCCGTTTGACCCTCTGATGGATGTCAGGTGGTGCCTCGCTGAGAGCTTAGTTCCTATTTCCCTGCCTCGGGCACATTTGATCCTCACTGGATATTTCTGGCAATGCGGATTTTATCTTTAGAAAACCGTCCATCCCTGTCTCCTTGAAGGTACCTGTTATGCTGAGTTTTCTATTTTTTCTGAAGCTCACTCCTACCATGTTTTTATCCCCACTTCTCTTCTCAAGGTGACCAGAGACTAACTTGCTTAATGTCGTCAAGATGTCTCAATTCTCCTGTTGGCACAACTCATCACTTGCTCCTCCTCAAAACCCTGTCTCTGCTTGGCTTCTAGGACGCACACCTGGTTTTCTCGTACCTCCTCGATGCTTCTCTTCATGCACGTTCGCTGGTTCCCTTCATTTCTCTGACCTCTGAATGTTGGAGTAACCAACATAAATGACTGGGTTTCCTATCAGAAATCACATCCTAGGTGACATCATCCACACTCGTGGCTATGAAATCCAAGTACCTGCTGACGATTCCAAGCGTCACATGTCCAAGACCCTGTGAACCCAATTGGACGTGACCCTGACCTTCAGATGTGTATGTCCCACTGCTTCCCTGGCCCCTCCACTCGAACGTCAAGTGGGAGACTCAAGGTAACGTGAATACAATACAGCCCCTCATATTCTGTCCCTTCTCCCTCCAGCCCCAGCGACCCCACCCCTTCAGCCACTCAGGGCAAACTCCTGGCTCTCCTCTCCTCTGTCTCACACATCTTAGATCTAGCCAAGCAGAAACCACTGTTGGGCTACCATCAGAGTCTATTCAGAACAGGCTTTCCTTCCCCCCGCCACCACCCTGGTCTCAGCATGAGTCTTCCGCTCGGGCCGTGGCAGTAACCTTCCAGCGGTGTCCCTAGGCTCTAACTTTGTCCCCTGCGCTCTACTCCAGTGGCAGGGGCCGGGGCCAGCTTTTCAGTACAGGAATCGTCACCTTGCCCTCTGCTTGAAGCCACACCACCTTGGCTTCCATCACAGTGGGCTAAAAGTCAAAGCTCCCACTGAGCGGTGGGGCTACTCCTTGGTCCCCACCTCCAAGTATGGCCTCTTGACCCTGTGCACCCCAGCCACACTGCCACTGCTGTCTACACCTTCCATGAGCACGCCAGGCACACGCTGGCTTCGTGGTCTTCATGACTGGTCTTCCTCTTGCTTGAAAAGCTCTAGACTGTCACCTGTCAGCTTTCTTCTCAGGAGCCTCCTTCTAAGTGAAGACTTCCCTCTCTTCCGTGGCCATGAGATCTAGAAATCTCAATAGGCTTGCCTCCAATTTTTCATAACCCTCATCCCTTATTTTCCTAGGCGTACTCACTATTAAAATAATGTATATTTAACCTATTTATCTTATTTAGTGCCCGTCCCCTCCCCTAGAATGTAAGCTTCTCGAAACGAGGGCTTCTGAAAGAAATCTTTAACTTCTCTCTGCAATGCTTTGTAGTTTTCAGCATACAACTCTTGCCTGTATTTTGTTAGATGTATCCTAAGTATTTGGCATTATTGATGTTTTATATATGTAAAATATACACATCTCAATATTCAGTTGTTTATTGCTAACATATGGAAATAGAATTGATTTTGGTACCTTGACCTTTTGTTCTGCGACTTTGCTAAATTTCATTAATTGTTATAGCAATTTTTTTGTACATTCTTTAGAATTTTCTATCTAATCATATTTTCTATGGCTGAAGTTTTTCTTTTCCACTCCTTTCCTAATTAGATGCATTTTGCTTCTTTTTATAGCCTAATTACACACTAGAGAGCCACCAGTATAATGCCTCGAAATATAATGAGGGTGGACACCTCGTCTTTTTCCTGATCTTAGGGAGAAACATCCAGTCTTCATTAGTAAGTGTATTAATGGCAGGTGCTTTTGTAGATGTCTGTTATCAGGTTGAAGATGCTCCTGTCTATTTCCAGTTTGCTCAGAATTTTTACAATGGATGTTGAGTTTTATAATGAGTGTTGAATTATCTCAAATGCTTCTTCTGCATTTTTGGAGATAATTATGCTGTTTTGCTCTTTTTAGTCTGTCAAAATGGTTAATTACATTGTTTGATGTTCAAATGTTGAAGCAAACTTGCATTCCTTAGATAATCTCTATAGGTCATGATGTATTAACCCTTTCATATACTGCTAGACATGATTTGCTATTTTGTTGAGGATTTTTGCACCTGTGTTCATAAGGGACATTAGTCTGTGGTTTTCTTTTCCGGTAGTAACCTCCTTTGGTTTATACTTGAGGGAAGTGCTGGCCTAATAAATGACTTGGGAAGTATTTCCTCCTCTTCTATTTGTTTAGTAAGTTTGTACAGAACTGGTATAATGTTTTCCTTAAATGTTTGGTAGAATTGACCAGTGAAGCCATTTATTTGCACCTTGAATTTTCTACATGTGGAACTTTTGGACCATTAATTCCTTTTACATCAATATAGGACTATTGAGAGTCCCTATTTCACTTTTAGTGAGCTGTGATAATTTGTATCTTTTAAGGATTTATTTATTTCACTTGTTTATTCTCATTTCATTGTCAAGTTTACTGATCTATAGCTACTACAAATATTTTCGATTACCCTTTCCAAGCCTGTACTGATGGGACTTTCTTCTGTTCCTATTATTGGTTTTTGTCCTTTATCTTTGTTCTTGATCAATTTCATGAATCTTTTCCAAAAACCAGCTTTGGGTTTTGTTTATTTTTTTCTGCTATTTTTTTCTTTTCCATATGGTTGATTTCTCCCTTTATTGCCTTTCTTCTGCATACTTACACGTCATTCCTTTTTTTTCTAGTTTTGTTTTTTTTTTAAGGTGCATGCTTAGATCTAATGATAGGAGCACTTAAAGCAATAAATTTCCCTTTAAGTGCTGCCTACCTGCACGCCATAAATTTTCATTTTATATGTCTTAATTTCCCTTCATTTCAACACATTACCTAATTCCCATCTGATTTCTTCTTTGGCCGATTCATCACTTAAAAGCAGGTTGTTTAATTTTCAATCATCAGGCCACATTCCAGATATTTTTCTGCTGTTGATTCCTACTTTAATTATGTATTTGCCAGACACTGGTCTCTGCGTAATTTCCAACCTCCGAGATAAACTGAGACTCGTTTAATGGCCCAGACTTTTATCAGTTTTGGTGAATGTTCCACGTGTGCTCAGAATGAACGTGTTCTCTGTTGGTGAGGGATGTGACCCATCAATGTCACTTAGGTGAGTTGGTTGACCGTGCTTTCAAGACTCTGGTCTCTGTACCGATCTGTTTTCCTACATGTTCTATCAACTACTCAGAGGGGACCGTTGGAACCTCCCACTTCAATTGTGGGTTTGTCCACTTGTGGTTTTCGTTCAACCGATTCTGGCTTCAAATCTTATAGCTCTATTGCTAGTTGCATATACCTTCAGCATTCTTCTGCCTTCTTAAAGAACTGACCCCTTTATCCTTATGAAATATTTCTTTTTATTTCCAGTAGTAGGGACTCTTCTGTAGTCTACGTTGATATTAACAGGACCATTCGGGCTTTCCCTTGGTTAATGTTTGGATGGTATGTCTGTTTACATTAATTTAATTTTAACCTGTGTCTTTCTACTGAAAGTATATATCATAGAAGGCTTAGAGCTGGGTCTTGCTTTTTAAAACTCACCTTTGAATCCTTTGGGAGTAATAAGGGAAGCTTATGGACATAATGATATAGGAAACCTGTCCTTTATACTATAGTAATCTTCCACCCTGCATTGTATCAGATTTCTGCTGTGGGTGTCCTGCCCAAAAAAATTCTAACATGTTCCAAAGATTTTACGTGTATATGTTTGCGGTTTTTAGTCAACGTAGAGTGTAGAAGAAAAGAATTAGAAGTCTTCTATTAAAAGGAACTGGACATCTTCACCACATTTAAAGACCCTTTTATAAAAAAACAGATGCATTTTTTTCAGGACTAGCCAATTCATTTTCTTTAAGTTCCCACCAAAAGCTTAGCTACACGTTGACCACATTTACCTCTCCTGGCAGTGTTCATTCCCTTAGGTAGATCCAAACTTTCACCCAGTATAATCTTTCTTACCCCAAAGAACTTCCTTTCACTTTCTCAGAGTGCTAGTGTGTGGTCAGTGAATGCTCTTGGATATTGTCTCCAGTTTATTTTATCTTTAACTTTGAAAGATATTTTTGTTGCATGTAGAATTCTAATCTTCAATAAGACTTTGTAGTCTGCGTTAAGTCTTATGCTGTTCTTAGATTTATGAGAGAACTTTTGTTTTTGTTCATATAGTGAATGGAATATGCTACGTACTGAAGTCTGTGAAGAGAGCGCCACGGATTTATTCACATATTTTCTGTATTCAGCCAGATGAAAATTTTTCCTCATTAATTACAGCTTAGGGAAACTAACGTCTTTTAGATGTTCTAGGGATGGAATTGTGTTACCCGAAAAGAAAGACATTTTTCTTTCGTTTTCTAGTTCCCCATCACTTACTCTGCTTGTATACGGCATTTCCTGCTATCTCCAAGAGCACATTAAATAGGAACAGTGATGGCGAGTACTCTGGCCCGACTGCCATGGACATAGTTCTACTGCCTGCCATTGAGATTGGTTTTCGCTGCTAGTTGGCTTAGGGTAAATGGTGGTTGTCATATTTAGGCAGGTTTTCCTTTATCATCTCACCCAGAAATTTTATTAGCAGTTATTGATAAGCTTTCTCAGGCACCCTTTCAGTGTCTGTGATGTAATCATCAAGGATTTTGCTGTTATTTTGCAGTTGTGATGGGTTTTGCTGATTGAGTTCTTGATATTTAAGTGCTGCTGCCAGGAGTACACGACTCAGAGTGAATCACGATTCGGATACATGAGTGGGTCCACTTGCCGATATTGCGGTTACGTCTGTAGCTACACCCGCTGGTGAGACTGGTGCACAGTTCCCATTTTGCATTATTCGGGGCTGTTTACTCACACGCAGTAACGTCATTTTTAATAACATGACCCTGATTTTTATGATTTTTTTTAAGTTTATTTATTTATTTTTATTTATTTAAAAAAATTTTTTTTCAACGTTTATTTATTTTTTTGGGACAGAGAGAGACAGAGCATGAACAGGGGAGGGGCAGAGAGAGAGGGAGACACAGAATCAGAAACAGGCTCCAGGCTCTGAGCCATCAGCCCAGAGCCCGACGCGGGGCTCGAACTCACGGACCGCGAGATCGTGACCCGGCTGAAGTCGGACGCTTAACCGACTGCGCCACCCAGGCGCCCCTAAGTTTGTTTATTTTTGAGAGCGCCGAGGAGGGGCAGAGAGAGAGAGAAAGGGAGAGAGAGAATCCCACGCAGACATCCGTGCTGTCAGCGCAGAGCCTGATGCGGGGCTCAATCCCACGACACGATCGTGAGGTCATGGCCTGAGCCGAAGTCAAGAGTCGGATGCTCAACTGACGGAGCCACCCAGGCGCCCCTATCCTGACTTAGGAAAACATCAATCTACACATATGACGAGCCCATATGTATGGAATTGTCGGCGTGTTGCCGGTGAGACGCTTATGCCAAGGGCTGGCGTCTTGTTTTCATGTAACGGATAAATACCGTGTGATCATAAACGCAGAGAAGGAAAGGCGGCCGTGAGTGAAAGAAAAAGATACGGGATGATGGAATGCTCCAAATCATCAAGGAATGGGAAAGAAATGGAGGGCAGGGAGTATAAATACGTCCCTGGGCTGTTTTGTGAAAATCGCCTCAGAAAGGAAAACAAGGAAATAATTAAGATTGGTAACAATAAAACCAAAGGCAGATGCTGACAAGATGACACAAGTTATGGGGACACCCTGTGCACCTCGAGGGGAACACACATCAGCCTTGGCCACACAGGCGGTGGTGAGCTGCCCGTCCCCGTGCACGAGGAAGGAGGGCGCGTGTGCTCCTGGGGGTCCTCCCGGGGAAGGCAGCCACTGTCTGCATCTGGGCCCTTGATGCACCCTAAAAATCATTAAATTTGGAGTCAGATCGAAGCAGGTGCCGCCCCTGCACTGGTGGTGAGAGCCGGAAGAAACCTGAAAATGCAGCCGGACGGAGCGGAGCAGACCCACCACCGAGAAAAGCTCTCACCTCGCAAACAGGTAAATCCGCACGGTTGCATCGGCAGGTGTTGCATCAGGCTGGCCTGACACAGTGTTTTGCAGGTGTGATCCTTATTTCAGGGCAATGTGCAGTGGCCACGGGGACAGGCAGCGGTGGCCTCACAGCGTGAGCCCCACACCTGAGGCTGTGGCACCCTCCTGGGCCGTGGGACACTGGCCCCAAGACCCCTTACGCCATCTAGAAATGATGTAGCTCGGGACCAGCCCTGGGGGCTCTCAGCTACCAGCTACATGACTCAGAAAAAGACCTCCTGGCCTCCATAAACCTCGGTAAAGTGGGAAGAATATCCTGCCTGTCGCTCACAGGGTTTCAATTAAATAAGGAAACACGCATGAGCACTCACATAGCCTTGCGTGTTGAATGAACCCCGCGCGCACCCTGCTGCGTCCCCCTCCTTCCTCGGTTAGCCCTGGTTTTCTCCTCCACGGCCCTGACTGCTCCCCACTCCGGGTGTCTGAGACCCGCGCCCACGCCCCCGGTGGACGCAGACCGTGGCTCCAGCCTCGGTGGCCCTCGTGCGCCGCGCAGCCGGACTCGTCAACGTTGCCTCCGTGACGGGACGCAGACTCGTCCCTCCTGGTTTCCCCAGTCACTGCTTTCACCAGGACCTGGTTCAGCCTCACCTGGGCCCGAAGCAGTCCCAGGGGGCCCCTCGCCTCTCATCTTTCCCTCCTGCACCCCCGTCACGTGGCTCTAGCTTTATTTTCCTAGACAGACCCGACCTCAACAGTCCCATCCCTTTCAGTTTCCTGCAGAGTGAAAAGGCTAGACCCCCGGGTAAGGCGCTCCGTGGCTTGCTCCCCGACCTTTTCCCGGGGCCCTGAGCCACGGCCTTCCAACCGCTCCCACGTGACCTGCACCGGAGCTGGTGACTGGCCACCCTGCCTGCCCACGGGACATTCACTGCTCAGCCTGTTCGCCGTGCAGCAAGGATGCTGCTTCCCGCTTGTCTTCAAACTGTCCTCACCCTTCGGGGGCTCTGCCGGACGTCCCTCTCTGCGCCCTAGCTACCGCTGACGTCGACTCTCTTCTCTCCTTCCTGCCTCTACTGCAGCACAGAGGTCACAGATGCCTGCCTCTTCTCGATCTGGGTGGAAAGGTCCCAGAGAGTAAAACTGTGTCATTAATCCCGGTCTCCACCCACCCACCTCGGCCAGCCCAGGGCCCTGCTCAGAGGACACACTTTAATGTCAGATGAGAGCACAGGGGCGACAGAAGGACGGCATCAGGCCACCTAAAACCTGCACAGCGAGGCAGGTGCAGGGCCAGGAAAATCAAGCTGCTACTTTATTTCTTTGCAGGTCTTTTAAAGACCCAGGTACACAATGTTATACTTCCCGACTTAAAAAAAGAAAAGAGAGAGACAAGCCTAGGAAGTAAAAATAAGTAAAAAATATTTTTGTTTTTTGTTCTTTTTTTTTTTAACGTTTATTTATTTTTGAGACAGAGAGAGACAGAATGAGGGAGACACAGAATCGGAAGCAGGCTCCAGGCTCTGAGCCATCAGCCCAGAGCCCGACGCGGGGCTCGAACTCATGGACTGCGAGATCGCGACCTGAGCTGAAGTCAGACGCTTAACCGACTGAGCCACCCAGGCGCCCCGTTTTATGTTCTTTTAATAAGCGGGGGGAAAAAGAGGAAGAGGGGAAAAGACAGGGAAGAGGAACAAGAAGAAAATGTGTCTGAGACACGAGGGGGAGGAAGAAAAAAAATGCAGAGGGACGGCGACGGCGGCTGGACCGAACGCTGCAGACACAGAAAGCAAACTAGAATAGACACCTCGAGTGACATGGCTTTTGACAACATTCTTGCAAACGACGGTGACTTGTTATGCCACCCCTTTGTTCCTGGACCAAGGGGGTTGGAAACTCAGAGGCCGGTCTGGTTAGAAGTCAGTGAGTGTGGTCGCTGTGGGGACCGGACAGCTGCTACCCCGTTCCGCTCGCCAAATTCTGCTGTCTGAGAAAATGATGTCTCGCTGCTTTTAGCTATTCCTGTATTTCAAGAAAAGACAGAAACCTGGACTTCCAGCTTGCAAGAAACCAGTCTGTGGGCCAAACAAAACAGTTCAGCGGGCGTTCGGGCCGCTGGCTTTTGCCTTCTCAACTGCAGACAAAAACAAGGCCATTTCCCCTTCCTGGTTTTTACTGAGATGGGAAGCGCAGCCAGCCTCAGGGTGGAAACGCTCGCTGGCCATGCCGGCCTCTCCTGTCCAGCCGCAGGGCTGCTGGCTGGCTGTGTCATGCAGACCAGGAGGATGACAGCAAAAGTGGGGACGGGCCCACCAGGCAGGGGCTGGGACCCCTCCCACCTGGGGCGCACCTGCACCTGCAGGGGCCCACCTGGGGCGCACCTGCACCTGCGGGGGCCCACCTGGGGCTCACCTGCACCTGCGGGGGCCCACCTGGGGCGCACCTGCACCTGCGGGGGCCCACCTGGGGCGCACCTGCACCTGCGGGGGCCCACCTGGGGCGCACCTGCACCTGCGGGGGCCCACCTGTGGGAGCCAGCCTGCAGGGCTCCGCAGAGGGCAAGCAGGAGAAGCCCGGCAGTGAGCTTCTTCCTCCTCCAAATGTGAGAACACACACACACACACGGAGCCCTTGATGGAAATTAAACGAAACAGAATAAAGTAAAGTGAACGCTAATTGTGAAAGCTCAGCATACTGGATGAAGGGAAAAAGGAAAAAAGTCGTCTCAAGTTCTTATCTCAACAGATTCCCGAGTTCCTCTACAACTCATGAACCCATTACAGCTCTTGATTCTGGAAAGGGTCTCATAATACTTGTAATCATGTCCCTCTCTGTGAGGAGTCAGAATTCATTAATTTTTAGAGACAGATAAAAATTCAAATCCTACAGTCTAATGATTATACAAAATCAAAGGGGAGCATAAATTAAAGAAGCAAAAAGACTTTTTATTTAAATGTTAACTTAGTAATTTAAATAAGTAATTAAAACAGGGAAAGACATAAAAAGTGAGAAAACTTGACATAAGCAGAGCAGCAGGACTCTTTTTTTTAATTTATGTGTTTTCCCTTCCAAGTACTTTCTGAACTGTCTGCAGTGCTCACATATTCGTTGATGGAGAGGTCTAATCCCTTTGAAACGTGATACTGAATTTTTAAAAATCTGATTAAAATTATTGAGTAAAACGGCATCGAAACAACAATTATGGAATTCATCACCATGAAAAATAATATACAAAGTCTTCCCCACCCAACAAGATGAATGATTTTCATAGTTCAGTGCTCACTTCCCAGCCTTTTCAATACACAGGGATGATGCTGACGGTTGCTAATTGAAGTGTAAAGATGATATTGTATTCTTCTGTTTATTTAAAGATTTTTATAATGTTTATTTTGTGTGTGTGCGTGTGTGTGAGAGAGAGAGGTGAGCGAGCAGGGAAGGGGCAGAAAGAGGGAGACACAGAATCCAAAACAGGCTCCAGGCTCTGAGCTGTCAGCAGAGAGCCCCACGCAGGGCTCGAACCCACAAACCGCGAGATCATGACCTGAGCTGAAGTCGGACGCCCAACCGACTGAGCCACCCAGGTGTCCCTCTTCCGTGTTTATTTAAAGTAACATCAGGTCATGATCTCGCGGTTTGTGGGTTCGAGCCCCGCGTCAGGCTCTGTGCTGACAGCTCAGAGCCTGGAGCTGGTTTCGGATTCTGTGTCTCCCTCTCTCTCTGCCCCTCCCCCACTCGCGCTCTGTCTCCGTCTCAAAAATAAATAAACATTAAAAAAATTTAAATAAGTATTTTCAACTGTACATGAACTCCAAATTTCGATGCTACTTAAATCTCGGGGAAAATGGGTTTTCCCAGATTATGAGGCACTGACTGGCATTCGCATCGACTCAAAACTTATTTTAAAGCCTAAACATCACTTCACGTGTTCAGACGAAGCGCAGTCAGCGTGCCTACATTAATATTCCCTGTGCATGTGGAGATGAGGTGTTTTTTTTAAACGAGACTGAGCAAGCCCTCCTGAAGTATTCTCTGTGCATTACTGCAATTTTTCTGTAAATGTCTAAAGCCCTAGGACGTGATCTTCCAATTACATATGATATGCAACACTTGTTTCCAACACCTGCAGAGAAATGTCCCGCGCACGAAAGAAACTGCTTTCATCTTATTAAATTAGTGTGGTTTCAATTTCACATTATCTTTAGCTGCTCAGGCTATAGTGTTACAAGTTTATTGCTTCTGCTAGGCTCCTCCTAAAAGTTGAAACCCAAAGTCATTTTCTGCTTTATTGACTTGCAGGAGGGAAAACTGAAATTATCCCGGTCATTAGAGAGAGTACTTACAATTTTTTTGCCTTCTATTAACACCGTAGAAATATTTGTTTCAACATTCTGTAGTATCACATTTCCTTTCTGTTCTCTGTAGATGAATTCTTTATCTACAAGAGGAGAAATAAAAAAGAAACGAAACATTAAGGAGCTCAGCAGGCTTCTGACGGACACTTACACAGAACGAATCAACTATTCCGACAAAAATAGAATCCTGTGATTCATCAAAGGGTCCTTTTAATCTGGTAAAGCATATACAGCTGCTCTCAACATAACCTCATGTGAAGCTTCTCTCCGAATCTTCGCTCCTACGCTACACACTGCCATATAAAACACCAGTGCCCATGCCCATGAAGTCTTTCGGACGTTCTAGAGCTTTCTTGAGCCCAACACACAGTGGACACATGGAGCAGATTAAGAAACTTACTACCAAAAACCATGGACGGTAATTCGCACTGTGGGTAGTGGTTTCCTGTATGTACAGCTTGGGTGAACCGTGTTATGCACACATGCTCACACATCCAAACCCTGCAAGACTGTTTCGAGTTAGTCCACAACCTTCCTTGCTACCCCTGGAAGAGTCGGCAGTTTCTTGGTCACGCATACCCCTGAATCCATACATCCTGTCCTCAGAGACAGTGACCGTGGTCCTTTGCATGACCAACCTTTCAATTATTCCCTTAGGAAAGTAATAAAACACACCGATCAGGATGATTGCAGAGGTGTATCTGTAGGCACGTGGGTCTCTACTGCGAGTGAAAGGGCACGTTTTCTGAAGGACGGGTTGCTGGTACAGGGCTGGGCACGCGACGAGGAGAAGAAATACTGTCTGTCCGAGCGAAGGTGGGAGTACTGAGCCAGCTTGATGGTCAAGGCATTTCACGCTGATGGGACCACCCTGTGCAGACTGGATTAATCCAAACGGTATTATCATTTCTACTCTTTATCTCATAAATTTACACTCTTTCCTTTTTCACTCCTTTCTGCTGCTTGCTTTGGTTTTCACTCTCTTCTTTTTCCAGGTTGTTAAGGTGGGAGCTTAGATCTTTGGTTTGATTTTCCATCCTTTCTTTCGGTTTTTTTTTATGTTTATTTATTTTTGAGACAGAGAGAGAGCATGAACAGGGGAGGGTCAGAGAGAGAGGAAGACACAAAATCTGAAACAGGCTCCGGGCTCTGAGCTGTCAGCACAGAGCCCGACGCGGGGCTCGAACTCACGGACTGCGAGATCATGACCTGAGCCGAAGTCGGACGCCCAACCGACTGAGCCACCCAGGCGCCCCGACCATCCTTTCTAGTAAAACTGATGAACGCTAAAAATTTCCCTCTGTGGATGGTGTTAGCTACATCTCACAAATTTTGATATGCTGAGTTACATTATTATTCAGTTCAAATTATTTCTAATCTTCCCTGTAATATCTGCGTGGCCCAATGATTATTCAGAAACATGTTGTTTAATTTGCAAGTATGTAAAGTTATTCTGGCCCTTTTATGTTTTATAGATTTTTAATTTAAATTCACTGGATCAAAGAAGACTCGGTACATGATTTCAGTCTTTGAAAACTCATTAAGACATTTTTGTGGTCCGTAATATGGTCTAATCTGGTGAATGTCCTGTATGCATATTTAATGAAATGATTGATACGGCCGCATTTGGTCTAACGTGTGTCTATGTGTATGTGTGTGTGTGAGGGCGTTGTATGTGTGTGGGGTGGGTGTGTATGTGTATGGGTGTGTGGGATGTGTGTGTGTGGAGGTGGGGGTGGGGGGTGGGGGGGTGTAGGGGTGTGTGTGTGTGTGATTAGTTTCTATTTGTTTCCTCCACTTATTTCTGGCTTTCACTTTATTGTTGCATATTTTTCAGAATTTTAATTTCCCTATTTTAGCTGTATTTTTTTTAAAAATTTAATGTTTTTATTATTTTTGAGACAGAGAGAGACAGAACATGAGCGGGGGAGGGGCAGAGAGAGAGAGGGAGACACAGAATCCGAAGCAGGCTCCAGGCTCTGAGCTGTCGGCACAGAGCCTGACGCGGGGCTCGAACTCACGGACCGCGAGATCATGACCTGAGCTGAAGTCGGACGCCCAACCGACTGAGCCACCCAAGGGCCTCTTAGCTGTATTTCTTTGCAAATTTTTTGTGCTTATCCTAGGGATTAGAATACATACTCAAATTTCCACAGTCAACAATGAGTTAATAGTGTACCAGCTCTGGTGAAATACAGAAATTTATCAAGTTTTCAGCCCACATCCAGCCCCATGCTGTTATAATTGTCATGTGTATTGAATCGAGATACTTTACATACTGCACAAGATGTCATAATTACTGTTTATAACAGTACCTCATTTATAAAGAGAGGAAGAAGAAAAAGTCAGAAAGAAAAAAAAAGTCTGTTGCATTTGCCCATCACTCGCCTTTCTGACGCTTTTTAGACTTGATCCAGGACCTGAGTTTCCACCAGCATCATTTTCCTGCCTCTCGAGAACTTCCTCGAGGTGTGTGTTTGTATGGACCCGCCGGCACCCAGTTCCTTGAATTTGCTCTTACCTGAGTGCCTTTGATTTCCTTCACTTCTGAAGGATATTGTCTCCTCATATAGATTTCTAGGTTGATGGTGTTTCCTTTTCCTTTGGAAATTTCATGCCACGTCCTTCTGGTCCCCATGGCTTCTAACAAGAAGCGGCTTTTAATTGTTCTTTCCCCGACACTGTTTCCATGCATTTTTCTTTCGCTGTTTTCAAGACTGACTTCTTGCTTGTGGTTTCTAACAGCCCAGCTATGATGCATTTTTGATTAGACTTCTTTGTGTTCATTCTGTTTGGTGTTGGCTGAGCCTCCTGTCTGCAAACGTATGTCTTTGTCAAATCTTCAGCCTTTAATTTGCCGAATATTTTTTTTTATTTGTTTTATCCCTCTCCTCTCCTGGAGTGCCAGCTGCACACATATTGGGGACCTTGATATTATCTAACACTCTCTGATGCTCCGTTCTTTAAAAAAAAATTTCCCTCTGTTCACCTTGAATAATTTCTATTGAGCTGTCATCACAGCTGCGTTGTCTCTCCTTTTTCATGATTATTTGACTGCCAAGTGCACCCAGTGAATTTTTACATTTCAGAATCTGCGTTCTTATGTTTAGGATTTTCCATGTTGTTCTTTCTACTGTTTCTACTTTTCTGCGGGGATTTCTCATTTCCCTGCTGACATTTTCATTCACGGAAAACATACGTACTTCCTTGTGCGTCATGGAAATATATACACTTTTAGGATGTTTGCCCCATCAGTTCCAAAATCTGTTTCATTCCGGAGTCAGACTCAGTTAATTTTCTTTTATACTGAAAGTATGTTCCCCTCTTTTTGGGGGGGGCATTCTTTGTAAGTAAGGTAATTTTGTGCTATATCCTAGACATGACGGTTGTCAGTTTCTGGACATGCTGGACTATGTTAATATTCTTTAATAAATGTGGCTTCCTATGCAACACCAACAACTGATGGTTGTCAGTTTCTGGACATGCTGGACTATGTTAATATTCTTTAATAAATGTGGCTTCCGATGCAACACCAGGTAATTTTCTTCGCTAGACACAGACCACCAACTTTGGGCAGCAGCCTTTTATACTCAATGCCGGTATGTTACCTACAGCTGAACTTCTCTGCTTGTCTTCTGGGCGTGTGTGGCTCACGGGTCAGAGACGCCAGGGCACTGCTGGTTTCTGTGTTACTAACCTCTGTTCCACCCTGTCTCGTTACCCCCTCCCCTTCTTATCTTTTCAGTTTGACACTTAGCTTATTAATTTCAGCATTTCCACTTTTCTTATAGAGTCACGACTGGTGCCATAAATTTCCTGAATTATGTCTTTATCTGAATCCACAAGTTTTAATGGGTAGTTTTCTCATTAGTGCTCTGTTCCGTGCATTTTTAGTTTCTGTCATGCTTTCCTTTTCAACCTGGGAGTTACTTGGAACTTGTAATTTGCAAATGTATGTAAAACACTCTTCTTCGTCTTTTTGTTATTGACTTGTAATTTGCTACATGTGTTAGAAAAACGTGTACTATCCACTCTTCGAAATTTGTTGACTCTGGTTTCTAGCCTGAGGCGGGGTTCCTTTTTGTGGAAGGTTTCTTGACGGAATGGATATTTTCTAACCGGAAGATGCAGGGTTCTCTGTTTGGTCTTTAATTTAACCGTGCTGGTTGTACCATTCATTAACTTGCCTCATTCTCAGCCCATTTTTTTTTTTGCACGCTTCACTTTTTCTTAAAAAGCCTCCCACTGTATTGACACATTCTGGTATGATGATGGATCAATTCGTTTTCTCCTGTTCATCCTCCAGATTTTGAGTTCTACATCTTGTAACTATTTTATCAGATGAGTGCAAGTTTAGAATTTTGTCACCTTCTTGGTAATTTGCAAGGTTTATTTTTTCACTGTATTTTCCATCCCTCATAATGCTTGTCTGTTCTGCAGAACAGGAGAAATAATAGTATACACCCGATATCGTGCATGTGAAGATTCAGAGACATTACGTTCGGGAGACTCGAGATGAACTTAAAATGACACCTGGATCAGGGCAGGCTCTGGGGTGCGTGTCAGCTGCTACTCTTGTCTCAGGAGAAGATCCGGAATCATCTCTGCCTCCTTTTTGTCTCTCGTCTTCAATATTCCATCCCTCGTCTGCGCCTACCCCTTTGAGGGCGTCTTGAATGGCTCAAAGCCATGGGTCCTCGTGGCTTGCGGTGCCCTTGCCCTGGGTCTGCCCACTGCCACCTTCACCTTGGACGCCTCTGACGGCTCACTCCCTTCGCTCCATGCTCTGTGCACACGAGGACGTGCTTCTTTTTTTTTTTCTAGGTCCTTTGGCAGAGACTGCTTTGGCCAACTCCTCAGCCTGACATTCAAGGTCCTTCACATCCAGGCCTGGGTGTCTCTTCCCATTTTAATTTGCTGTCACCCGCCCCCTTCCCCCCTATCAAGCGTCCTGAACCATGTTGTGCCTTCTGTGCCTGGGTGATGCCTCAGACCACTGCCCAGCCTGCAATGCCCTCTCCCACTCCCTCCGGGGGACCTCTGTCCGCTCTTCCCACAAAGGCCTCTCCCCTGCAAAGCTTGCCATGCGTCTGCCAGGCAGGATTAACCCCGCTCTGCTCTGCCCCGCACCCCACTCCTGCTTTACGCTCCTCATTGGCTGTGACAACTCTGTCTCCTCCGCAAAGAGAGCGGGACGCATGGGGAAAAGGCCACACCTTCCGGACTTCCTACCTCTAAAACCTAGCATGATGACTGAGGGGAAACCGGGGGCTAAAAACGCGTGATGCGTTCACCAAATTCACACCATCACCCGTCTGTCTGATTCGCCAAATGTGCAACCCGCCTGCGACTTCCGTAGGCAGACCCGCCGTGTGAGAGGCTGCCCCCGGCCGACAAGGTCAAAGGAAGCAGGGGTGGGTAGGGCCGCTTTGCAATTCTGCCTTTAGTGCCTCGTGGTGAGATTCTGAGATAGCTCCTTTCTCCCCGTCCCTGCAGTGCAGTAAGATACCCCAGAGGGGAGTGTAAGGTGCGTCTGGACGCTCTGAGGACGGCACGGCGACACTGAAAAGCCAGGCTCACCGGGGATTCGGAGAAAACACAGAGGGTGAGGTTGTGAGGAAAAGATCTCCCGGAGAAAGTCTCGCACGGCGTCACCCTCTGCGACTTATTGTTCATGTCAAGTACTCAGCATGTAAAATATGTCATTAATTTAATTGTTCTGGGTGGCTTCGGCAGTTCTCCAAAGCTACATAAAGAAAGCGACGACATTGGTAGCCAACACAAGGGAGGTGATTGCTTTTCATTTTATTCTTTTCCCCCGATTGTGATAGAAAAATATATAGCAATGCAACACGTTTTTCTCGCTCTTCCAAAAATAAGATGACGTTCCAGTCATTTCCTCTGAGAATCATATATCAGCTGGCTTCGTACGTTGCTTATTTTTGCCTGACACAGTAATGTATTTTTTAGAAACCTTTCAAAGGTCTTTCCCCTGATGAAGAAATTTTAAATGGATGGCATTTTGTGGTACTAGAGATTTCTTAGCCATCGAGATACGTGGTTCCCGTCGCCAAGGATGACTTAGACCTGCTGGTTGGTCTTTTTTTTTTAATTTTTAAATATTTTTGAGAGAGAAAGAGAGAGAGAGAGAGAGAGAGAGAGAGCGAGCATGAGTGGGGGAGGGGCAGAGAGAGAGGGAGACACAGAATCCGAAGCAGGCTCCGGGCTCTGAGCTGTCGGCACACAGTCTGACGCGGGGCTCGAACTCACAAACCACGAGATCGTGACCTGAGCTGAAGTCAAACGCTTAACTGACTGAGCCACCAGGTGCCCCTGGTTGGTCTTGATTATATAAATTGACTGACAATTGATTATATAAATATCACAAAGAGTTGCTTCAGAGAAACAGACTTTGAGAAACAAACAGTGAAGCAGATCTGGTTTTTCTTCAATTATCTTCTCTTAATTGTAAACAGCTGCGAATAGAAACAGCGTTCTATCCTACTTACTGCTTATTTTATTTTCTTCTCGGATACAAATTACTTGTATTCACGTATGCCGATAACACACAGCATACAGCATGTTTCCGAAGAAAGTCAACAGCCAGGTGATGGCCATAAGATATAAAAACTGATCTGTAATCCCTAGCGTCCACGCTGTGGTCTAGAAATAATACCATTTCTCACGAAACAGAATCAGTATGCAGCATGAATCTGCCGTGTTCCCTGACTTAAGGACAATTACAATTAACATTGCCAATCAGATGATAATGATCGTGTGTTGGCTATTGTTAAGTTCCACGTTAACCACAGCATCGTACTCTGAGAAGGATCCCAAGCTACCATTCTCAGTAAAAAGCACAAGGGATCTCTAAAGACCTGGGCATTTCTCGATCTGAGGCACAGAACATACAGTATGAACCTGGAATATCTCAGCAGGCAGCCAGCAAGGAAGTGTTCGGTGACCGACGGGGACACAGACCATAAGACCACGGTGGACGGCAAAATGGCCCTAATGCTTCCCTCCCTCCTGCCCACGGTCTTTGTCTGGCTTTGCCAGGCTCTTCCTCTTGAACGTGGGCTCAGATGCATGACCTAAATTGGTCACTGGACTGTGAACAAGCAGGCACCTGAGAAGCACTCGTATAGTTTGACTCGCCCCTCCTGGCTTCTGCCATGGCCAACCAGCTGCATGAAAGATAAATGCTTACTCTGCATGTCACGGAGGGTATGTTGTTGTTTGTTACACAACACTCTTGTGTCACTAGACAACCAGGGGGAGGGCTCTCAGGTCCGAAGCTGGTAAAATCTGAACATCAAAAGAACAATACCCTAATTGATTCAAACACATCAAATGTATAAAACAGTTCAGGAATCCATAATGGAACTCCCAAAAGAGAAAAACAACTCGTTTTCCACGGTTGGAGGGAACTATGACATCAAGTCCTGACTCTGAAACTGGTGATTAAAAATGTCTATAATACCCAAAGGAATCTACACATTTAATGCAATCCCTATCAAAACGCCATCAGTATTTTTCACAGAGCCAGAACAAACAATCCTAAAATTTGCACAGAATTGCAAAGACTCCGAACAGACAAAGCAATCTTGAAAAAGAAAACCAAAGCAGGAGGCGTCACAATCCCGGACTTCGAGCTGTAGTACAAAGCTGTCATCGTCAAGAGAGTGCGGTACTGGCACAAAAACAGACACTCAGATCAATGGAAACAGAATAGAAAACCCAGAAATGAACCCACAGCTATACGGTCAATCTCTGACAACGCAGGAAAGAATATCCAATGGAAAAAAGACAGTCTCTTTAACAAATGCTGCTGGGAAAACTCGACGGTAACATGCAGAATGAACCTGGACCACTTTCTTACACCGTACACAAAAATAAACTCAACATGGATGAAAAACCTAAATGTGAGCAAGGAAAGAAAATCATACAGGAGACCACAGTCAGTAACCTCTGTGATATTGGCCGTTACCAACTTCTCACTGGATAGGTCTCCTGAGGCAAGGGAAACAAAAGCAAAAATTAACTACTGGGACCTCATCAAAATAAAAAGCATCTGCACAGCAAAGGAAACAATAACACTAAAAGGCAACCTACAGAACGGGAGAAGATATTTGCAAGTGACATTATCTTAGAAAGGGTTAATGTCCAAAATACATAAAGAACTTATAAAACTCAACACCCAAAAACCAAATAATCCAGTCAAAAAATGGGCAGAAGATGTCAAAGCAGGCATCCAAATGACCAACAGAAACATGAAAAAATGCTCAACATCACTCATCATCAGGGAAATACAAATCAAAACTACAATGAGATGTCTTACACATCTCAGAACGGCTAAAATCAAGAACACAAGAACAAAGTGTTGGCGAGGATGTGCAGTGTTGGTGGGAATGCAAACTGGTGCAGCCACTCTGGAAAACAGTATGGAGGTGCCTCAAAAGTTAAAAATAGAACTACCCTACAACCCAGCAATTGCACTGCTAGGTATTTACCCAAAGGATACAAAAATACTGATGTGAAGGGATACATGGACCCTGATGTATCCACGATAGCCAAACCATGGAAAGAGCCCAAATATCCAGCAACTGATGAATAAAGAAGATGTGGTATTTATACACAATGGAATATTACTTGGTGATCAAAAAGAATGGAATCTTGCCATTTGCAACAACGTGGATGGAGCTAGGGAGTATAATGCTATGCAAAATAAGTCAGTGAGAGAAAGACAAATACCATATGATTTCACTCATATGTGGAATTTAATAAGCAAAGCAAATGAACATAGGGGGAAAAAGAGAGAGACAAACCAGGAAACAGACTCTTAACTCTAGAGAACACACTGCTGGTTAGCAGAGGGGAGGTGGGTGGGGGATGGGCTAGACGGGGGATGGGCATTAAGGAAGGCACTTGTTGGGATGAGCACTGGGTGTTGCATGTAAGTGATGAGTCACTGAATTCTACTCCTGAAACCAATATTGCACTGGATGTTAGCTAGCTGGAATTTAATAAATACAAATTTGGAGGGAAAAAATGAATAATCAAGGATTCATCCTGCTTTTCCAGCAGTTCAGGGGGACAACATATAGCCCGCCTGTGAGGGGGAGGCCTTCCTTTCAGAAGCCTTCCAGCTGGTGAATGTGTGAGGGATGACGAACTTAGGAAATCACCATTTGCAGCCGCTGCTGAAACACCCGATTCAGGTAAGGACCGTCCATGCGTGCTAAACTCATTCCGAGAAAGCTGATGGGGTATTTTCCTGGTGCCAAAATACGACCTCAGAGAACACACGCCAGTCTCGATGGAAAAATGCATACTTCTTTTTATTTATTTATTTTGAGAGAGTGAGAATGTGTGCGTGAGCAGGGGAGGGGCAGAGAGAGAGGGAGGGAGAGAATCCCAAGCAGGCTCCGCACTGTCAGGGCAGAGCCTGATGCAGGGCTTTCTGTCATGAACTGTGAGATCATAACCTGAGATGAAATCAAGTGTCAGACGCTTGGGGCACCCGGGTGGCTCGGTCGGTTGGGCGTCCAACTTCCGCTCAAGTTCTGATCTCACAGTTCGTGAGTTCGAGCCCCACGTCGTGCTCTGTGCTGACAGTGCAGAGCCTGCATTAGGTCCTCTGTCCGTCTCTCTCTGCCCCTCCCCCCCCAAAAAAAATAAATAAACATTAAAAACTAAGAAAAAAAAGAGTCGAATGTTTAACTCACTGAGCCACTCAGGCACCCCGGAAAATGCCTGTTTATAGGGGAGGAAGTTGGAGGCCCCAGCTTCACCCATGAATCTGCCTCTGAGTCCTGTTTTACCAGTGAGACAACCAGATGCTGGAGTTGAACGTGTTAAATCATTCCGTGAGGGAACAGACTAAATCCAGGATGTGGAAGATTCTATAACACAACTGGCCTAATATAGGGAAATAGCTCGGAGCTGTTCTACATTGGCAGAAACTTAAGAGACATAATCAAGCATAATTATGATCCTTAATGTGATCTGAGCAGAGAGAAAAAAAGACATAGAATATATTTTGAGAATGAACTAGGAAATTTGAATATGGCCTAGGAATTCAATGGTATTAGAAAACTACAGCCGTGTTTTTCGCCGAGAATGAGGTTGTTGTAGATACAAAGAGGGTATACTTCTGGAGATGTGTGTTTAGTCTTCAGCGATGAAAGAAAATGATACATTTAAATATTTTCAGCAAGAAAAATTGAGGGAAGACACAAAAAGGGGAAAGTGCTAAGATTAAGTGGTGCTTATATGGGTGTTTGCTGTGCTATCTTTTCCACTTTTCTGTAAGCTTAAAGTTTTTCATAAAAAGGAAGAAGATAAAATGACATAGCCCCTAATTTCTAGGAACATACAGTCAAGTGGGGTGGACATAAGAACAGTGGCCCACGTTTCAGTGGATGGAGAGGCTTTCAGGCAGAAAATCCCAGGGAGAGCAGGAAGCAGGGAGAATCCAGGACGGAAGGTTAGATGGGTAGCCCTTTACACAACACGCGTTGAGGCGGGGACGCTCTGGTGGTTTCCTTCGCAGAACCTCACAGGTTCTGCAGCATGGCGGAAGCTAATGTGTGCGTTTTGGCCCAAAGGAGCCAAAGAATTCCAAGAAAGTTAAAACATGAAAGTTCTATACAGCGAAAGCTTGGCTTGCGAACATAATTCATTCCGGAAACATGCTTGTAATCCAAAGCACTTGTATATGGAAGCCAGTTTCAAGAACCATTGGCTTGGTTGTGATCACGTAACGTCCAGCGTCAGGTAGGACTCATATGGCGAGACATCGCTCGTTTATCAAGTTAAAATTTATTAGAAATGTCTGTTCGTCTTGCGGAACATTCGCAGAACAACTTACAATCCAAGCTTTTACTGTACTCGGTTGTTGTTGTTTTTTTCTTTCTAGCTTATCTCACAGAAATTGTGAGCTGGGTTGTCTGGGAATGAAACGGGTGGAAAGATGGAAGGAGGTGGACTATTAAATTCTGTGGGCTTCGAATTCTGAGACAGTGACACTACAATATCCGCTTTCACAATGTGGGTAACTACACAGACAAGTACTGTCAAACAAATATTGATCTCAGCCTGGAAATAACTTGGAAAGTAGCTACAATGCAAGGATGATGTTTAGGGGATTTGAAATCCACTAGTTTGGCTCGTAAGATCTGTGAATGCCCAATTTTATCTTTGATTAACGGACAGCCCAGAGAGCTTTTAAAACCTTTTAAATTTCCACTCTTCGGATGGGGGCCAATTTTTATGTGCTTCAACAGAGTCATGTTTAGACTTTTAAACAGCGTATTATACGGAAGCCCCGCTCAAAACAAATCACTTCTTTCTGTGTTTAACATTGACAACGCTAGCTTATGTGGCTAAGGGAAAAAACAATTTATCTGTACAATTAGCACTTTTTTTTTTTTTTTGCAATTTATCTCATTTTCACCTGAATCTATCATAAAGGAAAATATACAGGTAAGGCTTTATAAGAAAAGGGTTTAGTGGGTACAGAACAAGGGAAGATTAGCTAAGCAGTCCCGTGCTAATTACACGTATTTAAGGATATTTATGATTTGTTTTATAAAAATACAAGACTCCTTGATGAGCTTTTTGTAAGTTTAGCTATTTTTGAGAGAGAGTGAGAGAGAGCTGGGGGAGGTCAATGAGAGAGAGAGAGAGAGAGAGAGAGAGAGAGAGCGAGAGAGAGAGAGAGAGGGAGAGAGAATCCCAAGCAGTCTCCATGCTGTCAGGGCAGAGACTAACATGGGGCTCGAACTCAGGAACCATGAGATCATGACCTGAGTCAAAACCAAGAGTTGGATGCTTTACCAGCTGAGCCACCTTGATGCCCCTTCTTGAAGGGTTTTGAAATGATTATAGTATGATGGTTCTAGGGGCTCCTAGGGGAGTTAAGTGTCCAACTTCGGCTCAGGTCATGATCTCACGGTTCATGAGTTCAAGCCCCACATTGGGCTCTGTGCTGATAGCTCAGAGCCTAAAGCCAGCTTCGGATTCTGTGTCTCCCTCTCTCTGACCCTCCCCCATTCATGCTCTGTCTCTCTCTGTCTCAAAAATAAATAAACGTTAAAAAAAAATTTTAAAAATTCTTCTTCAAGTAAAGTTCAGCATGTGCAAGAAAGATATGGACAAAATTTCATGGACGGGATATGAAAACAATCACTAAACTGTGTAAAAAGTGATTTTGGTTACCAGTTTGCCCAGAAATGAAGCAACTTGGAAGATTACACATGCTGTTTTCTGAGGCCGCCAAATTTTATCACCATCAGTCCTGAACGATTAGCAGATTCTGAAATGCAGTGGTCAGTGAATGATGCTACTTATGTCGTTCCAATGCCATAGCCTTTAGTAAAACAGTAGCTCAGAAAAGCCATAGCACATGGTTCTGCAGGCTATGGGTTTTTTAAAAAAATTTTTTATGTTTTTATTTTATTTTTGAGAGAGAGACAGACTGTGAGCCGGGGAGGCGCAGAGAGAGAGGGAGACAGAATTTGAAGCAGGCTCCAGGCTCCGAGCGGTCAGCACAGAGCCTGACACGGGGCTTGAACTCACAGACTGCGAGATCATGACCTGAGCCGAAGCCAGATGCCCAACCGACTGAGCCACCCGGGCGCCCCACGTGGGCTATGGTTTTAATCAAAATGCTAAGAGCTGGGTCAGTGTTCAATCATGTACATACTTCATCAACAGGGGTTCTAAGACTTTGCTGTTTTACAGCACAAACATAGAAGACAGAAGGTACTGAATAACCTTACCGTCTGCTGGCATTACATCAAGGCAGCAGACTACCGCGGAAAGTAAACTCAGGTTTTATGTCAATATTGTTCCCTCTAATGATTATTATGGAACAAGTTAGCAAACAGAGGTACCTAGAGGTCTCGCTGAAATGACTGCCTTACTTTAGCTATGTTTCCAAGAGAAAAATCACTTGCTGATAATGACTAATGAATGGGTCGAGACACGGAAACTTGACAGGAACGTTCCTTCAGAAAAACTCTGATGACAAGTGCCAGCGGTAGTCTACGGATCGTTGGGAAAAGCGTGGTCTAGGAGCCTGGGAATCTGGCTTCTGTTTCAGGCTCTGCCACAGACGGGACATGCCCGGAGTGGGCCGTGAAACTTACAAAGCTGTGTCCATACGGGCTAGAGCATGCCGTCCTCCCCTCCTTTTTCACCTCTGCTAGCAGGGATGCTTTCTGATGGCTGGAGCTAGAGGAGCCATCTTGGACCCTTAGGTAACCTTGTGGATGAACTACAAAAGCAAATTAGAGCAGAGATCCTCCCTCCTGACTTCTAGGTGTACTGACAACCTTTCTGTCTTGTGTAAACCAGTATGATTTTCATTTTTCTCTTGCTCAGAGATGAGTCTAATAAGAGATACAATCATGCTTTTACTCTGGATTTGGAGTCCAGAGAACCAGGTTTAATCCCGTTGCTGGGTTCTGCTAAGTCAGGTTACTTTATCACTCAGTCTTTCATTCTCCATAATAAACCACCTCATTTTTCCAAAAGGGTAACTGGGCAGGGCCACTGAGCCCAGGCACGAGCGGGGAGAGAAGGACGGGAGCATTCAGCTCTCCGCCAAGGAGAGTCCGTGTGGCTGTCTACCAAACATGCACCTACGATTTTATTTGTGAAGGAAAGAGATGTCATGAGCCCTATTCCAGAATTTTGGGTGCGGTCTGCGAAAAGCGCGAGTAAACACGGCTCTCATCTTTCTGACCTAACAGCAAACAAAATAATCCAAAATGTAAGCAGCAGGTGGAGTATAGGTACTGTACGGAGTAGAGAAAACCATTACAGGAAACGATTCTACTCGTTGGGGTGGAAGAACAGAGGTACTCTCACTCTCCTAGGAAAAGCAGGCAGGTGCCCAATGAAGGAGTCCTTCGCTCCTTCAGGGGAGCTCATTTGTGTCAGGCCTCCAAGCGCCCCCTCATACGGTAGACACCGGCGGGCTGTTGCTTTCAGAGAAGGTCCAGCACGTGTAACAAGTGTGAGAGGTCAAAGGCAGATCTCTCCCCAAGGAGTGTGGCTGCCTGGGTCGCCTGCTTGGGCAGGACGTGAGGCCTCCTGTGACGGCCCTGGGGACTGTCCTTGCCAAGGGGAACAGCTCAGCACGGGACTCCCATCCGCCCAGGCTGCTCCTCCAGGCAAGGGGCCTCAGAAGTCTACATGATGGCGTCGTTATTATAAACCCACCTCTGTCTTCTGACTCCGGCTCTGACCCCAGAGCTCTGCTGGGATGAGACGAGAAAGCCCAGCCAATCAGCCAGCCAGAACCGATCAGTGTGAAAGCCGTGGCAACCTGGGTGCTGACTGTGTTCCCAGAGCAGGTGCGGCACCAGTCACACGCTGGCCGCACGGATGCAGCGATTAGAGGCAAGGAGGTCCTTGCTCTTATCCCACGGTGAAGCGAGGACCCATCTCTTACGGTAGATCTTTAATCTGAAGTACTAAAAATTTCCCACCTTTCCTACTACGTGGACTTAAGTTATTTGACTTTTCTCTACCTCAATATTCCATTCTGACAGCAATAGGGATGTGAAGGATACCTTGCTTCTGTGACATTAGAACAGCGTCCGGTTCAATATCGAGTAATCCTGAGTATTAAGCACTACGGATACTTTTCGAAGGAAACAACCATCATCTGGGTAATGGAAGCCATTTTATGAAAAGTCACAGGACTTGAATGCTTTACATGTGGAATCTGATAAAACTGTAACCTGACGACCAAGGATTGCTATAGTCCTTCCATTTCATATATTTCTAGAGTAACTGTGTAGCTTATCATCTAACCAGAACACTTGAAAGTACACAGGGATGCCTTAATAATCAGGGCAAGTGATATAACCTGAATATCTCAACCCCGGTCTATTCCCAAATTCAGCAAGTATTGTTGCTAATAAATAAGGCTAGCGTTGGTAGAAACAAATTTCTGTATTTACTCTATTTAGTTTTAAAATTAAAAATCTTGGGGCACCTGGATGGCTCAGTCGGCTGAGCATCTGACTTCGGCTCCGGTCATGATCCCACAGTTCATGAGTTAGAGCCCTACGTCGGGCTCTGTGCTGACAGCTCGGAGCCTAGAGCCTGCTTTGGAATCTGCGTCTCCCCCTCTCTCTGCCCCTTCCCCCCCCACCGTCTCAAAATAAATAAACATTAAAATTAAAAATGTTGACTTAATTTCACGGATATATATCTGAAACAAGAGAATGGCTCAACTTGAACTGTCAGGACTATAAAATCGACAATTCTGTTCCACGTATGCCATTGGTAAAGATCGTAATGTAAGAAGCAACAGATCAACTCTTTCAAAAAAGAACACGTTGCACGGCACTGCTATTTAACATACAGTAAGGCTCAGCTCATCCTTCGGTTATGCTACTGTAGTCACCCACAAAAATCAATGCGTGGTGTTTCAGGTCTCCCGTGGTAAGACACTGTCTACACGAGTGAAGCAGCATTCGTTTTAATGGTACCCGTCTCCGTCAAAGGCTACACAGCAATCTTTGGTCAGTAATGAGTTCTGTCTTCTTAGCTGATGGGGATGTTCAGCTCAATTTATAGCTATCGGTAGTGCTGATAAAGGTCATCACTGCGTCTCATTTATTAGAGCCGCCTTCCTCAACAGCGGAAGTACAAGGTAAATGATGTTAAAAATCGTAACTTGCGGTGGAAGATGTGTTTACTCTATTAGGGAATGGATTTTTTTAAATGCCTAAGTTCTATTGCTTTCCTCTCCCTGGTTTTGTTTGTGTGCTTTTGCTTTGAGTCCCTGCAGCGGCTGTGATGTCCACATGTGCACTGTCGTATGTGAAACAGGAACGCTACGGTGATCGGGACCGGCGAGGTTCGCCTGAACGGGCTTTCTTCCCTCCTCTCAACACTATGGAGTTGCCAAGTACTGTTTCCTCCCCAAACAACATCGTTCTACATTATTCGTTCTCTAGAATAGAATCATGGCGACCGATCAACGTTAGCAACTCTCAGGTGAGCATGAACCCACCTACCTGACTAGGGCCAAAGTAGCTGATTTCATGAACAACTGACTAACCTTCCGAACCCGGTCATGCGTTTGCTTATTCAACTCATCCACCACTTTCAAGGCAGCTTCTTTGCGAGACGCCACTGGAGTTGGGAAATCTCTTACCTTGTGCTCAGCCCTCCCCCCGTGGGGTGTTGGACACGCCTCCCTGCAGACTCAAGGAAGCACTCTACAGTGTATGTTAGGATTGGGATATGATCGAGTCCCCTCTCCCTTAATGGACCCACACCGTTATTCTCACGGAGGTCACCAGTGAGCTGTTGGCTGTGGGGGTGCCTCCCACTCATTTGGCACTGTGGGAGGGGCTAAGGCAAATGAGATCACCTTGGTCCAAACTCAACACTGACTCTACCAGCCCATGGCTCATGTTTTCCCTTCCGTGATGCCTTCCTCATGCATCATCCTCCCTTGAGGGGAAAGACCACATTATCTAATGTTTTGATGTGTTTTCATCCAGCCAACACATAATAAATATCAAAAGGAAAGAAATTAAAATCACGATGGGGTGCCTGGGCGGCTCAGTTGGTAAGACGTCTGACTTCAGCTCAGGTCATGATCTCACGGTTTGTGAGTTCGAGCCCCGCGTCAGGCTCTGTGCTGACAGCTCGGAGCCTGGAGCCTGCTTTGGATTCTGCGTCTCCCTCTCTCTCAGCCCCTCCCCCACTCACACCCCGTCTGTCTGTCTCTCTCTCAAAATTAAACGTTAAAAAATTTTTTTAAATAGTGATAGAGAAGACGCTGGGGTGTGAGTGAAACTAAACAATCAGCTGGGATGCTTTGGTGCTGTGGGACAGCCAAAGACATACGGTCGCATCCAAAACACCAAGGTGCTAACATAAGCGACACCAAAGGGGCACTGGAGACCCGTGTCCTGTCAGCAACGTCACCAGGGACTGTCCAGCCAGAAGAGCACGTTTTGCAGCGTTGACAATCCGATTTCTGCTTCTGTTTCTCCTGTATGCTGCGATCCACTTACACGAGGTGTGAATCAGCATTCCGTTTCGTTTTTAGTTTTGTATTTCGTGCACCTTACGTGTCTCACAATGTCCGGGTCTGGATCATTGCTCCCTGTGCCGAATCAAAGTCCGGGATCTTCACAAGTGATCCCACAAGGCTTCTCCCCCAGGGAGGTGCCAGGCTGTCATTCCTTCCTCCAAGACTCGGCCCCGCCGTCTGCCATTCAGGCAGCAATGCCCGCAAGTCACGTTTCCCCGGACCCGTGTGTGTGGCTTGCATCTCCCAGGAGACCGCCAACACCTCTCTGACTCTCAGCTCCGACTCATTTTGTCCTTGAAGCAGCGCACAACGCCCCCCGCGCCTTCCCAGGGTGAGAGGCCCACTCTCACGTCCGCTCTCCCGGTTCCACACACCCTGGAATGTTCCCACGGGGAGGACCAGCCAGCACTTTGTGCGGGTGTGGACGAAGTAGGTCTTGGCTGTCGGGGAGAGCAGGAAAACCGCTTTATAAGAAACCACAGTATACAGTGGTCTTACGGAGTAAGATTAAACAAAACAGGTGCCACCACAGAGGTGGAAAAACTGCCAAGAAGCCCCTAAGGCTCCGTCCCAAGTTCACTGGAGTATCAGCAGGCCCGAGCCAGACAGAGGAGAAAACGGAACAGCCAGCAGGCCCGGTGAGCGCCACAGACCGAACCCGGTCACGCTGCTGGGAGGTGACGACGGTGTGGACGGGGTGGGGAGCTCGGCTCCGCGGGGCCGTGGCGCTAGAAGACGCTGGTGGCGCTCGCGGGCTTCCCGTGCTCAACTTGTTTCCTTCCTCCATAAAGAAACTCGAGCGCAAAAGAATAACTGCCTATTTATGGAGTAAAGCCCGACTCCCCGGCCGCCACATCGCCCTGCTCAGCATTTCCTGGTGATTATGACAGCAGAACACGGAAAGAAGGACAAGCCGGGGGGCTGTCCCGCGAGGAAACAGAACAGACCTCCTTCTCCAATCAGGTAGCCTTCCAGGAGGTGGTGGCCAACCTCTCCAGGGGCCAGCCAGGGTCCCGGGAAGTAAATTTTACATCGGGCCCTTCTAAAAAGACTTTACACAGGATCGTTTCTGCAGCCACTTGTGCACAATGTAGTAAAAGACGACCAAAAGCCACGCTGATTTGAACTGGAGAAAACTGTGTGATCTGTTCGTCGGACATCAACCGATGTTTTTCCTTTGGGCTTAACTTCCTGGGCGGTGTTGCCAAGTGACACAGGAACAACATTGTCTCCTTGGGTCGTCCGTTGTTTGGAGTCATTTCTGGACGTCTTAAGGGCTCCTGAGACACATAGGACGATTCCTCAAAATACGACATGCTGAATTGCCACATGATTTTGCATTTCCTCTTCTGGGCGTGGACCCAGGAGAGTGACAACGGGGCCTCAAACATATCTGTTCACTTATGTTTGCTGCCACACAGCCAACAAATGGAAGCAACCCAAGTTTCCGTGGAAAGATGAACAGATCCACAAAATGTCACACACACGCACACGTATGGTGAAATATTACCCAGCTTGTAAAAAGAAGGACATTTTTTAAAATGTGTATTTGTTTTTGAGAGAGAGAGAGAGAGCGAGCACGTGAGCTGGGGAGGGGCAGAGAGAGAGAGAGACAGAAAATCCGAAGCCGGCTCCGTGCTGACAGCCCAGAGCCCGACGTGGGGCTTGAACCCACGAACAGCGAGATCGTGACCTGAGCTGAAGTTGGACGTTCAACGGACTGAGCACCCAGCCGCCCCAAACGGAAGGACATTTTGGCACAGGCAACAACACGGGTGGACCTTGAGGACGTTACGGTAAGTGAAATAAACCCGACACAAAAGGGAAAATATCGTATGGTTCCAATTACATGAGGTCCCTGGAGGAGTCAGGCTCATAGAGACAGAAGGTGGGAGGGTGCCAGAGGGTGGGGTGGGGGGCACGCGGAGTTAGTGTTTCATGGGGACAGAGATTCAGTCTGGCCAGTGCAAAAGTTCTGGAGGATGATGGTGGAGGTGGATGCATAACAATGTGAATGTGCCTGATGCTACTGTGCTGTACTTAAAAATGGCTAAAATGGTACAGGTTATATTATACATATTTTACAATAATTGCAAAAACAGAATTCTTGGGACATAAAAAACAGGTGTGATGTAGAGTACGGGAAAAAGAGAGAGGGTCTGAAAAAGCGTGTACTGTACAACTGACCTCTGCCTACCTTCATTCAGACCCAAGTTTATGACTTCGGAAATCGTTAGAAAAAAAAAAAGGAAGAAAGAAAACTCAGCATGAAAGAAATTACGCCCATCTAAGGAAGCGCTGTGGATTCAGGTAACTATTCATTTCATCCACACGCCACCTCTCTCCAGCACGCTTTCTGGGTCACTGCTGGGAGGCACGTGCCCAGGCCGGTCACTTGCTCCTGGATGGACGCGGGGTAGAGACAGGGAGGAAACTGTCCCTACACAGGGCTACGTGGGTGTGGTGCCTGAGCCAGGCCCAGGTACCACGGAGAGTTTGCGCTGGAATCAGCGCAGGGCTTAGCGTTGTATGAAATTCCTCCCCGTCTCCCGGATCCCCGTGGGCCCGGGACGATCAGCGCTGGTGGGAAGTCCCCAAGTCCTTGTTCACTGCTAGAGCTCCCGGCCTGTGTCAGCTGGTACTTCCCCTCCCCAGGAAGGGAAACAGGGTAAGAATTCCATTCACCTGAAAGCTCTTTTTGTCTCAACATCTGTCCCACATCGCACCAATAAAATGTTAATTGAGCTCATTAGAAAACCACAAGAAAAAAACCCAAAAAACCGAAGCTCAACTCTTTGCTTCCAAGAGGGAAGTTTGGGGCAGTTAACCTATTTTTCAAAATAATTTTTGAAGGTTTATTTATTTATTTTTGAGAGACACGCCACCGCGTGAGCTGGGGCGGGGCAGAGAGAGAGAGGGAGAGAGAGCATCTCAAGCAAGGTCTGCTCTGTCAGCGCAGAGCCCGGCGCGGGGCTCAAACCCATGACGTTGGCATCATGACCTGAGCCGAAATCGAGAGTTGGACGCTTAACAGACTGAGCCACCCAGGCGCCCCGTAATTAACCTATTTTATGGGGTCCTAGTAGAGGCCCCTCCGGCCCCATTGGACTGGCCAGACAGGGCAATGGAGACTCCCCTGCTGTGGTTCTGGAGTGAATTCCTCTAGGCGTGAATCATGAACCATTAACAAAGAGCAGGAGCGTGAAAGAAACAAAAGTTCAATAACACGGAAGAGAAGACAGAAAATCATTCTATTTACAGTACAAATGGCTCCAGAGGAAACAAAGAACTTCCACAATTGAATGGATTAGGGCCCTCAGGCTGGAGAGAAGGAAGAAGAAAGCAGTGAATGAACTAGTGGGGGTGGGGGGGGTCAACATGGGCGCGGTGTTGGAAGGAGGCTCTAAAGTGCTTCTGATACGTACTGCATTTCTGTCTTCTGTTTAGATATAGTCACCCCCAAACTGCCGAACAGGTATGGTTGTTCCTATTCCCACAGGTAATAATTTTTTTTTTTCAACGTTTATTTATTTTTGGGACAGAGAGAGACAGAGCATGAACAGGGGAGGGGCAGAGAGAGAGGGAGACACAGAATCAGAAACAGGCTCCAGGCTCTGAGCCATCAGCCCAGAGCCTGACGCGGGGCTCGAACTCACGGACCGCGAGATCGTGACCTGGCTGAAGTCGGACGCTTAACCGACTGCGCCACCCAGGCGCCCCACCCCACAGGTAATAAAGTCCACGAGTCTAACGGCTGTACATCTCGCAGCGTGTGGCTGTTTCTGTCCTCGCGAAACATTATCGATGAACAGACGAGACTGCTCGGCCGACGGTCTGCAACCACAGAGCGTCCGGACAAAGTCATTCCTTCTTGGTAGGAACGGGTCATTGGAAAAGGTGAGCCCACTCTCTTCCCATCACGCGCGCTTCCTGTTGTGTAACGTGTGATTGGAGATCCGTCTGTAGGGCAGTGATTGGGCACTGAGGGCCTGGTGGCGTTCGGTCTGTAGAAAGAACTATCCTTCGCCTCCACAGATGGGAATAGCTCACTGCACTGTAACAAGGAGTAAACTCTCATTTTCAGCTTGTGAACTGTCTTTTCTTCACCTGTGAGCAGGGACCTCTACATTCAAATGTTCCCCTTTAGTCACGTGGCATTATGCCTGAAAGCTACCAAGTGTGAAGGGAGAATTACTATTAGAAATATCAGTGATTCTATCACGAAAAATAACATAACATCCTTTAAAGTGCTTTACGTGACATTACGTATAGGAGGGCGTGGGGACACCCTAGTTCACCAGGAATGGAGAGAAAACTAGAAGTCACTCTGTGATAGGATATCAACGGACAGCAACACAGATTTCACGTTGCTTTGGTCAGGAATCTGTCTCACAGACTTAAAGCGTTTCCCATTAACTGGGCAACCCACGTCAAAACACAATCATGTCTAAAAGTATACACTGTTTAGAAGAAAAACGTACGTTTAAGCATTGGGTGCAATGATTTCAGAAAAAAAAACCCAGCTTTCTGTCAATGTCTCAATGACTTTTCACTTTTCTGTGTAGTCACTGGACCAACGGTGTAAGTGGATTCCAGTTTCCCCGAAGAAAAATGGAAATGATTACGTGAGACTTCGTGGCAAGTGTTAGTCTGGCATCCATTTAGAGGGTTGTGTTGTTATCAATAATTTAACATTTTTTGACAGCTTAATTTTTATTTATTTTGAGAGAGAGCACGCAAGCACATGTGTGCAAGTGGGGAGGGACGGAGAGAGACGGAGAGAGAGAATCCCTGGCAGGCTCCACGCTTCAGCACAGAGCCTGATGTGGGGTTCGATCCCACGACCCTGGCATCTTGACCTGAGCCGAAATCAAGAGTTGGATGCTCAACCAACTGAGCCACCCAGGCACCCAAAAAATTTGAATTTGTCAACAAATTCTATTAGGATTACATACAGCATGAGGAAAATCAGGTTACCGACTAATGTTTGCATAAGTCAGTTTTCATTTGAAAGTATAAAGCTAAAGTTAAGAATTTTGCCAAATCTGACCCTTCTGTCATCACCCTGATCAGTGCGATGCTTTGCCATTTGCCCAGTCTCTGAGCTGCTGCCTCCTTTGCCCTCCCGTCCTTACAGATCGTGTACGATGGCTCTGGGATTTGCTTGACAAGGCGGCTGATGTGGATTAGGAAGAGCATAGTTGAGTCCTGCACAAATCAGGACCGACGCAGACCCGGGGCTCCTTCCCCGGCTCTGAAGCCTCAAGCAGATGGCATAAGGCCTTTTCACTCCACTGCCAGAGCCAGAAAGATGGGTGTTCAAACTGGTTTTGGGCTTGACTACATGCATGGCTTTGAATAAGTTACTAGACCAGTGACAATAATACTGCCGTTTCACTGGGCTATCACAATTAAATGAGATATCACATGCAAGAGCCTTAAGCATGATTATTTTTCTTCCCCATATATAGCATATGTTTACTGTAGACCAGGATAAGGAAACCCACGTGAGCTGCTCTCCCACCCTTTCCTCGGCTGTCTCCCGCCCTTCATTCTGACCCCGGGTCTACATGCAGCGCTGGAACGGTTGGGCAGGCAGTAACTCTGTTTCCAGGTTTCAGGAACCACCACACTGTTTTCCAAAGTGGCCGCACCACTTTGCACTCCCACCAGTGACAGATGAGGGACGACGTCCCTACACCCCCCACCCACACTGGCGATTATCTGACTCTTAGACTGTAGCCAACCTAGCGGGTGTGAATCGGTATCTCACTGGGCTTCCGCTGAGCATCCCCGCCGATGGTGCCTTGTTATGTATTCCTTGGCCACTCGTGTGTCTTCCTTAGAGGAATGTCTGTTGACATACTTTGCCCACTTTTAAATTGGGCTAATTGTTGCTTTAGTATCGAACTGTAAGAGTTCTTACATACTCTGGAAACAAGCACCTTCTCAGATACGTGATTTGAGAATATTTGCTCTCATTTGATGGGTGGTCTTTTCATCTTCTCAATGGCGTCCTTTGAAGCACAGAAGCTTTCAATTTTGATGAAATCCAATTTGTCTACTTTTCCTTTTGTTGCTTGTGCGTATTTAGGAGTCCTTGGCTAAATCTAATTTTATGAAGATCTACCTCACTGCTTTCTCCTGAGTTTAATGGGTTTAGCTCTCACATTTAGGTCTTTGATCCATTTTGAGATAAGTTTTGTATGTAGTGTGAGGTAAGTGTCCGGCTTCATTGTTTTGTCCGTGACTGACTAGTCATCCCAGGATCATTTGTTAAGAAGATACTAGCATTCATTTTATGCTGCTTTACTACCTCTTAAGCAATCTCACCCCGTAACAGATACCATAAACACAATCACCTACCTCTAAGGTTGACAGGCTTGGAAAGTATAATTACTAAGTCTTCCTTCTAAGCCTTCAACCAGACTCCATTTCCCGGATTCCTCGCAGGCTCTGTGCATAAAGTCCAGCACAATTTGGGGCAGGAGTGATACACACTACTTGTAGGTTTGGCCTTTTCCCTCCTAGACACACAAGTAGACTAGATGTCTCAGCCTCGCTGGCAGTTAGATGGGGTCATGTGACCGACTCCAATCCAATGGCAAATGTCAGTAGAAGAGAGGTATGCCTCTTTCGGGGCCAGCTCCAAACACCTGCTGTGAGAAACTCTCCATCCTCGTCCTGACTCTGTCCTCAATAGACAGAGTATCCAACAGAGGAGCCTGAGCTCTTACCGATGTCCTACCTAGCAGAGGATGGAATCTCGATCCCTGGAGGACCTACGGAACAATGCTTACGGCCAGCCCCATCCACATTAACTGTGATAGGAGGAACAAACACAACCACTCAAACTGTCAAAGTGCCTAGGCTGAAACGGAGAATTCGAGTATAACAAGAGGCAGCTGGGATGCTGCCTTCCTAAGCTTAAAGTCAGGAAATTCATAAAGGGGGTGGTTGTAGAGAAATGTCCCAGACTGGGAAGCAAGAGTTAGGGATGGTTTCCACAGATCTGAGTCCTGGGCAGCCCTGGGCAGAGACAAATGAGCACTTACTATATACCCATTGAGTAAGTAGCAGCCCAGACAGGTTGGCTGGCCTTCACTTACAAAGGTAGTGAATATCAAAGTAGTGGGTAGAAACTATCATCTCAGATTTGTAGGCTCTTTCAAGTAAACTGAATAGGGAAGGGAGATAATAGCTACCTTTTCCAGGATTTTCAGAACTGTCAAAAAAAAAAAAGAGAATTAGACGGATTCTGAGTTGCTTCAAAAGAAATAATGAGACTTAAAGGCAGAAAATTCTAGGGATAAATTATAGATTGCTATTAAAACAATTAGCTAACGACCATTGTTAGGTTCCTCAGTGAGCGTATGGAACTACACTGAGTAAACATGTCCTGACACAGATCTGTGGAGCATACAGACCATGGGTTGCTGAGAGATTTTTTTTTTTATTTGATGGGTTGCTGATGGCATGACATCACATCCCTTTCCAGTCCTGCTTCTGTTTGCTGTCCCCACACATAGCTGACTAATGTCTGTGGACACATCAGAGTCTTCGAATGCCTACAAGTCCCTGCTAATATACGCTCATAAATTCCTTTAATGTCTGATTTAACTGGTTCCTCCACAAAGTCTCTGGAGACTCGTACTTCTCTGTATGTGACAGCTTCACTTTGAGTTTACATGTATTTTTTTTGAAACTTTTCATTTGATTATAATTTCTAAATGTTCTCCAGTTGCACCAAGGTTTACTTGTTTACATCTTCCCCATCATTTCATAAGTACCAAGGGCTTTTTTAAAAACAACCTAAAGTGTGTTTTATTCTGAAGGGCATACAGTTGGTACTTAATACACTGCATGGTCATCAAAGAAAGAGTGCCTTAGGAGAGTAGATCATGTATTTTGTTCACTTGAAAGACAATTTCTGTATCCACTGGAGGCTCTGGCAGACCCAAAGTGCCCCAGCCGAGAGAAATATGCTATAAAATTTCCAGGCTGTCAGAGGAAATTTCTAGAGAAATCATCTGAAGGGATTACACAGATTACCATCTCTGTATTGATTACTATTAGAAAGGGGAAATGTGTGAGTACACATTAATTATCGACATAATTGAAAGTGTAGAACGGAACGTCTGATGATGCTTCTCCACGGTCATCCTGTGACCACACCAAGCAGCTTCTAGAAGGGGGCAGGGGGAAGAAACATCTTTTATCCTATATGCAGAGGATATACATAAAGAATGAAAAAGAATGAAAGAAGCATTGCTTTTAAATAGTTAATGGGAGGAATTGAGCTAAATACTGAATATTACGTTAATCTGATACATGAAATAAGAAAACAGCATGCATTTTATTATTGAAAGGATATTCCCTCTCAAACAAAGTATTAGCCACTTCAGTACTGCAGAGTAAACACTTTAATGTCATTCTTTTTCAGGTAATTGTACCGTTAAGGACTAAAAATGTCAGAAATGTGGGTTTCAGTCTACTCAACCCTCACCCCCTCAGAAACACACTGCTCCTAGTAGCACAGAAAATCGTGAACATTTTAAAGTATTCCCTGAAAATTCCTGAAAGCATTGATGAAAACAAGCGTCATTTTGAGTACCATCCAGTATCACACGTGTCAGAGTTGAGAAACAGGTCATTTGAACCCAAACAAGAAAAGAACTACATGTCAAGTCCTATGGAAGGAAGAGCCACTTCCAGAATGGCAGAAAAAAAGACCTCTGAAAATCTGCTCCCTCAAAAAAGAAATGAGGTTGCAAAAGTGCGAACTGTGGCACTTCACCAATGGCTTCCAACACTCTGAAGTGCAATTACTCAAGCAAAATGGATCAATTTTGGTCTGAATTGTGGCCTTTTTAACTTGCCTTGTTCTCATCTCCCTCTCCCCAGCTCCCAGGTAGTTGTGAGAAACAACAACCTCACAATCATGACGGTCATTAAAATTAATAGCTTCGAAAATACTGGAGGAAGAACATGTTCATGCCTTTTCAAAAGCCCCATTCCTGGAGGACTGCCATTATTTCACCTGTCTGGTAGTTTCCTGAAAACCTGCACTCAGAGTGTGCCTTTATGTGAGGAGACTGGGAGCTTGCTCAATGCAAAAGCCTTTTCCCTGGGGCACTTGTCAAAAACAATCAGTGACAATTGTTTAAAATGGCAGCTGCCCGAGGTGATGATAACAGTTGGAGAAAAGGAGAAGTTTACTAAAAAACCAAGAAGGAAAAGCTAGGGAGTGAGTCGTCCATGAGGACTTTGAAAAACCTGAACAGACTGCCGGGAACCTAGAAGGCCATCTCCATGTGTAGGGTTGTGGGGGTGCTCACGAAATATGTGAGCATGCCCTAACCCCTCGACTCTGGCTGACCTTGCAACTCTGAACAATCGGGAAAGGAAGACTATGGCAGGGTTGTAAACTGCTTCGCTGAGTACTGAGGTCATGCCTTAACATATGTACACAGATCTTGGTGGCAAAAGCTGGGAGATTTATTGGTTCAAGGTATTTAAAGAGGTTTCTGTCCAATCATTATCTGACCACCAAGCTAACCTAGCACAGACTTCAGTGGCCTTACATGGAAAAAACACAGACTTTATTGAATTAGTTCAAGAAAGCCGTTAAACGTATAAATAGTGACAAAAAACAGTAGCAGAACCTGGGAAGAAGGGCAATTTGATTTCGAGTTACCACGCCGTATTATTTAAAATAGCTAGTATTTAACAAAAATCATGAGGCATACAAGGAAATAGCACGATATGGCCTATACACAGGAAAAAATGGCAGTTAATAACTATTCGTAAGGCAGTTGAGAAATTAGACATATTAGGGGGAAAAACCCTTTAAATTAGCTATTATAGATATGTTCAAAGAGCAAAAGGAAACTATGTCTAAAGAACTTAATTTTTTTTATTTTATTTATTTTTGAGAGAGAGAGAGAGAGAGAGAGAGAGAGAGAGAGCAGAAGTGGGGGAGGGGCAGAGAGAGAAGGAGACACAGAATCCAAAGCAGGCTCCAGGCTCTGAGCTGTCAGCACAGAGCCCGACGTGGGGCTTGAACTCACAAACTGTGAGATCATGACCTGAGCCGAAGTCGGACGCTCAACTGACTGAGCCACCCAGGCACCCCTAAAGAACTTAAAAGAATGAGAACTCTGTCTCACACTAAAGAGAAAATATCAGTAAAAAGAAATTATTTTAAATGAACCAAATAGAAATTCTGAAGTTGAAAAGTATAATAGTGGAACTGAAAAATTCCCTAAAGGGATGAAAAATAATTATTAGATTTGGTAGAAGAGAGAAATAGTGAACTTGATGATACCTGGGAGTATCCAGTAGTAGGAACGGAAAGAAAAAGAAATGAAGAAAAATAAACAGTTTCAGAGGCCTGTGGGATATCATCAAGTGTACCAAAATATACATGATAGGAGGCTAAAAGGAGAGGTGACAGAAAAGGGCAGAAATAATATTTGAAGAGATAATGGCAAAAAGAAAAAAAGACACGGGAACTCTTTACCTCATTCTATGAGGCCAATATTACCTTGATACAAAAAAGCAAAGACACCACAAGAAAACTACAGACCAATATCTCTTATAACTATAGAGGCGAAAATCCTCAAGGAAATATCAGCAAACCAACTCCAGCAATATAAAGAGAATTATACACCATGACAAAGTGGATTGTATCCCCCAAATACAAGGTTTGTTCAACACAGGAAATCAATCAATGCAACACACCATATTAATGGAATGAAAGACAAAGCGCATGATTATTTCAATAGGTACAGAAGTAGCATTTGACAAAATCCGTCACCTTTACATGATAAGACCCTTGAACATACCAGAACAAAAGGGAACTTCTTCAACCCCACAGAGGGGACCTACGAAAAACCCATAGCTAATGGCATAAGTGTTGGTGAATGATCGGGAGCTTTCCCCGCGAGACAAGGGAAAGACAGACATCCACTCTCACTACCACTATTGAACATTTTCCTGGAGGTTCTAGTCAGGGCACTCAGCCACGAGAAAGAAATAAAAAGTGGCCAGATGGGAAAGGAATTTCTACTTGTAAAAGAGATAGGAATACCCAAAAAACACACTGATTTACATATGGGACAAACTAAGAAGTCAAACACAGACTTGTATACCAGGGCTCTAGCAGCATTATTCACAGTGGCCAAAGGTAGAAACAACCCGAAGGTCCATCAGCAGGAAATGGATAAACAAAACGTGGTCTACACACACAGTGGAATAGTATTCAACCTTGAAAAAGGAATGGAGTTCTGACACGTATGACAATGTGGACGAATCCTGAATATGTTATGCCAGGTTTGAAAGAAGCCAGACGCAAGAGGACAAATACTGTTTCGCTCTACCTCCGTGAGGCACCTGACAGTCAAAGCCACAGAGCAGAAAGGAGGAAAGGGACTGCCAGGGGTGGGGGAGGAGAACAGTGAGTCTTGTCTAAAGGAGTAGAGTTGCTGTTCGGGACGGTAAAAAGAAGTTCTCAGAGTGGATGGTGGCCATGGTTGCCAACGTTGTGAATATGCTCAATGCCATGGAACTGGATATTACGAACGGCTACAATGGTAAACTTGATGCTACGCATATCTTATCAAAATAAGCAAATATTTCGTAAGGGGGAAAAAGAACTTTTAAAAGGGCAAAAATATTGAGGACAAATAAAAAAAGTTTGAGTTTTTTTTACGTAAAAAATGGAAGTTAGGGGGAAGACTCATGAAAAAAGAAGCCGTACGAAACACTACACTGAGATTGGAAATCTATGTCTCTGAGGGGTGCAGGCTAGCAACCATGCTCGCACATGCCCGAGCGTGACAAGTAAGATACTGGGTGGCAGATGGCGGGAGTCACGTTTCTCGCTGTTAATGAGGGAACTAATTACACAGAAACAACAAGTGACAGCTAGTGTCCCAGGTAGAGGCATCCATAGGAACTCATGTTAGCTTTATAGAGACATTGTTGGAGCTAAATGGTAGATAGATAGGTATATAGACGCACAGGTGATAGACCCAGAGCTGTGTATATGCACACAGGTTGGTACACACACATATATTTCCTCACTTGGTCAGCTGTGAAGGCCGAGAAGCAATGATATCCTAGTGCTCACGAGCAGAGCTTTGGTTTCTAATGCTCTTATCCAACAGGAACTTGGAGAAATGGCTAATTCTGGGGCTGGGGAAGGGGAACTATAAGCTAAGCCTGCAGTGCCTTGTAGTATCAGAAAGTAAAACAGTGTTGAACGAAAGATGGATGGAGGAAGGCGGGAGGAGGGAGGAAGAAGAGAGTAAAGGAAAGAAAACGAAAACCCACAATGACGAAGGAGCCTCAAACAGTGGAGTCAGCCGCAGGAGCACCCGATGGGACAGAGCTGGAGCCATTGGAGAAAAAACAAAAACAAAACAAAACAAAACAACAAAGCAGTATTGGATTGTAATACAAAGTATACAGTAAATGTCTATGAGTTGAATATTAACGTAAGTGATTCAGTACAGAAATAAATGGTGGAGAATGGACACATCTGCCCATGCAGAAGAATTCTGAATAATTTACACCGAGATTCTGCTCTCAGGAAGTTGGAATATGACCTTCCATTCCTTAACTGCGGGCTGTGCACAGTAACTTCCTCCCAAAAAGCACCACATGGAAAGAGGGGGAAAAGGCATCAGCCGGGTGTCCAAGGGTAACGTCTCAACAGTGACAAGTCGCCGTGACAGCACATGCCCTTGACATGACATCATGAGGAGGACACCACATGCCTGCAGTCTTCTTCTCCAAACCCTGTGACCCCAGGCTAATGATGAAAGACTGCAGTTTAAGAACAATTTACAAGACACCTGACAGTCGTCCTGAAAATACCTGCCTGTGACTCCCGTCAAGGTCACTGAAAACAAGAAATGTCTGAGAAATGATCATGGCCGGAGGAGCACAAGGAGAAAGGACGCCTGAATGTAATGGGAGAGCCTGATGGGATCTGGAGGCAGGCAAGGACACTAAGGCACCCGAATTAAGTACGAACTGTAGTTAATAATGAGGTATGACTATCAGTTGATCAATTGCAATAAAGGTACCATCCTAACGTATGATGATAAAAACAGGGTAGATCTGAGCTGGAAGTCTCACATGATGCTTCGACGCTTCGACTTTTCAGATGCTTTGATCCAGAATGAGTGAAAAGACTACGTTCCTGGGAGGCAAGAATATGTTCAAGGTTAACGACAAACGGGAACGGTTTTTCTCGAGTCAATTCACCAAGTACTTATAGCTGCTGGTTTCCCAAACTACAAATTCTCTTTCAGTACAGTAACTCTGAGGGCACGTCCCCCCAGATACGCACGTCCCGTGTCCCGGGTAACGCATGGCTGAGGGGGTAAGACCATGATCCACAAGTTTCAAAAACTCATCCAATTTTAATAGAATTCCACAGCAAGAAAAAAAAATGGTTGTGTAGGTTTTTCATTTGCTGTTTTACCTCTTAACCACATGTGGCATCCATTTTTAAAAGATAAACTTGGATATTTTGGGTCAAAAAGGAGTATTTTTTAAGGTAGCGTTTAATTTTCATTTTCAGGAATATGGTATGGAGTTTGGGTTTGCAATGATCTGTTGGACAGAAGAAGGAGGAGACAAGTAATATCTCATATAGATCGGGTCTCTGTGGCGCCTGGGGGGCTCAGTCGGTTGAGCCTCCGACTTCAGCTCAGGTCATGATCTCGCGGTTCATAAGTTCGAGCCCTGCATTGGGCTCTCTGCTGTCAGGGCAGAGCCCGCTTTGGATCCTCTGTCTCCTTCTCTTCTCTGCCCCTCCTCCCCGCCCCCCCCCACCCTGGTCTATCTCAAAAATAAATAAATAAAACTTTAAAATACATATATATTTAAATTAGGTCTCACATGTGGATCTTCTGACTCCTCTCTTCCTGTACTCGTCTCTCTTCCAAATCGCATCTAACTACATGTAAAAAGATAATTATTGAGGTCCCTGGCTTTGGCAGAAAGCAGTGCTCCAGCTCAAATGATCATATGTCACATCGCTAATGTTACTGTAAGTGACAAGCCGCTGAATGTACACTCGAGGTCACGTTATAGATTACGATGAGAATGAATAGGTCAGTGATGAAGAAATCATATGCCCAGCTGAGACACCGATCGTCATCTGTCCTCATGCTTATTTGCTACACATATGCAAAATAATACATCTGCAGCAAGATCGTCAGTCTCTTTAAATGCCGTCCTTACAATCAATTCTCCAGCGAGACTACAAATAGCACCATTACTGTGCCTGTCACGGGTCCCCATAGCCACTGGAGGGCACTGCTTCATAAAATGCTCTAAGCATATTGAGGCTTTTGAAACTAATTATAGTAATAGTACCATACGGGCCGACCAAAGACGTTATCTCTGAATGCATCGGTGTTGGTAACCACGGATAATTCAGAAAAATGAGTATTTTATTGTTCATGTTATTAATCCATAAATCAGGAGCACTGGGGTTTAATCTCAGTCCTGGGGGACCGATGTCTAAACTCAGCAAGTCTTGGAACATCTGCAAGCCTGTTTCGTTACCAAAACATGAGACATTTGTGGAAACTCTTTATAACGTATTTGGAATATTTCCACAAAATAGATGATTCCGATCTCAAGTGTTGTGGCCATTAGTTTCAGAGCTCGCTCGAAACGCTCCTTTACTGGGAAGCCATCGCTGCTGGCTTTGACCGAACGCTTTCAGCTGGAGTCTAATCAGACGTCAAAGCCAGGGCTATATTCTTGAATCATCTTTGTAATGGCCAAGGATGTGTGCCCTTGGACAAGTGATCTACTCTTGCCCCAGACGATTACCTGCAAAAAGCAGTATTGTAGATACATTTTACAAATGAAGAGACTGATGGCTGGAAGGCGCGGGTCTTAAATGCGTACGGAGCCAGAACTGGACCCTCATCTGCTGCCTCCAGTGTGTGTGTGTGTGTGTGTGTGTGTGTGTGTGTGTGTGTGTGTGTTTATTCTGTTTCACCCTGGTTCTCTTTTTGCTTATCTACCCCCTGGCCTGGCCTGCAGGACATGCTCAGTGAATATGTGCTGAATAAATAAACAAATATAAGGACAAACACAAGAGGATGAGCTTGTAACAGTCTACATGGTCAAGGGGTTTCAACGTGCCAGCGAGAGGCTGCACTGCAGAGACAAGTGGACTGTCAGCCATCGACTCTTCACTTTCCCTGATTGAGGAGAGACGCAGAAAGCAAGAATAAACAGTTCTCAGAGGATTCCAGAATCAAACATGAGCAGAAGAGTCCACGGTAACAGTCGTTCCGCCCCTGACCAGACAGAAACCTTGAAAGACCAGTTCAAGTTTTCTGATTACGCGCATCAAAGCCTGAAGGCCTCTCACACTTCAAGAGACTCTGATGGAAATGTGGCACAAGCCCGTGCCTTAGTTTGGCACTCCTTTTCTCCTCCCCTGCTGCAAAGCTGCGGTCCTCAAACACGGTCTTCATACCTGGTTCCCATGCTCAGATATCCTGCGCGCCCCCGAGGGCTCGCAGCATAAAATTAGAAATCCCGAGCACGCCATTCAAGGCTTCCAGTCAGGGCACAAGGACGTGTAAGGTTAAAGCCTTGCCACCTGCCCTTTCTTCACTCGGTGCCACACGGAGTCACAGAGGGACTTAACATGTCCCGGTTCTTCCCCCGTTCAAGCTGTTCCTGCTGTCTGGAACATTCCTCTTTGACCTGTCACTTCAGGCTCCAGCCCCGTGTGAAAATGTCCCTGAATCTTCCTTAGTCCGACGCCTTCCATGCTACGGAGAACCTTTCCGACTGCCGGTCACCTAGCTCCGCCTACCTGTGTGGGGGCCTGGGGACCGCTGTCAGCTTCCTGAGTCAAGTGCACCACCCCAGGAAAGATCCTCCTTGAGCTCATGCTGGCTGTCAGGAAGACAACTTTCCACAAGGTAGCCCGGCTCATTTAAATACCTTTGAGTTTATTTTTAGTTTTCTTAAAAATGACTTCCAGAATGAAATTCCACAGCTATCACTGGGGGAAGGTGATTAAAGTTCTGTGACATGTTCCCGGGGAACCGGCCTGCGCTGACATCATGTGGGCAGACTCGCACTGGCATTGTTTTGTGCTTTTTTCTTTTTCTTTTTAATTTGTTTTTAATATTCCATACATTTCAAGCTTGGAGAGTCACAAGTCTGAGGATGCTGTAAGTGTGTTGTTTTCATCACTGGAAGAAAAGTCCCCCAAGAGCACAGGCGGGATCAGGAAAGGCACTATCTCTGATATCTCTGACCACCCCATCCCCATCTGGTGGTCTTCCTGTGAGTTTGGAAACCAGGGGAGGAGAAACGAATTTGCTCCTTTTTCTAATCTTTTTTTTAAGCACATTTTTTTATGTTTATTTATTTTTAAGAGACAGAGACAGAGACAGAGCATGAATGGGAGAGGGACAGAGAGAGAGGGAAACACAGAATCTGAAGCAGGCTCTGGGTTCCGAGCTGTCAGCACAGAGCCCGACACAGGGCTCGAACCCATGAACTGCAAGATCATGACCAGAGCCAAAGATGGATGCTTAACCGAGTGAGCCACTCTAGGGCCCCCACTTTTCCTAAATCTTATTTCCCAGGGTGGGGGTGGGGAGGGGGCCTTAGGGTGAGTGTCCCCATGAGGCCTGTCAGCCTCGCAGGAGTCACAGGAGAGGCAGGTCTGTGGCCCTCATCTGAGACAACAACATAAAAGTCATTGCCGTCATTGCGTTAAAGAATAGGGTTCAGTGCTGTGTGATGTGCTCACAGAGTTGTGCAACGCGGCCTCTGCCCACGTCTGGAACGTTCGCATCCACACGGAAAGGGCGGCTCCCTGTGAAATGATCAGGTGCAGGGGTTTCTTTCACAAGAGTCGGGGTGGGGGAAGGGCATACTTCAGACCAGGGCTGTCCAAGGGCTTGTGGACGGCTGAGGCTGAGGGGACACAGGGATCTGCTGTACTGTTCTCGAATACAGCATTGACGGTTTTATTGAAAGAGTAACAATAAGTGAGAGTTGGTGGTGTTCTAAAGGATTGATGGAACATTTAAAAATGAAACCGGAGTGCTTGGGTGGCTCAGTCGGTTAAGTGTCTTCATTTCAGCTCGAGCCATGATCTCATGGTTTGCGGGACTGAGCCCCACATCGGGGGGGGGGGGGGGCTTGACATTCTCTCTCTCCCTCTCCCCGCGTCCTTCCCCTGCTCTCTTTCTCTCTCTCTCTCTCAACAATAAATAAATAAATAAATAAATAAATAAATAAATAAAAAATAAAATACGTCATAACCTAATAAGATGAAAAATGAATGGAGAAGGTCTTAAGTGATGGCAGATCACGCAGTCCAGACGCCCCGAGCTCCTGGCTCCAGCCAGTGATGTGCAGTTGGTGACGGCCTCCCGTACGTGGACGGACACACTACATTCCCCCTGCTTTAAGGCCTCACTGAGCACTAAGGTACACACCAGCTCACACACACTCGGCGGTCCTGAAAGGCGGGAGGTGGTGCTCCAGCAAGCGCATATAGCACCCCAAGGGCCCGCTCTGTCTCCGGGAAATGCGTTGTCACTGAGGCCACGGGAGCACACTGTTTGCCCCCCTCTCCTCCAACCCCCATGGAGGACACCGCCAGATGCCTGCCCAGGCTCCATTCTGCCTCCTCCTCTTTACGATCAGAGTCCCCATGTTGCCGAGGGCTTCAATACATCCAGTTAAAAATTCTCCCCTCCTTCCCCTCCGTGCACGACAATGAGGCAGCCGCACAACCAACCCCAGGGAAGAAAGCTATCCTGTCTTCCGTGGAGCTGTTACTTTTCAACACGCTCAACCACCTGCTTTTCTTTTTTAAAGCACCGGAGGGTAAAAGTCACATGTCACAGATGCGGAGCAGGGAACTAGAACACTGGTGCTCAACTGGGGGTGATGTTGCAGCCCAGGTGACGGTATGCAATGTCTGGAGATGTTTTTGGTTTCCACGACACAGGCAGTGGGTGCTCCTGGCACCTAGCGGATGGAGGCCAGGGATGTTGTTCAACACCTTTCATGCACAGGGCAGCTCCCACAACACGGTCATCTGGTCTACCCAGGTCTTTGACGACACTGGTCAGTAACGCTAGACGTGAATTGTCTAACTCTGGCGTCTTGCATGTGAGGAAAATTAATTTGTTGGTTGAGCTGCTCATTTGGGGTTGCTGTTACCTTCAGCTGAAGCCTGTTCAAGTGATTTGCCCTGCTTTCATTCTTTTTGGGTTCCCAACTCTTCCGACCGTAAGAGTTTTCAGAGGGCTCCATCTCATCTGTAACGACTAGGACAAGCTCACTGAGGTGGCACGTGGTTTGGATAACTTCTATACATGCCCAGAGCTGGCATTAGTCTATGATGTCGTTCCTTTTTGTGCCCATGTCATACATTTCTCTGACCACAGCTCCTTCCAGAATCTTCTCCTTCCTCTTATTGCCATGAGAGGACACAGTAGGGGCCCTCCATCACCCTGCTGAACAGGAGGACCTCGTACAACAGGCTGGCTGGTTTCCACCATAAACAAGACACGGGAGTCCAGCAGTCAGGGTACAACATAAGGAGAAAACAAGCATGCGTAACCTCATCCTAGGAGATGAACTGCTATCCCTTTGTTGTAGTTTCTTCCAGATCTTCCCCCCTAAGTATATGTAGGAAACGCAGACTGTTTTCAAGGAAAATGGGCAGATTTTATGCTACTTTCAAAACTTTCCATTCGACACTACAGTGGGAACATCTTTCTGTGGGCAATGATCTCATCGAGTCAGTCTATTCTCATTCCTCCCCTCTCTCTGTCTCAACTCCAGGCTTAAAAAAGTCTCTCAGATACAGTTCAGATTAGAAGGCACTCTCAATGGACAGGGTGTCCTCATGTTTTTAGTTTTTATGTCCCTAATAGGAGAGGCTGGACTCCCAAGGTCACAGAGGCCCTCACCCTCCCAGGTTTCGAGCTTTGAAAACTACCATCACCCGAACTACAGCGTAAGCTTCGTGACGGAGTGACTCTGTCTGCACCTCTACCTCTCCAGTGCCTAGAACAGTGCCTGGCACAGAGTCAGTCCTCCACACAATCCTGAATGAGTGAATGAGTGAATGAATGAATGAATGAGAGAATGAACTAGAACACTATTTCCCTGAAGACAGGGATACATTTCCTTTTAAATTCTCTAAATGTAATACAGGCTAAACAATAAAATCATGGCCAAAGGTCTTCAGCCATAAGCATGGAGGGTTGACTTACACTGGGCATTTGAAGAAAACTGGGTGTCGGGTGTACGTTTCTAAGGGTTGAATCGACACCGAGAAGATTCGTGACCCGTTCCCCAGCACGCACTCTCAAGTTCCTCTAAGAGCAGGTGTCAGCCCTACTTCTTGCTCAGTAGCACTAGTGTGTGGTAAGGAAGGATAGGATCTCAAACGGGCTCCTTCTCCTTGTTAAAGAGCCTCCCTCAAAAACCTGTAAGAGAGTCAAAGTCTCGTACTGCCGTGCGTTTAAGTGAGTGGCTTTCTGGCCGGGTCTCTCCATGCGTGCCTATCACTCTCAGGGCTCACATTTACTGCTGAGAATCACCCGCTGGCAAAAGTGCTGAAAATTATGGGATAAATATCTAATATCTGGTAATGGGATATTCTCATATAGTAAAAACCTTAAATCTCTGGGCTCCCGTATCCCGCTTTTGGGTCAAGTTAATTGTATTAAGTAAATTCTCATAGCGCTAACGTTAATGTTCATAACATCTTTATGCTGCTTTTCAAAAATTAATTCATTCCTTCTGGACAGGAGATTTGTAGGCTCAGATCCTAAGAAAAGGGATTATATTCAGTGCCTTTGAGAGGTCCACTTACATTTGTATTTTTCCTGAAATAAATTAAGTTTGCCCGTGTTTGTTCCTGAGAGAAAAAAAAAATCTTAAAACACATCATGCTTATATCATTAAAAATTAAGATCCAGAGTATCTGTGAAATCCCCGAATCTTCAGAGGTTCTTCCTTATGAAAATTTAAGACTTTGTGCAGTAAACTGTCTGTTACAAATACATCCTTTGGACTGGGTATTCCCTATTGCTGAATCACAGTAAAGGAGATGCACTATTTACTCTCCAGCAGGAATTGACTTAATGCTCATTAACAAGGTCCTGCAGAATACAGTCCCATGGTCTCCTGATAAATGCACTGTGGCCTCGGTGGGTTTTTTTTCTCTCCTTCCCCTTCCTGCACCCAGGTACATACACAGCTACTTGTGCATATGACTCACCATGAGGCTAGATTCTGAGCTTATTAAAGGGAGCAGCCTTCCTTCTGTGCCTCTCTGTGCCCTGCAAATGACTGTGTATAAATAGAATAATTCATGAAGACATACAGACACGCCCCCTCCAGCCTATACCGACACTGTGCCCTCATCATCCAAGAAACACAACAGGGCAGGTCCTACCACTCGGAGACCACAGGTCCCTCTGCTCAGAGGAAAACACTGCAGAGACCCCCTGCCCGGTCGGACCCGTCTACACTGTAGCTTCATTTCCTACTGGTCTCGGAATGTTCCCGGCTCAAGCAGAACCAACACTGGGATCAGCGTCTGGATGTGCCACAAACTCTGTTTTTTTCCTGCAGCGTTAACAAAGTCCTCTACTCCCGCCTTATACCACCACACGTTTGTACTTGACAACGTCCTGGCTATGTTCCAGTGTCCCTTTGGTTCAAACGACACCCCCACAGACTCTTCCTGAGCTCCGCCGGATCCCCGCACGCCCACCCCACTGGGTCTCGGCAAAGTGCTCGCGATTCCTCAGGCCGTGTCAACTCTCCCAGGGTCCCTCCAGTCGGGAAGCGCCCGAGGGCAAGGGCCGGGTCTTATTTTTCTTTGCATCTGTTTTTTCATTTACTGACAAAATGAACAAATAAATGAACGAATGAGTGAAAGCAATTGATTTGGAGGAGGCAGAAGGATAGAAAAAACACGGAACTGGGAATCGTGAGGCCCGATGTACAAATGTGGGTAAGTTATCCAGCCTCCCTGGCCCACGCTCTTTCTATCTATGTAATGTAGGAACCCTACCAGGTGGTGTTCACGGCTCTTGGCTTCTCCAATCTTATAATTCCTTGGAGAAGTCCAGCAGCGCCATGTTGGAAGGATCTAGAAAACGGACGGGTTTGACAGACCTTCCTCACACATAAAACAGCCCCTTTGCTTGTACTTAGATGCAGAGGCTTAGCACTCACATATGGCCCATGTGCAACTCCAGAAATGGGACTTCTTTTTTTTTAATTTTTTTTTCAACGTTTATTTATTTTTGGGACAGAGAGAGACAGAGCATGAACGGGGGAGGGGCAGAGAGAGAGGGAGACACAGAATCGGAAACAGGCTCCAGGCTGTGAGCCATCAGCCCAGAGCCTGACGCGGGGCTCGAACTCCTGGACCGCGAGATCGTGACCTGGCTGAAGTCGGACGCTTAACCGACTGCGCCACCCAGGCGCCCCCAGAAATGGGACTTCTTATCCTGAATTCTTTTAAAACTTAAAAACCATTACATAGTTCAAGAAAACCTAACAACAAGGCAAGTTGGTGTATATGGACTACTCCAGGCATTTTTATTTCATAAATCAGTAAGATTACGTACCACTGAATTGTGTTTTCCTTATGTAAGATGGTTACCATCGCACTATAACCATTTTAATGTGTCTAGGCATTCAGAAGATAAAGGACGTCCATTTGAGAACAAAATAAATCTGAAATGTGTTTTTTGGGAGAGTGTGCTCATGCTTACACAAACGGGATAGGGACAGCGAGGAGAGAGAGAGAGAGAGAGAGAGAGAGAGAGAGAGAGAGAGAGAGAGAATCCCAAGCAGGTTCCATGCCGTCAGCACGGAGTCCAACATAGGACTCCATCCCACAACCCCGAGACCATGACCTGAGCCAACATCAAGAGTCGGGCGCTCAGATGCCTGAGCCACTCAGGTGCCCTGACAAATCTGAGTATTTTAGTTCTTTCTCCTACATCTTAAAATGCAGTTAGGGGCCACCGAACCTCAACTGTTTTGTATCAGGTTAAATAAAATTTCCCTAGAGGCCTTCAATGGGTGCCCAGCTTCTGGAACCACAGAAAGTTCTGGGTCTCTGCTTACACATGACTGAGTATGGACAGAGAATTCATGTCTCAACATTTTGTCCTCTCTGGTAAAATGACCCTCACCCAACTATAATTCATTCACTAAAATCACACTTGACCCCAAAGCACCATGGGCTCTGGGAAACGTCACTGAAGCTGGGCCCTGAGAACATCAGGATCTCTCTTAGGTCTAGCTCCTACAGCATCCCTGGGGTCACTGTCCTCCTACAGCATCCCCGAGGTCACTGTCCTACATACAATGACTTCCCTGAAAGGTCCCACGCAGATCTCTGTACTGACCTCCAGGCTGCTTCCACTGACCCTGCTGACATTAAAAAGCACTATCTTCTAAAGGAGTCTCAGGTTAACCTGCAGACCAGGGCCACCTGGCCTCGATGAAGAAGACAGATACGGCAAGTTCACGGATTTTTAACTGGCTGGTGCAGGCCATTTTCTGGGAGTCCTGAATGGGTCTCAACCCCTAAGTGAGATTTTATGGCTTATCTTCAGAACGAAGTCTCAGATGCAGAAGGAACAGAGACAATGAAAGTAAGATCTTCATCCTGCTTAAAGGACCACCTAGGGAAGGGTCCACATCATGGAGTTGGGATAAACCTACAGCCACTTCCCCACTGTGATACTAGCCATGTGACCCAAGTGATGCCCTACGCCTCAGTCTCTTCATATGCAAAATGGAAACACCACAGGCCACAACCCATTTCCATGACTGCCAAATGAGCTGATGTACAAACCACACCTCACCCGACGTCTGGCCAGAAAAGGGAACAGGTGGGAGGGGAGGGTGAGGACAAGGACGACGGCGGGAGGAGTTGAGGCAAGAAGAGGGGATCTCGACGGATGGCGCCTTCGCGGGGACTTTTTCCTTCCTTTAAAATGTCCGTAAAAGCAAACACATGCTGTGGGCACTTGTCTTGTCTTTGCTGTTGCTGGATCTTACACTGCTACGTGATGTCCCCAAACCCTCCTCTGGAACAAAACGGCGTGAATATTTCATTCTGTGCACCCATTTACTAACACTTTCTGGGCACTGCGCTAGGCATAGGGGTGTAGCCCTCAGCAAAATTATCATCAAGCCAATGAAAATAAACCAATGCGTTCTAAGCTAACGTTTACAATATGCCATATGTTATACACACAAGGTACAAGCCACCTCTTGTGTGTCTCTATAACCCCACATCATCATCTAGCCAACCAGAGTTCTGGGCCGATGCCTCACAATATTTATGAAGCGAAGGAAAGGTGCTATCCGGATCCTGCCTCACTGATTTACATTGTTTTCAGTAGTGTGGTCCATGCAGAAGTTGTTTTGTGCAATAATGGAATCCTTGAGCTACTGTGGTTGGAGAAATCGCTTCCAGAGATTAAGTTCCCACCCCAGAAGGAAAGTCCTTGAAAGACACGTTAGCAGAAGGTTTGCTAAGGTCATGAGCAAGCAGAGAAGGGGAGCCCCAGGTTCCCACCCACTGCTTACGTCCAGGGAGTTCACATGGAACCATCCTTAAACGTGGTAGGGTCACAGTCCGTGGTGGAGGTTTAGAACCTGATCTCCCAAAGGAACAGCAGAGAATGATCTCCCTTCCCGGTACAATTCACTCTGTCTCTCATGCGGGTGGATGGCAAGGAGGGAAGGTGAAGGAGTTCTTGTTCTTTTAAACTGTCTGGTACTCGTTCAAAAAAAGGGAGGAGGCAGGGGTTCTGGGCCAGTCTGAGGCTCTGTGGCAGAGGAAGGCCGGGAGTAAAGGCAGAGCGGAGACCTCTTTTTAGCTGTCGGTACGTGGCATCTTTTCCTGGACACTTACTGGCTGCTTCAAGGGGCTTCCCCAGGGACTGAGGCCATCCAGGAGCAAGGCTTCCAACAGCTCAAAGCATCACCACAGGGCGGTGCTAATGTGGCCACCGGTTCTGATGCCCCTCAGCCGGCAAATGAGCAGACTAGCTTTATTTGCAATCCGTTTGTTTACTTATTTGGAGATCGTAACCCAAAAGTATGTTTTAAAAACCCAACAATTTGACTTAAGGATGAACACTCAACCAAGGCACTTTAAGCCTGTTTTAATGTGAGGCGTCACTGGCGGGAGAGATGGCAAAAGAAACATCCTGGTTTGGTCGGGGGGGGGGTGGTGCCTGGGTGGCTCAGTCGGTTGAGCTTCTGACTTCGGCTCCGGTCAGGATCTCGGGGATCGTGAGTTCAAGCCCCACGTCGGGCTCGCTCCTGTCAGCACAGAGCCTGTTTGGGATCCTCTGTCCCCTTCTCTCTCTACCCCTCTCCGACTTGTGCTTTCTCAAAATATAAACATTTAAAAACAAAAAGAAGAAGACATCCCGGGAAAGACTGGTGTTGTGCTGCGTTTACTCCTCAGACCTCAGCCTGAAAAGTGCTTTCTCACCTGCTGACCGCAGACACCCTTTCTGTCCTCGGCTTACTGTGTGCACGTTCCCATGCAGATCGCTGGGGTTTACACACCAGGTGGGGCCTCACTTCTGAGGCAATTTAATGAGAGCAGATAAACAAAACGACTTCCTGGCCTCTGGCTACCACTGTAAAGTCTGTTGCCAGAGGTGAGACCCGGGCAGCCACGGGCGGAGTTGGGACAGACTGCCCGCTGGAATTCCTGACTCAGACGTCCCAAGCCCCACGCGGCCAGCTCGGGTCTCAGCACAAATCTACCAGCAGAGTGTGAGACTGGGAACAAACCCGGAAACGCATCTAAATCCTTTTAAAAGGCTTATCCCCCAACCTCACCCTTTTCAGGTTTGTCTGCTTATTTCTCGGGCATTTGTCTTTGCGCATCCGAACTGCGTTGAGGGAAGCACTTGGTGCCCCGAGGGGTCTGAGGAGCTAAGGGCAAATGCGAGGGGATAGACGCGGGGCTCACACTCGCCGGGCCCGGCCACTCTCAGGGGGCCGACCTTATGCCCTGGCATTTCTGCAGTGACCCTGAGGATGCCAGGCCAGCAGGAGGCCAGCAACAAGGGGCCGGAACCGCGTGCATCAGATGTAGCCGCGGGCCCTGCTGAAGAGCTGGGCTGCTCCCGAGACAGAACGCCAGAGGAGGATAAACCACCCAGGGGACACCGCCTTGCCCTGGCCAGACACTTCCAGACGCCCAGTGCACGAGGATTCAACCTCACAATGAGTACCTTAAGGCTCTCGCCAGATGTAAACGTTCCACTGAACTCTGGGCAAGTTCACAGAATCCCCAGGGGATATCTTCAGAGTAGGTCTGCCAGAACTCCTTTTTTTTTTTTTTTTTTAATTAAAAAATTTTTTTTGAAAGATTTATTCATTTTTGAGAGACAGAGAGAGACAGAGTGTGAGTGGGGCAGGGGCCCAGAGAGAGGGAGACACAGAATCTGAAGCAGGCTCTGAGCTGTCAGCACAGAGCCCGATGTAGGGCTCGAACCCACCAGTCATGAGATCACGACCTGAGCCGAAGTTGGATGCCTAACCGACTGAGCCACCCAGGCGCCCCAAGTCCAACAGAACTCTTTTAAAAAAAAAAATTTTTTTAACGTTTATTTATTTTTGAGACAGAGCATGAACGGGGGAGGGTCAGAGAGAGAGGGAGACACAAAATCCGAAACAGGCTCCAGGCTGTCAGCACAGAGCCCGACGCGGGGCTTGAACTCACAGACCGCGAGATCACGACCTGAGCCGAAGTCGGACGCTCAACCAACTGAGCCACCCAGGCGCCCCTCAACAGAACTCTTAAAGAAAGAGACTACTCCTGCCACTTGTTAGCTGTGTGGCCCAAGGCAAGCGACTTACCCTCCCTGATCCTGGGTACCCTTATCTGTAAAGCTGGGGTTAAGAGGAAGCACCAGACTACTTTTTGAATTTCTGGGGTTTGTTCCGTTTCCCCCTTCCTTCTGCTGGCGATGGGAGCCGCATGGAAGCATTTGGCCTGGGAGAGGTTAAAAATCTCACTCACTTGTTGGTTCCTTGCTTAGCAAAGGGTAGAGGTCCCCTTACATACGTCCTTACTTTGGAAACAGTTATTAATTTGGCTTTTTTTGGGTTTTGTTGCGGAAGGCTGCATGGCACCCGGGGCAGGGGGCAGGAGCGGGGCCGGCCGGGCACAGGGAAAGCCCTTTGCAGGACAGAGCTGCACCCCTCGCCTATCTTCTCAAGAGCAGGGAGGGTGCACGGGGGCCCCAAATACTCAGAGAACAGGTGGCTGAGTAAGGGTCTTCACCTCAGAAAGACAGTTTGTGCCGGGCCGGGGGCAGTAGGGGTGAGCCTGGCCCGTGTGTCGGGGCCTTGGATCTGAAAGTCTACGACCTCCTCAAGGTCCAAAAAGCCCAGATGCCAACGTGACTTTCCCATAACGCCCCCTATTTCCACTCCCGTGAGACACGGCGAGAGACTCCAGGAAAGATGGGCTCCGTGTCGGCCATGTGAAAACCACCAGGTGTTAGAAAGATCCGCCCCAGCACCCCGAACAGCCTCCTTCCTTCTACACGATACTCAGCTTAGAAACAGAGCACGGCACTCTGGCTACTCGGCCTGCCCAGGCCCCCAAACGTTTCCGACGCGAACGTGAGATCCACACAAAGTCTGAAGGCAACCTGACCCCTTTCCAGCCCCTCTGCCCCAATTCAGGTGATGGGGGTGCCACAGACACGAGCTCAACGGTCCACGACTGAAGCCACGGCATCAACGCAAGGCCACGTGGGTTTGGGAAGCCCCCCCCTCAGCAAGAGGCAAAGGGTGGCCTTCTGAAGAGGGAGGTGAGCTGCTTAGTTCTAGGTCCTTCATTTTTGGGGTGTGCTGTGCCCCCATCCCCCTCGTCATCAAGCAGCTCAGTGTTCGTGAACCTGGCAGAACGGAGCAGTGGCCGCGTCCACACGAGGAACGGACAGCATGCAGATGAGAGAAAACGGTGACCCTGGGATCATGGCAGGCCACCCCAACGCCGGGGGCGGGGGAGGGGGGTTAGCCTGGGAACAGATCAGGAAACAACGCAAAGCACTGAAAAGGCCACTGGCCTTTCCAGAGGACATGGGCTCGCCCTTATGCTTGTGTTGACCCCACGTGGCTAAAAGCTTTGTGGCTATTTGGGCCACGTGGAGACGAGGGCATCCACGTCCCTCCTCGGGTGGCTCTGTGCACACAAAGAACTTGGTAGAGTGTTGGGTGCATTTTGCGTATCATCAGTAAGTGGCAAATATAGAAGATGGGACTGGGTGAACCGTGTCAGAAGCCGTCCCCGGCGTTCTCGCCAGTGAAGGAGGAAACCAGAGTCAGGTATTGTCATTGTAGAGGGAGGTGTGATTCCTCGGAACGCCAAGAGTTACGACAAAGAAGCCTGGTTATTTTCCCACCAACCAGAAAGCCTGCTAGTCTAGGAGCTTCTCCAGAACACTCAGCTTCCTCCATCGCTGGGTCCGTTGCTGCACGGATTAATGTTTACGGAGACTCTGTCACAAGCCAGACTCTGATCCACGAGAGAAATGGAAGTCACTACCTTGCACTGACGGCCCCAAGAAGCTTCCGTCAAGGGCGAAGAAAACAAACGCCCGAAGTCACGATTAGACGGGCTGTGGACGGGATGGATGGGTCGCGGGGGATTATGCTCAATCATGCAAGAGAGCAACTGATTCACTTTTTATTAATTAAGAAGGTGATCAATGTTTGGAGAGACGTCAATGATAATTCATTAGCCTCTAGTAGGCTGACGTGGTTAAGGACTCTGTGGGATAAAGTAATTGAAACACCAAACGGTAATGTCAGGGCTTCTGTGAGGGTCACCGCGTTCACGGATGCGGAGTCTCTCATTAAGGGAACTTCCTGATTTGCTTTAAAACCACCATTCCGGAAGAAGCACGCAGAGGAATCTCCCCCCTTGGGCTCCGTAGACGGAGACTCAGGTAACTTCACAGGCTCTCTTGGTCTGATGGGAAGTGAATGAAAACCAGACTCGTGAGTCCTGGTCTGTGGGCGGCCGGGGTGAGAGGGTTCCTGCGTCTCCTGGACGGCACCGTCGGGCAGAGCGCCGCCCCACGCTTCGCCCAGCCTCGGACGGAGATCTGCCGAAGTAACGCACTGGCCTCGAGCCAGATCACTCCTCTGCACGTGTAGGTAAAGAGGGGCTGTGAAGAATCCTGGGGAAAAGTCCTTAAAAGCCTAGGGGCCCTGAAGCAGCCGTATCACATCCTGGAACACGTCTGTCAACCTCACCGAGGAGCCACAATTACATCTACATCTCACTCGAGATGCCCCTCTCAGGAGAACACAGTAGATGCACACGTGCGTGCGTGTGTGTATGTGTGTGTGTGCACGTACGTGCGTATACATATATATTTCCTAGATCCAAGGGGGAAAAAGCCCCGTCCTCTTGTGATGCAAACACACAGAGTTGGAGCGGACTTCACCCCAGTCAGGTCTGCGCCTCACTGCACACAGGCGGAGGGCGTTTAAGCTTCCCAGGGAGGCGAGGGGCACCTGTCAGAGGGGAAGAGGTTACGGGGTTCAGAGTGGGTCTCTCCCCGCTGGAGCAGCGGTGGCCCGGCTGAGCCTGCAGAGATGCGACGCCCCAGTCGAGAATTAAGTGATGGGGGCAGTGGGGTCCCTGCAGGCAGCAGCCCCGAGCGGTGTGCCCGGCTCCAAGTTGTGTGAGTCCCTCTGGAAGGGAAGCGTGGGGGGGGGCACCTCGGCCCCAGAAAATCGCTCCTCCCGATCCTGCCAAGAGGCTGTGTCCCCCGAGGCTGGGGACCCTAAGACGAGGCTTAGGGGACCCTAAGACGAGGATCCAGCGGGTGCTGTGATCAAAGTGGTAGAGAGTTCTCTCGCAGCCCGAGCAACCAATTCTACTTGGGAAAATCCAGACAGAACCTGTTTGGGATCAAGTCATAAAAGACGAGGGAAGGTTTCTGAAGCAGGGAAGCACACGTGTTTTTAAATGCAGAGAAGAACAGAGACGAGGGACTGAGCCACCCGGGTCCCTGACAGGGCAAGGACGCGCTGGGACAGAGCAGAGGGCCGGCAAGGAGGCAGGGAAGCCAGCAGGTGAGGAAAGCAGCGAGGCACGGTGAGGCAGAACATCCTGGACTTTCTGCTGCCTCCTCGGTCACCTTGGCAAAGCGATTTAGTTTCTTTGAGTCGGTGTTTCCTCATTTCTAAAGTAAAGATAAAAACTCCTACCTCCTCCGGTTCCAGAGAAGTTTAAAAGGAAGTAACCGAGGTATTTAATTCGCTACTGTTACTATTTCTGTTACTGTTGCTACTGTTGCTTCTAGTGGCATCGGCACTCAATGCTACAGTCTTTCCAGGGGTTCCCCCGAGCAAATCCCACAGGAGACATTTGAAGGACATTAGGCAGGTAATAGTTTTAGCTCAGATACTGCAAATGTCGAAGATGCATTAAGAATGGCATGGAACAGGGGCGCCTGGGTGGCTCAGTCGGTTGGGCGTCCGACTTGGGCTCAGGTCACGATCTCGCGGTTCGTGGGTTCGAGCCCCGTGTCAGGCTCTGTGCTGACGGCTCGGAGCCTGGAGCCTGCTTGGGATTCTGTGTCGCCCTCTCTCTCTCAGCTCCTCCCCCACTCATGCCCTGTCTCTCTCTGTCTCAAAAAAAAAAAAAAAAAAAAGTCAGGTGGCTGCTCCAACAGCCTCGGTCTCAGCTGACGGGAGCAATGGTGTGGACGGGTTTCACTGCTTTCAAAGAGTCTGAGGCATCACTGGCCTCTCGATACGAGACAACTGGCACTCTCTTCTCCTCAGGAAAAGTGGAATCTTAGAAACCACTACAAAAGAGAGAAAATTGGTGGTTTACACACACGTGCACTCTAATTACATCTCGTCTCTTTCTTATTTTATGTAATGACTTCAACTGATGACTGTTATTATCTTTACCTACTCAGTGAGACGCTGAAGAAGGCTTTTAGTCTTGGCAGTGTGTCCTTTCTGGGCATTTCCCTGGAGCGGCTGCCGGCCAATTGGTATCGGCTGTAGCAGATGACCTCTCGGGAACTTCCACTCCCTACAGCTCTGAGACTCGACGGTTTTGTCTGGAAGATGTGGCTTTTCAAAACGCAGCAGAAATACCCAAACCATTTTATACTTGAATTCCCCCTCTATCTCACCCCACGAGCTTTATAGATAAAAAAAAAACCCATCTGTGTTTTCAGAATAACAAAAGAGAAGAGGAAAAAGGAAATATGGAAATCCAGTGTCTTTGGGCCCCGTGCTCTGTCTCCAATTTCACCTTCTCAAACATATACTTTTCTGGTATCAACCAGCCAGCTGATATTTTCCTTCATTCAAAAGAAGCAATTTTCTCCAATTTTACAGTCTCTCCAGTATTGCATCCGAGAGACACAGAGGGCTCTCTGCTCACAAGTGGCTGGATTAATGGAGATGAGAGTAAACACAGAGATTCTGGAACCAGCCACCGTGGTCTTTCGCCACGTTCCAGCTCAAGCTGAACGGCCACGCGGAGGAAGAGTAAGCCGAGAAGGCTCCCGCCTGCAGCGAACCAGGCCCGCCTGGAGCTTCTGCCCATCAGCCCCGGGCGTGCCTGTGTCCTGAAGCCAGTGGCAGGGAGCGGCAGGTTCCCTGCGGGCTGCAGGTGGCCGTGGCTAGCTCAGAGCGCAGGGCACGAGCTCACCAGACCTTCGGCAAGGTTCCGTCCAGACCGCCCTCACAAGAGGCGAACGGGCTTCTCGAGAGTACGTGTGGCCTCGCGCTATTTGTGCAGGGGGACGATGCCGCGGACACAGAGAAGCCCGTTGCCGTTGTTTCCAAGTGCAAAAGCTGTTTGTATCCAAATATTACGCGCTCTTCCTGGCATCAGTCCGGAACAAGATTAGTAGGAGGACACCTGCCGGCAGAAGGGAGCGTGTGGCCACCGTGGGTAATTTCCCACGGACGCATTCTGCACCTGCTGCCACGGCAGGCAGGGAGGCTGGCTCTCCTAACGCGCTTTCTCGGTCTTCCTCGATGTCGCGCCACTGGGGTCTCCTCCTTTCTTCACCTGCCCTGGTCCCTTCCCGCCCCCCCCCCACCTCCCACCGCCACAGCACCAGGAGACTTTACAGCCCCTCAGCAATGTACACTTCCACATTTCTCCAAGCTAGTGGGGACACTCTCACCTAGCTTCATGCCTGGTCCTCCATATGTAAAGAGCATTTCCACTTAGTTACCTTTCGTCAACTCCTACTCTGAACTCCTCATCTAACCACAGAAACCAACTCCTTGCCAGTGGGACCGCCGTTCCGGTTAACCAGGCTTAAAACCTCCGAGTCATACCTGGCTGTCCTTCCTCCCATCCCTCCGTTCCTACTCAGCTGAACGTCCCACCATTTGTCCTTCGTGAAGGCTGTTTATACCTACCGTTTCCCCTCCGCTCACATGCTAACCTTCCAGCATGTGCAGGTGGGCCAAGTTGAGGCATGTTGATGTCATGGGACCCTATGCAGACATTAAGATGACGACAGAAATACGTATCTACTGCACGGAAATATGTTTAAGATCTGTTATAAACTTTCCCCCACTTAATACACTTAGTATCATCCCACATATTACATTACCTTCGAGGGTGAGCATAAAAATACACTAGCGGCTGTTTCTAGCCGGTAGAGTTACAGGTGAGTTTTAGCATCTTCTGAAGTTGTGTCCAACCCTGTTTTCTAATTTGCTACAAGAAATACATAATACGTATGTAATGAAAATAGTTGATACGACCCCTAAGCCTAAGCTGGATTTCACCCTGTCATCCGACTGTTCTAAAACCTTTAGTTCTGACAGCTCAAAGCTGACGCCCCCATTTCTCTAAATTTTACCCCATCTTATTTGCCCCCCCCCCAGGCGCCCGCAGACTCTGGCCCCACGTTCTGCTCTGCTGTTTCGTACTCTACTGCCCTCCTCTTCTGGCCTGACCTCGTTCGCGGCTCTCCCAGGCAGGCGCTGTTCCGTGCTGCCCGGGACGCCCTCCCCGCGGAGAGCGTATCTGGGTGATTCTCGCATCCAGGCCTCTGCCTGAAACCACTTCATCAGAAAAGCCTTCCAACCTTCCACGTGAAACACACGCCCCGCTGTGTTTCCTCATCTTTCAAACCAGGTTCTTTATCAGACGAGGGCGTGTGGAAGAAGAGCCACAAGGTGGCGCCACACCAGGGCCTGTGCTAGGTGTGGGGGTGCCGGGGGAATAAAAGGGGGTGAGTCCTACCCCCGTGGAGCTGACAGACACAGGGAAAGACAGACGTCGAATACGTAATTACACGCACGTGAAAAAGGTCAGCCAAGTCCAGGGTACAACAGAGCCTAAACGCAGAAGGCTAAGGCAGGACAGAAAAGACTGCTCGTGGAGTAAGGAGGAGGGCGGCTCTAAAAGCGCCACCCCTCGCAGGGCGGTGGTGGGAGAGCTGGGACCCAGAGAAGAGGGGGCGTGCTGGGCAGAAGGGGCGGCCGATGGAAGGAAGAACAAGGACTCTGGCAGCCATCAAAAGAAAACTCAAGTCAGCCCCGAGTAGGGAGAGCTGGGGAGACACCAAGGGGTGATGAAAAACCGAAGTCAGTGAGCGGGAAGCAAGCAGGGGCCTGATCCCAGAGCTCAAGAAACGGAGGGTCCCGGGGCCGGGACCGTGTGCTTCGTCCCAAGAGCGGTGGGGAGGCGGCCCGAGGTCTGTGAGGGGAGACGGGGGGAGGGCAGTGCGGTGCTGGACACGAGCACGTGAGGCGTCCAGCAGACATCCTCGTGGGTGACCACCTCTGTCAGGGGGACCCACGCACACGACGCTACAACACGCAGCGCAAGCCCATAGCTCAGCAGAGCGTTTGAGCTGCATACAGACCTGAAGCTCGCGGACCCACAACGGTAACCGCGGTCCCGGGCGTGAATGAGCTCCCCTAGGGGGCGCGGGCACACACCGAGAAGGAACGGGAGGTGTGAGGCTCCCGGACATCTGCAAGTCGGAAACGTAAAACCCCCACCCCAGTCGTTTCAGCGACCCCCTTCTCCTTGCAGGAGAGGCTGTCTCTGGGGAGCCCCTGGAGAGGCGTGCTCCTTCTGGTGGACCACTCCCGAATATGCCAGTGGCAGGCACGAGCCTACACGTCTGAGTCTCGATGGGCGCTCCCCACGTCAGGCAGAACCAGCAAGAGTTCTTGACGCATCAGCCAGAAGGTGGGAGAGACAGAGACGAGCCAAGGACGGCTCCGTGTTCTTCCGTCTGCTCTGCCAGGAGAATGCATACCCCATGCGCTGAATTGGGAGCAGCTGTGGATAAAGCAGGTGTGACTTTTTGGCTCGTGCGTGGAGCCGGGGCGCGTTGACCGAGAACGCCCATCCGGAGCTATCCAGCTGAAGGCTGTGATGTCCGTGAGACATCTGAGGACGGCTGGAGAGGTGCCGTGTGAACATACACACTTAGGAGGCATCAGTGGGGGATACTTAAGTCACAGAACTTGACGAAGACGCGGAGGGGGGAAGGGCAGATATTAAAAGGGGAGGACTGGAGGCTGAGCCCCGAGACCCACCGCCGTGGAAAGTCAGGGAGAAGAGCGACAAGCAGCAGAGGAGGCTGAGAAGGAGCCCCCGCAATGCTGAAATAAAGCCAAGAGAACAGGATGACCCATAGGTGGAGGGAGAAAGTTCACCCAGGTGGAGGGAGTGATCAGTCGTGCTAAATACCGCTAGTCCGTGAAGTAAGCTGAGGTCTGAGAAGTGACTGTGAGATGCAGTTGCCTGGAGGTCAGCGGCAACCGCACACAGGAGTCTCAGCGGGTGCTGGGGTGGGAAGCCTGACGCCCTCCCGTCAGGGAATCCCGGCGCAGCACATCAAGGGATCCACGAGGCTGAGAAGCGCAATGTGGTTAGCGGAGAAGGTGGAAGAACTCCCTCCGCTAAGTGAGTATGTGGAGAGACGGCACTGTGGCCCCCTCGAGGAGGTGCGTGCCTCTTCCTTTGTAGGGGGTGCCTGTTGCTCTGTCGGGGGTGCTCAGCATGTGCCTCTGGATGTCGTCCATTCTACTGATCCACATGGCTCATCTGGTTGCAACGACTATGTGAGGGCAGAGGATATGAAGGCGGTTGTACCCATCATTTTCAGAAAAGGTAGATTGAAACAAGTCTCTAGTATGAACATGAGTGAGGAGAAATTGAACTCTAACCTGATAAATTTTCTCCTGATAAATATAGTTTATTAGATTCTAGACTATTAACTCCAATATATTTTTTAATTTTTTTTAACGTTTATTTACTTTTGAGACAGAGAGAGACAGAGCATGAACGGGGGAGGGGCAGAGAGAGGGAGACACAGAATCTGAAACAGGCTCCAGGCTCTGAGCCGTCAGCCCAGAGCCCGATGCGGGGCTTGAACTCACGGACTGCGAGATCGTGACCTGAGCTGAAGTCGGACGCTTAACCGACTGAGCCACCCAGGCGCCCCTGTTAACTCCAATATTAAACCCAAGATACATTTGTTAACTTCAGTGGTTAAAACAGCAAGTCCCATTCTCCATGGGGCATTATACCATTTTCTTTATCACTTAGGTATTCTGTTAGTTCGACACCATGGGAAAAGGGATGCTAGAATGGAGAATTTAAGGGATGGCAAGAATTCTGAAATATTCACAACCTATAGTCTTGGATAGAACACACAATGTAGCTAGTGGGGTTGTGAAAGAACCTGTCTGGACACCGGAGACCTGGGTTCTATCCCATGTAGCACAGTGTATAAAAACCAGAGAGACCTAGGTTCCAGTCCAAATTTTGCTGCTTACTGACATTGATCAAGTCATTTAAACACCCTCAGCCTCAGTTTCCTGAGGAAATAAAATGGAAACAATGGTGGTTGTGAGAACTAAGTGATTTAATATGTGTAAAGCACTTAGCCTTGAGCATAAGATATGGGAAACCCCAGCAGATGATGATGGTGGTGGTGGTGATGATGGTGTTGGTGATGATGATGATGAGGGTGATGATGAGGGTGATGATGAGGATGGTGATGATGGTGGTCATGATGGTGATGGTGGTGGCGGTGACAATGATGATGATGGTGGTGATGATGGTGATGATGATGGTGATGATGGTGATGATGGTGATGATGGTGATGATGATGGTGATGATGATGGTGATGATGAAGGTGATGATGAGCATGGTGATGATGGTGGTCATGATGGTGATCATGGAGGTGGTGATGGTGATGATGGTGGTCATGATGGTGATGGTGGTGGTGACAATGATGATGATGATGGAGATGATGGTGATGATGAGGGTGATGATGAGGATGGTGATGATGGTGATCGTGGAGGTGGTGATGGTGGTGATGGTGGTCATGATGGTGATGGTGGTGGTGACAATGATGATGATGATGATGGAGATGAGGGTGATGATGAGGGTGATGATGAGGGTGATGATGAGGATGGTGATGATGGTGATCGTGGTGGTCATGATGGTGATGGTGATAATGGTGCTGGTGGTCATGATGATGATAGTGGTGGTGACAATGATGATGATGATGGAGATGATGGTGATGATGAGGGTGATGATGAGGGTGATGATGAGGATGGTGATGATGGTGATCGTGGAGGTAGTGATGATGATGGTGGTCATGATGGTGATGGTGGTGGTGACAATGATGATGATGATGGAGATGAGGGTGATGATGAGGGTGATGATGAGGGTGATGATGAGGGTGATGATGAGGATGGTGATGATGGTGGTGGTGACGGTGATGGTGATGATGATGGTGATGTGATGGTGATGATGATGATGTGATATGTGATGATGATGTTGGTGATGATGATGAATTAGAGAAGAGGAGCAGACAGAGGAGAAAGGAAGAGGAGATGAAGGAGACTGTAGCTGTGATGGTGGGGATAGACAGTGGTCGTGACAGGGGCAACTCCCAAGTCTACCCGTAAGAAATAGTTCCCTGACCCAGAACTTTGCCTGCTGCACAACAGGCACTCAGTAAACACTAACTGAATGAAGCAGTGCTCTGATAATTTCTAGAGCTCACCCAGCTCCACATCATTCAATAATCCTGTGAATGTCATAATCTTTCCTGGATCTCAACATTTAAACTTGTGATATTAACAAAATGAGGGGCACCTGGTTGGCTCAGTCGGTTAAGTGTCCAACTTGGGCTCGGGTCATGGTCTTGCGGTTTGTGGGTTTGAGCCCCACGTCGGGCTCTGTGCCGACAGCTCAGAGACTGGAGCCCATTTCGGATTCTGTGTCTCCCTCTCTCTGCCCCTCTCCCTCTTGCGCTCTGTTTCTCTCTCTCTCTCTCTCTCTCTCTCTCTCTCTCTCTCTCTCTCTCTCTCAAAAATAAACATTAAAGGGGTGCCTGGGTGGCTCAGTCGGTTAAGTGTCTGACTTCAACTCAGGTCATGATCTTGCTGTTTGTGAGTTCGAGCCCTGTGTCAGGCTCTGTGCTGACAGCTTGAAGCCTGGAGCCTGCTTTAGATTCTGTGCCTCTCTCTCTCCCTCCCCCCCCTCTGCCCCTCCCCCACTCACACTCTGTCTCTCTCTCAAAAATAAATAAACATTAAAAAATTTTACAAAAGAATGAATTATTTATGGTACTTGTGAAAAATCAATTATAAACAATCACTGCAAAGCTGCTTCATTCATTTTAAGCTACTGAATTTTAGGGAACAGGAAGAAAGGGAGTGATCAGGAGGAGAAATGAATGAAAGCATAGTGTAGGGGGGACAGCTAAGAGTCACGTGCAGGGAAGAACAATCATGTTCCCTTACACTCTGGATGGTGCCTGCTCTTTGGGGAGACCGGGCCACCTGCTTACTATGCAGCAAAACATCAAGCTCAATGTGCACATTTATAAAGGAAGAGTACTCCTAAGAAAGCTCCTGGACACCAAAGCCATGCTTGTTTAGAACTGTAGGTGGTCTTCATGAATAGAATTAACCTGCCAAATAGGCAGGCGGGGCATTTTCTGCTGGGCATGAGGCCACTTCTCAGTTGCTTGTATTAACGCCCAACTTTGTGGATAAGGAAATGTTGGCTTGTTTCCTCCGGCCAGAGAGCCAGCACACCTCTGGAAGAGCTCCACTCATCTGCAGTGTGAACTAGCTCATGAGATACAAACTCCTTACGACCAACACAGTTCCAGCAGAAACTCACCTGCTCTTGTGGCTCCAGATCTCTGCTTACTTATTTTTTATTTTCATTGTTTTGCTTACAGAAAGCTGAGTGAGGACAAGTCAGCAACTATGGGCACCCTAACAAACAGATATAGGTATATTATTTTAGGACTTCATGGAGTCTTTTCAGGGCTCCCTCTGACCTGCTCTGAGCCCCATAACTCTAGTTCTGTGTTCCTCATCTCCAACTTGTTTTATCCCTAGATTCTGCCTCTCTCCCAACTGTTCTGCCTCTCTCCCTCCCTTCCTTTCTCTCTTCCTTTCTCTCCAGTTGCTTTTCTTCGTGACCCATGGAGACTGTCTCTCAGCTAATCTTTGGTTTTCCCATTCAAGGTCTAGCACATTCTAGACTGACATTACAGAGTCTATTCTCTGCTTTCTATAGTTAGTTAACTCCTAGCCATTCTTGAAGACTAAGTTTCCTCACCATCTGTGACATGCCTTCTCTGTGCATTTTGTGTCGGAATCACCACTGGTCACTCATTGTTTGTTCTGTTTCTCGAATATGGCTTTACACTCATTAAGAAGAGAGTAATCACCTTTCATTCCCAAGATTGGGCACGGAGCGTGTTACTTTCCACCTGCCTATGCCACGGGCAAACACAGACTGAAACCAGGTGCTAGATCTCCCTCAGAACCAAAGACAAAATTACTTCCTTCATCAAACAAAAAGACCCTGGCTCTGTCCATGTTTGGGATTTCTGTGATCACCCGCCCCCCCCACACACACACCTGCTATTCCCAGCACGCTGCTGTCATTTCTCCCCAATTTCTCTGTAGAAAATACATTCCCTCTGGGATGCATCTACTTCTCTCCATTTTAAATAAGCCAATCTGAGGATCAGACACGAATACTTGACGACAGAAGAAAAGCTATAGCTCTAGTAGGAGACTAATGGCCAAGAGTTGTTGCTAGTTGATTTTTGAGAGTTTGCGAAGCATGAGAAGCATCTGAGAGGCAGTGTGACAGCAAGAGAGCACAATAACACGGTGTCACTCAACAAGACAGCGGTGGGAAGGGCACTAAATGGGAAGTCAGGAGACAGGCCTCCAAATACATCTGTGGCAACAGCGAGCTCTGTGACCTCAAAAAAAACCCCCACTTAACCTCCCTGGGCCTCGTTTATTATAAAAGCCAGATTTGAACTAGACCTCGAGCGTTCCACCAGAAAAGCTCTTTGATCTGAGGATTAATTTTCAAGCGCATCCCGTGGAGGCTCCGTCAGTGAAAACATCTGCGGAGATAACGGGAGAGGGGCGCGGACTGGACTGCTTCAGGGGAGGGAAGAAAGCCCTCAGAGGATGGTGCAGGTCATTCCTACCTTCCCTCCCATGACTGAGCTCTAAAATTAGCTCAGCCCCAACTAGATGAAATGGATTGTGTCCTGGACCAAAAACTGCATCACGAACGTACTGCCGTTTGCCTCCAATTCTGTTTTGTTGTTTTAAAACTCTCCCCAAGCAAGACGCGTAGATTACATCCAGACTGACGTTCCAGAGGAGAATGAATTTAGCTGCACATGTGCACCAGGCTCCACAGTTCATTGGAGGCACTCGGGAAGAATCCTTGGAGTTCCCTTCGGCCCCTCTATCCAGTGGGGAGTGAAAGCAGGGGCCGTACAACAGGGAATAAAGAACACGGAGAAGGAGGAACGCGCAGCTGTGTCTCTGCCTCTTCCTGTTGCTTAGCAACACCTCCCATCTCCATCTGAGAAATAATGATTCAGGGAGGTGACGCAGAGGACCCATTTCTCACGAAGGCACAGACCCATTTTACCAGCTACACATTTTCTTAGAATGATAATAAGATGATTATCACAGCAAGATCTCTGCACACCACCTCTACAGCCAGAGAGAGAAGGTGACAGGCTAGCTACCAAACCCAAGCTAGGGAAGAGGAGCTTCCCGTGCACACGCAGGGCTCAGGACTCACCGCTTATCCACTTGGCCTCGGGGTCATGAATTTTGAAATCATCACTGAAGAGATCTTCCACTGTGACCTTCTTCTTCTGAGACAGACTATTATCTTCCGCTAGAAAAGAACATGGCAAATAGTTGAGCCTTTTATTTGTCGGTAGAAAGAGAGGACCGTAAAGCATTCTGGTTGTCATTCAGAACTAGCACGTATGGTAAAACATATACTTTTGACACATAACATAAAGGCTGAACGAAGGCCAGTCATGCTTTTTGTTTTCAATTAAAATATCAACAGCCGCGGTGAGGAGACCATGATGCAGGAAAATGGCACCCTTTCTCTCCCTCTACTTGAACACATAAATGATCATATTTCTTAGCAACGGAGGTCAACGTTTCAAGACTGATTTATGAACAACAAGGTGGGAATGGTCAAGAGAGGAAGGAACAAATGTCCAGAATGGATCTCAACTTTATTAAATGCCAACGACTGGGAGCACGTTGGGTGCTGGGGATGAAAAGGCAGGGAACATCTCTTAGGTATTTATTCTCCACATGCCTCGCTTGTCCCTGGCTGTCTCTGGGCTGCGAATCAGTTCCTGTTCAGACAGGCTCACACCTCAAATGTCTGTGTGCACACTACCAGATTCTGCCTTGCTTCATCTCGATCACTTGGCAGTAAGCACATGAGATGAGCCTTGAAGGTACTAATCTAATATCCATCCCAAGAGGAGATGTTTAGTTAATGGCACCAGTGGGTGAGACTGTAGAAATCTGGCGATGTCTGTCCTATTTCCCGAGGTCGAAGCCAACAGATTAAACCCACAAGGATAGCACCCCAAACCACTCTCACTTCTGTTATACTGGTAACATTATGAACCATTTCTGATGTGCGTCATCCATCTAGAATTAGGCACTTCCGTTCCTGCCTTCCCGAATAGAAGGTGCCAACTTTGGGGGGCACTTCTCTTGAAGACTTGGGGCCCTCAGCCATGAGTTCTATGTTGTGCTGGTGGGTGCGGCTGTCCTCAGTGCCAACCAAGGTGTTTGGTGTGTGTGTGCATCCTATGTGAGGTGGTTCCAGATCCACATTGGTTTTACATTTTCGTGTCTGGTTGTCATGTCTGCCTTTCTTTGCAACTTCTGCCTGTTGAACCAGCTTCCACTGTGTGGGCTGTGACGGAACATGCCCTCAACAGTGCCCTCTGCCTCTTTTAATTTTCTGTTTCCAGATCTGTGGCAGGTTGGGAAAACAACAAGGATTTTTGTTAGATGACATAACATGAATAAATACCCTCTGAATGAAATCCTCGAAGCTTCTTGTAGGATGCTAGTGCACAGATTGTTTTTTTTAATTTTTAAATGTTTATTTGTTTTATTTTTGAGAGAGAGCACGTGTGTGCGAGCGGGAAGCGGGGGGCGGGGAGACAGAGAGAGAGAGAGAGAGAGAGAGAGAGAGAATCTCAAGCAGGCTCTGTGCTGTCAGGGCAGAGCCTGAAGCGGGGCTCAAACCCACGAACCATGACCGAAGCCAAAATCAAGAGTCAGACATTTAACCACCTGAGCCACCCGGGTGCCCCATCTAGCACATAGGTTTTATTACATCTCCTATATGGTTTCTTTCTTTTGGCCTCTTTGGATGTTATCGATTACTGAAGTTGTCAGAAAAGTCATGTGTTACTTTGTGCATTGACTGATTTCTTGAATATCACAGAGGACTAATGTGTGTAAAAGTCCTTCGAAAATTACAGAATGATACCTTTCAAAGTGGCCTTCTCATTAAACCTGAGTGTATGTGGAGCTCTCCCCGGTGCTGAACAAAACATGTTAAACTAAACCCAATTCTCCCCTGTAGGACCTTTCCATCTGCAACTGAAGCAGCCCCGGAAAAAGACACAAATACGGTGCATTTCAGTATGAAAAACAAACAATAAATGAACATTTTAAAGACAACCGGACATCGATCTAGTGAAGTTATACTTTGGTCCAGTGATTAAGAAACATATTTGCAACTAGTTGATGAATAGGTCCTGGAGATCTAATGCACAGTATATGGAATATAGACAATAATCCTGTATTATAAACATAAAAATTGCTAAGGGATTAGATCTTAATTATTCCCACTGAAAAAAATAAATGATAATTTTGTGACCTGACAAAGGTATCAGCTAACTCTTCAAAGGCAATCATATTGCAATATATAAATGTATCAAATCAACAAGTTGCACACTTTAAACTTACACAATGGTACATGTCAACTATATTTCAAAAAAAGATTAAAACAATAAAGCAAAAACTAAGCATAGAAATTTCTGAAGCACATAGTCAGGAAAGAAACAGTCCTATTAAAGCTTAAACTTTATCTGAGTAAACTTCGCTATTGTAGGATGATTCTAGCTCACCTTTTGAAGTAACCATGCATCTCATGAGAAGAGAGTATAAGGCTGCAATTTACACAAACTTTGGGAAAAAGATGAAAAAGGTAGACAATTCACTTTCTGAAAAATCCCTCTTTTTACAAACCACTGTTCTATTAATCTAAAAATGCGTTTCACTTTTTTAAAAACTATTGCTTTGTTTTTAAATTTTTGTAATGTGTATTTATTTTTGAGAGAGAGAGAGAAACAGAGCGTGAGCAGGGGAGGAGCGGAGAGAGACGGAGACACAGAATCTGAAGCGGGCTCCAGGCTCTGAGCTGTCAGCACAGAGCCCGACACGGGGCTCGAATTCACAAACCACGAGATCACGACCCGAGCTGAAGTCGGACGCCCAACTGACCGAGCCACCCAGGTGCCCCACTGTTGCTTTGTTTTTAAAAGGTATTTTAACATCATGACTTTTACCTAGGACAGTTTGTGGTGAAGGCGTTGTGATGTACGCCATGAAACTGCTCTGGTGACACCAGGACACTGGACTCTGTCAGGGATCAGTTCTGACTCCTTAAGATGCTCCCCGCTGGCCTCTCTGGACCTTGATGGCTTGTTCACATATTCGGCTGCTATCTAATGAAATCACTGAGTAGTACTTTGATGCATTTCAAAGATCCTTTGAGGTGGTGACAAGCATGCACGACTGTCACGCCCCAGGAACCAGCCTGAGCCTGAGGAATCACAAGGGAAGACTTTATGGAACTCAGAGAGCCACAATGTTGCAAGAGCGTCAGTGCTGAGAGGAGGGAGGCTGGCCCTGAGGAGGGAGAATGAAATGGGAGGAACTCTGGAGAGAATTCCCCGAGGAAAGCGCCTGCTAGCCCAGATAAAGACACAAAAGAAGAACTTTCGAGCTAGAAGAAAGGCAAGGGCATGAAGGTATCAGTGAACGCGGCATTCTCAGGAAATCGTGCGTGCTGTTGTTGGTGCAGGAGACAGTGTGACGGAAATATCGAGAGACGAAGGCAGAGTCTCTTATTACATTTGATATTCTGAAATTTCACGAGAAAATGTCCACTTGTGGGGAGGCTGGGTGGCTCAGTCGGTTGAGCATCCGGCTCTTGGCTTGGGCTCAGGTCATGATCTCCGGGTTGCTGGGATTAAGCCCCTGGCAGGGCTCTGCGCTGACAATGCGGAGCCTGCTTGGGATTCTCTGTCTCCCTCTCTGTCCCTCCCCCCCCCCCCACCCTCTCTCTATCTCTCTCTCTCAAAATAAATAAACATTAAAAATAAGATAAAAAACAAATAACAAAAAAAAGGAAAGAAAATGTCTACTTGTGGATTTTATTTAAAAATCATGCTTACCACCCAATAACGTTATCAGTCTAAGAATCACTTTCTCCTTATCAGGAAGGCTGTAGTGATGATCTCATTTAATACTATTTCTCCTTCAACCTAGCCCTCCCTTCCAGGGTGCGGACGGACCCTGTGTGAGAGCTGTGGGGTCCCACCACCACCTCCCTGGTGTTTTCTCCGTGTTTCCCACATTTTTATTTCTTTGGGGGCATTTGCATGATTTCTTCCATTCGATTTTCCACCTTGTTACTGTTTTTAGCATTATTTAGAGAGCTTCATCCTGCAACTGACTTTTAAAATTTCAAACAATTACATTTTAGTTTCTATTATTCCTAAACAGCTCCTTTTCTTTCTTTTTTTTTTTTTAATTTTTTTTCAACGTTTATTTATTTTTGGGACAGAGAGAGACAGAGCTTGAATGGGGGAGGGGCAGAGAGAGAGGGAGACACAGAATCGGAAACAGGCTCCAGGCTCCGAGCCATCAGCCCAGAGCCTGACGCGGGGCTCGAACCCCCGGACCGCGAGATCGTGACCTGGCTGAAGTCGGACGCTTAACCGACTGCGCCACCCAGGCGCCCCTGTTTATTTATTTTTGAGAGAGAGCAGAGCATCAGCAGGGGAGGGGCAGAGGGAGGAGACACAGAATCGGAAACAGGCTCCAGGCTCTGAGCCATCAGCCCAGAGCCCGACGCGGGGCTCGAACTCACGGACCGCGAGATCGTGACCTGGCTGAAGTCGGACGCTTAACCGACTGCGCCACCCAGGCGCCCCTGTATTCTTTATTTTAATTAAAAAAATTTTTTTTAAATGTTTATTTTTGAGGGAGAGAGACACAGCACGAGCAGGGCCGGGGCAGAGAGAGAGGGAGACACAGAGACAGAATCTGAAGCAGGCTCCAGGCTCTGAGCCATCAGCCCAGAGCCCGACGCGGGGCTCGAACTCACGGACCGCGAGATCGTGACCTGGCTGAAGTCGGACGCTTAACCGACTGCGCCACCCAGGCGCCCCTAAACAGCTCCTTTTCAAGATCATCTACTCTTCTAGTTGTAAGCTCCTCTATCACATTGATAATTTTTTTTAAACCTAAAATGTCATTTTCTGATTGCCCTATTCATTTATATTTCTTTGGACTTAAGTTCTCGTGTGTGTTAAGCTGGTGTTCTGCTTTGTAGGGGATAGTTTCTGGGGGTCCTTGTATTTCTTAGTAGTAAGCTTCTGCCCTGAAAGTGTCCTGGGTCACGAGAGACCCTTGGTGGCGTGGTTGTGGTCAATGTCCTGGGCACTTTGAGGCTCTGTCTGGGCCCCGTGTGGCCATTTGGGCTGGACCTGGGCAGCCCTACGTGGCTGATGTGATTCAAGAGCCTCTGAACACGAACCCAGTTTTCAGGCAGGATGCACTTGTCCCGTCCCTGGCCCCTCACGAACACCAATATCCTAGCCCCTCCTGTTGGATCGGACGTCATTCTCTGCCCCTTGAGGGTGGCAGGAGTTTGGTCTTACTTGGTACTTTAGGTTTTTGCCTGGTCCTTCTTTCGAAGACCTTTTCTGCTCCAGGTATATACAACACTCTTGTTTTTGAGTGCGGCTACATTTTTATTTATTTTCTCTCATCTCTACTTGTTTCAACCCAAAAGGGAAAGACTTCTGTGCTCAATCGGACATCTTAAACCAGAAGTCAACATGCAAATGGAGATACACGAAGTGGCCCGTGGCTCTTCCGGATTGGCTTTCACCCCTAAGGCAACTTGGGGATGAATTTCATTTAGCCCCAGAGTCAGATGACCACGTAGCACTTGCAAAGCACGTGGCATCCCAGTCAGCTCACTGGCATGCAAAGGCACGCCATAGTCTGTAGCGAGGCTGTTGTTATCTTTATGTAGGTCAGAATATAATGCAAATTTCTCAGGTCCCTTTCCTTTCCTGGTGCTTGTTAAACAGTTATGTTGTTAAGCAGCACAATTACCGGAGAACATTTTGGAATGTTCCTTAGAGATTTTTAAAATTAGAAATAAATTCCACCACCCTACAATGGATTAATGGGAAGCATAACCTCTTGAGGTTTTCAATCACTGCAAGCAGAGGTCGGCTGCTGACAAACCCAATTTAGGAACAAAGAAAATCTACGCGATTAGTCAGAGTCTCTTGTTCCTTCTGCTTGTGTTAGAAACTGGAATAACTAACCACTCGAAAAATGCTTGGCAGTCTGGGGAGGACACTGATGGTTTTCACTCTTGATCCTTTAAGAAAGAGGAGGAAGGAAGGCCATGTTCCAGAAGGCAGACCTGAGCTACTGAGTGGTTACATGGCTTCTCCGAAGATGGGTGGGGAGTTAGCCAAGCTGCATTAACCACATTCGCAGGGAAATGTGAACACTGACATTATTCACAGATTCCGGCTTATGTACACCTATTCCAGAAGCGGGATGCTAATTAAATTATAAAATACAGAAAACCTCAGGCAGGTAATGCTAATGAGAAAACACTATGTTCTCCAGGTTAAAAAAAAAAATTCCATAAATAAAGGAAAAGTTTACAAAGCCATTCTTACGGACGTATTTCCTTCATTGAAAAAACGTAGCCTCCACATCAGAACGACAAGAAGCACAACAACAATGGCCCACGGCGACGTGTGATGTGGCAGGGGTCGAGTGTAGGGTTTTCAAACTCCAAGGAGACAAAGACTGTGGACAGCCGGACACAGCTCCTCGGAGGAGGCAGATCTCAACCTGAGCACAGAGTCAAAGTACCCTGGGTGTTTAGAAGAAGTCACTGTGAACACGTGCATGTCATTTCTATAGAAGATGATAATAGTTGTTTGCTTTCATACACACATCAGAAGAACGTGAGGGAATCCCGTCCGTGTTTCAAACTCTGAGCCATTACCTCCCAAGTTCCAATGATACAGCTTTTGCTTCACGGCAAATTCCTGCTGCTTGCTTCATTACTGACGAACCCAATGTGGACAGCTGCTTAGGACAAGGAAAAGACTACGAAAACACAAGCAGCCAGCACGTTAGCTGAGCGGGTGCTCTGCGTCGGGCACTAGTAGATGCTGGAATCAACAGTTCCGGTTAGACTTTTCCTTCTCTTGCAAAGAAGTGCGATCGATGCTATCTACTGGAGATGATACTCCTACTCCCTTGGGATGCTTATCATAATGAAGGAAGAAATGTAGTCGTGCTTCATGATCAACAACTTAGAACGATGAAATCTGAACCAGGGAACATGTCTACAGGTTGCAGTATGGATCACGCCTGGAGTCTTAGCGTTAACTTGTTGAGGTGGCTTGGATGATGATATTTGGGACTTTGGAGCTGATGAGACTTTGGAACTTGAGTTGATGTTGTAAGCATGGGACTTCTGCAGACCTTAGGGTGGAGAGAACGTGCTTTGTATGTGGGACGGATGTGAATCTTTAAGGGCTGGAGGTCAGACTGTATACGCAAAATAATGGTCCCTAACGATATCCATGAGTACTGGTTATGGACTGAATGGCACCCCCCTCCCATTCATATGCTGAAGACTTAACCCCCAATGTGACTATACCTGGAGATAGAGCCCCAAAAGAGTCATTAAAGTTAGATAAGATCATAAAGATGGGGCTCTATTTCAACAGGACCAGAATCCTTGTAAGGAAAGGGGAAGAGACAGCGGAGGTCTCTCTCCCTCCCTCCCTCCCTCCCTCTCTCTCTCTCTCTCTCTCTCTCTCTCTGTCTGTCTCTCTGTATGCAGACAAAAAGCAATGTGAGATATAGTGAGAAATTCTGCCAGCCAGAATGAGAGGTCTCCCTAGAAACCAACTCTGCTGGCATTTGGTCTTGGGCTTAAAGACTCGAGAACTATGAGAAAATAAATTTCTGTTGTTTAAGCCACTTGGTGTGTGGTACTTTATTATGCCAGCCTGAGCCTGCTAACACAACTGATATTTTCAAAATTTTAACTTCCAACTTTTTGTTGCTAGTACACAAAAACACAGCATTTATAGATCTGGTATCCTGTACCCTTTCTTTCTTTTTTAAAAAGTTTATTCACTTATTTTGAGAGAGAGAAAGAGGGAGAGGGAGAGGGAGGGAGGGAGGGAGGGAGAGAATGCATGTGGGAGGGGCAGAGAGAAAGGGAGAAAGAGAGAATCCCAAACAGGCTCCACACTGTCGGCACAGAACCTGACGCAGGGCTTGAACCCATGAACCATGAGATTGTGACCTGAGCTGAAACCAAGAGTCAGACGCTCAACCCACTGAGCCACCCAGGTGCCCCACTCTGCAACCTTTCTAAACCGACCCGTTTGTTTGACGAGCACATCCTATACAGGCATTCATTTTGTCTTCAATAAGAAGAGTTTTACTTGTTCCTTTCAAATAGAAATAATCCATTAGAATTGCCAAGAAACTGGTTCGTTTAAGAAAGTCAAGGTCCAAGTAGCAGTAAGGTAAATTGTAGCTACTGATGGGTTTGGAGGAATGAGAGTTCACTTGGCCTGAATGCCTCCAGACAAACTGTGGATGTTTTCGGTGAGTGTTCCATTTTCCAATAAACTTGTTATTGTTTGGTGGGAGATTTAGTAACGTGAGAAAGGAGGCTGCAAACATTGCCCAAAGCTGAGAGGAAGAATGGGAGGAGCCCGGGTGGCCGGGGAGGGGGTGGTCAGGTGTGCAAACTTCCCCATCTCAGCCAGTGAGAGGTCAAGACATTCCACTTAAGGTCAGAGGAATAAGACACGTATACAGAAAGACGTTTTCATATGAAGTTATGAAAGAACCTTATAAAGGACTTAAAAATAACCTCAAAGGTCTCACAACAGAGTGAAGAGAGGAGGCGGGAGGCACGTAAGTGAGCGACGTTCTTCACTTTACCAGGAGTCATCTGTCAATATAGATAGATAAGCACACAACCAAGAATCACAGGAATAGGGTGTCCGGGTGGCTCAGTCGGTTGAGTGTCCGACTCTTGGTTTCAGCTCAGGGCATGATCTCACAGTTTGTGAGTTCAAGCCCTGCGTTGGGCTCTGTGCTGTGAGTGCGGAGCCTGCTTGGGGTTCTCTCCCTCCTTCTCTCTCTCTCTCTGCCCCTCCCCTGCTCATTCTCTCTCTCTCTTTCTCTCTCTCTCTCTCTCTCTCAAAAAACAAAATACATAAACTTAAAAAAAAGAATCACAGGAATAAACATCAGAAACACTAAAATCCGAATTGGTAAAATGTAATGATGAACGGTCTCTAGAGACTGGTTGTAGAATTGAGAGTCCAAAAAAGAGTATTATTATTAGTTTGATTTCGGTTGAGCATTTACTAGCTTCTCCACCGTCCATTTTTTCTTAATCATTAATGAAGTCACAATCTGATCGTAAGCATCCACTCACACCTGAACCCAGCGTCGGCGCTGGCGTGCGTCTTCACGATGCACCAACCCCACGGCCGGCTAATTTAACCTTCCCAGATGGCGGTGCAGTTTGCCCTGTGAGCAAAGATGTGCAGTGCTCCCGACAGAGAGACGGTGGCTGGAGCGAGCCCTCACCGGTGCAGCTAGAGGACAGTTGGGGGACCCCAAGGGCCCATGTCCCAGGAGCACAATGCCATAGACACATTTGGAGGCACGCTATTCCAGAAATCCTCATCACCTGCCACACGGAACATAGTTTGGCTACTTGAATTTTATTGGCTTCGCTGATTGATCTGTATTTAACTTGGCTCCTGTCAATTTTATGGGAGCTGTAAGTGGAACTCGCATCTGTGTCATGCATGTGAGTAAGATAATAGACATCAGTTAAGCCAATGCAGGGGATGGGTGTTGTCCTTTCCTCTCTATATTTTAAAAACTGCAATACATGTCCCCAGATGTGAATGCATTTCAGTTCCTTCTCTGGTGGCAGAGAGGATGCAGAACCAAAGTCTGAAGCTGAGAGGAGTTGTCAGGAGAGGTGGGGAGGCGGGCAGGATTCTCCTTGAACCGGGGGAAGGGGGTCACCACCACCGTGGCCCCCCGAGGGTCCAGCACACCTCCTCCTCGCTCTTACCCTCCACGGTGCCTGCCTGTAAGCCACGGCCACCGCAAGAATGGCAAAAGCATCTATTTCCCTTTGTGTCACTTTCCCGTGGCTGCTGTAACAAAGCACCACGCGTGTGGTGGCTCAGCACAGCGGACGACTGTTCTTTCTCTGCTGTGGAGGCCAGAAGTCTGCAGTCAGTGTCCCTGGACCCAAAGCAAGGTGCCTGGTGGCAGGGCACACTTGTGCGGGGCTCTGGGGGCGCATCTCTTCTCTGACTCTGCTGGTGACTGTGGGCGCTCCCCGCCTCCTGACCACATCACTGCAGTCCCCGCCTCCCTGGTGCCGCTGCTGTCTCCTCTCTGTCTGTGTCAAATCCTCTCTGCCTCCTTCTCACACAGATACATGTGGTTACATTTAGGACCTGTGGACAATGGAGGAAACCCCGCCCCCCTCATCTCAGGATGCCTAACGTAACCACCTCTGCACCCTTTCTGCCATATAAGGTAAGGTTCCCAGCTTCCAGGCATTAGGACACACAGGGAACCTTCAGGGAGCCTTTGTCTCACCTACCAGATCCCTCAAGACCTTTCCTGCACTTCCAGCTAACCCACTACTTCAGAAGGCATCCTCTGAAAATACGATAATCAGACATTTGCTGAATTTTTTTTAAAAAAGACATAAAAAGAGGATAGATAAGGACAAAGCAAGGGAGAAAAAGACTGATTCATCTGAGGCTCTGGAAACTACCTCTTAACCTAATTCCGGGTAATTCTGATACCTTACCTAAAAGCACAGAATTAATTTACAAATCATCTGGAACTTGAGGAATATGAAATAGCCATCTGAGAAAGCCTGTATATACACACGTGTATGTGCTGGTTTTGGTGAAGTGAGAAACAGCATTCGTTCGAACAGGGTTTAAGGTCAAGAGTTCTGCCTCAGAGAGAAGGCAGGCCACTGCAGCCTGGAACTCAATCCTCCTGGGTCCTCTGAAATGCCTGCTTCGTTGTGGGCAATTTGTCTCCGGTTCCCTGATTTTATTCTACTATCTATGTCTGTGTTCCTAACCTGGACCTGGTAACTCGACTTAAGATTCCTAAATTGCTGCCTTTGGTTCCTGGCTGGCCAGAGTCTTCCCTAAAATAGCAACTCCTAGACTAGCCAGTCCCTTGTAACAGATGGTCCTGAAGGCTCCCCAAATTCACCTGAAATTTACCAAGAGGCTCTCATCCAAACCAGGCAACAGACTAGAGAACACCAGAGTGCCAGGATAAGACTTATCCTTTTCATTGTTTGTATGCAACCGTGCCTTTAAAATAGGATGCAAAATGTAGCAACGCTTAGAAAAGTGCCTGTTTATGGATAAATGTGCAGGCACATTTGCCTTAGAGTTTTAACACAAGCGTGAATAATAATCTGCTGCCATCCCTTAGATAAATGGGTCTTTAGTGCAAGGATTCAATAAATAAGCAAGATGCACTTCACAATCCTAGAACTGATGATGAAAAGTCAAAGTAGAGGCTGTTAAGATTCTCCCAGGGACCTCCTTCTCAGGATTTCGGAACGCTGCCACTAACTATAAGGTTAGTAGCAGGGTAAATGACTTCGCTCTTTTATAAGAATCTGTCAGAATGCCCTCTTTTAAGATTTGTTTCCATTAAAAAAAATTTTTTTTACATTTATTTATTTTTGAGAGACAGAGCACAAGTGGGGGAGGGGCAGAGAGAGACAGAGACACAGAATCCGAAGCAGGCTCCAGGCTCTGAGTTGACAGCACAGAGCCTGATGTGGGGCTCGAACCCACAAACTGTGAGATCATGACCTGAGCCGAAGTCGGACGCTTAACCGACTAAGCCACCCGGGCACCCCAGATTTGTTTCCCTTTAAAGAATGGTTCAAACTCACTGTTCAAGTTCAAGGGATGCAGACTGCATTCATCAAATATTTCATAAGTCAGTGGGTCCTGTTGTGGCAGACAAGGGTCTGCCTTCCCAGAACCACTGTATCCTTCCAGGTCTTAGGAATACTTGCTTCCCCAAACCTCTTCCAGCCAAGGGAGGCCAAAGGCCATGTAATACACTTATGGCAACTAAGCTGTCTCCTGGATGGTTGCAGAAAAAGACAGAAGTGCATGAGGCACGTTCTGGGATTTTCCCTTCTTTCCTGTGATGGTAGGAGATGTGTTGTGAGAAGCCACTGTGGTCACTCCACCAGCACCCTCACACTAGCAGCAGAGATCTCTGAGCCAGGGAGCCATCCTGGGACTGGCCATTCCCAGACCTCTTCTATGAAACAGTACAATACCTACGGTTTGAATTATTTCAGTTAGATATTCTGTTGGGGACAGAAGTACTCAGATACACTGTAACTTCTGGGTTCTGGATAAACGCTCAGGCTGATCCCAACGTGGCCCATGGACGGGCTGGCCTGGTACATGAGCTTCCTGCGGTGCATCCAAATGTTTATGAGTACCTGTACACCCTTTCCCAATGATAAGATAATTTATGGTTTTATCAGATTCTGAAAACAGGTACAACGTATAAGTTGTTACAGATGACAGAAGCCGTTAGAGTATAATCACAAATCCAGAGCCTGGACTTCCAGACCCTCCCAATTTGCCACCACCCCACCCCTTCAGCCTAACTCTTGACGTTCCTTATGTCCCTCCATGGCTTCCAAGCCAGACACCCTCTGTCCAGAGAGATGCCCGGCAGGCTTATTATGGCTCATGGGGACCTCCCTTCTTAGATTACCATCATTTCTGTTGTCCCCGTCTTTCAAGTTCCTCATCTTCCAAAAAATCTTCCACGAATGCTTCCTGCCCTCCCCGATCTCTCCTATACTCTGGACTGTCATAATAAACATTATCTGCACTATCCCAGTAGAGAACTTAGTTTCACTTGACGTTAACAGATTATCTTTAATCCGAAAGGACAGCAGCACAGCAGCAGCAGCAAAAACAAGTATCTATTTCATGAGCAGAGCAGACACTATTCTCCCAATCAGCCAGCTGGCAGGTGGGTGCGAACAGACACAGAGGAATCTAGAAACAGAACTACAGATGCCCAAGTGCAAGTGAAGGATACTAGATCACATAACTTGGGTGTCCTATGACAGGACACTTGGTCGTAGTCACACACAACAGATGAGCTCTGACACGACTGGATTTGGGGGATGAGTTGAATACAGGAAGGAGAAAAGAGAAAATGCCTGGATGGGGCGCCTGAGTGGCTCCATTGGTTAAGCATCTGACTCTTGATTTTGGCTCACATTTTGATCTCATGGTTTGTGAGTTCAAGCCCCACACTGGGCTCTGTGCTGACAGTGTGAAGCCTGCTTGGGATTCTGTCTCCCTTCTCTCTCTACCTCTTCTGGTGTCCTCTCTCTTTCTCTCAAAATAAATAAATAAACTTAAAAAAAACAAAAGAAAATGCCTAGAAGACATGACCAAACTACCTATTTCTTTTTTTTTTTAATTTTTTTAATTTCTGTTTTTGAGAGAGAGAGAGAGAGAGAGAGAGAGAGAGAGAGAGAGAGAGCAAGCAGGGGAGGAACAGAGAGAGAGGGAGACACAGAATCCAAAGCAGGCTCCAGACTCCAAGCTGTCAGCACAGAGACTGATGTGGGACTCAAACCTACAAACCGTGAGATCATGACCTGAGCTGAAGTTGGACGCTTAACCACCTGAGCCACCCGGGCACCCCCGGACTACCTATTTCTAGAACAACCTTAAGAAACAATAAGATGTATGTTACTTGTTATGATACATACATAAGTTATTAAATTATTGTTACTATTAACATAAGTTATACGTACATAAGTTACTAAATTATTGTTACAAATTATTGCTACTTTGTGATTGTTGGAGGGATTCTATATAGATTATGTATAGATGAAAAATTGAGCATCAATCCATCTTAAAATACAATGATGAGTCTCACAAACATTATACTGAACAAAAGAACCAGTTGTAAAAGAATACATCCTAAACGATCATTTTAATATTGTAAATTCAAAACTTATAAGAGCATGCAAAACCCTTCTACGATGTCAGAAATTGGGTTACCTTTGGGAGGATTAGTGATGAGAAAGCATGAGCGGGGGCTTTTGGGATGCTGGTTACATTCTGATACTGGCTACAGGAGGCTGTTCAGTTTGAAAATTCATTAAACAATATAATATTGTAAATGTATTTTAAATAAACATTTGAGGGGCACCTGGGTGGCTCAATTAAGTATCCAACTTCGGCTCAGGTCATGATCTCGTGATTCATGGGTTCAAGCCCCACACTGGGTTCTGCGTGGACAGCTCGGCTCAGAGCCTGGAACCTGTTTCCGATTCTGTGTCTCCCTCTCTCTCTGCCCCTCCCCTGCTTGCACTCTGTTTCTCTCTCTCTCTCAAAACTAAACGTTAAAAAAAATTTAAATACATAAGTGAATGTTTAAAAATCAATTGTTCCAGAATTTTTTAAAAAGATAAGCTTTCACACACTACACACCTATCAGAAAGGCCCAAATCCAGGACGCTGATGACACCAAATGGGGTGGCCTCTTTGGAAGACAGTCTGACAGTTTCTCACAAAACGAAAGACACCTGTACCACACAGGCCACCAATCATACTCTTTGGTGTTCACCCACACGGGGTGGCAAAGGTATGTCCACATACATAAAAACCGGCACCTGAATGTTTACAGCGGCCCTGTTCATAACTCCAACACGTGGAAGCAACTAAAATGTCCTTCAGCAGGGGAATGGACAGTTAGTCTGTGATGCATCCACAGAATGGAATATTATTTAGCACTACAAAGAAATGAGCTGTCGAGCCATGAAGAGACAGGGGAGAACCTTAAAAGCATATTCTAAGTAAAGGACAGCTTCATCCCATATGGTTCCGACTATATGACATCCTGGAGAAGCAAAACCACAGAGTCTGTAAAAAGATCGTTGCCAGGGGTTATGGGGGAGGGAAGGATGAAAAGACAGACGTCGGAGGATTTTTAGGGCAAGGCAACTCTTTTGTATGACACTGTCATGGGAGAAACATCTGTCCAAGTCCATGGAACGCATAACACCAAGAGTCACATTAATGTAAACTACGGACTTTGAGTGATAATGATGGGTCAGTGCAGGCTCATCAACTGTAAAAATGTACAGTCGGTGGGGATGTTGGTAATGGGGCAGGATGTGCAGGCCTGGGGGCAGAGGGGGTCTGGGAAAAATCTATACTTGCTCTGAGTTTGGCTGTGAATCCAAAAGTGCCCTAAAAAAAATCCAGTTTTAAAATTCGGTGGAAATTTTAATATAGAACTTTTGTTAAGTAGCAGCTACAACGCTGAAGCGGAGGGGCTCTCTCAAATGTTAATCTGAATATAGTTTTTTTTCCACACAAAGTCATTTCATCTTAGTTTGACTCTGGTATACATTCAGAACACATGACGAGTGTCTGACTTGCCCAAACCTACTCTGTCCTATAGGAGATTCCAATCTATGAGCCGTGATGGCCAATTTGCTAGATTTCACTCCCTCTCAGTAAAGCCTAGTGGGTCCAATTGAAAACTAAAAACAGATAAGCTGAGGGTTAGCAAAGCAGTTACACATATCGGATGTAAACCACGAAATTTCAACTCCACAAAAACCCTCTCTATGTTATGCTCCCGCCGAAAAGACTAGTGAGTCTCATATTCTGATAACCTCTGTTTGGCCTCAGCCCAAAGTCTACCATCACTGTGACTTTCAAATACCCAAGGCTTTTCAGTTACACGCCACCTGAAAGCGTTCTGGTGTTTTCCATCAGAAACTATTGTTCGCATTCTCTAATGTGAAAATCCGTAAGGTCAAATGTCTGGGCTCTTTTAATGCCAACGTGATCCTGCTGGATTTTTCAGCTCCCACAACAGTAACGGAGGCATTGCAGAATGTCAGAGTCTTTGTCATCGGAATGCAAGATGTGTAGCTACCAAAAAAGGCATACACCTTGTGTGACCTAGCGTAGACACAAATTTAATATCTGAAAATAAAACTTAAACAAAAAGGTAACTTTGAGCCTATTACACCAAAGAGGAATTTAGAAAAGAGCACAGGCTAGCAAGGGAGAAATGAATGACAAAATTGAAAAGGACACATTCTCATTTGGCTCGTCCCTTTGGAAGTAAGATTGCCTTAAACACTTTTAATCTGATTTTTAAAACATAAATTGTGTATAACTGGTGGTAATTAGCCTGCACTACAGAACAAGGTACTTGTCATTCAGAATGATTACCAGGAGCCCCTTCAAGATCCTGGGCCAGAACACGGCCTCCACCGCGACTCCTCCTACCACGCTGGAAAGGGGACCCACGTGTACGTGGGAACATTTCTACCAAAAGGCTAAGTCCAATGAGTTCAGAATGGATTTGGGGGGCAGGTAGAAAGCAAGTGCTGTAATCTGAGTTTCAACAAACCAGAAGACTAGAAACGAGTAGTCCATGAAAAAGGTTATTTATTTTTTAAGTACATACTGCAATTTCTAAGTAAGTCTACCAAAACGGAGGCAAGGCTGGGTGGGAACACACCCAAGATGACCCAAATATGTGCAGGGTGTTATCATCACGAGGACTCTCCTCTCGTCAAGACTACACTTCGTCCCTCACCCACCGGAAGGCACTGCTGCACTTAACTGTGTGCACAGTCTTCTAGGTCAATGACTCAGTGATAGGCACAATTCAACTGGCCTTACCCAAGCCCGGCCCAGGATTTCTGTTCTGTTTTTGCTTCCGGATTGCACTAGTGGGGCATTCTCCTGATGGGCGTTCCTTCTGTCTTTTTCAGTGGACGCTAAATCTCATGAGGACCAATTGTGTCTCCCTTTCTCCCGTTTTACCCAACAGTGAGCTCAATGCTCTCAGCCCCAAGAGGGGAATCGTTAGTGTCTGACCAGTGAGCATGCACCACTGGTTAACGCGAGGATGCTCTGCGTGTTCGTGAGTTTGAGAAAGCTCCGGAGATAGGGACAGGTTAAGGGATTTGACATTCTCTTCCACTTGACGGAATTTTGACAGTCAACACAAAAGCCAGTGCTGCAGCCCAGGACAGTGGATGCACAAAGCTCGTGACAGAAGGGAACAGGATGCTATTGAACGGGCATGGCTGATCATCCTAACCACAGAACACACAATCCCTGAGCACCACGACTTGGAAAAAGACGTGCTAGCTATGGAAGCCCGAGAGAACCGAAGGGTTAGTCCCGGCTTCGCCACATTGTTACTTCGAGAGAAGAATAAAAGAAATTCTGCTCTTCAAAGCCTTTTCTGGAATTCGGGGATTCGCTACAGCCTCCCCACCAGCAGATGCCTCTCACTCATTGTTGTTGCCCCTGACAACTGGCCTCCAGCGTGCAAAGAGGTAACAGTTTACAGTGACGCTGGTCTCTATTGCCGATGCACAAAAGCTGAATGTCAACGACGCTCAGGGTCAGCGGCTGCGTTTGAGAGAAGGGGACACCCTGCCCTGTGCAGCGGAGAAGACTGAGGGACAGTCCTCCGTGTGGCATTGCATGGGCGCAAGGAGAGAAGGCTTCCAGGACCGGTTCGTAACTTATTCAGTCAGGACATTGCAGGAGCCCTTAGACTCTGGGTGACGTGAACACTCGTGTGTGCCTTAGGAGGGCAGATGCAATTGAAACTACCCAAAACACTGCTGCTTTCTAAGTCCCAAAGCCAGGGCTGGGCCACCACAGAATCAGCCGCTCAATAATCATTTTCTCACATAAAGGACAGTTCTGCTCAAGGAAAAGCAAAGGCATGAATACGCCCTCCACAAATGCTCAGAGAGACCTGATTTCCTCCACAAGAACTAAAAATATGTGGTTGCTGAAGTCCCCAGCTAAGGTGAATCATCATCAGCCAATCACAAAACAGAACGAGGGCTGTTGTCTTTACTAACCCTCTCCTTACTCAGATTTCAGATTGAATCAACTTTTTCCTGATCAATCAGATGCACCATATTGAATCCTGAGTCCTGGTGCCCCAGGCAACTCTGGTGTGCCCATAAAGCACGTTCGAGGAGAGAGCAACACTCTCCTTTCCAGAATTGCTACCTGAACCTCTTCGATGGTAGGCAAGTTTTCATGGTACTTTAGTATATATGTGGCCACAGGACACCAGTGTTTTTTAAATAATTTTTCCACCATCATTTCAACGAACAGCTCAAGTGAGATAAAATTCACTTACTATAAAGTTCTGCTTTTTGATGTGTGCGGCTCTGTAGTTTTTTTAAATTTTTTTTAATGTTTTATTTATTTTTGAGACAGAGAGAGACAGAGCATGAACGGGGGAGGAGCAGAGAGAGAGGGAGACACAGAATCGGAAGCAGGCTACAGGCTCTGAGCCATCAGCCCAGAGCCTGACGCGGGGCTCGAACTCACGGACCGCGAGATCGTGACGTGAGCCGAAGTCAGACGCTTAACTGACGGAGCCACCTAGGCGCCTCACGGCTCAGTAGTTTTTAATGTATGAACAGAGTTGTGAGTCCATCACCACTATCAAATTCCAGAATATTTGCATCACCCCAAAAGAAATCCCATGATGCATCCGTGTGGGCTCATCAATTGTATCAAATGTACCATCTGGTAGGGATGCTGAGAACTAAGGGGGCTATCCACGTGCGGGGACAGAGGGTATATGGGGAAATCTCTATGGTTTCCTCTCAATTAGGAAACTTCTCTAAAAATCTATCATTAAAAAAAAAAGAAATCTCACACTTATTAGCAGTTACTTCTTACTGTCTCCAGCCTCAGCCCCTGGCAAACCACTAATCTACCTCTACTTCTATGGATTCGCCCATTCTGGGATCACACAATATGGGGCCTTTTGCGTCTAACTTCTTTCACTTAGCATAATGTCTTCAAGTTTTGCCCATGTTGTAGCATACATCAGTAAGTCATTCTTTATGGCTGAATAATATTCCACTGTATGGACATACTTGTTTATCTATTCATTAGGTGATGAACACTGGGTTGTTTCCACCCTTTTGGCTTTGAGGGATACTGGTGCTATGGACACCCATGTGAAAGTTTCTATATGAACATATGCTTTCAGTTTTCTTGGGTACACTCCTGGGAGTGGAATCACTCAGTCAGTCATACACTAACTCTATGTTTAACTTTTTGAGGAACTACCAGTTTTCCACAGAGTCTACACAATTTCACATTCCTACTTTGAATTGAAGTTTCCAATTTTTCCACATCCTTACCAATACCTGTTATTTTCCTTTTTTTTTTCTTTTTATAGCCATCCTAGTGGGTATAAAGTGGTATACTGTGAGTCTGATTTGCATTTCCTTGATGACTAACGAGTTGAGCATCTTTTTTTTTAACTTTTTCAAATATTTATTTACTTTTGACAGAGAGAGAGAGAGAGAGACAGAGCATGAGCATCAGAAGGGCAGAGAGAGAAAGTGAGACACAGAATCCGAAGCAGGCTCCAGGCTCTGAGCTGTCAGCACAGAGCCTGATGTGGGGCTCGAACTCACGAACCGTGAGATCATGACCTGAGCCGAAGTTGGTTGCTCAACCGACTGAGCCTCCCAGGTGCCCCACTGAGCATCTTTTTTTATACTTATTGGCCATTTATATTTCTCTGGATAAATGTTTTTGAAATCCTCTGGTTGTTTTTAATTAAATGATTTCTCTTTTGTTTTGAGTTATAATGATTCTTTATATAATCTGGACGTTAGACCTTTACTGAACATATGACTTGCAAATATTTTCTCACATTCTATGGGCTGTCTTTTCACTTTCTTGATAGTGTCTACTGATGTCAAACATTCTTAAGTTTGACGAAGTCCAATTTACCTATTTTTTTCTTTGGCTGCTTATGCTTTTGTTGTCATAAATCCAAGTTTATAAAAATATGCTCCCAAGTTTTCCTCAAGAATTTTATACTTTCCAGCTTGGAGCCTGGAGCCTGCTTCAGATTCTGTGTCTCCCTCTCTCTCTGCCCCTCCCCTACTAGCACTGTCTCTCTGTGTCTCTCTCAAAAATAAATAACAACGTTAAAAAGTTTTCAAAGAATTTTATAGTTTCAGCTCTTATATTAGGTTGTTGATTCACACTGAGTTGATTTTTGTATGTGGTGTGAGGCAGGGCTCCAACTTTGCTCTTTTGCATGTGGATATTCAGTTTTGCAAGCATTATTATTTGTTTAAAATTTTTTAAAGTTTATTCGTTTTTTGAGAGAGAGAGAGACAGAATGTGAGCAGGGGAGGGGAGAGAGAGAGGGAGACACAGAATCCAAAGTAGGTTTCCAGGCTCCGAGCTGTCAGCACAGAGCCCAGCGTGGGGCTCGAAGTCAAGAACCACGAGATCATGACCTCAGCCGAAGTTGGACGCTCAACTGACTGAACCACCCAGGTGCCCCATAGTTCTGCAAGCATTATGGGTTGAAAAGACTATTCTTTCTCCATCGAATGATCTTGGCACCTTTGTCAAAAATCAGTTGACCGTAGATGTATGGGTTTATTTCTGAGCCCTCAATTCTATTCCATTAGTCTATATGTCTACACTTATGCTGCTATCACAATGTTTTCATTACTGTAGCTTTAGAGTAAGTTTTAAAATCAGGAAGTAAAAATACCTTAGCTGTTCTTTTTCAAGGTTGTTTTGGCCATTCTGAGTCCCTTGCATTTTCATATGAATTTTAGAATCAGCTTGTCTATTTCTCCAGTAAAGGCAATTGGGATTTTGATAAAGATCTGATTGAATCTATAATCTATTTGGGAAGTATTGCCATGTTACCAATATTAGATCTTTTAATCCATAAACATTGGGTATCTTTCCATTTACTTAGGTTTTCTTTAATTTCTTTCACTTATGTTTTCCCATTTTCAGTGCACAAGCCTGTACATCTTTTGTTAAACCTATTCCGAAGTATTTTATTCTTTTTGAAATGATTGCAGCTGGAACCATTTTCTTTTTTTTTTAAAATTAATTAATTAGCGTTTTTGAGAGACAGAGAGAGAGACAGAGAGAGAGAGAAAGATAGAGACAGCAAGCCAGGGAGGGCCAAGAGAGAGGGAGAGAGAGAATTCCAAACGGGCTCTGTGCTGTCAGTGCAGAACCCGATGTGGGGCTTAAACTCACCAACCATGGGATCATGACCTGAGCCGAAATCAAGAGTCAGACATTTAACTGATTGAGCCGCCCAGGAGCCTCTTAAGATTTTCTATACACAAATTCATGTCCTCTGTGAATGGAGATAGTTCACTTCTTTCCTATCTGGATTTCTTTTCCACTTGCATTACCTTGGCTAGAATCTCCACTACAACATTCAGTAGGAATGGGGAGACTGAACATCCTGTCTGTTCCTGATCTTAAGGAAAGGCTTTCAGTCTTCCACCATTAGGCATGATATTAGCTGTGGGTTTTTCATACATGGTCTTCATCAGGTTGAGGAAGTTTCTTTTTACTAGCTTGTTGAATGTTTTTCTATGAGAGGATTTTGGACTTTGTCAGATGCCTGCTCTGTATCTACTGAGGCAATCACGTGGATTCCCTCCCCCTTTATTCTATTAATATGTATGTATTGCACTGATTTTCATACATTAAATCAAATTTTCCTTCCTGGGATAAATCACATTTGGGGATGGTATACACTCCTTTTTATATGGGGCTGGATTCAGTTGGCTAGAATTCTATTGAGACTTTTACATCTGTATTCATAAGGGGCATTGGTTATAATTTTCCTGTGGTATCTTTACCTAGTTTTGGTTTCAGGGTACAGATTACTTTACGGTTTTCATTTAAGATTTGGCATGGTTTAAATGTACATGGTAGTTTACTTGTGCTTCTTGCAACAATGTAAAAGTTATCTATCTACCTATCTATCTATCTGCCTATCTATTCATTTCTACATTTCAATGTATCTACTTCTCTTCCCACCTTAAGGCCTAATACTTGTGCAGTTTATTTGTTGAGGATTAGAGCTGTGGTTTTTGTTCTCACAACTAGGAAGCTACTATGACAATGAGAATGTGGCCACGTGGTTTCCTATAACTGCCGTGTGGTTACCTTACAGAGAAAGTCTTCCTTCCTTCCTGAACCTCACCCTTCATTACCACCCTCTTCAAATATCGCCTTCTTCCTGAACTTCCTCACAAAAGATCTCTCTCTCCTCCAAGCTCCCACAGCCCTTATTTTTGAGACATTCATTGGGGCAGGTGTATGCACATTTTTGTGGTAGGTTTTTGCTACAGATTTTTGTGTGTTTTTTTCCTTCCTGAGAGAGTTCTGACTCTTTCTTCTACTTTCGTTATTTCGCGAATAGTACCAAATAAGTAACTTGGTCCTTAGTTCACACTTAACATACGTCGTTTTTTTTTTTTTTAATTTTTTTTTTCAACGTTTATTTGTTTTTGAGACAGGGAGAGACAGAGCATGAACAGGGGAGGGGCAGAGAGAGAGGGAGACACAGAATCTGAAACAGGCTGCAGGCCCTGAGCGGTCAGCACAGAGCCTGACGCGGGGCTCGAACTCACAGGCCGTGAGATCATGACCTGAGCCGAAGTCGGACGCTTAACCGACCAAGCCACCCAGGCGCCCAACATACGTCGTGTTAATAATTTTTAACATTCATCCTTGATATAGTAGCCATGAATTCCATGAGATTTATAGAATGACTACATTTATAATGCCACTGTCTTTAAGCTCAAGAAGCATGAATAAGAATTATGAATTTTAATATATGCCAAGTATTTCTACCTAGTCAACAATTATATAAATAAATTCAAAGCATCCAAAATGGATTTTTTCATTGAAACATATTGCATCATTTAACAAAATGACACGATGAGAATTACAACCTGGGAAAAATAAATTATGTAATAGGTAGTTACTTAGAAAAAATTTGCAAAGCAAAACTATGCACTTTCTCCCTTACAGTGACTTGCTTTTCCAAGAATAAATATAAGTACCTGGTGTCAGCAGTATGACCGAGGTGACAATCAAGGAGCAGATGACCAGAATCACAAGGAGCGCAATCGCTATTCCCTTCCAATTTCTTTGTGGAGGATTACTCCCCACCAGCTCCTGAAAACAACAACAGAAAAGAGAAATCCAGTGAGTGAAAACATGAAATCAACCTAATAAATACACTCCATTTAAATCAAGAACCGAGACACAAAACAGCGAATGAGGCACATCCTCATCCCTGAAGTTATGATTAGTTCTTTTTTCCACCCTTCTGCTTCCTGCTCTCATCCCTGTACCTCGGCAAAACCTTATCTCAAGAATGAATGTGGTATTCTACTACATTTACAGCATTTCTGTGAACTTAATGTCTCTCCACCAAGCACACTAGGTCCTGCAGCACACAGGAACTGGGGCACATCTCTGCACTCTAGCCAACCTACTAACCCCCATTGAGTCAAACCCAATACGATTAGCACTCCAGCTCCAACTCCTCTCTCATTTTCCTTTTCGTTTACATCCACACGGTTACCAGATTCAAATATTTATTTAGCACCTACTGCGTGCCACATTTAATTAAACTCTACACACTGCTCACTATCATGAGCCTTTTCTTCCTTCTATAGAATCTCATACAAGGCTTCAAGATTCCCCAGGTCTCTTCACTGGGTAACTCACTTATACCTATTCTAGATTTTAGTCCCTCCAGGGAACCATGTTTGCACTGTAGCAGGGTTCGGACAGGAGGAAGAATCGGGAGACATTGCTAAAGTGTGCTAAAGGTTAGACAGATCTAGGAAATTAACCAGGCATATTGGCTGCTGAGACCAAGCTTTCAGTTGCTTTCAAATCAGGATGGTCATGTAATTTACATTCCAAGTAGAGATCCTTTGAAAGACAAAGGGGTTAATATCTATAATTAATAAATATAAGAGTTTATATTGATAATTATCATTAATTATACAAGAGCACCTGAACCTCCCCAGGACAAATAAAGACGTATGGCCACACTGCAAATGATCTACTGCTCTTTCCGCCCATACACAGATCACAAAATCTTCTTTCTTATAAAGGTCCCCATGATTATAACTCATATTAATGCCAGGTCAAGATGAAGTAGAATAAAGATGGTCTCAAAAAGTAGAGAACACAATACCCGAATACAGCTTCCTCCAAAACTGAAAGTTCATTAGAATGTAGCACATTTTTACAAGTTGAAATAAAGGTAATACCAAATGTAGGATGGCAAATAATTAATTACTTGGAATGCAAATATTCAATTTTGGCCCTATAGGTTATCAAATTAAGAAAAATTATGAGGGCCATTATGGTCTTAGCAAGAAAGAGTTTTATAGTTGTTTAGAAATTTCTACCAATCTTATTTGCTATCTAGAACCGATCTATTAAGTAGTGGCTTTTTAGCACTTAAAAATGATGAAAAGTTGTACTGAGTTGCTCTCATTTCTTATTGGATAGGTTTTCTATGTGAGAAAATCAGTAGCCAATAACAAAGACAACACATAATTATGTGAAAAGCATAAATCTTGAAGCAGTACTATTCATTCTACCAATGTAGCGCACATAATCTCTCGCACACCCTTGAACACTGCTCAGATTTCCATTTTTTTAAATTTTGTTTTGCATTTATTTATTTATTTTTGAGAGACAGAGAGAGAGAGAGAGTACAAGTGGGGGATGGGCAGAGACAGAAGGAACAAAGAATCTGAAGCTGGCTCCAGGCTCTGAGCTGTCAGCACAGAGCCCAACGCAGGGCTTGAACTCATGAACTGCGAAATCATGATCTGAGCCGAAGTCGCACGCTCAACCGACTGAGCCACCCAGGTGCCCCGAACACTGCTCAGATTTCTTGAACCCTGCTCAGATGAAATCCCAGGGTAATCATCAAACCAGAATACTAGAATAGTCAAGACCAAATCTTATTCAAGATCCAGAATGACAAAATGTTATTGTCTTCATGAGGTCAGATAATTGATCTCTTTCAAATCTTGTTTTTAATACTACTCCAGAATTCTAAAATCTGTTTTAAACACATCTATTAGATGCACTGGTCAAAGTTCATAGGCAGAAAGAAGACTAAGACTTTTGCTTTGTGTCAATTTCTTGACCAGCTAGTAGTGTAGCAGAAGTGCACTTGAACCCATGTTGCAGTGACAGAAGCCCTTCTGGGACTCAGTGGGCCCCTTCCTAGCCCAAACGCATCCCCAATGGGATATCCAGGTCTAGGCTAGATGGGGTCATAGATGAAATAGAGAGTGTCTGCCAAGATGGCCAGAGGATGGAAATGTTTGCAAAACATGTCACGTGAAGTAGGCTTGAAAGAATGTTCAGTCTCAAAAGCCAAATACCTAGAGTCTTCACTGGAACTGTCACATGCAAGAGAGAGGAGACTTATTCTGTATAGCTCTGGAAGGTAGAAATTGTTTCAGTACAATTTCAAAATTCCCAAGCACTAATATTGCCTAACAACAGAATGGGCGGCTTTATCAAGAAGTGAACAAGATGGTGAACACCTAACAGGGATCCTGGAGGTCCACTCCCCCAGAAAGGAAGGTGGAAATAAATGGTCTTAAAAATGCCCAATACAGTAAAAGTCCTATGAACACACATAGGATGGAAAAGAAAGATGCAAAGCTGTGAAGTTGCTCCTCTGGGTGGAAAATGAATGGAAGTCAAGAGACTTCTGGAAAGGGGCAAAGGCTCTGCTTCCTGCATGTTCACCGGACGAAGAAAATATTTTTCACAGAAAACCAACTTAGTATACATTATTGAATGGGAGAATGGACAGTAGATAACCAAACAGGCATTGACAGCAAAGCTCACTCAAGTGAAATGATTCTGGATCACTACATCATTTCTTAAAGACAGGTGCACCATATTGCCTTCCAGGCAGCATTCTTACACGCTGAAAAAAAGCAGAGAAATTTTACCCACAGGAAAGGAGACATTCTTTATTAAATTCCATTTTCATTTGCCAAATCTCGCTTTTCACAGTACAGTAACTTTTTTTAACTTACATAAAAAATACTGTAACAATAATAATAATAGGAAACAAATTAAGGAGGAAACAAATCATGAATAATCTTGCTAATCCAAGAGAATAGAAATGTTCATTTTCCCCATTTTCCTTTCTAGTCATGGTCTATGTGCACATTTAATTTCTACTTGGGTGTAACCAGAATATAGAGACAGTTTTTGAGTTAGAATGCAGATTAATATGCGCTTCCCTGAACGTCTCATTTAGCCCCCCAGATTCAACTGACTTCCTCATCTTAACTTGCAGGAGCTGACTTATTGAAAATTTGAGTAGAGCTGACCCTGCTTCCCATGAAGGACAAGAGAAGTTAATAAATTATCCCCTGAAATGTTAAGCTTCAGTAGTGTATTTCTCAGCAGAATTATATATTTTTGCCTAGAATGGTGAAAATGAGACTATAATACATTCCCTGTTCTGCTTGTTATCACCACATGCATATCTCAGAGATCCAGTAAAATGGAAGAGCATATTAACAATTAACCATTTGGTGTAACAAGGTGAACAAAGTTTCTATCAGTCCATCCATCCATCCATCCATCCATCCATCCATCCATCCGTCTACCCATCCATCCATCTGTCCATATGTCCATCAATCCATCCATCCACCCACCCACCCATCCTTCTATCCATCCATCTACCCACCTACCCATCCATCCGTCCATCCACGCACCCATCCATCCATCTCTCCATCCATCCACCCACCCATCTATCCATCCATCTACCCACCTACCCATCCATCCATCCAGCCAGCCAGCCAGCCAGCCACCTACCCATCCATCCATCCGTCCATCTGTCCATCCATCAATCCATCCATCCATCCATCCATCCATCCATCCATCCATCCATCCCATCCGTCTGTCCATTCATCCATCCATCCACCCACCCATCCATCCATCCATCCGTCCATCCACCCATCCACCCATCCATCCATCCCATCCGTCTGTCCATTCATCCATCCATTGCTGAGACCAGCTCCAGCAACCAGGGGTTCCTGAAGGAAGAACGGCGTCGGTGAAAATAAAATAAAACTAAAATAAAAAACTGGGAAATAAAAAACTAAAATAAACTAAAACTAAAATAAAAATGGATACAGACAACAGCAGTGTGTTGAACTGGCCGATTTATTGTAGTAAACGTGGCATTATATATGCTAGTGATTTCCTTGTAGCATACGTCATCTATGTTTTTCTAACATTATCTAATTTTGAAAATGTTCCTATGTATAAACGACCTTTAAGAAATAATATGGTGATTTTCCCCTAACTTTCCCACATACCCTTTGATTATAGATTAATTTCTTACATTATTCCATTATGCATCTGCATTTATCTATAATCTACAAAGCATTTGATTTGCTGTTCTCGTGAAAGGCCCTCCATTTCTCAATATCTCAAATGGAACAGTTACAGGGACATGACCTCCTAACCACATGAGGCCAGAAGAACAATGTGTTTGCCTCAGTCTGAGGTGTCAGAAAGGGCTGAAAAGGCCTTAGAAACCCATGCCTCATACATTCTCAGAGAGACAATGCACCTAGGAACCAATGAACCATTCTGTAGCTTAACCAACTAGGTTCAGTCATCATCTGGAATGCCTCCCGGGGGCCAGGTGGGCCTAGGGGTTGAAGTCACCTGTGCCCAGAGATACACTCCTTAGTTGCCGGAGTGGGGCTTTCAAATCCATATGTCTCTCCTATACAGGCCCTCTTTGCTGGCAAAGGTATGAGGCCATCCTTCCTGTAAGTAGAGGAGTCTCCATAGGGGATGGCAAGGGCTAAACGTAAGGCCGCACAATTTCTTGCGGAACCTTATTTTATTCCCTAATGGTTCTTTTCCCAGGGGGCCTGCCGAGGGCAATTCCCCAACAGACAATACCCGAGGTACTTTTAAGGCCAAATTACCTAAAAGCAGGAGTACAAGAAGCTTCACTGTCGGCAGGCCGCCCTGCAGTCACCAATCCGTCCACAGCCCGGGCTTTGCCACTCAGGCTGGGATAGCTCGGCTTCCAGCAATCCATCCACCCACCCACCCATCCATCCATCTGTCCATCCACCCACCCACCCATCCATCCATCTGTCCATCCACCCACCCACCCATCCATCCATTCGTCCATCCACCCACCCATCCATCCACCCACCCACCCACCCACCCCATCCATTTGTCCATCCATCTATCCGTCCATCCATCCATCCATCTGCCCATCCATCCACCCACCCACCCACCCACCCCATCCATCTATCTGTCCATCCATCCATCTGCCCATCCATCCATCCGTCCATCCAACACATGTTTACCCAGGTCTTACTCTGCCATCCCTGCCCTGAGAATGTTGGGCACAGCAGTGAACAAAAGAGACTACACTGTCATCAACCCAGCAAGCTGAATGGCTTTCATTTTTCCGTATTTCCTCTCTTGTTCTCTAGTGCAGGGATGAGGCACAAACAATGAACACATAAACCCAGTAAGAGAAGAAAAAAGCAGGATAAGGGAGTTGGAGGGAGAGTGCCTTGTAAGCTGTTTGTATATAAGGTCGTCAGAGAGATTTCCTAATAAAGTGACATTTGAACAGAAACTCCAAGAAGTGCAGCTGGGAGGAAGGAAGGACATCAGGCTGTTATGGGCTGAGCTGCGTCCCTCCTAAATTCACATGTGGAACCTCTCCCCCCCCCCCCCCCCAGTGTGATGGTATGTGGACAGAGAGCCTCTGGGAGGCAAGGAGGGTTACATGAGGTCAGCAGGGTGCAGCCCTCAGGACAGGATTAGTGTCCTTATAAGAAGAGATACCAGAGAGCTTGCCTTCTCTCCCTGTACCCATTTGCGAAGAAAGACCATGTGAAGACACAGCAGGAAGGCGCCGTGAAAGGCCTAAAGAGAAAGGCCTCGTAAGACACTACAGCACCTTGAGCTTGGGTGTCCAGTCTCCAGAGCCATGAGACACAAATCTCTGTTGTTCAGCTGCACATCTCTGACATTTTGGGAAGCCATGCCTAGTTTCCCAGGCAGAGTTCATCATTCTTCCATCTGGACACAACCGTGACTCTTCGTAAACGCTCTTCGGTAACATTACTGCACTATTCAATGATGTATTTAATTCCCGTGCCATCACCAGGCAGCAAGCTACTTAAGCTTGCCTTGCCTTGCCTTGGTGTGCTCGTGTTCCCGCATTGCCTTGGTGTGCTCGCGTTCCCGATGCCTGGTATAGAACGTGGGACGCCACAGCGTTCCAGGACTGTGTGCTGAATGAAAGAACGGATGCCCGAATGCCTTTAGAGGAAGTAACTTTATTATTTGCTGGCACCTCTGGCAGAAAAGCTATTGTCGATTGATGTGGAAAGCAAGGCATTAATACAAGCCCAGCTCCACTGACGATGCCATAAATAGCAGTCGGTCTTAACAGACGTAATGCAAACTGACATCTAGAGTTGGCAATTGCCTTGTCCCTAGTGATATAATTGGTGCTCGCATTTGTTCTTAACTCAGGCAAAAAGAAAACAAACAAACCCAACCAAATGAACGAGAAATAAACTCAACCTTTTCCTGGGTTGTTTGGTTTTTCTTAAATATACAATTCATGGTTTCAGAACGTTATTATCTTCATAATCTGTGATTCGAGTTTGATATTTTACGTGCCAGTTGTACCACGAAATGGGAGATGTACAGATTAAGATAATAATTGAAGACCCACCGTGTTCTGTGGATGGATTAAGCTGGGCCACCTGAGCCACCAGGCCCCGCCCATCTGTGTCCACACCTGACCCACCTTATCTTGTCCTGAGCTCCCCCTCTCCCACCGCATTCCCCTCGCTGACTTTATCACACCCCATGCCTCATGATAAGGAGCAGAGATTCACATGAAGACGCTGAGGTGATCCTTTAGAAGTTAGAGAAACTGAAAGCTGCCCGGGTGGAAAAAAAGCAACGAAGGGGTGGAAGACAAAGGGAATCCAGGGCGTGAGTGTTGGGACTACACGCAAATGTGTGTGGCGGCGTACTATAATTTATGCAATGTATAGACACGTAAGGTTTTGCCTTACTATCTATTGCCAATCACTACCAGATGATGCTTCCGTGCCACTTGATTGACAAATGGGGGAAGAACCCAAAAGCACGCCAAATTTCCAATACTGTATGAAGAAAGGAAACGCAGAGGAATCACACCCCTTTTGGCCGCTTCCCCCAAAGACGGCAAAGCGGCATTTTATCTTCCATTGGGTGCCCGGAGGAGGGTGAGCCGGGTTGCAGCCACCTCACTCTGCGACAAAGCACACATCCCCACGTGGCAAACACCCACCTTGAATGTTTCAGGTGGACCTTGCGGCATGTTTGTTTTCTACAACGTAGGTACGGCCACACACAGCTGGTGAGACAGAAGGAGCCCCCCTTCCGGGCGAAGTGGGGGGAGAAGACGGTTTCTGCCACACACTAAGGTCTCTCCCTAAAGGAGCCCCGTGACCGTGGGAGATCAGCGTGGGAAGCTGCGGGCGCGGGAGCAACCAGGGTGGTCGCAGGAGAGCAGGGACTGCAGGGACAGTGGAGGTCCGGGCCCTGCCAGCCTTGCTGGGGACAGCTGGCAACCGTGCACTTTATTTCCCTTTGCTAAAGGCGGAGGGGTCGACCAGATGGCCCACTCACTAGGGAGGAAGGAAGCGAATTCAATTATTTTTCTCACAATAGTCCGTCTTTGAGCCAATCAATCTCCTCTTCACCCAGGCAGCTTTCCGAAGTATATTAAGAAGAGAAGACGGTTTCCAGCTCCCAAAACTGAAAAAGGCCTTCCTTGGGATATAACTAGATCCACGTTTAGGTAACTGATGGTTTAAAATGTTTCCAGAGGATACACACGAAGCAGCAGCTCATCGGACTTCGCGGTGTCGGCCAGAGTCGAAGACGCCAGCCAGCGTCTGAGGGGGCAGAGCAGAGCTCCCTGTCCAGCAAAGCTCCCTGGATCCTGAGCAGGGACAGTCCTCCTGCTCCCTGAGACACTCCCCTCCTCTGGGACTGCTGTGCGGTGTCTCCTAAGTCCTCGTGATGCTTTTCCTAGTTGTGAGTGTAAGAGGTGGCTGAGGGCTGTGGCCACAGGGTACTGATTGATGCTGACTCCCTGTCAGTGACTCTGCTCTTGACTGCAGGGCTGGGGCGGGCTGAGCAGCCATTTCGGAAAGACAGGAGCAACCAAGGCTGTGGGGGGCGAGGGGGGAGGTGCTGGTGGTGACAGATGGACTCTTACCCTTCAAAAACTTCTACTGATTTCACTAATTAGAAATTAAATCTGCTTGACAGGCCCCACTGCTGAGGTCGGGCAGTTAATTAAGAATCGCCATTATCTTACGGGAAAGGAGATGGTACCCCCCCCCCCCCAATTGTGCCACACGCACTCTCGGGTGCCCCCCCCCCTTGCCTTTAACACCCCTCCTGCTCACACCGCCTCCTCCGTGTCTCACAACTCAGGTTCTCTGGGGCTGTCCACCAACCATTCTGTATTTGCCTCATGGACCTATCTGGAATCCGCTCTCCTGGCCTCCTCTGAATTTGGAAGCCTCTGAGGTTGACTATTTTGCATAACGTGACTCTGTGCGACCGCCTGAGGGCACGGCGCTTGGCCGCCCGTCACTGAGGCAGCTGTCAGCCCTGTACCTGCGGTTCAGCAAGACTGTGTGCACAGAGCCAGCTCCCACTCCATTAGCCCTTCTGGGAAATCAAAACAAAGCGAAGCAGGCAAATTATTGACTGTAATTATATATCTTCTAAAATTTCTTCATTATTTTTTCTACTTTAAATTCCACGCCAGGGCTCCCATTATTTTAGGCTTTTCAGTTTAATTGGCTGTGTTTAATCGCTTCTTTATGAAACTGACTCGAAATGTAAGTTATTCTTACCTTCGGAGCTCAGTCTACCTCGGACCTATTTTGATGTAACGTTTTAAAGGTGTCGTGTTGCATAAATCACCAAAAGCAACGGCCCTGTGACCTGATCACAGTCAGAAGAGATCTCACACGGTATCGTGCCCAGAGAAGTCCCTCTCAGGGAGAATACTGGATGTGAGTTGCAGAATTTAAAATTGAGCATCTGTATCTTTCCATGTTGCTGCGAGGGAGAACGTCTTACGATCTTCTTCAGATAACGGCCGACTTTGCACAGACTCCCCGAAACCCACAGGCAGTTTTGAGACCGATTGGTCTACACTGGGCAGCATTTTGGCAAGCTCGACTTCCCAGTGTCAAAAATCCCCTCAGGCTCTCAATAAATATTAAGTATCTAACAAGCCTCTGAGGCAAGAGCTACCAGCAATTTAATGGCGGCAACAAAAATAATCTGAGCTCAGTTTTTCCAAAGGGCTTGCCCCCCTGTTACAATCTTCCAGCACTGCACAGAAGCCTTTTTGAAAAGGGCCTTGGTCGAAATGATCGCCACTGCCCTCCGCCTCCACCCATGGGGGCCAGAGCCGCGTTTCTGCACCGCGAGCCCTCCTCTCTCCTCCTCCACCACGGGGGTGGCCCAGCCTGGGTCAGAAGTCCACTCGAGGGTTTCAGGTGGGAGATCCAACTCTTCGGACTTATTCTTGCTGGCTGTCACGAAACATGAGATCAGATGAGCGTAGGGGGAGCTCCCATTTCTGCGTGGGATATGGATTCAGAAGGAAATAGAGCAGGTTTATGAGAAGTAGGAATGGGAGAGGTGGAGAAGCAGAGACAAGAGACACATAAAGGGGGTCCCTACTGGTTTTCCATTTCTTTTTTTTTTAATGTTTACTTATTTTAGAGAGAGCACGAGTGGAGGAGGGGCAGAGAGAGAAGGAGACACAGACTGTGAAGCAGGCTCCAGGTTCCGAGCCATCAGCACAGAGCCCGACGCGGGGCTCAAAGTCACAAATCGCGAGATCATGACCTGAAGTCGGATGCTTAACCGACCGAGCCACCCAGGCGCCCCTGGTTTTCCATTTCTTGACTTAATTTTCCTCCTGAGGCATGAATGAATTTTTCCCTTACATTAAACAAGACATTTCTATTTCTTTAGGAGATATTTTATCTAGTTTGAGTCCTTCTCTAAAACTTGGGAACAAGAAGCTGAACACGCGGCATGCGGCGATGCCTGGTCTGGCGGTGCAAACTCCTGCCAGTGTCCGTTTCCAAGAAGGCACTCGTGCTCACTAATGAAGTCACACGCTCCAGGCTCCAGGGTCTGTGGCACATTCTGGCCAGACCTCCACTCAAAACCCAGGTGAAGGTGAAGATTGTAACTACTCACTGGGTTTATAATTTCAAAATCATCAATTTACTAATTTGACATGTGATTTTATTTGAAAAGCTCCGTTCTTCCACTACTATAGTTATCTTTACAGCAAAATCCTGAGTGAAATATAGCGATGACCTCAAGCGATCCTCAAGGATCTACGCCTGTCACCATATATCAGCAGTGGAGTGCAGCCCCCTCTGTGACAGGAGGGGGCTAGTTCAAGATGCTAGAGCAAATGGTAGCCAAGACAGTTGGTACAACATCATGTTCATGAGAGTCTTGAAGAGGCAGTCGCTATTTTAGGTATCAAATTACTCAAAAACAAAGCTCCAGTATTTTTTAAGTTTTTAAAAAAATTTTTTTTAAAGTTTTAATTTTTTAATGTTTATCTTTGAGAGAGAGGCAGAGTGTGAGTGGGGGAGGAGCAGAGAGAGAGGGAAACACAGAATCCAAAGCAGGCTCCAGGCTCCGAGCTGTCAGCACAGAGCCTGACTGACGTAGGGCTCGAACCCATGAACCGGGAGATCATGAGCTGAGCTGAAGCCGGACGCTTAACCGACTGAGTAACCCAGGCGCCCCTAAGGTTTTTTGTTTTGTTTTTTGTTTTTTTTTAAGTTTACTTATTTATTTTGGGAGACAGAGAACACAAGGAGGGGAGGGGCAGAGAGAAGAAAGAATACCAAGCAGACTCCGTGCCATCAGAGCCCAGTGTGGGGTTTGAACTCACAAACCGTGAGATCGTGACCTGAACGGAGATCAAGAGTCAGATGCTTAACTGACTGAGCCATCCAGGCACCCCAAAGCTCTAGTGTTTTTAAACTACAGCTGGCCTAGAATCGGATATATTCAGCAGGTCCGTATTTACCAGCTCTTTTTGCCATCAAAAACGGCATCATCGCAGAGTGCAGTCTCATGGAAAGACATAGAGCATCAGTGAAGGTATTAGCCACAGAAACGTAACCGATTAGCAGTCTCTATTGCATCTGCAAGTTTCATCCCTCTGACGTGTAACCTAACACACGTACAGGTTCTGAAGTTGGGGATGCAGACATTTTGCGGGAAGTCTTTACGTTGCCACTATGCCACGCAGCGGAACGTTTCACGTCAATAGAAAAACATCCATCCGCACACGTGCACAGCACGACCGAACCTCACAGATACGATTGTAAGTGTCAGACACCCGAAGAATATATCATGATTTATTTCATCCATGTAAAACTGATGGCCCTGGGTTGTAGAGAGCAGCAAACGCAGGGCCAAAAAAACCCAAAAAACCAAACAAAAAAACAAACCAAAAAAACTGAACGCGGGGCCAAACCACACTGTCAGTACAGGGTTCACGCTGAAGTCTGAGAAGATGAACGACAAAGGAATCTCCGTCAAATGCAGCATGCTGCAGCGCTTAGGGGAGGGGGGTGCCAAACGGAAGGCAGAGAGAGGCAAGGTGCAGGGCAGTACGCCCTCTCTCCACCCAGAGAGAGGTTACGGGGCTGTTCCAGGTTACAGGCTTACACGTTATGGAGTTTCTGCGTCGTACTATTTCACAGTGGCAAATGACCATGTGGGGTGCACGGTAACCGCGGCGGCAGGCGCGGGCCAGGAGTGAAGGAAAGGGCTATTTCCCCCGCACTCACTCCAGCAGGAGGGAGAGACGTCAGGCCACCGGAGTGCCACCCTGGGATGAGCTCTGTGCCCAGCCAATCGGGGTGCTACAGAGGGTATAGTGATGCGATGGGGTACCAGCTTTGATTGGGGACCAAGGGGGAGGCCCGGGCTCTCTGAGGAAGTGGGATTTACTTTCAGGTTCTCGAAGGATGGGCAGGAGCTAGCCAGGTGAATAGCCGGGAAGGGTTTCCATTTGGGGGAGCACCGTGAGGCGGGCGTGAGACCTGGCGCAGAGTCACGTGACGCAGGCGCAGGGAAAGCAGCCCTAACGCCGCACCTGCCTTATAGACAACGCCACCGCGTAGTTTGTGTTCCGTCCAGAATGCAACGAGACGTCACTGGAGGATGCTGCAGGCCACCTCTAATAACTTCTAGAAGAAGGCAGGCGTTAAGTTTTCAACGTGTTTGTTGACATCAGGAAAAGGGCACGGAGAAAGCCCGGGATTGGTTACTTCTCCCGCGGTGCCTTAAAATGTATCGATTACTGGGACAAGGTGGACTCAAGTACCCTAAAAGGGAAAATATTCACATAGCAAGTGTCCAAATTATCAGGAGAAAATAAACTACGCAAACCTGAGCACGGGATCCCCATCCCGCTGCTCCAGTCTATTGTCTAAATGTATTTTCTTTCTAATATTTATTCACCATGAAAAGTTCTGACATAAATTTCTTTTATGTATCATGGACCATTTACTATAAGGAAAAGGTAGCAACAAATTACAAGATCAATGGTGCATATATCTCAGGACGGTAAAACAGCCTTCTAATCATTGTATTTCCATATTCTGGAGGACAACACATGACTTGAAGATGGCGAGAAGAAGTTTTAAATAACGTTTAGCAACTGACACATGGCCATCGATATTCATCACGTCAGCCCGTTGGGTGCACATCCCTGTTTCTGTTTTACTGGCTCATTTCCTTAATCTTCCTCATTAGCGGCTCTTGTTTTTTCATAAAGGCACTAAAAACACAACAAAGATGGCAACTGGCCTAAGAAACCTGAGAGCGGACCCAAGCGGAAAGCGCCACTCTGCGAGGTCCCTGCCTTATGTAGATGGTCACATGACGAAGCCCCAGGGAAGCCAGTCGCCGCTAGAGATATTACCGGAAGGGTCGGCCCTGGTGCCCTCTGTGGGGGTGACTCATAGGAACACGCAGGGGGTTCTCTCTCTCTGCCTCTGTTTCTCTCTCACAAGCTGTTAGTAGCCCCGGAATCCAAGACTTAAATGAAAGCCTCTCCCTTCTGGAAGAGCCAAGAGCACAAAGCAACAGCAGACAAGAAGTTTCAGAGTCTACACGAGCGCTGATCAAAAACGCTGGAGACACACAAATATCCGGTGGGGAGTTCATCATTTCTCTGAAGGCTTACTTTGCAGATCAGAAGACAGAAGCGCTTTGATTAGCAAATGCTAAGCTCTCAACCACACCCCTGCACAGCCCAGGTGAGCAGCTCCGAATACAAGGCAGGGGAAGAGAGCAGAAACAGAAAGAAATGAACGTGAAATGCACGGAGGGGAGACCTGGAGAGAAGGTCAGGTACCAGCAGAGTGTGAAGCACACGGACCCCAAAGGCGCAGGAGGAACAATCTACTGGGTGATGCCAACGGCCTGGACTTTGGGGGTGGGGCGACCTGCCACCGCGTCACAGGCCTGCAGGTGCCACACTGCGCGCAGGGTACCTGACCGTCTCTGGAAGGCCCCCTGAGTTGGACTCGTCTCCTGCCATGCCCCTGACTGACACAGCGTCCAGGAAGTTTGCGACACCTACAGTGAGATGATGCAGCATTTATTTATTGACCATGTCACCCGAGTAGCCCTTAGCAGAGATCATGCGCTTTACGATTAAAGAGCAAGTTCCTCCAGGGAACCTTGTCCCAAAGCGCCACATACAGTCTTTCATATAGATCCTAAACGAAGAATTGCTTTACTGATTGATTAAAATGCACTTTTCTTTAATCCCTTAAAATACACAGCCTGAAAGTCTTGCTTACACCGCAGCGGTCTCTCATAGTGGCAGCGAACAGTCCGTACGTGACCTTCAACACTCCCGTCAAAGGTGTGAAGGTTCTCACGTCTGTCATGGGGTCTGTACTCGCTGATGCAAGTACTCAGTGACATCCTTGACAGTTGGACATGGCTTTGTTCGAGACTCCTAAGAGACGTTCGACTTTCCTGACTGGTGCGTCCCTCTAGCAGATGAGAAACCTTAATAGTTTTTCGGACGGTTACTGCTAACTGAAGAGGTTTTAAGGAAAGCTGACCTTCCTGCTCAGGACATTAGCATGTTAAGAGGCGCAAATGGTTTCTACCTATTAGAAATATCAGCGGGATCGTCCACACGTGACTGATATCCCAACCGCAAATCTACATTCTCTGCAACACTTCACAACTGCATGAAAATTAAGGGTTTGTGATGGCAGTTTTTCAAATGCAAAACTCTCTTCATGGGCCTATTAGAGAATGGTCTGGAAACACGCCCAAGGGGAATTCTGGCTTGCACTCTTACACGGGGCCAATGCCAAAAGCCTGCCCGTTGACTAGCTCCCTTCACCCTCGGTGTCCATGCACCTTTGGTACGAAGCAGCTCGCACCCGTGGACTTCTCTCCCCCTCGTCACAAATAACCTGCATGACTGAGTGACTCCATTACCAAGCAGAGAACTCTATCTTATGACAGCCCACTCTTGTGTCTTGTATGCTGCTGCAAACCAACGTTCAAAACCAAGCTCAGCATACGTAAGCACTACAATCGGCTAGAACCTACTGGTAAATGAAGAACTAAGAACAACGAAACTCAAATGGATTGTCAAATCCATTGCAGCTGCGAAAAGGCTGTTCCTCTAAATACAACCAAGTTCTAGGCTGATGTCAAGAGAGTATCTTATAAAAGATTACCGCATCATCCCAACATAGTCCTGTTCCCCCCACCCCCAAAATGTTGAGGGATACGTCAAGCAAGTTACTCAGAGCCGTAATATCTGTACCAGTGAACAGTGGCCGTGGTCAAGTGGGGGCATCAACATTCCCTACCAGGAAGTGTGGACGCTGTGTTCTTGTAAAACACCAACTTTAAGGGGAACATCCAATGACACCTGTTACAAAAAACCAGCCAACTTAGTGCCTGGAATTCACCAGAACCCAATCACTTAAAAGCAGATTTAAGAAATATCATTGCACATTAGCCTGAAAAGATAAACTGCTTTGACTATCATTTTTAATGATTCACTTCTTTGAATTACTTGGACAACAGAAACTACTACACGTAGACACTTGCCTATTACTACCCCCACTTTTCCTTCCCAGGCAAGTGGCAGGGTGGAGAGGCCAAGTGTCTGTACCGGATGAGATCCAGTTTCTAGGGGGGACGGAGAGCGGGACGCAGGAGCGGACGGGTGCAGCCTGCAAATGCAGAGCACAGAGCTGAGGGGAGCTGGAGCCTGGGCCATTGGGCAGACTCTGGGAGAAATGGAGGGTCCTAAGTACCAACTGCAAGGAACTGATTCTAAAAAGAAGCAAGAAAAACAGAGCCAGATGCCACGTGCTGACTACAGAAACCATGTGAGAACACTGGAGCGAGTGGCATCGGAGAGTTGCCTGAGTGATCTCTGCTGGGTAGGGCTCCTCCTGGGGGGGCCCAGAAGAGGGCAGGAGGGGAGCTGAGGGGCCCCAGGCTTGCTGCAGCAGCCCCGAGTGGAGCGCAGGCTCCCTCCCTCCCACATGTGCTGCCTGCACCCCTGCATATATATGTAGGGTACCCGCACCCGTGCATATATGTTGGGTACCTGCACCCGTGCATATATGTAGGGCACGTGTGGACATTCCCACCTGATGTCCCTGGCCCTAGCAAGCATCCTTGGGAGCTGTTCTCAGAGTGCCCTCCCTTCCTGGGAACGGGTGTGGCTCCTGCAAACCTTGGCAAACTTTCTTTCTCATCTCCACATGGTCAAACCTGCCTCCTCTTCACAGCCCAGTGCAGACGTCCCTGCCCGACCCCCGCCATCCTCATCCCTGGAATAACACACTTTCTTTCCTGTTATTTCCCATAGGATTTTGACAGCACTTCCCTCTTGAGGTATGTCTCCTCGTCTTGAAATGTGGTGGCTCGTCTCCTCCCGAGTGCTACTGAGAGCACACACCTTGGGGACAGGACCGCATTAGGACCCATCATCGCAGGACCAGGGCCCGGGGCGTTTTCACGTGTTTGACACTCAATACTTGTTTCCTGAATGGAAAAGATTTAACTGAATCTTTGGTACTTAAGTGACCACGGTGGTCGTTTGGGCTGCTATAATAAAGTATCATAGACTGGGAGCTCGCACAACAGAACTCCGTTATGTGGTACTTGTTTTTTGGTCCTTGTTGTTTATCAAACTCAACACCCAACAACCAAATAATCCAGTGAAGAAATGGGCAGAAGACATGAATAGACACTTTTCCAAAGCAGACATCCAGATGGCTGACAGACACATGAAAAGGTGCTCAACGCCACTCATCATCAGGGAAACACAAGTCAAAGCCACACTGAGATACCACCTCACGCCTGTCAGAATGGCTAAAATGAACAGCTCAGGCAACAACAGATGTTGACGAGAATGCAGAGAAAGGGGGAACACGTCTGCACTGCTGGTGGGAATGCAAACTGGGGCAGCCACTCTGGAAAACAGTATGGAGGTTCCTCAAAAAATTAAAAACAGAACTACCCTACGACCCAGCAGTTGCACTACTAGGTATTTATCCAAGGGATACAGGTGTGCTGTTTTGAAGGGACACATGCACCCCCATGTTTATAGCAGCACTATCGACAATAGCCAAAGTATGGAAAGAGCCCAAATGTCCATTGATGGATGAACGGATAAAGACGATGTGGTTTATATACACAATGGAATATTACTCGACGATAAAAAGAATGAAATCTTGGCATTTGCAACATTGTGGATGGGACTAGAATGTATTATGCTAAGCGAAATTAAGTCAGTCAGAGAAAGACAAATGCCATATGATTTCCCTCATATGTGGAATTTAAGAAACAAAAGAGACGACTGTAGTGGAAGGGAAGGAAAAATGAAATAAGATAAAAACAGAGAGGGAGGCAAACATAAGAGGCTCTTAAATACAGAGAACACACTGAGGGCTGCTGGAGGGGAGGTAGGGGTGGGGGTATGGGCTAGATGGGTGATGGTCACTGAGGAGGGCACTTGTTGGCATGAGCCCTGGATGTCGTATGTAAGGGATGAATCACTGGCTTCTACTCCTGGGACCGATACTACACTGTATGTTAACTAACTTGAATTTAAATAAATTAATTTAAAAACCTGTTGTTGCTGTTTTTTATTTTTGAGAGAGAGAGCACACACATGCACGAGCAGGGGAGGGGCAGAGAGGGGGACAGAGGGTCTGAAGTGGGGTCTGTGCTGACAGCAGAGAGCCTGACGCGAGGCTTGAACTCACCAACTGCGAGATCCTGCCCTGAGCTGAAGTCCGATGCTTAACTGAGCCACCCAGGCGCCCAAAGTATTACAGACGGGGGCTTACACACAGACACTTCCTTCTCGAGGTTCTGGAGCCCGTGAGCCTGGGATCACAGCACCAGCACGGCTGGAGTTAAAGCCAGCTTCGCAGCTCACACACAGCCACTTCCCACTGTGCCCTCACCGCGGCAGGGCCTGGGGAAGCCAGCTGCCTGGCCTCTTCTAATAAGGGCACAATCACACAAAGAGGGCCCAGCTCCAAATGCTGTCACTGTGGCAGTTAGATCTCAGCACCCCAAACACTCAGATCCTACAGTGATGGCACATTGCACTCAGGGGCTCGGCTTTCTAGGCGGTGCGTGGGGCTGAGACACCTGGCCACACGGAAGTGAGGGTGACAGGCAACACGTAGGGAGGGTCTGGAGGGCCTGCTGCAGGGGAGGTGATCCGTGGGTAGTGCCCACGACACGTCACCGTATGAGCACAGTACCACAGCGTGCCTCTGCCGTAGACACTAACGTGAACATAGCACGGCCACTCCACAGTGCTGACGCTTCCTGCACGACCTACCTCAGTCACCTGACCCGACAGCGGAGCACTGTCCGCTCCCAGAAAAGCTCATCAGTCCACAGGGGAGATGCAGCAGGCTGTTTGAGGGTCGGAGGCTGTGGGCACAGCCGGGGCCTGGAGGCAGGCACAGCCGGGGGGCAAGAGGTGGGCACAGCTGGGGCCTGGAGGTGGGCACGGCTGGGGCCAGAGGTGGGCAGACGGGGCTGGAGGTGGGCACAGCCGGGGCCTGGAGGTGGGCACAGCTGGGGCCTGGAGGTGGGCACGGCTGGGGCCAGAGGTGGGCAGACGGGGCTGAAGGTGGGCACAGCCGGGGCCAGAGGTGGGCAGATGGGGCTGGAGGTGGGCACAGCCGGGGCCTGGAGGTGGGCACAGCCGGGGCCTGGAGGTGGGCACAGCCAGGGCCAGAGGTAGGCACAGCTGGGGCCTAGAGGTGGGCACAGCCTGGGGCCTGGAGGTGGGCGCAGCCCAGGGCCTGGAGCTGGACACAGCCTGGGGCCTGGAGGTCTAATTTGTTTTAGGGGTGCTCTGCTAAAAAGGGGGTGTTCAGAATCCATAAAAATTTAGGCTGATTTTTCTATCTCTAGAGGCCAACAGTCACAGCTGATTTCTGACTTCAAAGTTTCTTTTCAATAATATTCTAAGTATTTTGTGAAATTCTATGAAGAATTCATACTTTTCTGTCAGAAAGGACGGCCTGAACTCCAGAAACCAGACAGCACCGGCCAAAACCCCTTCTGCGCTGGCGGGGACATTAATAAACGCCAGGTCTGCCGACAGGACAGGCCAAGCCACCCGACGGCCCTGCCACCGTTCGCACATGTGACATAAGTTGCCCGTGACGCTCTTCGTCACCTGAGAGAGAGGTAGACGTTCTCCAGACGGCGGGAGCTGCCGCCCTTCATCGGTGTCCACCTGCTTCCGGGAGGGGCTCTGGGCTGTCGGGTCGACACTGTCTCGTCTGTGACTATGGACTGTGGAACTCATTTCCGCGTGTCTCTGACAAGTCTGCGTCTTCTGATCACATGCATGTAAACAGCACCCACGTTACCACACGGGTGTGAACCCACCTTATCGGCTTCAGCACTTCATGGCGTGAAGTCTCTTGAACGGGTTACAGAAGGGAGTCGTATCACATGGCCGTCCCTCAGAAAAGACGAGTTAGAGAGGCACCATCTACTGCGGGAACCCTCCAACGTCCGAGCAGCAGAGTCGCTGTGGCTTTTCAACACATAGAGGGGTGTGCAAACAGTTGGGCCTTGCAGAGCTGGGTGCCAGGCCCAGCTGGCCACTCTATAGCTGTGTGGCTAAATTTTCAGAGAAGGCCTTAATCTGCTCCTGCTTGGATCCTACTGACAATCTCAAATGGATTTCATAGAACCCATTCCATTTGATCGAAACAAGGGTAAGACAAATTATCCTTATCTTATGGATTCGGAACTTGAAGCTCAGAGAGGTTAAGTGATGTGCTCAAGGTCACACAGATGTGAGGCAGCCAAAAGGCAACTGAGGCCACGTCTTTGAGACCTAAATCATGTTTTTTGACTCTGTCATCTGGGGAAACAGGCTCGATATTCTTGAGAATTATTTCTAGCTTTAGAGTGCAACGCTTCTGTGAATACTCACTCACTCTGTATTAGCAAAACGTCTAATTTGTTTTAGGAGTGCTCTGCTAAAAAGGGGGTGTTCTGAATCCATAAAAATTCAGGCTGAGTTTTCTATCTCTAGAGGCCAACAGTCACAGCTGAGTTCTGACTTTAAGGTTTCTTTTCAATATTCTAAGTATTTTGTGAAATTCTATGAAGAATTCATACTCGCCAACTTTCAACAAAATTCTCTCAACAGAAGTTATGCCAAATTCTCCACTGCCTCTGTCATTTGCCAAATCATTCATTCAAACTTGGCAACACAGAGCTATACATTTATCGAGGCTTCTTCTACGTGACTTTACTTGGCCGTAGTATTAATATGATACAAAATTGCTCATAGTTTAGATTAAAAGATACAGCAACTGATTTAGAGTTTCCATACCACTCACATCTAAGGTCTGCTTTATAAATATTCTGCTTGTTTGATCTTGGGCAATGCAAATCAACTCTTCAAAAAGCCACCCTGGTTATCCTGTTTATTCCAACACTGAATGAGTGTCTGGTATTACAGTCTGCTGTTTGAGATTCCACAATGGCCACAGAAGCAAGGGACAAGTGGTTTCCTTCCTGGGACAGCTTACAATCGAAGACATAAGAGACCCTCATGTAAGAGTCACCCAGAAAAAACAAAAGACGAATTAGCATTGATGTGAATGTGAGCTCGAGAAGAAGAGTAGGTTTTACTTCAATTCTGTTATTGATGAAAACCAATGTCTAACGACCAAATTAAAATACGTAGATGTTTACAATACTTTTACTAAGACTGATGTGCAGTATCAGGTTAGCATGGGCAACATGCTTCAACCGAGGTCAACCTCTTCTGAAGGCTTGAAGTTGTTTTCAAATCATGGGACCTTTTGAGTACAATATTATTCAGCTTCTAAAAGGGACTTTATTTCTAAGAAGGAGAGAGAGAGAGACAGAGAGGAAAGAAGGAAGGATGAATGAGCCCCACAGAATAGAGAGGACACATCCATCAATATCTCAACTATACGTAAAACCTAAGAGATAATGCTTAAATTTATCACCCCAAAACTACTGTCGAAAGCATGTGAATTTTAGTTCATCTCCAGACTCTTCAAAACCATTTCAAATATAAAACAACACAGAACGCACTTCTCCCTCACCTGAGAACATTAACAATAAAGATGATAATGCATGTGTCCATGTCAACACCTCCCACTTAAGGAAGACAGATAGAGGGGAAAACGAAATGAAAATGAGGCTACAAAATAAAATTGTTTACGATATTAGTAATGACCTTTGTTGCTGTTTTCATGTGCATAGAGACCTTTACCAAAATAATTTCTGATTAAAATAAACCTAGTGTTGAACCATGAATTAAGAGCATTACTAGAAGAATTTTTTGGTCAATCTCACTTATTACTCTCCTAACAAACAAATTCAACTCCTAGTACAGGTAACGATTCTCTTGGAATTTTGTGTTCAACGACGATCTATTCACACATTTTTTTTTCAGTGTTTATGGCTCTATTTTTCCTTTTTAAAAAGTCTTAAGTTTATTTATTTATTTTGAGACAGAGAGAGAGGGAGAGAGCACAAGCATGGGGGAGGGGCAGAGAGAGAGGGGGACAGAGGATCCGACGTGGGCTCTGTACTGACAGCAGAGAGCCCTATGCAGGGCTCAAACTCATGAAACGTGAGATCATGACCTGAGCTGAAGTTGGACGCCTAACCTGAGCCACCCAGGTGCCCCATGGCTCCATTTTTCAAATAACCCACTTAGCTGATGTTTTTCCAAAATCATCTCTCAATGGCTTCACATGTCTCTCCAACACTTCTTCCCGTGACCAAGGAGCCAGAGCGGTACGACCTTGACCCTACGACACTCTTCCTTTGTGTGTCTCTGGACCAAGACAGTGAAGGCTGTGCAGGGACCACACACTGCAGAAGCCCGCCAACCACATGTCCTGACCATAACCTTCCAGAAAGGCTGAGACGTGCCCCCATCAAAAGAAGTATGGCCAGCATGGAATGAGACCGAACACAGGATTTCCTACATTTCGCTGTTTCTACTGCAGAACTGTGCTCTCCTCTGAGGTCATGCCACGCCATCACTGTAACTCATCAGATTCCCACAAAATTGTATTTGGTAGGCCCTCAACCAAGTAAAGAACTAAAAGGTTTTATTGTAAAAGTTCTTTTTTGAACATAGATGCCGGTAGTCCTACAGCTAAGTGGTTGGTTTTCCACCCCCTACTCCATACTGTAATAAAAAAACACATGTTAAACTTCTGGCTTGGATAGTCTCCCGCTGGCCAGATTTATGCTGGATGAAGAGCTCAAGTAAGAGGGTGACACCAGTGACTGTCCTGGAAAGATGGCATGGAAAATGGAATCTAGCCCGATACATCCAGGATTTCAGCTCTCTGCAGCAGCATGGCAGCTGAGTCCAACCTAAAATAGCATCTAAGTTTTTTGTAGTAAAATCTCATCTTTTGTTTTAGCTCTGTAACACTTAAACTCATTGTCAACCAGTGTTTAAAAATACACACGATTGTTTTCAAACAAACCTAGAGATGAACGAGGAGGAAGAGGTTGCGGCCATTTGAGCTCACCACACTCCTGGATGCACCCACCGCTGGCAAGCCCACATCAGGACAAGACTAATGTCTCCCCAAATTGTGACAGATGTGCCACGGAGCCCAAACCAGGGCAGTGTTCAGAGCTGGGTGGCTGAGCTCCTGAAGGGAAGTGGGTTCAGGATTTCCCGAGTTCAGGAGACTCAGCCTAAGCTAAGCCTAAAATGTTTATGTCTCAATATTGACAGCTCTTTTTACCAGTTCAAATCTATTTTAGGGGTTACCAATTTCTGTTCAGTGTTATCCTCAAGGGGTTTAGGATGAAAAATAAGAACACTTTTCAATCCATTTCTGGAAGGTACCCAACGTGTATGACTGCGGTCTGTTAAAATCCATATCTGATCCTTTGGTAATAAGACCACGAATCAACCCCCAGGACAACACAATGACTTGTTTGAGGCAGGGGGCAGGTTTGAGTGAGTGAGTCTACCAATCTGCTTAAGGAAAGAGTAAGTCGTCCATCTGACAACTTAAGCTAGGATTCATCTATATTTAATTACACGATACAGAAATAATTAACTTTAAATGTGCATGAAACTTCATGGGCACCCGAGATAATAACACATCAACGAGAACACAATAACCATGACCAAGAAATTACCCCTCAGGACCTTCACCTCACCCACAGGGAGACCTTGAACTTGGAGGACTCTCAAAGGGACGACAGAGAGGACATAACCCTTACTTTACAAATGAGGAGACCGACAGAAAAAACATTCTTTTAAGCGTCAGTAGATTTGCTTAACATCACACAGTTGTCAAGTGGCAACTACTAGATCCAGAATCCATCCGAATTCCTAATCTGGTTCTCTGTGCACTGATAAGCATCCTACCATCATGTATCATGATTATAAAGCAGAACTTGGTGTGAGATGGGTCCCTCCACGGGCTGTCACAGAACTACACTGGAGGAAAATTACTTCATTGTAATTCCCATTTTCCCTGGGGGTAGGCAGACTACTGGTCCCCCAAAGATGTCTGCATTCTACTTCCTGGAACTTGCGAGCTATGTTACATGGCAAAGGGGCAGTGGGGCAATAGGTGGACCTAATGTTTCTAATCAAACGACCTTAAACTAGGAAGGGTATCCTGGACTGTGCTATCCTGGTGGGCCCAATGTAATCCCAGGGTCCATAAATGAGGGAGGAGGGAGGGGTGGAGAGTTGGTGTCAGTGACAGGCTCAATGGCCACTGCTGGCTTTGAGGATGGAAGGGTCACTGGCCAAGGAAGGCAAGTGCCTCCGGAAGCTAGAAAAGACAAGAAAACAGATTCTCCCCTGGAGCCTCCAGAAGGAGCACAGCCCTGCAAACACAATGAGTTTGAGCCAAGTGAGACACATTTCAGACTTCTGACTTTCGGAATGTGAGATAATAAATGTGTATTATTTTGAGTCACTAAATCTGTGGTAATTTGTTACAGGTGCAGTAGAAAACTAAGGCACCACCTAGGGATTTTCTTTGGAAAACTTCCTCTTTTCATCGGCTGCAACCTTAACCTAAAAAACAGATCTGTGTGAGTTGAGACAAATATCGTGTCTTTAATGCAGAGAGGTTTCTAGGCCAATGGCACACACTCACTGCGTCTTTCCAGTGGTGTGCAAGACAGAAGATCATAGGAGAGAATATCATTATTTTTACAGTCTGGTTGGATGAGCTCTAAAACTTTTATATGTGTCCACACTGGTGGGAAATGTGATTATCTTCCTTCCATATAAAACACACGCACACGCACACACACACACACACACACACACACACACACACACACACAGAGTGAGAGAGAGAGAGAGAGAGAGAGAGAGAGAGAGAGAACAAAAGACCATAAAATAAACTCTACAGTGAGTCTATGGCAATCAGGGATGAGCAAATTCTCCACTTTTCTTGGACTCTATTATTTCCTGGATGTAACTCTCATTTTTCCTACCATTGAAGGCATTTGTGTAAAGTTTGGAAACATTTCATCATCACTTTGTTTTTAATTTTTTTTAAAAAAATGTTTTTTTCAATGTTTATTTATTTTTGGGACAGAGAGAGACAGAGCATGAACGGGGAAGGGGCAGAGAGAGAGGGAGACACAGAATCGGAAACAGGCTCCAGGCTCTGAGCCATCAGCCCAGAGCCCGACGCGGGGCTCGAACTCACGGACCGCGAGATCGTGACCTGGCTGAAGTCGGACGCTTAACCGACTGCGCCACCCAGGCGCCCCTCATCATCACTTTTGAATAACCTATTTTGCTTCCTGGATTTTTGAATAGAAAATAAACTCACAATCAATAGTTCTCTTCATACTTGGCTTTTAAACAATATAGCCAAAAGCCTCAGCCCGGCTGCAAAATACAACTAATTTGTAAAGGTAAAGATTAAGGGAGGCATCTCACAATTTCCCATTTCATTAATCATCACCAAGATGCACATTACCGGTAAAATTGTTCTTTGACAACAGTTTTGTTGCATTTTTTTCTATATTCTTTATTTAGGTATTCAAGTACCTAAATGCTTTCCTAATAAAAAACAGCAGGTGACAAAGACCTCTTGACCAAAGGGTCAAGTCCAGCCAGGCTCCTCTAAGCCTCTTCTCTGGTAGGTGTCAACCTTGGCCGCAAAAGACTTGAACAAACGCTAACACAGTTACCAACACCTGTGGACACAGCCTCTGTCCCCCAGTGTCCGTGGGAGGGCAGAACCCTAATGTGGATAGCTTCCAGTTAGCAAATACAGCTGGCCCGATGGCATTTGCACTGACCAACCCTTTGTGATTTTCCTTACTTCCCTGTCTCTACTTGTGTCCGGCTCGCCTCCCTCCCCACTTCCTCTTTGTCCCATTACAAAATGCCCAATCACCTCTGCACAGATCCAAGCTGAGTGCAGTTCACACTGGCCTCGTTTCCCTATTGCAGCAGTTACCGCTGCTGAAAACCTGCCCTTACCACTCTAACTAGGGGCTGGCTTTGTTTACCTTTGACATGAGATTGTGGAGTGCGTGCATTTTTGAAAATCACACTGATGACAATTATACAATCTTAGCAGGCGATCCTTCAACAGGCTGACGACCAGCAGCAGGCAGTGCCTCCCCCTGAGATGCCGGGCTTAGAGAAGCTACAAGTCTCCTCGTCATCAAAACCAAGGCATGCTGAGGTCTTGGATGAGACTGCAAAATAGTTGCTCCTCACTGCAAGCCCGTGGGGAACTCTGCTCCAGACCCATCCTCTTGGTCTGCTACTCCCTGGCCATCACTCTAGTCTTGCCATCGCTGTGCCCCTGAGGCCAATCCTAACTCAGCCAAAGCCCACCCCCCAGCATCCACCCCCTAGCCATTCTCTTGCCGCCTCCCATGCCCCCTCCATCCCGGGCCTCACCCCCACGATCCAGTCCATCCATCCAAAATGTGCTGATCATGATCAGACCTGACCTGGCACTGATGAGTGAAAATTTGTATCTTGAAGATAATCATTACCTTTACTACCTAACCCCATTAACTTCAGTGGAATAGACAAACATAGGCAGTAATTTCTTATGCCTGTGGGAAAGCGTCCCAAAGCAAACAGAATATTCTAGATCTCGCCCACCCCTGCCCCAACCCCCCACGCCATGTACTTTCACGTGCACCTGCAAACCTCTGGTTTGCCACACGTTCTCCCTTTTCTCCTCAGGATCCACTGCACCCTTCCCCTGCCTTTCTGTGCCAGCCCCAGAAGGCTGACCCCAATGGCCAGCCTCAACCTCATTTCCTAGTGCTCTCGGTTTTAGTTGGGTTTGGCCAGTGGGAGGTTCTACCAGGAGACCAGAAAGTCAGGGAGAGAGGTCAGGGTATTTATTCCCTGGCTGCAGGGTGCTAGGTCCCCTCCCTCTATTCTAGCCCCAGAATGCTTCGCCAGTTTTCATTATCGCTTTCTCCTACCCTGCCCGTTCCTAAACGGTCACTTCATTACAGCTCTTCAAACACCCATTCAGAACGTGCCATCTATTTCCTGGGGCTGTGACTGATACAGCTAGTTATTTCAAACATTAAACAAATACTTCCTGAGTGCCAGCTACGTGCGGGGCACTGGGGCCGTTGTAATATGTATGACGGAGAGCAGTGCTGTAAGTGCAAACTGGATCCATGTTGCTTCTAATGATCTGTTTGACCGAACTGGCTAGATTGGCCCACAACCTGTGGCACCCTTTAAATTTAATGTATTAGTTTACAGCCCATACAGAACAAAGTTTTGGACCCCCGATGAATAGATGATTTAGTCCAATTCCTTCTCTTCACAGGTCTAGAAACTGCCATTCAAAGGTGTGAAGTGACTTTTAGAAAGCCATGTGCAGGAGAGCCTGATGGGGACACAGGACAGAAGCTGCAAGGTCTCCTGAGGGCTAGACCCACGGAGGTCTGCACTTGCCCAGCACTGCACTCTCGGCTGTGGGACCTGAGGGCAAGGACCACAGAGTGAGCACCCGAAGTCACATCCCTAGCAACTGGTAGAATCTGACTTCAAATCTGGGTTTCTGTAGCTCCAGGGCCTGCAAAGTTTTACACACACGCTGCCCCAGAATTCCAGGGCTCTTCACTCTTCAGCAGGATGGCGTCTGCCCATGGTCCTCCTTCCAGCTGCTGGCTCCTGTCACTTCCAGGAGAAGGAAGGAATCAGCAGGACAGGGGGATGTGTGTGGGGTAGGCCATGGGGTAGGTGCCCCCCGGCAGCTCTCCCCTCCACCCCCACGCCCGCAGCTGAGGCCCTAAATCCTGTATCTGCAGTGGTGGTGGTGTGGCTGTGGAAGCCTTCCTGTAGGGAGCAGAAGTTTATGCAGAGCCTCGGGGGGGGGGGGGCTGACTTCTGTCCTGCACTAACACTATGTGCTCAAAACAAGGGGGACCTCACTGAAGAGTACATATCCCCACATAGTTGGGTCACAGACTGTGGTGAGGACGGTAAGTGGGAAGCCAGCTGCCTTCACGAACAAGGGTTTTAGCCGTGGGAACCTCTCAGGGAGCCTAAACAGGAGAAGCAATACTAACCCATCATCAGGGCATTAGCAAGAGCCAGAGAGCAAAGAGTGATGGGGAAAGGAGCCGCCTTCCGCAAGAGGGGCTGAGGTTGTCCTGGTGTGGATGTGGCAGCGGGGAGGAGGGTGTGCAGCTGGCCATCACCCACAGGACAGAAGCCACACGCGGGGAGAGGGCTGGACAGAGGATAAGATGAATGCCGTGTTTAACTATGCAGGGTCGAAAGGTGCTGGAGCCGTTGCCCAAAACAGGGAATAAAGAAGGCGAAATCTGCTTTCTCCTTCTTTGTGTCCAGAAGTGGGGTGGGTGGGAGGTGGGGAGGCACAAACCGAAGGGAGAAGTCAGCCACTCGGGTTGTAGCTCAGGGATCGGTCTTGGATCGGTGGTTGGAGCCTGAGGGAGCGGAGACATAATTTTCAACTGGCAAACATCCGGGAATTACTTCTGTAGGGGTTTATGTGTTCTGACACCTGCAGGGATGGGCATCATATGAGGCCTTCACACCAGGTCTACAGAAACAGAATCGGTGCTTTAATAACATCCCTGGGTGAGTTATATGCAGAAGAAAGTTGGGAAAGGCTGATAACCACAAAGAAAACAATTAGAATGACGGAAATCTAGGGGTCACTGAGCCAGTCTGGAAGATAACTGGTGGGAGACTATCCCGAAATCCGGTAGCTTGGGCAGCTTGGCTTTGCCTCATTCACATCCGTTCACAAGGCTGTACATTCTGAAGACATATACAGAAAATGATCATTTGGGTCAGCCTCCAGTGGTTCGGACTGTATCAGAACATGACCTGGGTCATAACTGACTCTTAATCCATAACTGGAAAGGTGCTGGTAGGTGGGCGGACACTGTCAACATGACTTTAAGGAGCCTGTTGGACCCACTTGAGAAATGAACTGCTCAAGACATTTTGCATATTAATTGTCTGCATATAAAAAGACACAGGAGAACCACATACCTCCCAGAAGCTCCATCTGGAAGCATTTCCTGGGGCCCATTCAAGTCACTGTCTGCACACGAGAGCAGGAAAATGGCATTTCTATCATCCAGTCTGACTGTTATTTATTCAAATTATTAACTATAAACACAAGCTAACTATGTTGACAAGCTAGAATTTAGCCGCAAAATAGCCATGGGGATGTTTCTCCCAAAAGAGTTACAAAACTCCCAAATGAAGCCTTTGAGGGCAGGAGAGAGACACATGTTCCAGTTCAAGCCCACCAATCCATTCTTGGCCTCGCTTAATCCGAAATCACTGTGGCTTTTGGATGCGGTAGAGATGTCAAACTCAATCCAAAAGATAAAATCTCTAATCGGCAAAATGGCTCAGCATCTCTAATACTGAAAACGTGCTTCTCTAGCCTTGCCAGGGAAGAGAATGTTCTAGATGACAGAGGGCTGCCCTGTACCACCGCTCATGGATTTATAATTCTAATGATTTGGGGCACCTGGGTGGCTCAATCCTTGAGTGTCCAACTTTGGCTCAGGTCACGATCTCGTGGTTCATGAGTTTGAGCCCCACATCGGGCACTCTGTTGTCAGCACAGAGCCTGCTTCAGATCCTCTGTCCCCCTCTCACTGCCACTCCCCTGCTTGCACACACACACGTATAACGGTTCGACTACTAGACTGACACCTACCACCAAGATCATACTGAGTTTCATGTAATCTTCTTGTAGTGATTCAGAAGGGAACTGAGATTGCTCAGGGACTTGCGGCACATTGTGAGGGAGCAGGACCTTAATGCGACATCAGCTTCCCATCAACACGCATGCCTGAGATTTCACAACCTAGAGAGTTGGCAGTATCCGACTGGTTCCCCAGATAATTTGGCACCGTTGCAGTATAGTGACTCGTAACACCAAATTTAAAGATGTGTGAGGAATGCAAATTAACCTTAGCCAAGATAAATAGTGTCAAAGGTTTTGAATGTATTGTACACAGCAGATTCACCTTCTTAATTATAGGTAATGAAGATTAAGGAAATCTTTATTAATACCTATCACATGAAGGGTATTCTAAGAGTTAGAACTTTGCCCTTAAGTGATTTACTTACAGTGTAATTCATCTAGAGAGGCGAATCTTCATGTGAAGGCAGCACCCACTGCCTGATTGGTATGCATGGGATGTGCTGGAGGGTTTCATTTGATCCAGGGCGGGTCAGGAAGGTCCAGAGAGGAGGAGGGGAGAGGTGGCACAGGGTGAGTGCGGCCAGATTGAGAATGGCTCTGTGGTGGCCATCATCCAAGATGGCCCCCGTGACCCACCCCTCCTTTGTGTGATCTTCCAAATTCCAGTCTCAAATCACCTCTCTGTGTGGCCTACAGAATATGGTGGAAATGACAGGATGTGACTTCTGAGGCTGATTATAAAGGCCATCGCAGCATGCATCCTGGCCTTTGGAATCACTCCCTATGGAAGAAGGCAGCCGGAGAACTCTCAAGAAGCCCTGTGGAGAGGAACAGAGGCCTCCAGCCAAGAGCTGCCACTAACCTGCTGGCCAAGTGAATGGGCCAGAAGTGTGTCCTCCAGCCCTCAGAGGAGACTGCAGCCCCAGCCAAGGCCAAGGTCAAGTCAGAGCCAAGTAGCCAAGCTACTCCCAATTTCCTGACCCACAGACACTGAGAGATAATGAAGGGCTAATGTCCTAGTAAGCCACCAGGCTTAGAAGTGATTATCTTGCAGCAATAGATAACTAACCCAGGCTCCGAGGAAGGACTGAGTAAGACTTGGTAAATACCATACAGGTTATTTGGAAGAAAGCCTTTGTAAAGGGCGTAGAGAGAGAGATGGAAGGCAGCACTAGGGAGTGGGGTTCAGCTTAAAATGCTGTAATATCAAGACAAGGAATTCTGATTTTATCTTACAGGAAGGAGAGAACCAGTAAAGGGTTTATAAAGGTGATTAAGTACAGAAAGGCTTTGGGAAGACTGATTCTAACTACGTATCTCAGAAGGAAGAGTTTCCTTTCTAGTTTTAATTATATTATACCATGTAACTGATATGGGAGGGAAAGTCAAGAGTTGAAAATTCTTTCTTTCCGATGGGAAAGTTCTTCCTTCTACTTTGTCAGGTGCGTCTTGAATTTTGTTAGTCTTGAGTAGTGGCATTCCTAAGCTATATTTGTATTAGCCCGAATTGCCCACTCAAAAAATGGGAAGCTAATATTAAACTGATGGCAAATCAGAGAGAAGTTTTAAAATGGTCCCTTGAGCGGGTGCCTGGGTGGCTCAGTTGGTTGAGTGTCCAACTCTTGATCTTGGCTCAGGTTATGATCTCACGGTTGGTTCATGGGACTGAGCCCTGCCTTGGGCTCTCTGCTGACAGCGTGGAGATTCTCTTTCTCCCTCTCTCTCTTGTCCCTCCCCTGCTCATTCTCATTCTCTCTCTCTCTCAAAAATAAATAAATACACTTTAAAAATAAAATAAAATGGTTCCTTGCAAGCCGTGGGATGCTATCGCACCATGGAGTCTGACAACGTCTGGTAGAAGGTAGCATTTTTCTCTTAATAAAACTGATGGACAAAACGGCTTAAAAAAAAATGAAATGATTTACAAATTGAATGCTTCATTTCTCACTGATATCTTTTTTAAAGTTCTGAGCTAGCATAATGCTGAGAAAGTGTGTTTGCAGTGCATCTGCGATTGCTAGAAGAACCTTGCATTCATTTTCCTGAGAAAGTAGGCTCTTTGTATTTGGTTCACCAGCATGCAGTATTAGTGGAAAAAAAAAAAGAGAAAATTTGCTTTATACTCATTTGGATTTTGACCTAGTTTTCCATTATTTTAAATTATTGGTTACTGAATATTTTAAGCAACTGCAAAGAAAGCTTTTGCCTCCCATAACCTTATTCATACTTCTCAAAGTCCAATGGTAAACAATGAAAAAAATAAACAGAGGAGGGATTACTATTTGACGCCCTTATTTATAAAACCATGTGTGTACTGACTATAAAATAAATGTCTAAAACTAAAAATACTTAAAGTGTGAACTCAGGTAACTGGATGCAAATAATACCTTTATTTTTCTCCAGAAAATCAAAAGAGCAGATACATAAATGGTAATGCTATTGAACGAAAATTACCACAAACCATGGACTAGACACAAGCTTACTCTTTGTATTTCAGCCTCACCATTGGCCACACGTTACCTTACGATCCTACAGAGTCCTGTAATATGCATCAGTCTCCACAGAAACAGACCTGAGATCTCTGAAGAACTGAAGAAAAGGCTAGGAGGTGCAGGAATACCAGATACGCTGTTTAGGGAAATGAGTCCCTTGAGGAAAAGCCGGTGTGACTCGGTGTATTTAAGGAGCACAGATTGAGAGGAAAGTTAATGACAGCACAAGTGACTGGCTGACCCGTGGGTAGCTGTTTTTGATTTATAGCGAGGACCCGTCTACAGCAGCATTGCTCAAACTTTCCTGTTCACGAGGAGTCGCGATCTTGTGAAAACAGAGGTTCTTTTTCAGGAAGCCCGGGATGGGGCCTGAGAGTCTGCGTTTCTAATAAACTCGCAGGTGACGCTTCTTGGGCTCTCCTTTGAACCTTCTAAAATGGCAACGTGCAGAATTCAGATGAGGAAGGTGTTTGTAGTTTGGAGGATGTGTGAGACATCGAATCAAGTTATGAAAGATTTTAGGGCAGGAAACACAGCAGGAGCACCAAGCAGGCTACACTGGTGAGCACATGTGATGTGCTCACCTGCCCTTGGCAGGGCGGAAGCCAGGACAGAATCAGGCAAAGCCATCGAGTTGGGAAATGAAGCCACCCTGTCTGGGCTGCACTGGATAAGGTGAGTACAGAAATGGAATACTTTATGTATGGGGCGTGGAGTGTCTGGCTCTTGATTTTGGGTCAGGTCAGGAGCTCATGGTCCATGAGTTTGAGGCCCCATCTTGGGCTCTGTGCTGATGTGCACAGCCTGCTTGGGATTATCTCTCTCTCCCTCTCTCTCAGTCCCTCCCTGGCTCTCTCTCTCTTTCTCAAAATAAATAAACAGACATTAAGAAAATAATAAATAAATACACGATTTCTTAGGTAAGAAAACGTGTTGTTCTCTTTCTTTGGAGCTAGGAGTCGGGGAGGGGGGAAGAGGGTGGAAACTGGGAGATAAAGCTTTTACTGAGGTGACTGAACACCGCTTGTTGTGGACCGAATTGTGTCCCTCAAAACTCCTATGCTGAGGAAGGGAGGCAAACCATAAGAGACTCTTAAATACAGAGGACAAACTGAGGGTTGATGGGGGTGGGGGAGAGGGGAGTGGGTGATAGGTATTGAGGAGGGCACTTGTTGGGATGAGCACTGGGTGTTGTATGGAAGCCAATTTGACAATAAACTATATTTTAAAAAATTCCTGCGCTGAAGCCCTAACACCCAGTGAGCCTGTGTTTACAGACTGGGAAGTCTGCATGTAGGAGGTGATGTAGGTTAGATAAGGTCATGAGGGTGGGACCTTGCTCCAATATGACTGGTGTCCTCACAAGAAGAGGAGAGATGCCAGGAGAGCTCAAGCACAAGGAGAAGGCCATTGGCATGAAGGCAGCCATTAGCAAGCCAGGGAGAGAGGACACACTGGAAGCCAACCCCCTGGCACTTTGACCTTGGACTTCCACACACCACAACTCTGGGAAATAAATTCTCTGGTTTAAGCCATCCAGTCTGTAGCATTCTGTTACGGCAGCCCAAGTGATGAACACACCTGCTCTCCAGAATATGAAAAGGATGAATCAGAGGAGTTCTTGAGGCCAGCCTGCGTGGGGATGCACTCGCTCCAAGAGTCTAGCTAATGGTATCATCAGCCCCAGAATTGGAGAGTTACAATTACTCAAATGCATATGATTCAGAGTCACTGTTTTCTACACAGGCAATAGAACCAGGTGCTTCAAAGCTAAGGATGGCCTATAAAGCAAACATAAAATGTTTTTTATGTTTTATTTATTTTTTTTTTACTAAATAGCTAATATGAATGCTGGAGGAAAACAGTATTCATAAATGCCTCCGTCTATAGAGCTGACTTCAACTTGTGTGGCTGAACTTCTGGAGGACTAATTATGATACACAGGTTAGCCACCAATGATCAGAAAGAATCATTTCAGATTTCCTGGAGACCTGAAAACCCACACTAACTTTTCAACTGAGGGGAAGGACAGATGTAATGAAAATTATTAAAAACTGGAAAATGCATTGAAGGATCTGTTACATGGCCATCTTTGGATGTTTCTGCTATACTTCCATGAGTGTTCTCTTTATAAAGGTTATAGAGGGGCGGTTTTAACTAAAGCAGAGAGGGGGTGACCTCTGTGACCACTCAGGAATATATCCACTTCTAGAAGTATCTGATTTTAAGGGGACTTTCACGGGGTTGGGGCAGAAGACATTCTCAGCTCAAAACCACTTCAGGCAAGTCTTACATACATATATGTCTTAATTCCTAAAAGCCAACTATAAAACTTCGTATCTTCTCGAGGAGCCAAATGCACTTATTTCTTCATAAAAAGAAAGAATTACAACAATTGCTATATTTTCTCCATGTGTTAAACAACTATTTTAAATGCTTTTTAATCTAGCAAAGGAATTAGGCTCTAAGGGAAAAACACGAAACTTAATTTTTTTTTAAAGGAAAGAAACAAAATATCTCACACTATGGGACTTGGATGCTTATTAGCAATAATGTTAAAAATCCACTGTAGTAAAAATGCAGAATCCATTTTGCTCTTAATATCTGTTGATTGAAGGTCCTTAAGTGAAAAATAATGTTTGGTTATTTCATTATAACAAGCACTGCCTCCTACCCCATCATCAGATATCAAAATATTAGGAAGATAACAGGAAAAAAGGATAGTGTGTCACAATATGAGTTACCCAAAGTTTTATACCATCAAGCATGTGTGCACAGAACCAAAAGAAACTCGATATTTTGCCTGCTTCAATAAAAAAGCATTTACAGCCAATGAAATATTGAATCTGAATTATTTTAAACCCAAGCAGATATTTAAGACAGATTGCACTTGTTTATTAGCAGAGTTAAAAGGAAGCTCTGTAAACCTCATTACTGGCTTCCACAGAATCCTCTAATCTTACCTGTCACGAAATGCGCATATCTAAACTAAACCCTTCAAACCAGAGCTTTAGCACATTTCCTCTTGAACTGTCATCACGAAGACATGGTGTTAGGCAAATCTGAAATCGTGTGATTTTTGTTCACACATAACATTTTGGACAGCGCCTTATCATATTTTCTCTTTCAAGAGGCTCTCTTGACCTCTTCAAGGGATGGATTTGCAAAGAGACAGGCACTACTCATTAAATTCTAAGACTCCTGAATTTGTTCACCCAAGTGCTATATCTTCCTTCCTTTATTAGCACCAAGAATGTGAACCCAGAATGACTGTTACTGTGCTGAAATGTGATATTCCTACATTTTTTTCCTTGCTCTTCCCCAGCACTAGAAAGCTGTTCACAATCAAGACCTTGGAGAGCGACCATGGTTCCAACATGGAGAACCTGTTTTTTTTTATCAGGCATGAGCCAAGCCTCCTGGCTGGTATTGTTTCAGAACCTTAGTAAGTTGAGGCTAGCGCCACAGGTAAAGGATCCAAACCTGGGCCTGAAGATCTTTATTTCTAAATGCCATTTGCGAATAAAAGGAACCTGTGCTCTTTGGGGAAATGCCTGATTCTAGGGCCAGGGTAAGGAAAACGCATAATGAGCCCAGAGCACCTTGTAGTACCGGAAAAGAAGTGCTCAAATATCAAAAGCATAGGGACCTGACAAAGGAACACAGGACCCAGCATGAAAGAGCTCCCAGTGACCAATTAGGAGCAATTTGGGACAATCTGAGCAACAATATACACAACAAAAAGTATAAAATAAACATAACAAGTATCACAGGTTGAGCAGCTTAAAGAACAGAAATGTATTTCCTCTGAGTTTCTGACACAAGAAATCTGAGAACGGGACGTGGGCAGGGCTCATTCTTTCTGAGGCCTCTCTCCTCAGCAGGTAGACACCATCTTCTCCCTGTGTCCTCACATGGTCGTCCCTCTGTCCGTGTATCTGCACCCTGATCTCCTCTCCCTCTAAAGACACCCATCATACTGGATTAAGGCCTCTCCCCTTATGACTTTTTTAATTCAATTACTTCTCTAAAGGCCCTATCTCCAAATATAGTCACACTCTGAGGTGCAGGGGATAGGACTCCTACGTATAAATTTGGGGGAATGAGTCAGGCTCTATCAATACTGATATAAACAAATGACTCTGGGTCAGGAAAAACAAGGAAAGACTGAGAAACTGTCAGAGGTCAGAAGACACTGGGGAGGCAGGACAACCAAATGCAATGTGGATTCAGGACTGGATCCTAGAACACAAAGTACTCATTACTGAAAAAGCTGGTAAAGTCTATTGTTTAGTTAATAGTAACTTACTAATCTCAGATTCTTAGTTTTGGCTAATGCGCCATCAAAAAGTAAGCTGTTAACAATGGGAAGATTGGGAGTCGGGTATGCAAGGGTTCTCTGGACTGTCTCTGCGACCTTCCTAAAAATCTAAAATTATCCCCAAATTAAAAAAAAAAGATTATATTTAAAAGATCAAACAAACAACTCCCAAACTATACAAACCTAGTACTAGGATTTGGCTTAAGGAAATAAACAACTGACCTGCTTTTCCAACCACCGTCTAACAAAGACCTAAGCAGGGAACTAACTGATGAAATTGGCTAATAGTCCCCTCGACACCAAAACACTCAATTTATACATTAGACCTAAGGAAAATGCTTTACTTTTTAAAAGGAATTTGCTTTGTCCCATTTTTCCTGAAGCACAGGACCTGCTTAATTCACCTTTTACTTTTTCTACTTAGAAAAGGAACCTTGGTAGATACTGTTGGTAGATACCACTGTTACCACGAGTAGCTCTAGGAACAATTGTAGACATAACAGCAAACTTCCTGAGCACTCAGTATGTGCCAGGTTTGTTGTAAGTCCTTGGTAGATGCTGACCCATCAATCCTCACAACCTAGGAGTTAGGTACCTTTCCTACCTCCAGATTATAGAAGGGAACCTGAAAGGTTAAATATCTTGTGCATGGTTGCTCAGATACAGGCAGTATGTTGAGAGCCAACAGTAAGAACCGGGCAGTCCTTATGAAGGAACTGTCTTCAACATAAGAAAATCAATAGTGCACGTGTGATGATTATCAGATACTCAATAGCCATGCTGAGAACAGTAAAACATCCGGGGAACTGTCACAGCCTAGAATTCATACAACCCTCAATTCCTATGGAATGAAGGCTTGGGGTCTGCACCTTTAGCTAGCTCAAAGGAAGCCATAACTTTTACTTTGTACATGAAATTTACCAGCTTTTAAATTGAGGTTCAGAGGAAAAAACAACCATGTGGGCCAACCAAACCAAAACCACCATTCCCTGACCGGCACATTTGTGGTATGTTGTTAGAGGCACAATGCCGGGAGATGCAGAGAGTGGTCAGGGACCAAGAGTGAATGCATTTAAGCACATTCTGGAAAAATCATGTTTGGGGAAAGCCGTATCTACATCAAGGGCATCAAATAAACACCATAAATGATTATTATTCAATGTTGGCTGGACACTGAAAAGTTACAAAGAAATCTGAGATGTGAGTCTGTCTCAAAACTTTTCCAGATTGGAGCAGTCAAGATACAACATGCATAGAATGTTGTTGTTGTTTTTAATGAAGGGTGATAGGCCAACTAACTGCCGTACAAAGAAAGAGTTACACGCCATTTAGAAAACGAAATCTTTGGAGAAATATTCTCGAAGGATCTTCACTCAAATCGGAAACTGAAATGTGGGTAGGAATCCTAGTTGGAGGAGAAGTTGGAAGCAAAACTATAATCATCAGAGACCCGAGATGTGTCCGCTGTACTGAGTCTGCTATCTGCCTGGAGTGAGCAGAGAAAATTAATGGTACATAGGACTCCACATAAAGACTAGGGATCTGAGTTCATCTCGAAGATGAGAGGTAGAATAATAATGGCTGATTTGGCACTGATGGGGAAGGTGATGCTTGCCCGGGCTATTAGTGGGTAATCATGCAACGTTTATGAGGAGTGTACGAAGGCCTTACGTTTGCCCAGTCCTTCTCTGTCCCAGGAACAGACATGTGTTCATGGCCCAAAGAAACTACAACAGGTGTTCCATGCACCTTACGGCATCCATCTTGCTCTTCCTCTGACTGCGAAAGCTCCAGCAGAACTGTGGTGCAAATAGGTACTAACGGGTAACAATGACTCACTCTGACTCAGGAAGTCTGGCATGAAACCTGAGAATTCACCTTTCAACAAGGTCCCAGGTGATGCTGAAGGTGCTGGTCTGAAGAGCATGCTTTGAGAACAACGTGCCCGGAGGTCTACTCCTGACCCGTTGTGTCCTTCACGAGACCGTCCAGTTGACCTGCTCGTGTTCAACGCCAAGTCGCACTGTGCATATGTGTGTCCACTCCCCACGGGGTCGTGTGGCAGCCAGCTCTCAGAGCTATGAAATTGTGAAATAACTGAAGAAAAGGTTGGGCCATAAAGCATAACAAAACTGCAAAGTGTGTTTAGTAAAAGAAGATATTTATCTGCTTTTAAAACCTTATGGAAACCACATGGCAGACTTATCGTTTTGAAATTTAAACGTAAAGGCTGATTGGTAAACTTGTGGCTTCCTTCTTCAGGAGAGTGAGAAAACCCAGAATTTTCTCAAAGGGCTTTGCTGTGTTGTGCAGATGTCAGAGCATGCCTCCTGATTTCTCTGTAGCCAGTATTAATATAAGATTTTTTTATACCTATTTCTCAGAAAACTCAATGTACCAGTAGCTAGGTTAACGTCAGCCAAAATGTCACCGACCTCACGCATCAGGTTTCAGATGCCCCTTCTGTGAAGCAGTATTCACCAGAGCTTTCCTAAACACCGAGTTCCTCTGTGTGTTAGATGAGTCTGTTCACAAAGTACACGTCTTCACATTACTTTCCAGAAGTATCTCCCTCTGGGAGACAAAGGGAAAACATTTCCATGTTCCCTTTGACAAGTAGGGAAGGTGAACTGAGTTATGCAAATTCAGCATGTGGATCCCAGGGTTCCATGGTGTGTCCTACCCCCTGGAGCCTGTTCAGGCCCCTCTCCATGCCCCCCGGAGCCTGTTAAGGCCCCTTCTCCATGCCCCCAGAGCGTGAGCAGCACTGCTCAGCGCCCTCAGCCTGCCCAACTCGGCACAGACATTGTGACATTTCACCAAGCCTGAGAAGCCCGAGTGGGAACCACACCGCCCACACTCCAGCTTACTCAAAAATTGTCATTTGCATTTAATATATTCCTTTCTCAGCTTGGAAAACATTCCTGGGTTTTTTTAATGTTTATTTTTGAGACAGAGAGACAGAGCACACGTGCGTGCACAAGCAGGGGAGGGGCAGAGAGAGAAGGAGGGAGTGAGAGCATTCGAAGTGGCCTTAGCCCTGAGAGTAGGTCCAATGTGGGGCTTGAACTCATGAACTGTGAGATCATGACTTGAGCGGAAGGCGGACGCTTGACTAACCGAGCCACCCAGGCACCCCAAGCATTCCTGCTTTTTAAGAGATGGCAAACAAGGGGTTAATGCTTCTCCTAAAGGAATATAGAATACTTCTACACTGACAAAGGAAATATCTTTATTTTCATTTGTAGCTAGAAGCACAAACAAGCAAAAAACCATCCCATGCACTTCACAACATGTTATTTAAAACAGAAAATCTTTACTGAGTTTGGTACACATGTATCCAAAAGCAAGCTATGGGAGCTTCCATTTAATACTGTTTCCTTTTTCTCTGGATCTGGAGTAAGGGCTACAGACAACAAAACGAAATCAGAGGCATCCAAATTGGCAAGGAGGAAGACAAACTTTCACTTTTTGCAGACGACACGATACTCATATGTAGAAATCCCGAAAGACTCCACCAAAAAGCTGCTAGAAGTGATACGTGAATTCAGCAAAGTCGCAGGGTACAAAATCAATGTACAGAAATCAGTTGCATTTCTATACACCAATAATGAAGCAACAGAAAGAGAAATTGAGAAATCGATCCCATTTATAATTGTACCAAGAACCATAAAATACCTAGGAATAAACCTAACCAAAGATGTAAAGATCTGTATGCTGAAAACTATAGAAAACTTATGAAGAAAATGGAAAAAGACACAAAGAAATGGAAAAACATTCCATGCTCATGCACTGGAAGAACAAATATTGTTAAGATGTCAACACTACCCAAAGCAATCTACATACTCATTGCAATCCCAATCAAAATTGCACCAGCATTCTTCTCGAAGCTAGAACAAGCAGTCCTAAAATGTGTATGGAACCACAAAAGATCCCGAATAGCCAAAGTAATTTAAAAAACATTTTTTAAAGTTATTTATTTATTTTGAGAGAGAGAGATAAAGAAAAGTGCATGCTTGAACATGAGCGAGGGGAGGCGGGGTAGAGAGAGAGGAAAGAGAGAATCCCAAGTAGGCTCCACATGCTGTCAGTGCAGAGTCTGATGGGGGGCTCGAACTCACGAACTGTGAGGTCATGACCTGAGCCTAAATCAAGAGTCAGATGCTTAACCGACTGAGCTACCCAGGCACCTCAGAGCTACATAATTTAATGGGTGTGTGACCCTGGGCAAGATATGCAACTTTCCAAATCCATTTCCTCATCTGTAAAGACAGGGAACAATGATTCCTAATTTACATGGTTGCTTCTGAAAAGTAAATGAGAACATGTATATATACATGTGCATGGATAAATATATACCTACCCATGCTTCTAAACAATTATCTGCAACTGTATCTCTCTCTGAAGATGTTTTTTTTCTGTAGGTAGGTGTGATTCCTTGCCTGTCCATCTGGCTGATAGTTGCCTTTTTATTCTAAACTGAACCCATATCACATACTAGTGGAAGCCTTAAATTGGACGAAATGATTCCTTGGATGGCTCCAAAGAAAAAGAGTAGCGTAGCCACACATCGGTGTGGGGGAAGCCTCTAGATGGCCCGGGATCCCCCACTACCTGGTACCCACAGCCTCGGTAGTCCCCCCGCCCACACCATACCTGGCTTGTGTGACCAATAGGATATAACAAAGGCTAACACACTAATTTCAAGATCAAATCATAACATACACTGTGGTTTCTGTTTTAGTTGGACACTCTCTTGTGGATCCCCCTGTGCTGGGGGAAGCCCACCTCGTGAATGAGCCTGGACGCAGGCCCTCCAGCCCCAGTCCACTGATGAGACCACACAGCCCTGGCCCACAGCTTCAGTGTAGCCTCATGAGAATGTCTGAGCTGCCTCCAAATTCCTGGCTCTCGGAAACTGGGAGATACAATGTGTCTGCCCCTCCAAGGAGGCCCTGAGGTTTGGGGTAATTTGTTAGGCAGCAACAGATAACAAATACATGGGGGGAAATGTTTTCAGAATCTGACCAGTTAGAGACTTCCAGTTTAGAACTGTCTTCTCCAGAAGACAAAGTGTGTTTCAGATTTCAGGTCATTGGTCAAGGACAGTTAAGAGTTTAAGTGACTTGTGAAGACCTCCAGACTCAACTGGCTACTTCAAGTAACCAAATTTACTAGATTCAGTTGTGATAAAGTCTCACTATATCTGGACATAAAATGTTCAAGATGAATTTTTGGTCTCATAATATTAGGATTTTTTTCCTTCCTTCCCTCCTTCTTTCCTTCCTTCCTTTTTCCTTCTTTCCCTGTCTCCCTCCCTCTATTCCTTCCTCCCTCCCTCTTTCTTCCTCTTTCTTTTCTTTTCTTTCCCTCTCTCCCTCCTTCCTCTTTCCTTCCTTCCTCCCTCTTTCTTCCTCTTTCTTTCTCTTCCTCCCTCCCTTCCTTCTCTCTCCCTCCCCCTCTTTTCTTTTTCTTTCTTTTCCTCTTTCTCTTTCTCCTTCCTTCCTTCCTCCTTCCTTCCTTCCTTCCTTCCTTCCTTCCTTCCTTCCTTCCTTCCTTCGTGGTTAATGTTGGGAATTAATTGTGCATTTACTTCAGCATTCTGGTTCAATCCTCATCCTTGTCATGCTTACTCACCAGGAGTAGTGATGACCAGGCTATGTGTATGGAATCCTTGGGGTGTTAGCAGATAATTGTTATCAAACATAAATTAAGACTCAACCTGTGCTAGAGGCTATAAAGCTCAGGCAAATGAGAACTCCGTCCCTCACCACCTTCCTTTACCTGGGGGTGGGGGGTGCATTTTGCCCTCGCTGGAGTACATTTGTCTCAAGTGGATGGTAAATACAGGGCCGGCAGTCAATTCCCCTCTCTGAGTTTGCTTCCTGATCTTAAAATTGGACAAGAACACCAGAGGACTTCTAAAAGCCTTTCTAGCTCCTGTAGCCTGTGAGTCGATGAAATCTGCTTTCTGCGGATTCTCATTAAGGTATCCCCATCCTTCTCTGGAATTTAGTTATGGGAAGAAATCTTCCTAGTGATGTGCTCTTTGAAGATTCAAACACAAGTCAGCACAGAATGAGTTCTTCAGAGAAGCTTCTCTTTTCTACTTGGATTCTTACACAACAGAGTCAACAGGAAGCAAAATGAATATTCATTTAGCCACTCAGATCAATCAATAAACACAAAGTATAAAACCCCCTATCTTCTACCACTTATCCAGCTCTGGACTTGCTTCCCTCGCACAACACCTGCTGGGGCCCCCAGGAAGCACACTGCTCCTTACCCTGTGGCACAGACATGCGGCAGCCTCAGCAGGGACACCCTGACCCCCAGTTCTCGTCCCCCGCCGCCCATTCTCAAGTATGTGGCCCTGGGCACCTGATCGCTCATCAACTCCGGAGAGCATCTATTTCCAGCAGAGTTCCATCAATATGTAGGAACAATGAGTTCAGGGAGCTCTTTGCCAAGAAGAAACGCTCAGGAGTGCAGAGGAGGAAATAAATCAAACTCGAGGAAATGAAAGGATCAAAATTGAACCTAAAACCTGGAGCATCACACCTCATTGCAAATGCATCTCAGTCTGCCGTGAAATCCGAGGGAGACTTTGCATTTCTCACTCAGCCTGACCACCTCTCACGGTTGAAAGTGTCACCCACCTAGGGAAGGAGCTGGCTGTACCTTTTCCTCCTCCTTTGCTGGCACGGACCATCCGTTTTCAGCCCTCTTCTCTCTCAAAATTCTTTTCCTATCTGATCTCATTGGGGCTCGTAATTTCGGTGACTATAGAACAAAAACATTCCTTCCAAACACATTTCCAAAGCTTGAACGTCCTCTCCAGCCTCCTTTCTACATGGCTGCCTCAAGTATGCTGCATATACTGGGGTCACACCCTCTTTCAAGGGATGTCCACTTCACCCCCAGGGAGACTCTGAGCAATCCAAGCTGCGTCTCTGGTACTTCTCTTCATCAAACCTACCTCTCTCTGCCTTGGCCAGGGCGACCCAGAGGGCATTCACCCCAATGAGGGTGCCTGGGCTTTGGTTTTGCCAGGGCACATACAGCATAACCTGAACTGTTGCTTGTATAATCATGCCACCCCCTGGCTCCTTTTCTTCCTGTTACTTCATGTTTCAACAACATGCACAGCCCTCTGCAGCCCCCCCCCACACCCCCTCCACAGATGCCTTTTTCTAGCAAGACTTGACCCTGCTCCCATATACATGTCCTACACTCCCTTCAAGCTGAACCATTCAGCCCCCTCCGGACTGGCCCAGCTTCCTTGCGTCTTTGCTCTTGGTATCCTCTCTTCCCTGAAGGCCCTTTTCAAGATATATACCACTATGCATAACATATATCTTATAGAACTTATTAAATTATCTCTCTCATTCGGGTAATTTAAAATTCAATCTTCTCCACGAAGCACCCCCACCTTCCACCTGGATAGAAGCCATTTAACGCACACACACCCCAAAGCTTGGCAGAACAGAAGGCAGTCAGCACCTGAGGCCTCCCTTCCTCCGGTCCCCTGGGCCTCCGGGACCTTCAACCCTCTGCAGCACCCGACATCCTCCCAAGTCGTTTGTGTGCACACAATTCTACGACAAGATGAAGGCACTTCTTTGCCCAGAGTAAGCCCTCAACAGAAATGCTCATGCAACTCCTCGGTATTTGTTGACTGTAGCAAAAGTATCATTAAAGTAACACGTGGCACTTGAGTTGCGTTTCTCCAAGTTCCAGTACAGCACTGCTCCTTTTTACCTTTCTGACCATTTTGTGAAGTTAATAGGGAAGACTGGATTTTACAGAAACGATAATGGGAGTCCTCGCAAAATTACACAACGTATTCAGTGTAACTATAAAAAACAGTAAGGAAAGTATTCGAGAAGTAATCCAAATGTCCGGATTCTGTGCCATTTCATCACATGGTTGCATCTGCGTGCGACAGCTGCATTTAAACTAAATCGATGACACAAATAAAGCCAGAACAGGCATGGTTGTCTGGGAAATAAACTTTCCTTGGGAGAGACAGAGGATTCCTCCTCCTCTTCTTTCAAAAAGGCAAGGTAATGACTCTTTGGGGCGCCTGGGTGGCTCAGTCGGTTAAGCGTCCGACTTCGGCTCAGGTCATGATCTCGCGGTCCATAAGTTCGAGCCCCGCGTTGGGCTTTGTGCTGACAGCTCAGAGCCTGGAGCCTGTTTCGGATTCTGTGTCTCCCTCTCTCTGACCCTCCCCTGTTCATGCTCTGTCTCTCCCTGTCTCAAAAATAAATAAATGTTAAAAAAATTAAAAAAAAAAAACCAAAAAGGCAAGGTAATGACTCTTTAGAAATAGTGCAGTTTCTCTTGAATTTCCAGAACTCAAAGATGTGTTTTGAGTGTTGTTTTTGTTCTCACTCCCCAAAAAGACTTCTGAAAAGAGCAACTCTAGGCTGAAGTCCTAAACATTCCGTTCACCATTAATTATCAAGGCAGGTGCTATTCAATTAACAAAACCCTGTTAGAGCAGCTCCCAACCAAGGTGAGTGGTTCAGAGACAAGCACTCCCAAGGATCTGCTTGAAATATTTCACCCTGGAGTGAAGAGTATCTTTCCTTCTAAAGAAAGTGCTTTTAAGCTGTGTCTTCCCAAGCAATCAAGTGTGCCACATAAAAATGACCTGCACGTGAGCCCGAGTCTTGCTGGTTTCAAGAAGGGAACTTACAAGGCAGAAGTGATAAATGAACGGGCTCTGCAAAACACAATTTTCTCCCCAACAGAGTTATGCCTCTGTGACACCAGAATTTGACACCCGGCAGACAAGTGACACGTGGAGGCACTGATGCACTTAATTTCCTGCTCGCGGTGGGTGTTTCACTCGGCAAAACGAAAGCATCATCACCAGAATAGAGAGAAGATGGGGGAGACGAAGGCTGTCCGTTCACTTGGGATGGAGAGAAAATTATGATCATAAAAGAGAAAGGAGAAAAAAATACGATGATGAGAGACAATGGTTTTCTTCCCGGGATCATGCTGATGCCAAAATATGAGGGTGTTCAGATGGCTCAGAAAGTCTTTGAAGTGCAAAGGAAAACTGGGGATCCGATCATTACATCCCCTTATGGACACATCCACGGGAGAAACTCTGTGTGGGCAGGTGAGCAGGACAGTTTGGGAGCTGGCTTCACTGGGGACGGAATCCAGTCCACGTTACTAACACACTGAGAGATCTCAAGCGAGCTGTCTAAGCGATCTCACCTCAGTTGCCTTGGATTTCAAGATGAGGTTAATAATGACATTAACTCTAAGGGGCACCTGCGCCCCAATGTTTATAGCCGTGCTATCGACAACAGCCCAACTATGGAAAGGGCCCAACTGTCCATCAACTGGCGACCAGCTAAATAAGATATGGTATAAATACACACAATGGAATATCACTCAGCCATCGGAAATAATGAAATCTTGCCATTTGCAACAACGTGGATGGAGTTAGAGAGTGTGGTGCTAAGCAAAATAAGAGAAGGACAGAAATCGTATGATTTCACTCATAGGTGGAATTTAAGAAGCAAAACAAATGAGCAAAGGAAAAAAAGAGAGAGACAAACCAAGAAACAGACTCTTAACTACAGAGAACTGATGATTACCAGAGGGGAGAGAGGTGGGGACATGGGGGAAACAGGTGAAGGAGATTAAGAGCACAGTTACCATGATGAGCACTGAGCAATGTACAAAGTCACTGAATTCATGTACGCCTGAAACTAACATTACACTGTATGCTAACTATACTGGTATTAAAATAAAAAACTGAAATAAAAAGATGAGGGTAATAATGAATACATCATAGCAATGCTGGGAAGATTGACAACTTGGACACTCAAAGTGCCCGATGCTCAACATACTGTCCCGATCCATTGTCATTGCCACCCTCGGTGTCATACCTGACACATCACACAAATCCAGGGCAAACACACTGATTTTTGCTAACAGCTTTGCCCAGAACTGCCCTATGTTTTGTTGCATCACAACAGTTGGATATAAATCTAGAAATGGACATTCAGGGAAAGATTACATCGAAATAAATGTTCCCTCTAAAACTGTTCTATCTCAAAGTCTGGCTATAATGCCCAAAGGCACCAAGACCCAGAGATAGTTGGAGAACAGGCGGGGGAAGAAAGAGGGTTGTTTATTGAAGAGGACGTCTCTGCCTCTCTCCTCCCCCACAGACAGCACAAAGCAAATGAATGTATTGTGCACCTGCTGACCAGCTTTTTCTCTGCATCTCAGGAGTGCTTAAAAATAAACAAATACATTAGAACTCACTCGAAACCCAGAAACACCAACATTTCCATCAGAATTTGAGCAGCTTCCCCATCAGAAGAGAATTAATCTTGGTATTAGCAGCATGCGGTGGTGGTGGCATATGATTTATTCTGGGTCATTCGCTTATAATTTCTTCCACTGAAATCACATTGCACACAACATGGGTAATATTTTATTCAATAATGCAGGTGCTATTTCATAACAAAGACATTACTTTCTGGGGGGGGGGACATCATTTTCCATCAAGTTGATGATTCTAAAATTCTCTTTCTAATGACACTTATGGATGAGGAATTAAAACCGAAATGTGATTCTTTTTTATTCCTTTCTCAGCAGACTGTCTGCTCTATTACCACTTTCATAAGATGCAGGCTAAAATTTAACATCGTGCAAATTTTCCATCATTCTGGTCGGCCACTCTATTGCTAATGTTCAGTTGATGTTCGTGGCTAGAGAGTCAGGGAAAAAAATCTTCAGAAGTGCCTTCATTGTGTTTTACAATAAGTAGATTATTCTAAAGGTGGGTCCTGTTTCATTCTTGCCTCCGGAACACTTATTTATTATAACGTCCTGCCTCTGCACAAATGAGTATTTTTTTGCATGTGCTCTATCAGCAAGTGGAAACTTAGGGTCGTGGAAACACGTAGTTGTCACTGTACCCCACAAAGGGCTCACTGTCATCCCTGTTGGAATATGAGCATCTGATAGCATTTCTCTGTTCATAGCAAGGTGCTGACTAGTCCCCCTTTCTCCCTAAAGGCATAGGAAAAGGGGAATGTCCTTTTTTCCCTCCCTCCCTCCATCCCTCTCTCCCACGGAAGCAGAGGGCCCTGGATGGTCTGGAATGAGGGTCTCTCCCCTACTGTAGTGCAGCGGTCACAGGGCAGGCTTATGGTTCGACAGACAGAATCTGAATCCCAGTTCGGCCGCTTGTTGGCTTGCTGCTGTGAGCAGGTCCCCAAAGCTCTCTGAGACTCAGTCCTCCTCCGCAGAGCGGGGGGTAATCGCAACTCCTACCCACAAGGTGTTCTGAGTATTAAGAATATGATGCATTTTAAAAAGGCGGGACGTGCCTGGGTGGCTCAGTCAGTTAAGTGGCTGACTCTTGATATTTGGCTCAAGTCATGATCTAGTGGTTTTGAGATCCAGCCCCAAGTAGGGCGCCGCGCTGAGTGTGGAGCGTGCTTGGGATTCTCTCTCTCTGTCCCTCTAGCACTCTTTCTCTTAAATAAACATTAAAAAATAATATAATGCATGTGAGTTGGTTAGCAGAGTGCACACCATCACAGCATTGTTATTTGCATCTATGCTGTTATTTGACTGGAGACCCAAATCAGGCATATTAAAAAGAATCAGTTCGGTAGCAAATTATATTCTTACCTAAAAGTTACAAGAAATTTTTTTTTTTGAGAGAGAGAGAGAGAGCGTATGTGTGAGCGAGCAGGGGAGGGGCAGAGAGACAGAATCTAAAGCAGGCCCCATGCTCAGCGGGGAGCCCAACGTGGGGCTCGATCCCATGACTCTGGGATCATGACCTGAGATCGAGAGTTGGACGCGTAACTGACTGCGCCACCCAGGCGCCCCTATAAGAACTTTCTACCATAAGAGGCTCTTAAAAACTCAGAATAAACTGAGGGTGGATGGGGGGTGGGGGAGAGGGGAAAGCGGGTGATGGGCATTGAGGAGGGCACCTGTTGGGATGAACCCTGGGTGTTGTATGGAAACCAATTTGACAATGAATTTCGTATTAAAAAATAAAGAATTTTAAAAAAGAACTTTTTAAAAAGCAATCAGTGTAAAACCTAAAGTTATCAGGTCCTAAAGGAGAAATGAAAATGGAATGGATTCCTGCGCACGAGCCAGCTCTGAGCTGCCCCACGCCTGCGTCCTCCCCTAAAGCCCGGGGTCCACGGACGAGAATAACAAGACTCGGAAGGACAACTGCAAGCTCTTTCTTTGCCACACACACTCCCCATGAGTGATCTGTGTTTTCAAGGAGTCATAAACGCTGCTTGGTCCACACGCCAGCCTGGGTTCGCACGGGAACCTTCCAAGGCAAGTGCAAGCAGGCGAAGTCTAACTGTCCCCCAACACACTCACAGCTGTAGCACGAAGCATTCCAATGATCATCCTCTTCCTGGCAGACGTTCTCCATGTGGGACAGTTAAAGCTTTACCTTAAGCCTGAAAATGCCCCATCTAAAGCCATCGGCCCTGGTGGCTTTCAGCCCCTCAGGAGGCTAGCCTGTCCCGCGTTCTGCACACCTGTCATCACGTCCAGTCCACAGACTGGGAGACCACAGAAAATGAAGGAAGAAAAACGTTCACATTTGAGAGGTAGGCTGAAAGTGTGCAAACGAGTGGGGACGATACTTTCACCTCCTGGATCTCCGTAAACAGCTCCTGACCCACAGCTGGGGTCTCCCGAGGCCCGGACCCGCCACTCTTCTGCGAATTGTCTGTGACTCCTTCCCTCGCTTCTCTAACTCTGCACAATTATAACCTGTGCCTCCTGGGTCTTCTCTAATCCAAATACAGTGAGACGTCAATTAACCAGAAAGCTCTGGGAGTGAGGGTTGTGGTTAATTTAATTTTCTAATTAACTGAGAACCAACAGGAAGGGCCGTGCAGGTTCAACCCTCCACTGAAAATCTTAAGGTGGATGGGTCCAACCTTTAACCCTTAAAGTCAATAAGACCAGACTCGACCTGGACGAGCCAAGGCCTCACCAGCTCGAGGCCCAAGACCGCTTCCCAGCGACAGCAAGAACACAGCTGCAGAGTGCATGGCGACAGCGGTCGAGACCCTCCAGCACGTGAAGTCGCTCACAGGGGTGGCTTTATTGTCCCTCCCCCCCCCCTTTTTTTTAAGACGTGGGGTTAATAAAGGAAGGAACAGGTTGATCGATGGAGGGTTTCTTTTTGGCTCAGCTGGGTCCTGGTGAAATTACTCACATGCAATGACCTTTTAGTTGAATAGGAAAAAGTACATTTTCTGATGTGGAATCTCGAGTGCTTTAACAAATGGCTGGTCTTCTCTCCTCTGTTAGTATAACAGTGGCAGGACGGCTGTCAGGAGGCAGAGGCACTGGCTCATCTGGCCCCTGCTCATGGGGATGCCACACCCCAGGGCGGCCTCTGTGCTGGAGGGCAAGGTCAAACCTTGGGCTTCTGGCCACCACCCTACCTTCAGCAGCACCCACGCTGAGCCTCACCACTTTTAAGATCAAACATGTGTGCTTATCAACACGCTCTGGCTGAGATGTGTGAGTGGGGCCAGTGAGTGCCTAGAGGCAGGGGCTCGGTCTGGGAGCAGGTGAACTTGCGCGGCAGGAGATACTGAAAGTCTGAGGGCCAGGGAGGAATTAGAGGTTTCTCGCCTGAAGAACAGATTGATGGAGGCTGTGTTCTGAGAATTCAGAATTCAGGAGAAATCAGCATTAAGAGGAGCCTGTTCTGGGATGACACACATCCAGAGAAGTGTCTGTAGATACTGAGAAACGCCCGGTGGAGGCTTAGAAGAGTCTGGAACTGAGGCATACATCTGGCACGCAGGGACCTCTGGTGGTGTCCTGACCTTGCCGGCTGGAGAGGCCAGCACGGAGAAGGCACGAAGGGCCATGGCGGAGGTGACCACACAATCAGCGGACCAGCCAGTGGGGACTGAAGGCCCACACTGCCCAACGCACTGGGAGAAACAGGGGATTATAAGACATATCTCCTGCTCTCGAGGATTCTATCACAGAGTAGGACCAGCACACGTGATACTATGTATGAGACAAAAACACACCGATGAATTAGGATCCAAAACAGGAGAGTTGTAGAAGCAGCCACGGCTTATGGAGCATCCTTCCCTTCACCGTTGGCACCTGCTAACTGCATCCTGTAAAGCCGTAAAGAATCTTCGCGTTGAATCTGATGAGGTGCCCCCCCACAACCTTACAGGCGAGGATAAGGGGGTAAGTGCACCAGCTAAAGGCCACGTCGTAAGGAGGTGTTGGGATCATCTGTAATTTGGTGACAGGTTGCGTGTTTCAGACTCTGGGCCCCACGGGGGAGGAGAAGGTGCAAGGCAGAGCCAGTGTCATGGGAGGAGTCAGGGAGGCCGGGTTTACCATGGGAGTAAAACTTGGAGATGTGCAGGGGGGCCAGGTTCCTCCTGAAACAGAAAGCCACTGGGAGGGTGGGCGTTTCCAGAGAGGAGGAGGATAAGGATAGAGGCAGCCCCGCTCTTGGTTAGCACTTCTCTGAAGTTCACTATTCACCTACTATTTGCTCATGTGATTTCCTAGGCCTGGTCCTGCCCTGCACATGATTCCCTCGTTACATGATCTAGAGGTTTTACAATTTATCGAGACAGGTACATAAAGCTTAGGCAGTTCTTGTTGCCTCCATCATTGAACCTCTTCGATGCCTTCCAGTTTCTCTCAAAATAAACCTTCAGCCTTACTGCAGCCCCGGGTGCTCCAGGAGGTGACCCACGGCCCCTTCCCGTCATTCAGGTGAGAGGTCTTTCCTGACGTCCTTGTAGACATGGCACCAGGTCATGCTTTGGCCCCCACCCTATTTTTCTTTGTAGTTCTCCTTGATACCTATTCACTTGTCGATTACCACCTTCTCACGTGGATCTAAGTGCCTCTAGGGTGACGGGCACGGGTACGTGTTCCATCAATTATGTGCTGAATTACCGAATAGACAAATAAATAAGTGAAAGACTCTAGCTTCTTTCCACAGTTACGTTGTGCGTGCAATTGAATGTATACCTTCTAGCACGTAGTAAAACAACAAAAAAAATGAAGACTATTTGAGATGACGCATTGTCAACATATATATTAGCAATAACAGCTATTCTCACAAGGTTCTTGTAATGTCGCTGTTTAGAAATTAAGTCAACTTCTATTAACCTGGCTCTTGTAATAATCACCCATCCGCTTCAAAGCTTAGGTGTTTAATCCTTTCAGGAAACATTCAACTGCTACTTTGGAAAGTTACCATGAGAATTTTGATTAAATGGATTTTGTCTAAGAATAAACTTGCCAATTATATTTCGGGAAATGCCAGAATGCAAGGAAAATCAATGTACTATGTCGTGTGCGGTCAAGATCTTATCTAGTTCATAAATTTGTAAATGAGAAAACCCCTCATGATTTTCCTAAGTAGTTAGGCACTGAAATAAATCATCACGCAAATACTTTAAAATATATTATTTTGGGAGGGGGTGCACCTGGGTGGCTGTTGGTTAAGCATCCAACTTCGGCTGAGGTCGTGATCTCACAGCCTGTGAGTTCAAGCCCTGCATCAGGCTCTGTGCTGACCGCTCCGAGCCTGGAGCCTGCTTCGGATTCTGTCTCCCTGGCTCTCTGCCCCTCCCCGCCCTCCCTCCAAAAATACACATTAAAACAATTTTTTTCATATTACTTTTTGACTCAAAACACAAAAGGTTAATTTTCAAGTGCAAAGGGAGTGAAATAACTTCATGAAATTACTAGAACACTGATCTCTGCCGTGCACGAGAATTTAATTAAATTTTCCTGAAATCATAACACATCCTGGGTGGATGAAATCATCTCAATTTCATTAATTCCTAACTTCCTGTCCTCAGCCTGAAATGAAACGATCTAGATGTCAAGGTGTGATCATGTGAGAAGGTAACACCATCCATCTAACCTCCGGGCCTCACGGTGGGGGGAGGTCCCTGGGTAATGAGGTGGAGTAGCCAACATCACCGTGATGTTCACACTCCTCCCTGTTTCCTGCCCTTGTTCTAGAATTGCTGAAATCCACAAGAATGCCCTCCTAAATATTTTGCCAACACTTTCACATAAATTAGATCCTAAAGGCGAGGGTGCTGTGACCTTTGTGGAGACTGAGTGCTCACCAAGGAGCAACTATCCATCAGCCTGAACCAGTTTTCCAAACCAGCTTGAATGACACCGTGGGCTTCCTGCCCAGAAAGAATCCAAGCCCTCTGGGAACTGAAGCAGGCTCTTGGACTATCACTTGCAGTGGAGAATATGTTTGAGGAGGAAATAAATCACCAAGAAATAAAACGTAAGCCTTTGACCAATGGAAAACTGTATTAAATTATCTGGGTCCTACTAGCTTCATTTTACTTAAATGGCAGCAGAGAAATGTTTTCCTCACCTGGAATCAACTTCCTGTTACCGTTACCAGTCATAAGCCTGCATTTTCCTTATGAGCTTATTCAAAACTCAACCACAAGCCACCCATTGAGGGGACCACTTGCTCCAGGCTCCTGTGAGACACGGGCAAGGAAGCAGAGTTCACTCGCTTGGGTGTGAGGGAAGGTCTTCCCAGAAGTACTTGCAGGGATGTGAGACTCATTTTCTGTCTCTGTGGCTACTCTGTCCCTTGCAAAATGGGAAAGACAGACTAGAGACCTGTGGTTTCCAAGTGTGAAGTATCATTTGAGTCAAAAATAAAACCCCTGCGTCCCACTTCCAGAAGCAATGACTCCAAGCATCTTGGGGGGAGACTAAGACATTGTTATGTGCTCCAAGTCATTTTGATGTTCATCTACATTTGGCAACTACTGGGTGTGAAGATTACTGTTGTCTTCAGAGTCTCAAAAGAACTGTTCTGAGAATGGACATATGGCCGGAGAGGGTTTAGGGAATAATTTAGCCATTATAACTCATTCACCCCACACATTTTTGAGTGCCCGTGGCAAGCCATGCACTCATGCAGGTGCCAAGCATGTAAGAGTCGGGGGAAATGTAGGCAATTCCTGCCCTCACAGAGCTTAACTGTATGAGGCGGTGACAAGAGTGATGGAAAAAATGAGCATCAGAGAAAGACAGAAAACACACAATGCAAAAAATTGCTGTGCGTTGCTAGTCACGAGATCCTTGTGGAGCTGATACAGGCCTAAATGTGCCCACACCAAAGGCAACACCGCAAGCAATGGGCTCTGTGAGGGCTGGGCTACAAGGGGAGGGAAAAGACTGGAAGGACCACACGCTTCCCTCCTGCCATGACAATGTGGGGGCTGACAAGAGAGCTGTCTTCACTCATATGACAAAATAAATGGTAGGTAGAGTCCTGTATCCTAAATGCAAGCTATAAGAACTACATTTTGGGTTGGCCACATCACTTCTCAAGATGCTGCTTCCATAGCTTAGAGCAAAGAAGGTCGTCCTGGGCCTTGACTTGTTCACTTGACTAGCTAGTCTTCTTCTAAACTTTGGCTTAGACGCTAACATTTCATCTTTAAAAAATTTTTTTTAAATATTTATTTTTGAGAGAGAGAGAGAGAGAGAGAGAGAGAGAGAGAGAGAGAGAGAGCAGGGGAGGGGCAGAGAGAGAGACAGAGGGAGGCACAGAATCCGAAGCAGGCTCCTGGCTCCGAGCTGTCAGCACAGAGCCCGACCCAGGGCTCTAACCCACACATGGTGAGATCATGACCCGAGCCAAATTTGGATGCTTAACTGACTGATCCACCCAGGCACCACTAGATGCTTACATTTCTATGTAGAGGCCTCTAGCTCTCTCAAGATTGGGTTAGAAAGCCTCCCCACCCTCATCTTAGAGCAACAATGCTGTGATGTTGTGTTAAAACTGTCCCTTCCTTTTAGTTTCTCGGCTCCCTGAGGGCAAGAAGTGTAACACTGTGTTTCTGGATTTGGCAGGAGAGCCAGCGCATTCTAAGCCTTGTTCTGCCCCCTGCTGAACGATGCAGGTCACTTTCAGAATGTGTCTGGGCTGCAAAGACCAATAATGACCTAGGTCTACAGCTATGGTGTGAAGTCCAAGTCTCTTAGGTTCATTTTCTCTTTTCTTTCCACTCTTTCACCCTCTTGATTGTGTTCTCCTCCAGATCCACATCCTGCCCTCTGTCTCGCTTGCTCAAGCCCCTCACCTAACAGGGCTATTTCTCACCATGATGGTTTCTCCTTCCTGCATGCGTACCCACCTTACCCAAATTCCCATCCTTAGGTCTTCTCCCTTTTTTTTAAGTTTATTTATTTTTTTTTGAGAGAGAGAGAACACAAGTGGGGGAGGGGAGAGAGGGGCAGAGAGAGAATCCCAAGTAGGCTCCACACTGTGAGCACAGAGCCTGATGTGGGGCTCAATCTCATGAACCATGAGATCATGACCTGAGCCGAAATCAAGAGTTGGGCTCTCAACCTACTGAGCCACCCAGATGCCCCAAGTCTTCCTGTATTTGGCTGTCTGCCCTTTCCATGGCCCTCTGCTTGCCTCTCTGCATTCTGACATCCAGGGTCTCTCACAGGGAGGGGCGGCTGCTCTTCCGGTAGGGGCAGCTCCGATCAGTACTGCAGGAGCTCCGTGGATACTCCAACAAATGGCATATATTTTGAGCCAGTACTACTTTGATTCTCCAATGATTTCTCTAATTTGGTGACATTTTTACTCCTTTTATCCTGATTTAACCTACCTTGTGCATGACACAGAATGATCTGGTGAAAATCTGGAATTTTATAAATGTTGCCTGTTGGCATGTAAGGTCTATGTAACATCTATACTCATCTGTAAAGGATCAAGTAATGTCATCATTGCCATAATGCCCAATGAGATCAAGATCTGTTGGGGCCAATGGGTAGGTATTCCCACAGAAAAGACAGACAGAGGCAAACGTGATGGGGGAGCACAGTAGAACATGAATTTATTATGTGATGATGTTATGGGTCAATAGGGGGCACTGGAAACACCAGAGAATCATAAATTATTGCAATGAAGGAAAAGCTACATATATACATATAAACCCTCAGAGTACCCATTTTAGAGTTAAGATAAGTAATATGATCCTGGTTGTCATATCAGGGAGGACAGAGCCGAGCCAACCCAACCCATTACTTTAAGAATATCTCAGAGGGCCACAGAAACTGAACAAGGAATTTGGAAAGAGCAACGTTTTTCATGAATATATCCTGTTACTCTGCAATAAAGGATTGCTTTGCTGGAAGAATCATACCACGAAGACCAGCCCATGATCAGGGAAAATAATAGAAAATGTGGTTAACATGGTGCTTCCTGCTTTCTACTTGAAAGCATCCAACCTTCTCGTCAAAGCTGCTGGTGTTCAAAGGCTGGAGTGTCCAGACCTCTGCCTGCCTATTCCTCAGGGCTCTGGTTATTGGGTAATCAAACACCATTCTTCTTGTTTTCTCTATAAATGCTCACTGATGGCAGTTCATATGTAAGATTCCATTTCCATTCTAGCGAGTTCGTCTATACACAGGTACCATGAAAGGGGAGCTAAACTCTGTCGATTAATCCCCGCTGGGCAGATGATAATGGTGGGTATGTCATGGCCTGTGCCCACCAGGATCCCATCTAAACTTCACATGTGAGCATGTAGCATCTTGAGGGACACATGAGAGATTTTTGTCCCAGAGATGGAACAACTTTCTCAAAGCCACAGCAACTGGTGGCAGAATCCAACCTGGGACTCAAGTCCATGCCTGTCGGCTTTGCCGCCTTCCCCTACAGAACCTGACAAAAACTGGCCAGCTGTGAGAGTGACACCAGAGAATGCATCTCAAGTGTGGAGGGGTGGGGGGTGGGGGGATCTCCAAAGTAGAAGGCAGAGCTAGCGTGTGATGGACAGTGCCTGGTTAACAACGTGACAACTTAGGCATGAGCCGTGATAACTCAGAATGTCACCACGGTTTTCCATTTTTTGCACATAAAATTTGATTGGCATGCTCATCTGATTCTTACTGGGTTTCCCTAAAAGTGGATGATAAATCAGAGTGGGAGAGGGAGGTGCTGTGATACAGTCTGAGAAGACTTTTCATCTTGCGCTCATTGGCCCTGTGAGCTGGTTTCATTGCCTCATCCGGACGCTGGCCTTCCAGTCTCCATACCTCCACATCCGGCTCCTGGCCACTCTTCCAGAACCCTTCCAGCACTCATGCATCTGCCCAAGGTTAGTCCCCTCCAGCAAATGGTCTCTGAATGCTTCCAGATCCCTGTGGCCGCCTCCTCCAAGAGACACGCATCTATCTGCCGCTCATGCCATTTCACGTTATAAGGCTTTAAATTGTCCTCAATGGTTCAGGTCTTTACATCTTGCCTCCTGACATAAATTAGGATCTTCCCAAAGGCCAGGGGATGCCACAATCTCTGTCATTACAGGGAACAGTCTTTGCCCTGACAGACATCTGAACTTGAGTCCCAGCATCACATGCCAATGCTCTGTGGTCTCAGCTGTTAACATGAAGACAATTACACAATACACGGGACAATTAGAGGAGATATGTGGATAAAGTCCTAAGTGGGAGTGTCTGGTGTGAAATGGCTACTTAATGATCATTGAGGGATTATGCCCATGGATGCTGGGTGAAGCCAGGCTCTCACCAGGGAGATTTAAGAATCCTTTCATGGGGGGGGGGGGGGGGAAGAATCCTTTCATGGATCTAAGAAATGGGTATTATTTTAAATAATTCAGTAACATCTTTTTAAACAGCTGAGTCATAAATCATTTGGAGGCAAGAAAGTACCATTGTATCTTTTCATATAATTATTGGTGGTGCATACCAGTTTCGTATATTAAAACAGGCTAGAAGTCTTTATATAAATGATATGTAGGAATAAATGGCACGCCCTATAAAGCAATCTGCAGGAAATGTTTTAGTACCAAATGATGTTTGAAAAATAGACACAAAGCAAAATGTGAGTGCTTCCATTAATTGGAGAATCCAAAGGAAGCAGAGTGAGGGACAGGAAATTAAGGTATTTTATGACTCTAAGTATTCAGTTCAGAAAGGCAAGGCAACAGTTCAAGCCAATAACATAAGAATTCCAAGTATTTGCTCATTTACCTTTTCAACTTCAGCCTGAGACTGCATTAATAGTTTTCTGATTGTTCACTCTGGGCCTTGCCAGAAACAGTCACATGTTAATAATTATTGTAGCTTGTGAATTATGTGCCACTTTGTCACCAAGTTCATTTGGATGTACTGAATCTGATGAGCTAATAATTCTCCCTCCTCTACGGTCTGGCAGGTTTGAGATTTTCAAGAGGAGTATGGAAATACACGCCACCCACGACGGGTGGAAAAGGAAGGGAAAATGTGAAGAAGGCAGGTGACTACAGAGTCTGCTCTTACCAATGGATAAAGAGAACAATGGACAAAGAGAACTTAGCGCTGAGTTGCCCCACAGTCAGACTTTGGTAGATAGCGTCAGCATCATCACCGCTAGTCACTGTGGTTATCCTATTGACTGGAAAGAGATATGGGACACAACTCTGAACTTGGAGAATGAAGATCCCTGCAAAAAAGGCCCGTCTGCGTGGTGGCCTCAACGGTTCCTTACAGTTCAGTTGACACTTTGACAAGGACAGTCTGAACTGGGCACACCTTCCGTTATCCCGTTTCAACAGTGAGGAACTTTCAACTCAGGGAAGCCATGGTTTGCCCGAGGATGCTCCTCAGCACTGCCCCTCGATCCAGAATGTGCCTCCGGACATCTGCCCTCTGGCCAGGGACCACCCCACACTCCGCCTCTGCAAACAGCTTCAAGCAGTGGGCGGGGAGGGGGGCGGGGAAGGGTGACCCTTGTGAGCTAGCACAGTCCCCTACAGTCATCTACATGTCAAATGTGTATATTCCACTGCTGTTTCAGCAAAGATTAGTGTGTGAAAGACTGGGCTCCCCAAAGAAAAAAGCCCTCACGTTGACATAAAAACCCGGTTTGCTTATACCTGCACGTGTAATTTCCTCCAGAGCCCTTCCTGGCTCATCAGACGGGCCACCCTGTCTTACGTGACATGTAATTGCATTATTACCCGTCTGGAGAAATAAAGCAGAAGCTTAGGCGCCAACGACAAACTTCACCCGCCGTTTTTTGTAGGGCCTATATATACACACACAAACCCGTATATACGCATGTGCATGCTAATCGTTATACAAACACATTTGTCATTGGGGATGTCAAAATTTTGAGACCCTACCACACTGTTAACTCTCTCACTTCCTTTGGAATACTTATTCACTCAAGGGCAGAAAAGAGAATTCTGCAGGGGACAGCAGTGTGATTTCTAGGGGCCTTTACCTTCTGCCCACCTCCACCTCTGGAAGGTGATGGCCACAATACCCACCAAGCCCAGAGAGGAAGCTAAGGAAAACACTTTCTTAGAAAACACAGGGCCACATGTACCCAGATGCTGGAGATGCTGGTACCAGGCAGGGACTGACCCAGGCAATGGCCCCCAAGCCTGTGTCTCGCACAGGACACAGCTCCCAAAGACACTACACACAGAGTCTGCCATTCCCCACCAACGTTCTCCTCTGATCACTGGAGATTTATGGCCCAGAGAAAGGAAAAGCCACAAATGGATGCTCCCTTCTGTACTCCCCCAAAGCAACAGAACACATACATCACCCAAAAAAGGGGTGTTTTAGAGGAGACAGGTGATATTACCAGAATACCACAGCCTGACATATCCCACTATCGGCTTCACCCGGGTGCACAGATATCATCTCCTCCCACCTGCACCAACACTTCTTATTTTGAAGAATTGCCAGGCTCAGGGAAAACTGAATAGATAAAGCGACGAACACCTGCATATGTAGACATCATGAACTGCTTACAATTTTACCGCATTTATGCCCTCGCTTTCTCTGTATATATGTGCATCTATTTGTACATACGTGTATATGTGCACACACGTACACACAAACTTGCTTTTGTTAAACCCTCTGCAAGTCGCATACAAACACCACTCCAAATACTCAGCACGAATTTCCTCGTAAAGACATTCTTCTAAACCGCCACAAACTGTACCTTCTGCCTACACTAGAACGCCTGCAATAGTTAACATGAATATAGAGCCCCATTGAAATTTCCTAATTGCCCCCCAGGGTTTTTATAACTATTTCTTTTGATCAAGAAACCAATCAAGGACAATGTTTTGCATTCATTGTTATTTCTATTTTATTTCTTTTAACTTCATATATCCTCCTCCTCTACCTCACTGTCTTCCAGATTGTTTCACTTTTCCTGCTGACGCTACTTTTGTTTTATTTTTATAAACTAGCACAGTAGTATTCTACAAAACCCCACAACCTGGACTCATCTGATTATTTTCTCACGATTAGATTCACATCAACATTTTTGGCAATAATATTACATAAAGAATGCGCTGGGTTGGTTATTCCATGCTATCAAGAAGCGTATATTTTGTTCCAACATTGACGGGACTGACTCTGACCAGTTGGTTAGGCAGCATTCCTTAGATCTCTCCATCAGAAAGGTAATTTTATTTTATTTTTGTTTTGTTTTGAGTTAGTAAGAATTTAAGAGAGGACACCTCAAGATTTTGTGGGTATCTTATTCCCTATTAACCTGTCCCAGAGATTTTGGCATTCACTGGTGACTTCTGCCTGGGTCAACTATGATACAGGGAAATGAAAGATCATAATTTCCTGAATCCATAATGATTTCTATATTCATCAGAACACATTCTGCTAAAAGAGAACTTTCCAGTATCTTTACACATCATGTTTTTTTTTTTTTTTAGGTAAATTCTTAAAGCAAAATTTGGGATCTAAAAATTTACTGTTGCAACCCAGGCAACTCTTCATCCCGGGGGTCTCCGTGACCTCCGATGGGGTCAGCTCTTCGTTTCGGGGGTCTCTGTGACCTCCGATGGGGTCAGCTCTTCGTTTCGGGGGTCTCTGTGACCTCCGATGGGGTCAGCTCTTGCAGGCAGGTTGTCACATCAACGTATTTTTCAAGGGGGCCTGAAATGCATCTATTATTTTTTTGATGGCAGTTGGATGGTACATCTATTTTTTTACAAAACAACCTCCAATTTCTTTACTTCTCCTTCCAAAATGATACAACAATTTATTCTGCTTTGCTGCTTTCACACACTGAATAAAAACATAGAGAGGGAAAATGTCTAGCGATAGGTAGAAAATGATGTATAAAATTTTGTAGCTTTGAAAAAATGGCTAGCATTCGTTCAAAAATATTTTGGGCTTCATCCCGGGTTAACCCCGGCTGACTCCGGGGGTTAACAGAGGAAAGAAGACCTAGCATCAACCCTCAAAAAGACCTCACCATTCCATATTTCCATATACAAAGGAGAAGTTATTTAAAATTAAGAGACACTTCCATTATAGCCTGAAGGTACAGTTCCTAAGTTCCCGATCTAGAAGTAAGATGAAGTACTCCTTTCTGTAACAGCCAATGATGGGGTGGATTTGGGGTCAAAGCTAGTCTCGCTCACCTGGCAATGCAATGCAGGTGGCCTGGTCTACAAGTGAGTTCATTTCAACGTAAGTTCTAGGAGTTGTATGGATCACCTGGTTGGACTGTGGTCCCAGCTCCGTCACTAAATGAACGAAACAGAATCACTTTGGTGGTTCTACATATGCAAAATGTGGGTAAGAATACCTATCTCGTGGGATTCTTGTGAGAACTGTCAGTTAATGTAATGAAACAGCTTATAATTCTTAGCACATAATGCACATTCGGTAACTATTAGCTGTTTTGTTTTGATGATGATTACAAATATTATTATTAATCTGACTATTCTGTCCCCAAAAGTGCTCAACAAAAGATAGAGTAGGACTCCCAAAACAATTGAGGAGTCCCTTCCAGCGTGAGGACTATAGAAGTATGGATTGCTCAAAAAGCAAAATGCTGGAAAACACCACTATTCCAAATGCACCACGCAATAAAGAGGAGAAGATGCCCAGTTAGGAGACAAATTACAACATACTAATACAGAGGATTAAAGCCTACTGTATGGGGATAAGTTCTCGGAATTAATGAGGCCCATACTGCAAGTTATTAACCAGAGAGATTAGTGTTATGGGCCGGTGGGCAGGCAGACCAGCTCCAGCGCGGGGCCACTGAGTGGATACCTGAAACTACCGATTGCATGTCAATTAACCACAAGAGGTCATTGGATGCACGGAGAGCTGAAGTTTCCTCTATAGGACACAAGTGTATTTCTTACATGCTTCACATATTCATGGGCATCGTGACATGCGCTTTTAGCAGAGTTGCCAAATTTCAAGTCCCGTAATGTTTAGTCCATAATGTTCTATCTCATTATGTTGATCCACTAGGAAGAAGAGCCCATCTCACTGTTAACCATGTGATGATTAATGAGAGATTATGCATTTCTAAATATTAAAAATACTTGTCAAATACAGGGGTGGTGAAACTGTTTAATGACAGTCTGATATTTCATGTGCTGGTGCCGCCCCATATATTTATTTCCCACCAGAACAATTTCATGAGTAGGGACAAAGTAGAGAACCAACGGCAGCAGCCTCAGCCTTCCAGCATGGCTACAGCTGGTCACAGGTTGGCACCAGTCATGACTGCCGTCTGCTCAAGGCCACGGCCCACCAGCCTTTCACCGCACATCGCAATCTCCACATGTCCAGCAAATTGCCTGATGCTGGCAGATTCCCAAAAGCACCATATGAGCAAAAAGGCCGTCCAACACGTACTGGATGGTTGAGTGTAAATGCACATGGCTTCTGAGGCAGCTCCGGTTGGGGCTAGGAATGGGCCATGCACACCTGGGGCTGACCCGGCCAGACTCTTCAAGGTGAGCAAGCAGGCAAATGTACCTGTCCACGGGTAGGGAGGGTATTGGACCCCCTCACTCTAGTGCGGCACTCATTTACTGAAAGGCAGGTGTTTGTTTATGAAGTCGGTAGGAGTCATGGGAAAAGATGTATGCCTTAGGAAGTGATCCACATCACTGAGGGACAAAAGACTTGTCTCTGTCATCTCAGGCTGCCATAAACAAATACCTTAGACTGGGGCTTAGCCAACAGTTACTTCTCCCAGTCTGGAGGGTGGGAAGTCCACAGTCAAGGCTCTGACAGATCAGGTTCCTGGTAAGGGGTCTCTTCTTGGCTTGCAGATGGCTCCTAGAGAGAGGAAGAGAGAACTCTGGTCTCTCTTCCTCTCCTTGCAAGGACACTAATCCCATCGTGAAGCCCCATCTTCAAGACCTCATCTAACACTAATCACCTCCCAGTGGGCCAGTGCCCAACACTGTCACACTGGGGGTTAGAGCTCCAGCAGGACTCTTGGGGGGACACAAACATTCAGTCCACAACAAGGCTGATACTAAAAGTGTAGTGAATAAGGGCCGACTGATATTAACAGGTGGCACCTACAGCCTTCCTCCGTCCTGCCCGACGCTTTATTCCCTACACCCTGCCCTGTGCTCTGTCATCCACGACCGTGTGGTCTGTCTCCTGCCCTCAGGCTGTGCCCAGCTCACAGGGGCTTCTGGAACTGCTCCCACCTCTACTCAGAACACTTCCCTGCACTTTTCATGGTTTGCCCCCCCCCCCTTTTCACACCAATCTCTGCTCAGACATCACCTCCTACAGTAGTGTCCCCTGGACACCCATCCATCTGCTTGCTCCCTTTCTTCCTCTCAGTCCTGCTATTCTGCTCTTGTCTTCTTCCGAGCACCCCGCCACAACTCCCAGGAAATAGGCTTATTTTTTGCGAGCGTATCTGCCTCCTCCTTTCACGTAGGGCCAGGTCTGTGCTGTTCACTGCTGTGCCCCCCAGGACATTCAAGGTCTCCAGCACGTAGTAAGTCCTTTAAAAATGTTTACTGAAAGAATTAATGAAAACTAATGTTTGCCCCTTCTCTCCGAATGTGCAGGAGGGAGACAGGTTAACCTTATTCAGAGCAGGGATTGGACAGCTCCCGTGTGGTCTGTATATGCGAATGTCTTCATATGGCAACTGCCACAGGAGACGTTATAGAGAAGACACTCTTCTGTCTCAAATGACTCAGGAGCAAGACTGGCAATGGTGCCAGCACATCACAAGGAGAGCCAGTCCTTAGCAAGCCAACCTCCCCCGCCTGCCCGCTCAGGGCTCTATGAACCTTAGCTCATGGGGTCCACTTAACAACATGATAAGGTGCGCATTACTACCCTAGTCTTATACACATGAGACTACAGACGTAAAATAACTTCTTCAAAGTCATGTAGCTGGTAGCTGTGGGGCTGGGGTTCCAACTAGAGTCTCTCTGACTCCCAAACCTGTGGTTTCTTCAAGTGCCCCCATTAGGACCGTGACAGATATAGTCCTATTTCTGGAAGCACGGAGAATGAAAATAGGCCAGTTTCCAGGAATTTTGTCTATAAGTCACTCAGTTAAAACATCAGCACATACAGGGGCACCTGGGGGGCTCAGTCAGTTAAGTATCTGACTTCGGCTCAGGTCGTGAACTCGCGGTTTGTGGGTTTGAGCCCCCCGTGGGGCTCTGTGCTGACAGTCCAGAGCCTGGAGCCTGCTTTGGATTCTGTCTCCCTCTCTCTCTGCCCCTTCACAGCTTACACTCTGTCCCTCTCTGTCTCTCAAAAACAAATAAACGTCAAAAAATTTTTTTTAAACATCAGCTTGTACAGCCTTCAAAAGTAAAGAAATTCTGATACATGTGACATGGATGAACCTTGAGGACTTAACACTGAGTGAGATAAGCCAGTCACAAAAGGGTGAACGCTGTGAGATTTCACTTCCATGAGGCACCCAGGGCACTGAAATTCACAGACACAGAAAGTAGAAGGGTGGGCACCAGGGGCTGGGGGGGGGGGCGGGGACTCACAGGGGCAGAGTTTCAGTTAGGGAAGATGGAAAGATCTGGAGATGATGGCGGTGAGGGGGGCACAACAAGAATGTCCTCAATGCCGCTGAACCGTGCACTTAAGCGTGGTCAGAGTGGTAGATTTTATATTATCTATGTCTTATCACCATACATTCTTTTGAATATTACAAGTAAAACACGTATTGACCTTGAGAAAGAGTCCTCATATATTTAATATTGCTTCCGGTTTATCACAGGAATTGCTTCCCCAAAATGTTCATCGCAGCTGGCCTGAAAGAGGACTTGGGAAATGTATCACAATAAATTAAAACAAAAAATCGGCAGATACCAAAACACTGTTGAACACACTTACGATCTACCTGCAGGCTGCACAGAGCCCCACATTCAGCACAAACAGCACCCCTTGCCAACGAGGAGCCGTTGACAAGGTGCTCATCACATGCTATGTCCTTTATTTATTTTTGATTTGTTATTTATTTTTGAGAGATAGAGCATGAGCATAGGGGAGGTGCAGAGAGAGGGAGGGAGGGGAGGGGAGGGGAGGGGAGAGAGGGAGAGAGAGGGAGGGAGGGAGGGAGGGAGGGAGAGAGAGAGAGCGCGCGCCACTAGGGGAGAATCAGAGAGAGAGAGAGGGAGAGAGAGAATGCCAAGCAGGCTCTGCACTGTCAGCACATAACCCAACGTGGGGCTCAAACTCACAAGCCGTGAGATCATGACCTGAGTCAAAAAGCAAGAGTTGGATGCTTAACTGTCTGAGCCCAGATGCCCCCACATGCCACGTCCTTAAAACGGCCTCACAAAGCCAATGTGATAGCCTCCCCTTTGTAGGAAGAAATGGGGATCTACACCAGTAATTATCAATAAAATAAACACAAGGAAGTCAAAATAAAGAGTTCGTTTTAAGTTTTCTCCAGGGCTGGCCCCTGAAGAGAATCATCAAGGGGAAGAGCACAGACAATGGGCCCTTCGGTTCTGGATCCCCGTTTCCTCAGCCTCCTCCCTGTAGGTGCACAGCTAATCCTGTCCTTAACGTCATCAGTCCCATGGAAGTCATTTTGTGCCCATCCCTGGAGTATGTAAAGGTGACAGGATGCAGGGAGAGGGAAACGAGGCCGTGCATGGTGGGGCCAGGAGGCTTTCCTGGGGGTGATCAGAGCAGAGGTGGGAAGGGCGTTCCACGTGAGCCCAGCCAAATCTGACTTCTGCCAGGAGCACGGGTCGTCACCACATACGGGACACGTCTGGGAATGGTGCATCCCCCGGTGGTGGCCTGGCCTTGCTTGAGCCTGACTTCCATTGCCACGTGGTCATCTAGAAACACTTCCAAGTTACAGACCCAGTACTGGCAAACCATCACCTATCGGAGCCTTTCTACTCCCTCTACAATCGCTCCCTTTCTAGATTTAGCCATTTCCTTCAGCGTCTGTTTGTAAGTTACATGTTGATCACTTCATCTAATGCACTGATGGCATCTCCTTTTTCTTCCTCCGAAAGTAATGAATTAAAAAGCACCCGTGGACATCCGTAGCCTCTTGGCTCAATGTCCCAAGAGGTAAATCAACAGGGTCAACGCCGTCTCTGCCCCCAGGCAGGGGAAGGGGAACAGGCTGGAAAAACGGCGTATAAGCACCACCATACGTTACGAGCCCGATGTTTTCAGTGCCGTGCAGTGGGGCATGGCTGACGTGTGGCCCGTGGTGGGGAGCAGGGAGTGCTGGCCAAGGGAGCGGGTACCTGCCTTGCCTTTCGGCGAGCATTGCTCTACGATACTCTTGCTGTTCCTAAGGCAGCCTCATTCCCTTTAAAATCCTCAGAGGAAGGTGTCCCCCCGTTGCTCCCTGCATCATGCTTTCACACGCGGCCACAACTGGGGAGTGCCGGCCTTCAAAGTCCAGGACGCTTGAAATGATTTCTGCCCGGCGAGCAGGATCCGGGGACATAAAAGGAAACAGCAGCCTCGGCGTGGGCTGGCCCCGGGCACATCTCAGGTGACTTTGATTCTGGCTCACCCCAACTTCTCTGTGCAGCCCTCGCTAGCCCCTGGGTGGTGTTCTCATCTTGGCCGAGGCCTCCCACATCACTTGGGAGTGTGTTCATCGTCCCGCCCTCTCCTCCCCTCCCTACACGATGTCCGCTCAGAGCCCAGATTCAGGAAAAGGGCCTGATGACCTCATCCACACTGGCGGCCCTACCGGGAGCACCCAGAGCCCCGGGCTTCGGGCACGTAGGTGCATTCTCCCTGAAGCACCATATTGTACAGCAAAGGAGGAACCGTAGCATCTCAGCCGGGCGGTGGGAGAGGTCTTGATTTTGCAGATTCTTTTTTGGCTCCTTTGTTCTTCTAGCGCCTCCGAAGTCACATGGCATGGGTATTTGCCCGGGGGTACACTGGCTGTCTCCTCCTATACCCGGACAAGCCATCTGTCCCCGCACCCCACTCCCTGGCCCCCTTCTCCCAAACCCCTGGAGGGAATCTGTCTGCCTGGCGTCCAATGTCCACAGGCCCGCCAGTCAGGACACCTGGACCCAGGCCCAAGCCTGTACCTCGCCCAGCACAGGTGAGCACCAGAAAATACTCAGCGGTTCCCACCTTCTCTTCAGATGCTTGAGCCTCATCCGGAGAAGGAGCAGGAGGATTACTGTCCCACACCGGCACGAGGTGACCTGTTTTCCTTTCAGCATTTCACGCAACGTTGGAAGGGGATTTTTTTTTTTTTTTTGGCAGACAGCTGAAATCTGTCGCGAATCAGGAGCGACACCGTGACTCAGACAAGCAGAGAATTCCGCAAGTGCTTCGTGAGAGTGAGAGCACGCTCAGGCAAGCGCACGCAAGCTGCTTCATCATTCGGGTTTGAAAGACTCCTCAGCACTTGGTGGGATGAGATACTGGTTGTGTCGAAGTCATCGGGCTTCTTCACTCAATTTCTGCAGCAACAGTTCCCGCTGGAGCGTGCCTACTGACGTGAAGCGTAGATGAAACCTTGCCAGGACAATTCTGCACGTGTTTTATCCGGTTCTGAAGTGAGAGCGTTGGGAAGGATTTACACCTCATACTCCCAGAAAGAGAGAGAAGGGCTCTCAGTGAGTCACGTTCAAAGGGTCAAGTGCTTTTTTGTGGGCCATCACCCAATTTTAATTAATCAGCTCAAGTTGCTGAACTAACAGTTTTCGAAAGACACGAGGGATATGGGAACGAGACAGAGGACACATTTAGATGGACGACGGGTTTGAATTCAGCCAAGAACCTGAAGGTCATTAGTCAACCACTCAAGAGTCTACTGCTGACTCTATCTTGTCACAAAATCTGACCCAGCCTGAGACTGGCAGAGAAACCCAATTATCTCCCTGGGCTGGTATGACAAGCATGAGACCATCCTGTGCTCCTATCCAAGGCCGCCTTGGATGTGGGAGGACAGGGCTACCCCAGTGGTTCATAAACTCCACGTGTTGTCGAGGGCTGATTCAAATCACAGTTGACACAAAACCGATGACAAATTCTAGCTCCAAAAGTGAAAAGAAGGAGAACCCCAAACACCCCGCCAGTGGATTAATTCGTACACTACAACCACGCTGGCACTGACACTGCAGATACGGGTCTTCGGTACGGGGTTAACGACCCTCTGCATACCTGGCCAGCCAGATGTCCCTGCCGCAGCCACATATCAGGAAAGAGCCACCTGGACGACTTGTTAGAACACGGTTTGCTGGGCCTCACACCCAGAGTTTCTAATTCAGTGGATTTGGGACAGGACCCCTGGGAATCTGCTTTTCGAACCAGTTCCCAACAATGGTGCCACTGTGGGCCGGGGACCACACTTTGAGAACCACTGCCTAGCTGCTCAGCACTGAGTGAGACGAGCAAATCAGGCAGCTCTTTGTTCCTCCCAACTCCTGTCTTTATAAATTTTTTTTTTCCAACGTTTATTTATTTTTGGGACAGAGAGAGACGGAGCATGAACGGGGGAGGGGCAGAGAGAGAGGGAGACACAGCATCAGAAACAGGCTCCAGGCTCTGAGCCATCAGCCCAGAGCCCGACGCGGGGCTCGAACTCACAGACCGCGAGATCGTGACCTGGCTGAAGTCGGACGCTTAACCGACTGCGCCACCCAGGCGCCCCCCAACTCCTGTCTTTACCAGAGAATACGCGAGCGCCTACTGACCACACGCTTGCGGTGTGGGCGGTGGGATTATGGTCACCAACATCACTATCCAAAAGCTTTCAAATTGCCACTCACGTTCCACAATATAAAATAAACTTTGCAGGACAACCTAATCACATACTTGCACAATCAGAATCAAGGTTTCAGGAGACAGTATCTACTCGTACTCCTATGTACTCGGCTCATTTCGATTTTTCCCTCTTCTACTCAGTGCACTCCTCCAACTTCCTTTTGGATGGAATTCTAGCAGTAATTGGAGGGGGGAGGTCAAGAAAACAAAAGTGCAAGTAAAAAAAACAGACTTGTAGCTTCTAAATTGTTTTTAATGTTTATTTATTTTTGAGAGAGACAGAGACAGAGACAGAGCGCAAACAGGGAAGGGGCGGAGAGAGAGGGAGACACAGAATCTGAAGCAGCTCCAGGCTCTGAGCTGTCGGCAGAGAGCCTGACGCGGGGCTCGAACCCACGAGCCGTGAGATTGTGATCTGAGCCGAAGTCGGACGCTTAACCTAGCGAGCCACCCAGGCACTCCACACTTGTGGCTTTTAGATTCCAAAGGAAATTAGTATTTAAGAAGCATGCAACAACCCTTGGTATTTTTACCAATTCATGCTTTTCAAATTGTCAGGGGCAATCCAATTAGAAATGCCAGGAATGTGAAGGCAGAAATCATTTGTCAGAGTCATCTGAGAAAGCCCGACTAGGAGACTTAAAATAAAAAGGATTTCTCCGCGTTGGTAAAGGACGCAGTCCAAAATTACACACGCTATGTATGGACACAACTAATTTTTCTTCTTATCATGACGTGGCTCAGCGTCAGTGAGACTGAACAACCATGCAGCCGGTGGCTGAGGCCAGCACCCCTTTCAGGGAGGAGCCATCCAGGTCTCCATCTACATGTGTCACTGCCTGTCACCTTGCCAGTAACCCTGGGAAACCACTGATCGGCTCCACTGTGCAAAACGGTTATTGATTATGTCCGTTCTTGGCTCTCGATTGTTTCCACGGACCTCGGGAAACCTCATCCCTGGAGGTGTCCTGTGCTCACCTAGGAAAGAAGGGTCTCTTGTGACAGGACACGTGTTGGTAACGCACAACCTTCCATCACACAGAAGAGGAGCTCAGGCAAGATAATAAAATCAGAGAGCTTTCCCTGCACATTCAGACTCTTTGTAAATGAATCTGCCCATCTCATCATGCAACTCCGCTCCGGAAGACGATTCTGAGACACCTTGAAGGCTTCGCAGGGAATAAATTATATTAAGACTTTGGCGAAACTGAGTACCGTGATGACGAGGGGGTCACATCTGTCTTTCGTGCTTCTGACTTTCTTTTTCCCATCTTTTAACTATTTTAGTAGGTTCCACCCAGCCGGTTCCTCCACCTGACGTTCAAGAAACCTGCTGATCTAAAAGATCCTGATGAGATCATCCGCCCAAGGCACCGCCTGCACCTGGGTTGCACATTAGAATCGTCCGGAGGTGCTGTAAGTCACCAGTGCACGAACCCTGCCCCAGACCAATCAAATAAGGGTCCCTGTGGATGGGAACCAGCACCTGCATTTTCAAAAGCTCCCTCCATAATTTTACTGTGCATCCAAGGTTGAGAACCACCACCCTGTCAACGGCCATCCTCTGCCACCAGATGGAATATATTCCAACAGAAACGCGAAGGCACAGAGTCAGCCTGGGACTGGGGAATGACCCCTCCCATCAGGGAGGTGACAGGAGAGGAGACTCTTCCCCGGCATCCTCCAGTTCCGGTACGTTTGCCACAGCTGTTACTTCCTTGCACTCCGTCCGTCTCTTCCTGATTCACGGTCAGGCACACAGAGTCCGCATGGCCCTCTGGGAGGACACACTCCTCCCCAGAGCTGCTGACACTTCCGTTTTGCTCAGAGCCAGGCTCTTTATGAGCTCAGGACAAGACAGCAGCCCCGGGTGCTGAATGAGGGTCTATGAAATCGGCCAGGAACACAGCAGGATGCACCCTTACCCCAGGAGACAGAGAAAAGCTGTCCCCCCCCACGTCTAAGAGGGGCAGTGAACGAGGGCTGTCAGGCTGGCATAGCAATTAGGGAATCCGAGCTGTGAATTCGGCTCCATCGGTGAACTCCAAGCATAAATGGGCCACGCTCTGCTCCAATTTGAGTCGAACCCCATAGTAACAGGTTCTCATTTTACTAGATCTCGTTGCCCATGAAAGGTGATCTCCCCCTCCCCAGAAAGTGTGACACAATACAGTGGTCTCTCCGGGGTCCTTTACGTGCTCCGCTAGACCTGTGTGTCAACGTTCTGTTCCTTCAACTCGGTGCAGGTACTACAGTTTATGTTTGCTTTGTTCCTGTTTTCCTTTTGGGAGAGCCCGTGTGGCTTGGCAAACTCCAGTCATGCTCTGGCATCGGGCGTGCCCTTTAATTCCATGTGGTTCGACAGGAGTCTGGGGCGTAACTAATCCCTGAATCAATCAGCTTCCTGAAACGATGGTGAGTTAAGCTTTCTCTCAGCCTCACGCTGTGCCAAAGCAACGGGCCACTAATTTAGTCCAGTCGAACCAGATACTTGGTGGTGCAAAGCCAGTGGAATTCATTGACAGAACGCTCCTGTTTCTGGCCTTGCGCAGGGATCGCGCAGGGAGACCCGGTGAGTGGCCTCCGAGTGAGGACAGCACGCTGGGGTGAAGACATAACAGAAAGGAGCCTGTCCTGCGAGCACCTTCATCCTGTCAGAAGGGGGGAAACGCGGCTGACCTTCCATGGTGACCAAGCTCGGGGGAGGGGGCGGGAGCTCCGGAGAGGGCACCCCACCCACACCCTGCTTTTCCCGGGTGCGCTGGCACGGCCCGGTGAGCGTGCAGCCGTTTTACGGGGTATGGACCACGAATTTCACATCTGGTTCCTCTTGCGCTCATAAATAAGCTGGGTAATTCGGGACAGTGGGCTGGCGGTCAGTGTCCGGGAGATGGGCTATACCACCGTTTCCCCAGAAGCGTGTCCGGCGCCCTGAGTGTGTCTCTGCAGGTGTGCACCTATCCCTAGAAGATGGGCAGCGAGAGGCTGAGGGTGCCCATGGGAGCGAGAGCAACGTGAGTAGGACTGAACCTCTAATTACGCTCCGGATCATTTAGTTTTCTTCAGGTTTAAGACCATCAACTTTGCTGTAAGTGTAGACCTAGGATTCATCTGATTATCTGTGTTTTTGGTTATATTGATACTTAGTGATACGTCTTCAAGGCGGAAGAGTGACTCTGAAGCAGGGCTCGGTGTGCAGGGGAGTCCAGCAATCACTCATTTCCCAGATGAAGGGCTCGGGAGATACAGATGCAACCCCCTTCAGCTCCAACTCCCCGCTGCCTGCTCGCCAGCTGTTAAAGTGGAGTTGTGTTCTTAAAACAAGTGCATGACCAGGGCGCCTGGGTGGCTCAGTCGGTTGAGTGTCTGACTCTTGATTTTGGCTCGGGTCACGATCCCAGGGTGCTGGGATCGAGCCCCGTGTCAGGCTCCTTGCTGGGTGTGGAGCCTGCTTGGGATTCTTCCCCTCCCTCTGTGCCCCCCATCCGTGCTCACGTGCTTGTGCGAGCGCTCTCTCTCAAAATTAAACACACACACACACACACACACACACACACAAATACAGGTACATACATAACCACAAAATTAAAACCACGTTTAAAAATATTAAAATCAGACAGATAAAAATGGTTCCAGGAAGGTACAAGATAGCTACAACTTAAAACAGGTCATAAACAGACTAAATATGACATAATAATTTGTAGGAACTCAATGGCAAGAACACGTTAGCTAAAGAAAGATGCTCAAAAGTTAAAACGAAGGCATTTACTAAATTTAGCTAACACGCAGTTCCATTTAAAAATTTTTTTTAATCTTTTATTTATTTTTGAGAGCGAGAGAGAGCGGGGGAGGGGTAGAGAGAGAGGGAGACACAGAACCCAAAGCAGGCTCCAGGCTCTGAGCTGTCAGCACAAAGCCCAACGCAGGGCTCAAACCCACAAACCATGAGATCATGAACCGACCTGAACCAAAGTCGGACGCTCAAATGACTGAGTCGCCCAGGGGCCCCAACTAACATGCAGTTTTAAAAAATAGTTTTTTTTTTTCAAAATAAAAAAAACAAATAAGCAAACCAATATACAGACTCCAGGTGACAGGCACATGCTCGTATGGGAAACGATCAGTCCAGTGGGGGCACAGACAAGGACTGCTCTCCCCTCCTCTCCCTCAAGACTTGCAAGCCTACCATTCAGAGGATCCGAGGTCCTCAACTTGGAGGCTCCCACAGTCCCAACATTCATTTTTGTATCTCTTTATAAGTAAAGGGTTCAGTCACACAGCCATTTCCTTCCGCCCTGATCTAGGAACCCATGGCTCCCACTTAATATTGAGTAGTTTCATAACAAGCACATTTCTTCTTAATCTAAAACATGTTCAAAAGGCTACACGGGGCCCAGAGAATCAGTTCACAGCCTCAAGAGGTCTGGTTACCCTGGTCAGCTTCTCAACCCTGGCTGCACGTCAGAACCACCTGGAGAGCCCAGAAAACCGCTGCTGCATAGGGCTCCCCCCGGAACAATGTGAAGGAGGAAGGACTCTGGCCTCGGTCTTCTGACAGCTCCCCAGTGATTCTAATGTGCAGCCGGATTGATGACCACAGCCTTGGATCGGGGCCCCTGAACTTCAGGTACACGTGACCTATCCCGCACCTCCTGCAAATATGCAGCACTGACTGGTGCTCGGGGCTGGGGGCCTGGGCTCTGATCTGCACTTCAAACGAGTTCCAGCTGATGCTCGTGGTGTCGGTTAGTGGGTCACGCTGTGTGTATGCATCTGTGGTGCCTCTGACCAGCTGTCTCACCAGAGTAAGTTCTGGTGCAGGGGGAGAGTGAGGCCAGCTCGGGGCATACCTGTCCCTCCCTTCCGTAAGGAGGGACGCTGTAGTATCTTCTTTGCAACAAACACCAAATAATTTGGAAATCACTCCCGCATTCACCTGGTCCAAGTCCCAGTCCAGGAACCTCATCCTTGGGGTCCTTAGAGGTGCTGTCTGGCTTCTTCCCAAACTGAACCTCAGACACTGTTTCGAGGTCTGTGTAACCCGCTGCTCTCAGACTGATGCCAACTGGGGACTGGCTGTTGGCATCAGCTCTTCCCAAAGGACCAAGCAAGGGTAATGCTGAGTTTGCACACTTCTGAAAACCTGTCATATCGCCTCCCGTGACTCTTCTCCTTTTAAAAAAAAATTTTAATGTTTATTCATTTTCGAGAGACAGAGAGTGAGTGGGGGGGCGTGGCACAGAGAGAGAGACACAGAATCCGAAGCGGCTCCAGGCTCGGAGCTGTCAGCACAGAGCCCGACATGGGGCTTGAACTCACGAACCGCAAGATCATGACCTGAGCCGACATCAGATGTTCAAGTGACCGAGCCCCCCAAGGTGCCCCTACTGTGACTCTTCTCTTTATCCTTCAGCTGCTCCCCACCGATCACAGACCAAAGACTCTGCTCCCATGGACCCAATGGCTTCCAGATTACCATGGCTCCCCACCAAATGTAGTATTCCAGATGGGGGATAATCACTGTAGAATGCAGCAAGGCAGGAAACCATGGCACAAAGGGCAGAAGCCCTAGAGAACTGAGTGGGTTCAAAAATCTGACTCTGGGGGCGCCTGGGTGGCGCAGTCGGTTAAGCGTCCGACTTCAACCAGGTCACAATCTCGCGGTCCATGAGTTCGAGCCTCGCGTCGGGCTCTGGGCTGATGGCTCAGAGCCTGGAGCCTGTTTCCGATTCTGTGTCTCCCTCTCTCTCTGCCCCTCCCCTGTTCATGCTCTGTCTCTCTCTGTCCCAAAAATAAATAAACGTTAAAAAAAAAAATTAAAAAAAAAAATCTGACTCTGCAACTGGCACCTTCTATAACGGGGCAAGCTACCCGACCCCCTTTTATTCAGTTTCCTTATCAATTAAGCAGGCAAGCGTATGTCCAAGAACCCCCACATAATGGTCAATAAGTAAGCAGAAATTTAATAACTAATTGAGGAAAGAGTAATTAATTAATATTAATTAATTTGTGGCAATGAAGCAAAACCGGGTATTTGTTGCATCGTCTGCGGCTGTGTCTCGAGACTGACCCATTTGGCGCATGAGGTCAGCTAAGACCCCAGGTCTTCCTACTGGTTTTGTGAGCACAGACTCTCTAGGTCTCTCTGCTTGGGTGTTTTGCGAGTGGTTTTCTTTTTTTAAATCTACATGAAAGATGGCATTTTTCCTTGGTGAATTTTACCTTGTTGATTTTGATATCTGTCCTGTGCACATGTTATAATGCAGGCAAAGCCACATGACTCGACAGGTTTCATAATGAGCTCACAAAGCCAGGCAGCATGAAACCCACAAAGTCCTTGCACCTCACCCTGACCTTGTGATCCAGCCATTCCAGGAACAAGAAACAAACACAGTTCCTTTGTTGTCTTTAGGCACGCAGCACTATTACTTTGCTGGTTATCATTAACAAAAATAAAAATTAGATCCTGGGGCACTTTGGTCGGTGAAGCATTCGACTCTTGATTTCGGCTCAGGTGTTGATCCCAGGGTTGTGGGATTGAGTCCCACTCAATTGGCTCTGCACTGAGCAGGCTCCATGGAGCCTGCTTGAGATTCTCTCTCTGCCCCTCCCCTGCATGCACATGCATGTGCTCTCTCGCTCTCTCTCTCAAAAATAAACCTAAATATGTACATACATACATAAGTATTAGATCCTGCGATGGCAACTGGCATCCCAGCAGGTAACTCTGTACAAGAGACACAACCAAAGGTTCTCAGTAAGCCACTGGCCCATGGAGTCCAGCGTCTCATACGTACGGACTCTTCTCTCATGCACAGGAAAACTACCATGAACAACAGAAGGCTGATCCAGCCCAGGCCATCAGTGATGAATGCCCGGCGGGGCTGAAAATAGTTATACTGCTCCCTTGTTTCCTTACTGTGATTTTCAAGCCTCCTACTCGTTCTACTTGTTTATGTCATATAATTAAATTTTTCGGGAATACAGTCATAAATCACCACGCTGGTCACTTAGACAACGACTCACTGTTCTGCCGGCTAATTTGAAACAAGGCAAGCATCGTCTACGATGCTTTCAGCTTCTTAATATAGAGCTGCACCGCCAGGCGTGTCATGTAAAGACTGAGTGGAAAACACCAAACCGATGTGTTTTCAGAGGTCTTCATACATCGTGTGACCTTTTCTATTCAGGCCATCCTAGATTGGTTCTCCCTTCTCATGAATCCGTTTCTAAAAGATCATCTTGTCCCGGTTTGGAACGGGTTGGAGTCAGAAATAGGACTATGCCTGGGCCTGAATTTGGTGCTGTAAAAAGAAGAAACTAAGGGAAGTCATGGAAGATTCTGGATCAAAGTGCAGAAACTAGAGACATGAAGGGGGCTGGGAACTTGGGGTCTGGAGAGGGCCCCACGTCCCCAAGAATCCCGTGGATAAGAGCCCCGGGAAAGCTCCCTATGCACAGTGTTATCCGGGGCACCCAGGTAATATTTCAAAAATAAGTAAAGTGAACATATTCCACTGTCCCAACTTCTAAATGGCAGCTCCAAGCAGATCCATGCCAGTTTCAATTCTCAAAGACACAGGAAAGACAGGACCATTACTGGCCAAGTACAATGAACCAGAAAGTGTCTGAGGTCTTCATCTTACACCGTGAAGCCAAGCCACATTCAGAAAAACATTGCCCCCTGCACACAGCCCTTCCGTGAGCAGTTGTCACATCATTTCCTCCCGCCCAAGGAAGATGCTTACATCTTCTCTGCACCTTCCGGCAGCTTTGGGACGTTCTAGGTTTAACCACAGTGCCTATTTATCTGAGTTGCACTGGATGTACTCATTTGTCACAGTTGGGAATACAGGCTCCAGGGCTGGATTTCCTGGGGTCAGATCCGGGCTCCACCACTTACTAGCTACTGGTTATTATCTCTGGGTTTAGCCTTCTGTAAAACCGTTTCTAAAAACAGGTGCTCACTAAATGTTACCTGCCATGAATATGATCAATAACCCGAGTAGTAGGGTCTGTGTATGAAAACATTTTGTTGATTTCAAGAAATATTCCATGGTTGTGAGACTGCGACATACAAACGTGCAGGTAATTAATGTCCTTGGTAATTAATGCCATGCAGGAAAAGGTATAATTTGTACTATGCTTACGTATGATTCTGACTGTGTAACAATTATTTGCCACCATCATTCTTAGTGAAGTTTCTTTGAATTTATCCCAGCCTACCTTCTAGAATCCCCTGGGTTTGGGGACGTGCCTGACAGACTTTATCCCACAGAGTTCTGTTCTTACCTATATATTAGCACTTCATGTATTTATTTATTCATGAATTCATTCATTCTCTCAAGAAATAGTCCAGGGGCGCCTGGGTGGCTCAGTCGGTTTGAGCGTCCAACTTCGGCTCAGTTCATGATCTCGCAATTTGTTGGTTCGAGCCCCGCGTCAGGCTCTGTGGTGACAGCTCAAAGCCTGGAGCCTGCTTCGGATTCTGTGTCTCCTTCTCTCTCTGTTCCTCTCCTGCTCATGCTCTGTCTCTCTCTCATTCAAAAATGAATAAAGATTAAAAAAAAAAGATTTAAAAAAGAAATAGTCCAGAAGGCTTCCTATGCCAGGCGTTGTGCAAGGTGCCTGGAATAATTCAGTGGAACAAAGGTGCAGAGAAAGACAAGGCCAGCCCTCTAGGATTTGGGGGTTAGTGAGGGAAGAGAGTGGACGGCAGACTCAGTGTCCGAGGCAGTGAGGAGGGTAGAGGGTCCTAGGGTTGGGGGAGGAGGGCACAGCAGTGATCCTGGTCAGGTAGGGCTCCTAGCAAAGCAATATTCAAGTGCACACACACAGGTGCACACACACGGCATTAACAGTTTAAAACTGAGATGGTGAGACAGATAGGCACGTTCAAGGATAAAGGTCACTGAAAATTTGATCCAGTCCTAAGAACTGTGCCAGGTCCACAGAATCCACGAGGTGCTGCAAGATCCTGATCGCCCATGGGGTACTTTGCCCTTCGTTACGCTGGCCCAGGATGCGGGACCCACTGAGTCAGCCAGGCTGACCACTTAATACTATCAACAGAGTTGAGCTGATCTGCGAACACTCACTGTTTGTAGAAAACAAAGTTAAGGGAGAAGGGGTATCAAGGTCCAGACTGATTACCATTAACTAAAAATGTCAACGCTTGGGTGCCTGGTGGCTCAGTAGGTTAAGTGTCCGACTTCAGCACAGGTCATGATCTTGCGGTTCGTGGGTTCGAGCCCCACATCAGGCTCTGTGATGACAAGCTCAGAGCCTGGAGCCTGCTTCAGATTCTGTGTCTCCCTTTCTCTCTGCCCCTCCTTATTCTCTCTCTCTCTCTCTCTCTCTCTCTCTCTCTCTCTCAAAAAATAAATAAACATTAAAAAAATTTTTTTAAAAAGTCAAAGCCTACAGCCATTATTGAGTTGTTTGGTAGAAGCCTATCTCTGTCTGAGAGACGACACCGCCATTATTATGAGTAGCAAGGAGCCCTTGGGATAAACGTGTCTTTTCTAAAGCTGATTTGGTAAGTCCAATCCCTCTTGCCAGTCCTGAGGAGTGGAACACTTTCAAATCAGGTCATGAAAATCTAACAGTCCACTGCTATGAGTTGCCCCAAACCTGAATGCATTACAGAGAAAAGGAGTTTATTTTCTGCCATTTTCAAGAGAGGATATAAAAAGGCAACATTTATTGACCTTACCAAGGCCTTTGATGCAATTAACAGCAATTTGGCTGGAATAAAACTGCATGCAATTGACCTTACTTCATTAGTTTGAAAATTATTTTACAAATGGAGAGCAAAGTGCTGTAATTTAACAGATGAACTACGATAGCTGATTAAATGAATCTTATTTCAATTCCGACAAACGCGGACTACTTTCTAAAGATAACGCATTAATGAAGGAGGCCCTATACATGTTTGGTGTAAGATCAAGGAGAACTAATGTGGCTTTTAAATATTAATTTTAGATGAATTTCTCTTTCTTTTACTTTAACCTCTTGCGTTACGTACTAAGGTCAGATATTCCGCATTCATTGTTCATTTAAAATATAAGAGAATGATAAAATGCAGTATGAATTGCCTTCATTTTAACAATGCTTTTTCCATTAAATAATAGGTTTGAGCGAAACTTTTGCCCAATAAACTTTATTTTTTAACTCTTAAAATACAAGGTGCTAATGTCGTTGCACCAAATTTCAACAAAATTTGCAAATCAACTTCCACTGTGTTTACTGTTTCTAAATTATTTGTGTTCTTTATTTTATGCACCCTGAATTTTACATTAATTCAACCACAATGACCTTCAGCAAGATGTGATGTGGTACAAAACCATCTCCAAGAACATGTGCATATCTTATTAAGACAAGGCTAGTCTTTTCTGTTTTAGAAGCTGTAATTTACAAAATGATGGAGAAGCCCATGGGATTTAGTTACACTTAACATCTTCGATTTAGCTGGGATGGTCTGACCATTGAACGAAGTGGCCTAATAAGTTCTCATTTGTAAAGTAACCAGAAAAGACTGAAGTTCCTTACAAAAACCATCACCAGTCAACAAATCAACAAGTAGTTAAGCATTTTGTTTGTCACTATAGGGTTAAGTACCCTAAGGATAAGGAAACAAATTCAAAGTGTCCTCTACCATAAGGAAAAGTAAAACCACAAAACTGTATAACATTAAGTTTTAACTTCAGACTAAGAAAATGCAAAGTCGGTATAAAATTAGTCTTAATTGTATTTTCATTTTGCTAATACAAACAAGTAGAAAGTGAACAGAATAGATATGAAATGGAAAAAAATAAAAACAAAAAAACAAAAGAAAAGCATAAAAGCATGTATATTAGCATCATGACCCCCAAATACTTAGGAATCAACCTCACACAAAAGTGCAAGTTCTCTACACAGGAATCTTTGAGATGTTATTCACAGAAATTCAAGAGATAGATAATTGGGGAGGTATATCACATTCATGGATTGGAAAATTTTATTTTATTTAAACATTTTTAATGTTTTATTTATTTTTAAGAGAGACAGAGTATGAGCAAGAGAGGGGCAGAGAGAGAGGGAGTCATAGAATCGGAAGCAGGCTCCAGGCTCCGAGCTGTCAGCACAGAGCCCAACGCGGGGCTCGAACTCACAAACCGTGAGTTCATGACCTGAGCCAAAGTCGGACGCTTAACCGACTGAGCCACCGAGGTGCCCCAGATTGGAAAATTTTACATTGTAAATATGTAAATTCTCATCAGTTTCATCTTCTATAGATAGAATGCAACCTCAACCCCAAATCCCAACTGTGGCGTGTGTATGTGCACGTGTGCACACTGTGTGTAATTTGACACGTTGATTCTAAAACTTGTATGAAAGTGTAAAGGGTAAAGGATAACAAATAAAATCTTGAAGATGATAACCTTAGCACTTAAACTATTAGTTCATAAGTCTTATTTTGAAAGTGTAGTAATTCAAACAATACGATTCCAGCCTACGGCTAGACAAATAAACCAGTGGAACACATAGTCCAGAAAAAGATCCACGTGTCTCCTAACCTTCAATGAGGGCCCCACAGTGCCGCTCTGGGGCAGTGATGCTATTTTCATGACCTGGTCTGGAATCACTCAGCACCCACATAGAAATACAGGAACCGTGACCCCTACCTCACATCACAGTCCAAAGTACATTCCGGATCGCTCACAGACCTCAGTGTTGAAGGTACTATAGCAAAGCTCCTAGACAATTACCAAGAGAAAAAGTTTCATGACCTTGAATAAAGCAAATATTTCATTAAACAAGAACAGAAAGAAAACGCTCAACAAAATGCAAAGCGCAACCAATCAGACTTCAGCAAATTTTAAAATTCTGTTCTTCAAAAGACACTTGTGAAAAACACTCTGAGAAGGCAGCCTACGAAGAGGAGGACATCTGCAGTCACACGGCTAATGACGTAAATGTATAAACCACTTCTATAAATCAGCGAGTGGGAGGGAGTGTCAGAAGACCCAATGCAATAATTATAGGCAAAAATGTGCATCGTACCTACGAAAGAAGGGATCCAAAGAGGCTACAGGTACATGCAAAGGGGCTGGACCATAGTAGCCAAGACAGAAATGGAAATGAAAATGACAATGAGGTCCCATTACACACGCACCAAAATGTCGAAAACAACAGCAACCACAAGGACAACATGGCCTGAACCGTGCTAAGCATCGGTGAGGACAGGATGTGAGGAACATAGTATTCCCGCACTGCTACTGGGAGCATAAACTGGAATGAGTACTTTGGAAACCTCTGGAAACTTTGTACCCATAGCTTGCAAACCTCAGCATAAATGCATGTGTGCGGACACTGAAATAACCTCCAAAGATGTTCAGCCCGGGGCAGAGGAACCCCATCTGGAAACAACAGGAGTGTCCGCCGACAGGACGTCCGTCGGCCGAAGAAGGAATAAACGGGGCTGTGTTCAGACAGCGAAGCCCTTCGCAGAAATGCAAGCGGGGGCTGCTGGCACTTGGAGGCGGGCTCTCTCCGAGCTGATTTTGAGCAAATGAAATTTGACACAAAGATTACGTATTTGGTGATTTCATTTGTACAAAGTTCAAAAGCAAGCGAAACCCAACGGACGGTGAAAGATGTCAGAATGGCGATCGCTTTCGGGAGAAGAGGTGCGTGGTGGCGGGCCCGGTTAGGGAGAGCCAGCGGGCCGAGCTGGAAGGGGTGAGGCAGGCAGGTGGGAGGGCTCTGGCACTGGTGCAGCAGCGGGCGGGACGCGGAGCGGGGCTCACAAGGCTCTGGAGTGAATGACCGCATGCACGGAAAACACCTAGCTGGGAAGACGTCTTCTCGGAGGCACCAATGTTCTCAGCACCTGGATAAGCAAGACAGTGCAGGAGCGGGGCTCGCTCGAACGGCCGGGGGACGCGACGTCCACACTGTGAATGTGGCCCAGTTTATTTCCTCCTGTTTCATTGATTCCACGGAGCCAGGACTGGTGCATGGAGACATACGGGCCCTGGCTCACGTTGCTTTTGGGTCCCCCGTGCTTCCCACACAGCTCGACACACGGCTAAGGCTTAATAAATACGTGATAAGGGGAATAATCCCCCTCTCCCCCATGGACCGCACTGGACATTCCGCTTGGACACCAAAGGACAGAAGAGGGGCGGGCAAGCAAATTTAACAACGACATTTCTCCTCTCACAAAGGGATTTTCTTTGCAAAGGCCTTACAACAATAGTGTATTATGTTTGTTCTGGGAACCAGAGGTTTGCCTGTCATTTCCACATAAAGCTCCACAGCCCTCCAGCTTAATTTTAACTGCAGGCTTCCTGCCCCTAAATCAGTGTTAGTGTCACCACTGTCTTCTGATGGCAGGAGGCCTACTGTCTGTGTGCAGCACGGAAGCATCTTTCATTTGGCCGCTGTTCAACTCGAACAGGTTACGTGTCCGGCGTGTTTCGTCTCTTCCATTAAAGACCCTGTAATCAGACCCAGGGTTGTTGATCAAAAGCCCTGTCCGTCTGCCGGAAGAAGCACACAGCAAAAGAACGCCAAACTCCCCCCACCATCGCTCAGCTGCCACGGAGAAGTCCCTGATCAGATTAGAATAACGGGCTGGCTCCTTGATGCCGAAGATGATTCCAGGGTGTCCATCCTCTTGCCTGTGTCTCCGTTTTCCACAGGGTCATCATTCCGGCTCTCGATACACTGGGCACATCCTCGTGCACACAGATGCAGCTCCCCTTCCGTATCAATCAAGGAATTCAGCAGAAGTCCTGGTCGAACTCTTGTTACAAGGAAATAGATGCAGTTTAACCGGGAGGAAAAACGAAACCATCCTGAAACGTTCGCCGAACACACTAGAAGACAAATCTGGCGTTTCCTTGAATGGTACTTCTGTAAATCACCTCGGGGTCCTGTTAGAACGCAGATCCTGGCTCAGCAAGTTGGGTGGGGGTAGGGGGCTGAGACTCTGCTGGTTTGGAGCCTGCTGGTTTGGGGCTCCCGGTCCAGAGACAGGGACAGGGACAGGGCTGCGGGACGCACGGCTGAGCACCTCTTTGGGGACTCACATTGCTGGTGATCATTCATAGATATCTTGCTTTTTTAAAAAATGTTTAAAGCTTATTTACTTATTTTGAGAGAGAGACCAAGAGGGGGAGGGGCAGAGAGAAAGAGAAAGAGAGAGAGGGAGAGAGAGAGGGAGAGAGGGAGAGAATCCCAAGCAGGCTCCAAACTGTCAGCACAGAGCCTGATGCGGGGCTCAAACTCACCAACCGCGTGTTTGTGACCTGAGCCGAAACCAAGATCGGACGCTTAACCGACTGAGCCACCCGGGTGCCCCTCATAGATTTTATTTCTAAAGAAGAAAGTAGTGGATGCAATAAGGAGGCTGTTCAGCTCTCTGGTTCTTAAAACAAAGACAAATAAACAAAAGCACTTCTTACTGTGCAGCCCCTAAACCAGCCCTCGGATTCCAAATGGGAGCCAGATGACAGACATTGTCTCCAATTTTCCCCCACTTGTTTCTGGAGGGCTAGACTTGGGAGGCGGCTCTGGGAGTGGAGGCCAGAGCTGTGGACAGGGGTGCCCAGAGCGCCAGTGCTGACCCTCCAGCAGGCACCGCCTGGAGAGCCCCAGACAGGGGCACCCTGCCGGAGCCCAGCCCGCTTCTCGGGACACACGGTGCCCAGCGAGAGCAAAGACTGTGGACCCGGAGGCTGAGCAAACCCAGGCCCTGCAGTCACAACTGGGTTCCGATCCCAAGGCTGCCGCTTAACATGCGTGTGGGCAGACACCCCTTCCGATTCCAGTCCCGCGATCGGCAGGGGTCTGCTCATGAAAATTGACACCCAGAGGCTAAGAAGCAGGACTCTGAGCTGGAGGCCCAGAGCAGGCTGCCCGTGAGCCCCTCTTCTCTGAATTCAAAGACTTGCTATTCACTTGAATTCTCCATCTTAAAGTGTAGGGTCAGAGCCTGGAAGCAGACATCCCCAGTCCTCAGGAAAGGAGGTGAGGGAAGGAAGTGGAAGGGGGTGAGGGAAGGAGGTGAGGGAAGGATTTGAAGGAAGGGGTGAGGGAAGGGTGAGAGTAGGGGTGAATGAAGGAGGTGAGAGGAGGAAGTGAGGGAAGGGGGTGAGGGAAGGGGGTGAGGGAAGGGGTGAGGGAAGGAGGTGAGGGAAGGAGGTGAGAGAAGGGGGTGAGGGGAGCAGGTGTGGGGAGGGGTGAGGGAAGGGGGTGTGGGGAGCAGGTGTGGGGAGGGGTGAGGGAAGGGGGTGAGGGAAGGGGGTGAGGGAAGGAGGTGAGAGAAGGGGGTGAGGGGAGCAGGTGTGGGGAGGGGTGAGGGAAGGGGGTGTGGGGAGCAGGTGTGGGGAGGGGTGAGGGAAGGGGGTGTGGGGAGCAGGTGTGGGGAGGGGTGAGGGAAGGGGGTGTGGGGAGCAGGTGTGGGGAGGGCAGGGAGGTGTGAGCAGAGAGTATGAGGTCCGGCCTCCCGCCAGCCCCAGCTACTGGCTCCCAGTGCCATCAGATGGTTCCGGGGCGCCCCTGTCGGGAGCCCTCCACCACGGAGCACTGACCCCAGCGCACTCTGCTCACCCCGGGAAGCCTGCCGTCTGTACCCTGGAGCGGAGGCTGGTGGTCCCCCCACAGGGTTCCGCGACCCGACTCCCTGCCAGGTCTGCCCGTCCTCCCGAGGGCAGGGACCGCGTCTCACTCCACCCGGCGGCCCCAGCACCACATTTTTCTCACCAAGTATTCGGTGCCTGCTTGCCGAGCGGCCCTGAATGCAGCTCTTACCAGTTTCCCGACTCGAAGGGCTGTCCGTGGAAAAAGTCCACGAGAAAAGCCTTAACACTTACTTCTGTTTTACTCAACTTGGCGAACAAACGACCAGTGTTCTAATTCCCACCTTTACCGGTACACGTGTTTTGCAGCTCCCGCGTTCTGAGAGGCAGGACGCTTTGCAGAGCGCTTTGGAGGCGGCAAAGCCATACAAGGGATCATTCACACGAGCACGCTGACTCAGGGATCCAGCTGGAAGTCACACGTGCCGAACACATTATGAGAAGCTTACTGTTTCCTAAAAACCGTATCTTTCACATCCATCTGCTGGAGACTGTCCAGAAACACAATCGCACTTTTAACTGTGGTGCTGACAACCCGCGGCTCAGCACGCCAAGCCCATGTTAAGGCAACCTTGTCTGTGAATCGAGCGTTGGCGGCTTGGACTGGAAACTTCAACGTCTACCTGACGTCAGAAAAGGAACAAACGTAAAAACCACCGGGCGTCCTCCTCCCGGTTGGCCTCGACCTCAGGGCACGTGCCCCATTCCACTGCCCTGCTCTGAGGCTGTGCCCTGCCCTCCCCTCCCAGCTCAGAAGACGGTAACGAACCAGGCGCGCTCTCGCGTGCTGGGCTGAGGACCTGAATCAACACACACGCGGCACACTGTCACCTAACTGTCGCTCGCTAGACAGTGACTTCTTTCCTACCGCGCTGGAAAAATACGGCAGAGAGCAGGCGACCCGCATGTCAATGGCGTCGCAGGAAAGACTCGCATTTGTTGGCTTATTACAACCCCTTTGACTTGTGTGACCTTAGCGCCATCCAGTCAAGGGGTGAAATAAACCGAGGAGGACAGCACACGCGGGCAGGCTAACTGCCAGAGGAGAGGCGTGGGCAGCAGGCAAAGGAATGCTTCCAGAAGCGGCTCCAGAAGCTCTAACTCGTCATTAAGGATACTGCCCCTTAATATCTCCGCTCTGCGATTTTTAGAACTGTTGTCAGAAGTCGTTATTTTGGAGGGTTTCCAATTATTCTAGACGATTCCACAAAGGAAGATAGGGTAACGAAATAAAGCGGCCGGGTGCCCCGTCTCCACGGGCTGAAGGCGCTCCGTGTGTCTCTTTCATCTGCCACATCCCGTGAGTCTAAGATGATATTTTGTTTGCTTTGGGTTTGTTTCAGTGACACTATCCTTAAATAATTGGCTATTTCACAGCTTATATTCCACTTTAACCGTATAGGATGTTCGGTGAGAATGAAAAATCGTACTGAAACCTCAGGCCTATGAAGTGGAGCTTCAGATTTAATTAGAACTTTCAATTCTTTGTGGGCTTTGATTAAAACCTGCAATGCCTTTTATAAACAATATTTTAGTCCAATTACGTATACCCGTATCACCAAACTATTGGTCGGTCTGCCGTTTTAAGTAAGGAAAACCTCCCTGTTTCAAGAAAAGCGTTCTACGCCTTTCGGATCACTTGCTAGAGGCTTCTTTTACTTTGGTATCTCACAAGGGATGAGGATCTGAGTACAGCCCCATGTGCCTCCTGTTTAACTGGCATCTTCCAGAAGACGGAGGCATCATGACACGTGGGTGCGGATTAGGGGGCGGGGGACCCTCCTCTGCCTTCCGCTGTGTTTACTGCCGGTTGTCCAAACCCCGGAAAGGCAACACCTCTGTAGAGTCCTAACCAACAGCTGGTGACTGAGAGGCTTTCAAAGGAGCCTCTGCATCCATCCCAAACCATCCGCCTCAGGGGGCTTAGTTTATTCAAGAACCTTGCTGCCAGGATTGTGGGGGTGGTTCACTTGCAAGCGGGTGCCTCTCGCTGAGGATTAAAAGACGCCCCCGGGGAAAAGAAATCTACTTAGTCATGAACACCCCATCCCCGGGTTGCCAAGCTTTCTCCTCCATCAGGCTCATAATCCACAAACACCTGTTACCATTGTTAGTAAAATACCCATTCTTCGAATGTTGTTCTCAGTTTGGCAACATTTGAATGGGACAAAATAAAAATGGTAATTTATTTCTAGCGATGTTCATGTAGAAGAGACGGGCATATTTATGTGTATACAGACTAAACACCAAAACACTAATTAAGTAAACTTAGTTTTCCCTCTAATCAGACTTCCAGGTAATTAACCGTCAGCTAAGATAAATTACAGTTTATTCCATTTTTATATCATGCGTTGGTCAAATAAAGATTATGCTTTAATGGTCAGATTTAGTTGCTAATGTTTCACGCGTATGAAAGGATTTGTAAATACTAGCACTGAAATCTTTTAATGTTCTGAAAACTAATTTCTGCCTAAAACATCGCTCTTTAAACAAACAGTTGTATCCGAGGCTAGGGATTATCTGTCAGCTCCTTTTCATTTACTACACAACCACCCAGAATTTTGACACCCCAGATCAAAAGTTTACAACCTGTGAATGCGTACTCGACCCAGGCCAAGACTGGAAACACTGTGCTAGCCTCAGGGCACATCCTCTGTACTCCGGCTTAAATAAGAGAAAGGATTCAAATTCACCGGGTTTGGTCAAAAGTAACGATCCGACATTGAGTAACATTACAGGACAGTTTGCGTGGTACAGATAAATGATTCTGTGACAGTCCTCACTGAGATCAGTTACTTGAAACCCCAGAGTCAATATTTAAGGTGCCGCTGCTGAAGTGTATCCCCAAGGAATACACAAGTTGTTGTTTTGCATTAAAATAAATGACCCTGTGAGGCACGGTGATGCATTTAGAGCCTTAGGAGGGACTTTCCAGCAAAGCTGGGCATGAACTCGGTGCTCTGGTGTTATGATTAATGACACGGTAGCTTGGTTGTATCCCTCAGGGTCCCTCAGGACACAGGACATATCTACTAGAAGTGTGAGAGCAGAAACACCTACAAGTAGGTATGAGATGCTGGGGAGTCCTCTGTTTGGTCTCCACCCGTATGTGAACCTCCAAATGGTCTTTCCTTTATCCGGGAATCTGAGCCACTCTTGGGAAAAGAGCAGGGCCTCCTTTATTGCCAGTTATTTTCACCCTGGGAAATGCACAGGAGCTGTTAAAGCAGGAAAGGCACATAGAAGTCTGGTTCTCAACTGTGGTGATTTTTCCAGTACGTCGGGAAGTGGGGAGGAAGGCTTTGTACCTCTCTGCGAAGATAACTTGGTGAGAATATAATCTACAGAAGCAGCCCTCCCCACTCCCAGGTCAAAGTATTTTTGTTTCAATTAAAACGTATGTCAGTCTCAACTCACAGAAATCTCTTACGACACCGAGAAGGTATCTTGCACGAAAAGAAATGCTGTGCAGAGACTTGCTTTAGCAATCACCATGTCTTTCCTCCCTCAGCCGTCGGAAAAGGCAGGAAAAGGAAGCAGGGGCAGGACACGGGGACACCCTGACTTAGGACCCACCAGGAGGGGCTCGTCGAGGAGCTTGGCTGGCGGTGGCTCGCCCGGATGCACGCCGTGGAGTCCACACAGGAAGGCAAACGCAGCTGGGTTCTGTGGGGCAGAGGTAGGGGTAGCTAATCCAAGCAGTCTGGGAAACGGCGACAGCTCCCAGGAAGGAGAACATGCATGGGAGACCCAGACCCACCTCCACCAGCACAACTGTAGTGGCATAATCCAAAACGCACCGGGAATGCCCGACAAGTGGCAACTTTATAAGATGTCTCCTTTGTTTCCCTACATGCCAGGTATCAAGCCCTCGAAACACATTCTCTTATTTGATCCCTACAATAACCCTTTGAGGTTATTATCCGTCGCTTACAAACGAGAGAAAGGAGAGGCCAAGATATGCGTGTGAGGTCGGGCATGTCCTGCCCCACGAAGCTGGAGTCTGATGTGAGTCCCTTACCCGCACACCACACTAGCATAGCTGGCAGCCGAATTCAGCGTGAACCCTCCACTCATAGGAAATTACCCCAGGACATTGACAAACTCCATGTGTTACCGAGAGGGGGTAACGAGCGGGTGGGAGGGAGCACACAGACCACGCCATCAGGGGTGGAGACAGTCGCCTTCATACAAATGACTGGGGTTCAGGGAGAAGGGAAGACAGGACCCAGGACAGAGCGCATCCCTCCTGTCTGCCTCCCATCAGTCTTACCTCCTCCAGGGAGGTCACGATTCTTTTAAAAGGACATCAGAGGGGCGCCTGGGTGGCGCAGTCGGTTAAGCGTCCGACTTCAGCCAGGTCACGATCTCCCGGTCCGTGAGTTCGAGCCCCGCGTCGGGCTCTGGGCTGATGGCTCAGAGCCTGGAGCCTGTTTCCGATTCTGTGTGTCCCTCTCTCTCTGCCCCTCCCCCATTCATGCTCTGTCTCTCTCTGTCCCAAAAATAAATAAACGTTGAAAAAAAAAATTTAAAAGGACATCAGAAAAGGGAAGCACAGCCACGTATTTACCAAACCTTTCCCTGCAGGGAACAGGGCCACTGACACTCGAGATAACAACCCTACACGTACCTGACTTTAGACCTGAAACCGAGTCAGAGGGCTGGCTGAGGCTCGCGTTGTCTCAGCACCACGGAAGGAAGCTGCCCGGGGACTTCTGAAGGTGCTGTGAGAGGAGATGTGTGTGCCGGGAGGCAGACAGCCTATCTGGAACTTGGATCCACTATTTGTTAGCTATGCGTCCTCAGGGATTTGCACGCTGAGCCCTGGTTTTCTCGCCGGTACCACGGCAGGCCACCGAGTGCACGGTGCTTTCATGATCACACATGACACACAAGGTCTTGCACTCGCAACAGGAAGCCTTAGTTCCTTTCCACTTGTTAGGCCATTCGGACCTGCATCATTTTACCCCTTTACATTCCTTTTGATCCAATGCAAACAGACCTTGAGTCCCTTTCAGCAAAGCTGAGCAATCCAGTCGTGCCTCAGTTAATAGCAAGGTGAGTTTTGAACAGCATGCTCCAGTAAAAACATATCAACACTGGCCGCTTCATGCCCTGTGCCCAGCTTAGTTTCTTTTTTTTTTTTTTAACGTTTATTTTGAGAGAGAGAAAACAAGAGCAAGTGAGCAGGGAAGAGGGAGAGGGAGAGAGAGAGAGAGAGAGAGAGAGAGAGAGAGAGAATCCCAAGCAGGCTCTGCACTGACAGCATTGAAACTGACACAGGGATCGATCTCCTGAGCTGTGACACCATGACCTGAGCTGAGATCAAGAGTCGGAAACTCAACCAACCGAACCACCCAGGCTCGCCTCATCTTAGTTTCTTTCCTAAGTGAATTACTAGCTATCCTAAGCACATTGGTCACTTCGATGTCCGGCTTCCCCTAGGACTCCAACTCTGACAGTGAATTTCTTGCCATCTCAGCACCAGCATCGTCACAGAAGTGGCACAGCCCTTAAGTTAGGAGCGGCGGAGGGCAATTATGCTGTCATATGGCACCTCACACGTGGAAGGAAAGAAGCGATCCAACTCATTTATGGCTCCTTAAATCAAAATATTCAGCATGTGGTTATGGAAGATTGAAAGGTACAGAAGCTGTTGAGTGTTCCCATCGATTTCCGGGTAAGAAACATCGCCGTTCTGTCAACTCCTAGATCTACTGGTTTGCCTTCAGAAAGGGAGTCCCTAAAGTGAGGAATCTCCTGCTTCCCAAAGACCCTGATCTGAGGGACATCACAGGGGTCGGAGCCACTTCATCCCTGCTAGAAGTCCAGGGAGCACCTTATCATGCACTGAAATGTACCCCTTAACTTAGAAGGCTACTTCCTTTCCAGCTCAACAACTGTTCTTGTGTGTTTATATCACCGGAGAAGGCACCAGGAAGAGTCAGTTGCTTGGGCAAGATCTATGAGGCTGGAATATGGAAATGAATGCAACTAAATGTCATTCAGGGGAAAGAGTGAAGCACACACACCTCAAGACTAAACCTAAGGAACAAGGAACCAAACACGGCACAGGATATTTCTCTATTTCCATGTGATGCATCTGCTTCCAGGAAAGAACCAAGGTTGCACGTGTGCACTCTGTGTGGTAGGCATTGAGAAGACGAGAAGTCAGTCGTGATCTGGGGTCGGTGATCTCTCTCCATACCACTTTCCTCTGGCTTTTTTCGTCCGATCTTTAAAGAGCGAGAAGGGCACCTACAATTGTGGGTTTCATTTCTAAAACCCGAATCAACGGTGTACTCACAAAGATTCATTCCCGAGTCCTCTGTCACGACCTCCTCCATCTGGCCCAGTCACCAAACACAAAGAGGAGGACACGGCCAGACAATGTCCCCCTGAGCTGATGGTGGCGTCCTGATGCAAAGCAAAACGTGTATAAAGACTCACATCCACCTTGTAACACCTTGGCCGTTTAACCCTGTTATTTATTTCAAAATGCTATTTAACATATTTTTGCTGTTTTCTAAATACCCAAAGGAGGACAGAAGGATTTGTCAAAACTTAAACGGAATAATATTTAAGTGTGATTTATTACTAGGAATAAAAGCTTAAAAAAATTAGTGTCTCTGCTAACTACCATGAATTCATTCATGAGAGAATGTATTCTATAGATTTCTATAACAAGAAATTGAAAGAAGTCCAAATACTGTAAGGAAAGTGCTGATTAAAAAATTCTAAGCACGTACCCTCAGCTACCAAGACCCACTTTCTGCAGTGGACGTGGGCTGTGAGCCAGATTTCAGGCCTGTGCCCGCCACTCCCTACCTGCGAGACCATAGGCAAGACAGCTGACCACCTGAACTTTGCTTTCCTCGAGGGTAAAGCAGGTGTAATAACAGGTACGGAGTCCACTGTTGTCTTAATTAAGATACTGCATGTAAAACACTTTGTGAACTTCTTGGCACCTCCTGTGTGATAAAGCCATGTCAGCAACATCACCCAAACCTCTACACTCAATACCTAGAAAATTAAGGGAAATATTATTTAAAAGTTTTTGCTTTTATTTTTAATTTTTTTACTGTTTTATTTATTTTTGAGAGAGCAGGACATAGCGTGAGTGGGGGACGGGGAGAGAGAGAGGGAGACACAGAATCGCATGCAGGCTCCAGGCTCCGAGCGGTCAGCACAGAGCCCGGTGCGGGGCTCGAACTTATCGACCGTGAGATCATGACCTAATTTTATACCAAGAGATCATATGGGAGCAGTTTGGATCTCTAGTGTTACAAAGACAAGAAAATATGTCACATTAAAATCACTTGGGTCAATTATATGCCATAGCTGGTGAGCAGGAAACCTGAATGAAAGTCAAGAGAATTAAGGACATTTGTGCAAGACGGCTGATGAGGACACACTGAAAGCTGGAAAAAGGACAGAACTGCACAGACCCAGATGGGCCTTTGGAGGCTGAGCTGACTGGCAAGGATGTGGGGATTCCTGATTTATTTCATTGCTAAGCAGGTCCATACATCGCAACAGTTCACAGAAGATACCTAATGGTGATTATAGAGTGTTAATTTCCATCCCGTTAAAGGCATTAGGAGTTTCTTGCAGCCTTCTATCTAAAATAAATTAAAATCTACAATATGTCCTTTTATAGCTTCCAAATCCAGCTTGTGATCTTTGCATATCAATCTTGATCAACTAAGATGGCTCCAGAGAGAATTCCATGTTGTGCTTAGAATGGCCAACCGCGTTAACGGTAGGGCCGGCGTTAACGGGTACATCCGAAGGAATCTAAAGTGTACCTCTCTTCCACAGAACACTGGCTGCTTCTATTTCCACTCACCGAATGTGACATTCCTGATCTACAGCAATGAAAACAAGTAAGAACTGTGTGTCAAAGCGACCACACACTGCACGAGGACTGGACTTGAGATGGTCTATTCGTGGTACTTGTTCGGCAAATTATTGCCGGATTCCAATGGACTGTTATGCAGAACGTGTCCGTTGAAGGAGAAGCTTCTTGGGTACTTGTGGGAAGTGGGGGTTTTTCTGTCCTGTGGGCTCTCGGCGAGAGCCCACTTGGTAGACACCAGTTCTGCTGACAGAGCTGCGAAGTCCCCTCCCCGTTGGGACAGGCAGCCAGCCATCCCCTCTTGCCGCTCCACATTCACGCCAACCAAATTACTGTATTAAAAATAAACCCAGGCTGCCCCCTCCCCCACCGCTCTGCTGCCCCTGTCCGTGTCATCTGTCCCCACAACCGCCTTCCTTTCCCTGTATGCTTGGAATCACCTGCGTTTTCCATGCATAACACGTGCTGCTGAGCACATCCCAAAGAAGAAAAAGTAGCAGAGGGCTTTATTAAATCACATTTCTGCACAGCCCACACACGTCTATTATGCTGGCAGTGACCACCAAGGACCGACCCCACACAGCCCAGCAATCAGGCGCTTTACTTAAAAGGAAACACATAATCTGGCCTGTTCACACGCAGCCTGGTGCAAGTTGAGAAATCTGGAATTTAAATGGCAACTTCGGAGGCTTAGTGATCCCGGGGCGGGGGGGGGGGGGGGGGACAGGCTGGCATGGGTCGTCTGCTGGAACAGCGAGGCCGGGCTCGGTAAGAAAACAGTGATGTGCGGACGCTGGAGAGGAAGAGGCAGGGCAATGCCACTGTAGCAAAAGAGGCCCCAAACGTTTGCTTTCTGATCATGTTCAGGACAGGAAAAATAAAAAATAAAAAAGGCAAGTTTGAGAGGGGAGGAGGCATCGTTGCTAAGTGAGTGTTGAAGAGAACACTGTCTGGGTAGCATGACTGTCCCTACTGGGTTCAATGGGCTGTGTGTTCCTTAAAGGGTCTAGGCATTTGCAAGAAGGCTGCAGGGACACCACGGTCCCATCTTCTGATGTTAGAGGAGGAAATGAGAGGATGAATCCAAAAGCACGCTTACCCGAGAGGATATCCATGAAGGCAGGTACGGACATTGGCACTGGCCCTGTGGGAACTATCCAGACTCTGACACCTTCGTTGTTTCTTCTCTGGTTCCATTTCTTTTTGACTCTGGGCTTCAATCTTTCAGCATCTGTGTCTGCCATTTTCACTCCACTGTGTGTTTGGATTTTCAATTTCTCTGAATTGTGGGGGACTTCTAGGTTTTTCTAAGATCCTTTCTTTCTTTCCGATGCCTCACAAAGTTTCATTGCCCTACTGAGAGTTTTGCCCTCATAATAGGGAGGAAGCCCCTTGGATGAAAGTACTCATCATCCGCCAGAGAAAGCCCTTTCAGATGCAATGTGGGAGGGGCTCTGGGACAGCAAGATTCCCGGGGAGGGGGGGCTTCTCATGCCAGGTGGAGGGTGACAGTTTGTCAAAGTAAAACTATACTTCTGGGGCCCTTTGAAAAATGCAAGCGACTTCAAATTTGCCATCCACCTTTGTGGAATCTTGGCAAGGAATCTCATCTTCCGAAGGAAACAACTTGGATCAGGATAAAAATAAGCAGAATGCCATATGGAAAATTTCTGCCAGAAGGCAAGACAAATACACTCTTGCTAAGCAATGGAGGCGATGGGGGAGCCATGCAGATGCACCTGCCCTGGCCGGGCTGACTTTGCGGGTCAAGGACAGGACAGGTATACAGTCAATACGACACAATCTCAGGGGCACCAAACAAGGGTCCTCAAACAACAAATCCTTCAGGGCAATAAAAACACCCACCATATGGCTGGTGCTTAAAATTCCACCCTATCTGCTTCCTCCCTGGGCATCAGCCTTTATCCCCACTGAAGTGCAAACATGGCCAAAGCAGGTGATTTCTACATCCTTTATGCCTCCGGAGGGGTTTCACGGGACTCTTCCCTGAGCACAGGGCTTGATGAGACCTGCCTGGGTGTGGGGCGGGGGGGGGGGGCGGTGCACGGAGTGTGCCCGGAGAGCTATCAGGACTCAGAAATGCTGGGCCACTGCTGAGCCCACCTACCTAGTTCAGAAGCAGCCACGGAGAGCCTGGTGGGATTCGTCTGCCGTGTGCACAGCACCATGCCGACGTGGGAAGCTTTTAGGTGTTTTCTAAAAGCTCACAGCTTGGGCATCTGAAGTAAAGAACTGGCACTTTCCTTTTTCTGTCTTGTTACAATATCAAAAACTACTCAATGGCTTGCAATGGAAACTTCTACCTGGGTTTCTTTTAACTTCATGTTTGCACAAAGGATACCCTATCCTATCCTATCCTATCCTATCCTATCCTAGGACCAGGGAGGTACTGTTAAGACGCATGAGAATCCAGGCTCTTGGCCTGGGCCGTCTGTGCAAATGGAAGACGGAAGCAGCAGTGACTCGGCCATGGTCTGGCACCGCTCACAGCCAGCTTTGCCCCCTCCGCCCCCCTGCAAAAGCCGGTTCAGGTTCACCTTTGAAAGAAGGGAACTGATGGATGAAGTACTGGGAATGACTGACCTTTCTATGCCCGGGTTGTTTTGGAAGGAGATCTAAGGCCCTCTGACATTTAAATCTTCTTGGCTTCCTGGGCCCTTCTGGCCCCCACTCCGCAGTTAGCAGCACTGGACCCCCCCGGGAACAAATGACTGCCTTCCCCGCCCAATGACATCACTTGCTGCATGTGACCCCCTGCTGCTTTCTGCATCTCAGCTCATGGTCCCCCCTCCATCTATCCCATCCTCCAGGCCTCCCTGACTCACCATCAGGCCCACAGGGGGCCATTTTCCCCACAGCTCTGAGGGATCTTGGCATTCAGCCTGAATCGCATCCACTCGACTTAACCATACAGTCCATCTTGAACTACACTCCCAAGTGTAGAGTGGGGTGTCATGGTCAACAGCCCTCAGAGCCCCGGTCACCCCCCAGCCTATGTTAGGGGGTGAGACAGGGTCCCTGCGGCCAAGAGCCACAGCCTTGGTCCCCTTCCCCCCCCCCACCGCCTCAGCATGGCTGTGGCACCTGTCATGTTCTTACTCATGCCACACTTGTCACTGAAGCCACATGGCTACGAGCCCTCCAGCCAGGACTGAAAGGGCATCTAGTCCCAGCACTGCCATCTTGTAATCTCAGACAAGACGCTTCACATGGTCCAAGTGCAATTCCAACTTGCGTCAGGCCAAGGGGCTGGTTTGTACACCATTTTGAATTCTTTCTAGGTCCCTAAGCCTGTGCTGCTAGAGAGTTTTATCATGCTAGCTCTCTGTTACACGAGCCTGTCCATCTAAACCAGTGTGGACCAAACAACAACAACAACAACAACAGCAAAACAGGTTATGTTTTCTTCTATCCCACAGAATACCTAAATGAAAGCCAACAACACTGCAGGCTATATGCATGTTATTAACATATCGATTGGTACTTTTCCACAAATACCTGTAGAATTCCAAATCTGAACACAAAATATGAACGGCTTTCAGGAGGCCTGCATTCCACGACAGCTCCCGATCTCTAAAATGCAGTGTGGTGGGGCGCCTGGGTGGCTCAGTCGGTTGAGCGTCCGACTTCAGCTCAGGTCATGATCTCACTGTTCATAGGTTCGAGCCCCGCGTTGGGCTTTCTGCTGTTAGAGCCTGCTTCAGGTCCTCTGTCTCCCCCTCTCTCTTCCCCTCCCCCACTTTACACTCTCTCTCCCTCTCTCAAATAAATAAATAAATCTTAAAAAAAACACCTTAAAATACAGTGCAGCAGACAGCACTCAGATTGCTGCAATGTGTTACGGTATCTAATTCCATTTTATTAGCCTCCTGGATTGATTCTGTATTCTTGGTCTCCTACAGTAATTGTTTATTAAGATGTGCAACATTTCCCACCATGGGCACTGCCCGGATTCTGAGTGTAACACTTTACAGCCTGTATCTGCACATTGTTTATAGGTTAATAATGTCTGTGTGTCCAACAAATCATCTTAATGGTCATTTATACAACCCGTAAGTGGCAAAGTATTGATATTTGTTAGGTGAAATGATAAGTACTCACACTTCAGGTGTGTGGCATTGGGAGAATTTAAAAAATTTTTTTTAATGTTTATTTATTTTTGAGAGAGAGAGAGAGAGCATGAGTGGGGGAGAGGCAGAGAGAGAGGGGACACAGAATCCAAAGCAGGTTCCAGGCTCCGAGCTGTCAGCACAGAGCCTGACGAGGGGCTGGAAGCCACAAACTGTGAGATCATGACCTGAGCTGAGGTCGAACGCTCAGCCGACTGAGCCACCCAGGCACCCCATGGGAGACTTTTTTTTTTTAAATTTTTTTTTCAACCTTTTTTATTTATTTTTGGGACAGAGAGAGACAGAGCATGAACGGGGGAGGGGCAGAGAGAGAGGGAGACACAGAATCGGAAACAGGCTCCAGGCTCTGAGCCATCAGCCCAGAGCCCGACGCGGGGCTCGAACTCCCGGACCGCGAGATCGTGACCTGGCTGAAGTCGGACGCTCAACCGACTGCGCCACCCAGGCGCCCCCATGGGAGACTTTTTTAAAGAAATACTTTTACTTGATGTGCTGAATCAGCAACGTAGGGGATAAGAGAAGCAGGTGTCTTGTATCCTGCATTTACTGGGAAAAGCCACAACAGAAGGGTTACAATGAATACCCACGGCTTCTTACTAATGCAATTAATGGGTGATATTACATAGCCAGTGCATGACGTCACCTGCTTATCTCCACCACCTTCTCCTTCCTGTGATTCTCTGCTTTCCTTTATGCATCATGGATTCTTGCCTCCTTTCAACGTTTAATAAAGTATTGAAAAAACACGACCATTTCAATCTCAAGACCAGGAAGTGCTAGCATATGAAACCTGAAGGAAGAAATACAAGTGTAAGGAGACACTTGGAGGCAGAAGTAAGCTTGGAGCAAATAGAGGGACTCCATGGATCTAGCTACCTCCGTCGTTCCGCCGAACGTGGCTGCCGGCGACAGCTGTCGCTGCGGGCACTTCCTGAGCACCCACCGGCCTCCAGACCAGACTCCGGCCAGCGTCTGAGCTGGGATTCTAGTAAAAAGACTCTGCAACTTTGTGAAATGAATTTCTGCATAGCTGTCCCATCCCCCATTTCAAAAATAACACGAGTCACCGCAAAGCATCGGCAAAGGCATGAAAAACACAGAGGCGAAAACTAGGTAAGTATCATTTATGGTAATGCTTAAGACACAAAAACCCGGTACACATAGATAGATCTCTCCAGCCCCGTTTTTCTAGGTGCTGTGTGTGCCTGTCATGTGAATTTAGTAACCTGCAGCCTGGGTGAGGGCCCCCTCCCGTTTAAGATTTAAAGGGAAACTGACCACTGCCTGTGGGCAGTCCAGCAGGCTCACGGCTACTTCTGTAGTTTGTCTCGGTCAGTTCCGGCTGAGGGTTCCATGTCACCGGAGTCCCTTCGAACGTGCGTGTCTGCTGTCCTCAAACATACAGCAGAACACTGCCCCTTTCCGTAGGTACTAGGCACAGAGAAATGACACTGTCTTAAAACCCTGGGCACACGGGTGGTTACCTCCTAAGCTTAAATAGCTAGAAGTGGAATTCTGGTTCATGGCATCTCAATGTTCCCCTGGTCAATAAGAAATCGATCTGTGTGTAGCTAGGTTCCGATCGATTTTATTGGACTTCTTTTGAAGGTACAGCATCTCTCCGCAAAGCTCACAGTTAATATTGCAGACAATGTGCTCCAATGAAGATGCAGGGGATATGTCTCAGGTTAGGAATATTTCACTCCAGGCTCTAAGAAGGTAGGTGCCCATCACTTGCTAGAAATGAAACTACAGAGCCCCTGAAAACAAAGCTCAGAATGAGCAACTAAAGGCAATCATCCAACACTTTTGTGACATCCAAATTCTGGGCGAGAAGACAAAGTAAAACATCACAGATGTGGTCTTTGTTGCTGTTGTGAAAAAGCACAGTAGCCAGACGTGCAGCTTGGCTTATTTTGACAGTCCCCTGAATTATCGGTAAATGATTTTAATAGGGATTTCTCCATTTTCCACGCACCTTTAACCCAGATCTGCCTCTCAATGATTCGCCTCAATCGCACGCACCTCATTTTCCTCACGTCTGATGCTGTGTTCCGGAATCAGGTGCGTCTGCTCCCGTGTCACCACAATGGGAACAAGGTGACAGCGACATTATGGGTACTAACATCACCTGTCCTTTTTACCTGTGCCTCCTACTCCTTCCCTCTTCGAACTTCCTGCCCTAGACAGTAGGGCATGGGGAAATATCCCTGGAAGGCGCAGAGGAATACCCAGGGCTCAGGAAAAGCTAGCGCTCAAAGGAGACTAGGGTTGACAAGGGTTTCCTCTCTTTCCATCCCTCCCTTCCTTTCTTAACAAGAAACAAAACACCAATGCTGCACAAACTCAGGCAGCCCATCTATAAGATCTCATGAGTTCGAGCCCCGCATGGGGCTCTGTGCTGACAGCGTTCAGCCTGCTTAGGATTCTCTCTCTCCCCGACCCCTCTGACCCTCCTCTGCTTGTGCACGCGGTCTCTCTCTCTCTCTCAAAATAAACTTCAAAAACATAAATAAAAATAGTTCTTGGGTATTATTTAAAAAAAAGAAATAATTCAGTTACTTCCTCTCAAGAGTGAGCATTAAAAGAGGCTTTATAGAAATCATTACAAAATATAACGTAGCTTCCAAGACTGACCTTAGCAACTGAAATGATCTAAAGTCTGGTGTTGGAGAAACGGTCAAATCCCAAATTGAATGTGGTTTCGGATCCCAAATTCTTGAGTTTAGTGAGGAAGTTTTGTTCTCACTGATTCCAATTTTCACAATGATTTAAAACACTCCTCATATCGGTGGTGCATCTTATAGTAAAGAAAAAACTAATGTTCTCTATGGCAGGCAAGATCCGTGCTGTAGACATGAACCAACTTTCCCCCATTTGGGGGCAGCCAGTATCTTAAGAGTTGTCAGAGAGAGAAAAATCAATGCTTTAAACCATCTGAATGCAGCCTGGGAGTTCGGCTTTCAAACTGCATAAAGCATTAATCTATACCACCAGCTGCTTACGATTTAAGCACTCAAATTTTAGAAGGAAACTGTCACTACATTGCTGTACTGACAAGACCAGTCTAGAGGTCTTTAAAGTTGAGAGCATTTTCCAGGAATTGATACAAAATAAATGTGTTTGTCTCTCACATTAAACACTGCCTGGATATCAAACACCAAAGTCCAACCACACTCAACTGAAAACAAACAAACACCTGAGAAATACGTATATTTCCTTGCAAATTCCAACGTGTCACGTCTCTCCAAACTGGCCTGCAAAGTATAAGATAGATTTTCCTCAAAGACATTGGAACATAAGGAGACACAAAGATGCTTAAAGCAGAACTATGAAAACAGCCAAAGGGGGACATGTGCCATAATTACATGGAGGCACAGCGCTCTCCTCTCTGATGAGACAGGGGTTGGCTGCAACCACACCCGTCATTGGCTTTCGGAAGTCAGGCACCTCCTCCTGCAGGACCAGAGCAGCTGTTCCTGGGGACGCACCGCCGGCCATCGGGCCACTGCTGCAGCTCGCCAGCGCCCCAGACCAGGTAGCACCCCCCCCCCCCCCGCCAAGGCCAGAGTTCCTACTATTTCCAGTTATAGCACTGCCAACGTGCTGTTACAGACCCTGGGAGGGCACCCGGAATGGGGAAGGGCCAAACACACATTCCCCAAAATGTGTTTCAGAGAAACACGTTATTCATGGTGCTTGACCGTGAAAGACTTCGCTGTGCGTCTCTCTGGAAAAACCCAAATCCCAGAACGTCTACATGCTCACTGAGCCTGCACCCCTGCATAAAACCACTGTACCGCTGTAGTTTTCAGATTCTGTTGGTCCCACAGCTTCAAATTCTAAGAGGCTCCCATCCGAAGGTGGGCAACTTACTCACAGTGCGCACAACACGTACACACACACAACATGTGCGCACGTGCACACACGCCCACACACACGGGCAGAGGCTCAACTCTGGGCCGGCAGCAACCTCGTCACAAGGAAGCGGGTTAGCAACGCAGAATCTCGGGACCCACTGAATCAAAATCTGCATTTTGATGAAACCTTCTGGGTGATTTGTATGAATGTAGGAAGTGTCAAGGGCACTAGCTTAAGACATAACAAAGAACGCATTTTTGATCCCTTCATCAGTTACTTTCCATGATCCTGGAACACAGACCCCATCACACAAATGCGGAAATATGGAAGGTGTAATACGTTTAGCCCGTTCCCAAATAAACATACATGCAAGCGTGGGTATTTAAATATGCACACCATAATTTTAAAAAAATCCTGGATTTTGCCAGGCACATGTATAATAACCCTCTTCGGGGAACTCAGAGTATGTTTTTATGGACCCTCAGAAAGTGGTTCTATTCTATAGTAGCTATTAATTTCACCCTAGATCTCTATATTTAACCACACCTACTGAGTTCATGATCATATCATGGGTGGTACTCTGTCCAACTTGAGAGAGGAGAGGTACAAAATGCTCTGGATACGCTGCAGATTGGTAGAGCCCATGATGATGGCACCTTGGTGGCACCTCCCGCTGTGGCTAGCTTCCAGAGCTGGATCCTTCTCGTCTAACAGCAACTCCCTCCCATTTCATTTCTTGTAAAATTAGCTTCCCTACAGATTAGTGTGACCACCCTGGAGGAATAGAGAATTGAAGGACCACAGAATCAAAGGGCTGAGTGGTTCATTTACAAAAATGAGTCTTCCCTTCCCCTTCCTTCCTTCCTTCCTTCCTTCCTTCCTTCCTTCCTTCCTTCCTTCCTTCCTTCCTCTGTTCTTTCTTTCTTTCTCTCTCTCTTTCTTTCTTCACACACACACACACACACACACACACACACACACACACACTCTTCTGGTCTACCAGTTATCCATCTGCCTATTGGTACAGCTCAAGTGAGATCCCTCCAGGCTTAGCAGAAACCTTTTGTACCTCGCCAGCAGGTAGGTCCTGGAAAAAAAAAAAAGAAATCTTGTATTCTTCTCACCCCACATAGCCCCTGTGTACCGAGTGCTGCCTGCCAATTGAGGTAATGGTAGATGAATGAATCTCCAAAATCATACCTCTGTCTGCCAGTTCCTAATACCATTCAGTCTTTATACAGGCTTCACAGAAAGCCATTTATCTCTGGGGTCTGAGATCCCTGAAAGGGAAGGGAATAATGGAACTACAATACAGGCACTCAGAGCAAAAAATGGTTATGTCAGCTGGAGGAGGTCAGCCACCATCAGCATTAAGGCAATCTGTTCCACTTCTCGGGGATCTCTAAGAATCCTTAGTTAACAAGTACTCAGTGCCAAAGACAACACCAAGAATGTTTTCATGTCTTGAAGAAGGCCATCACAGTGAACACAGAAGCTGCCAATGGCTGACTGGACTTATGCTAATTATCACTAAAGCTATGAATGGGAGGAGCTCACAAAGCCACCTCAGGCTTCAGGTCATAACTCTCATGTCCGGGGAGGGCACTGACGTTCTAAACGCTAGACGAAATTGTCCAAGGTCACACAGCACGTTAAGGCAGAACAGTAGCTAACAGGTGAATACTGCAGGTAACTTTTTACCTGAGCCACGTGCTAGCTCACCTCCCCATGGGCGGAAAGCACAGATGTGTGTGTGTGTGTGTGCGTGCGTGTGTGTGTGTCCACATTTATATTGATATCTCTATATCTCCCAGAATTGCAGAGAATCCCGAGCCTTCCACTCTCTCACAAAACTAGGAACTTGTACTCATTTCACCACTCTTGAAAATTCCTATTTTTCTTCACTTCTGACGTGTGCAATAGACTCAGCTCATTCATCAAGATTCAAATGTCCGTTCTTTGTCAAACTTTCCCTGATGCTCCCCATCCCCCGAAGGAGAAGTCGTGCTCTCTCTCCTGTTCTGACTTGTAAGGTAACAACTAACCCCTCTCCGGCATAGTGATGTGTCCACCTACCCCTTGCCCTTCCCCACCTCTCCAGGCTGTGAGTGTCCGGTCATCAGGGTCGTGACTCACCCCCACCCCCACCCAATATCACTGTCTAGAACTGTGCTGCACAAGAGCCACGAGATGTATGTAGCTATTTCCATTAATTAGAACTACATAAAATTAAAAATGCTATTTCTCAGTCATATTAGCCACACTGAAGAACCCAAGAGCAGCATGCATGAGTGGCTGCTATACTCAACACTGCAGGTGCATAACAACTCTACCACCGAATCAAGTTCCACTGGACCACAGTGATGGAGAAGATACTGCATTTGACGCACAGTAGAGATGTGTTGAAATCAGGAATAAAACAAACGTGTACACAAACTCAGAAACAAAACATCAGTGTCCTACCATCTACGCCCCCGAAGAGATATGTAAAATTAAAAGATTTCAAGTTAAAAAAAGAGTGGCTTAGACTTCTCATTCAAAAGTACCATAGAAAAAAATTATAGTAAGTGTCACAAAGAAGCAAGAGCTTATAAGCAGGGCCTTCCACACTGAAAAATATTTATTTTCACTGTTTGTAAACAATGCTGGCTGTGTTACCACAGGAAGTTCTGCTTCTTGATTCGAATCAGGTATAAGTAATCTAATGGGTGAATCCAGACCCTTATCATTGTCCATGAAGTGACAGCCTCCTTCCCAAGCTTTTGGGTCTGGCTTGGGAAGCTTGACATTGATTTCACCAAAACGTTCGTTTACAATCCCTTGCTATTTTAGGATGCTAATTCATGGTCAATACCTATGTTGACCCTCTCAGGGTCTCTGTCACACTGTGACCACAGGATCCTCTTCTACCCTCTAGGAAACGGCATTGGTGTCAGGGAGGCAGCGGGTGTGTGAGAAGCCTAGATCCTGCCACTAATTAGTGTATAAACGTGGGAGTGAAGTAAACTATTTCTATGGGCTTGATAGTTTCTCTTTTCAAATGAACTTAACGGTTACTAAGGCTTCTTTCTGCTTAACGCTTGATACTAACTGGTAATCGAGAGGGTTCCCGGGGCTTCCCCTGCTGTTTTAGACCATACAGGCAGACCAACAAAGACCACTTTCAAGGCCATATCCCGGCCAAATTCATGGATTCCCTATCCTGTTTCTCCCCTCCTTCCATTTTCCTTTGCACATACATCACCGGTTACATTCATGTCTAAAAAACACTGCAGTGAAGGTTCTCCTGATTGAACAGAAATCTCTTCTGTGCCCTTCACTGCCATGAAAGTTTACTTCTCCTGCTTGGGGATGTGACACGATGACTGTTCCAGATCTCACTTCACCATGAGCCTTTAACTGTGCTGTTCTCATCCCCTCATGTGGACTCCGTGGCCCTCAGGGACTGCTTCCCACCCACTGCTCCCACAGACCGCCTTCCGACCCTGACTGTCTAGAACACTCTGAGTGAGACCAGAGGGGCAGGGACATCTGAGGAATCCATGTTCCCCCTGCCTCTTAGTCTCTGACCATCGGCGCCCTATGGTGCTGAGACCATGACCTCCCTGAGCTCATAGACCTAGTGAAGATTGTTCCAGCAAAAGTGAATAATACCCACCTCCGCCAGAGGGATCCCAGAAAACAAACCCAAACAGCACTCCTGTTTCCCAAGCATGACAGTGTCGGGTTTACCCACAGTACCGCTATTGCCACTGAAGGCAGAACAGAAACGTAACAGCCTGGGCAAATCAGATTTCTTTTGTAAATCATTACTAGGCTTATGATATCTGTGTTTCTCCTTTGCTGTCCTGGCGAACGAAATCACATATCCAGGGTAAACAGTGAGAGTTAGGGGACACACTCATAACAGAGGAAAGGAATGTGTACAATCCATACCCTATTGTTTCTTGGCCTTTTTCTCTTCCCCCCACCATATGGGCTGGATGTTAGTACACGCAATGACGTTTTCGAGTTCTGAATTCGCGTTCTACCTCGGAAGGAAAACTTCACAACGGCTTGGGCAAAGTTTTGTTATTTTTCCTCTAAGAAATAAGGTCAAACACCGCTCCTCAAATAACAATGGAAATTGGCCCAGATAGCAGATTGCGGTTTCTGGAAAGGGAAACTTGAAATTGATTTCACCAAAACCTTCGTTTCCAATCTCTTGCTATTTTAAGACGCTAATTCATCGTCAATACATACGTCGACCATACAACTTACTGCCCAAACCAGGACATTGTTGGGAATAAAAAGGGACTGCTATTAAAGCTCAAGCCAGCACAGTCAGCAAAAAGCAAGAGCGTCCTAAGCAAACTGGGATATACTGTCATCCTACCTGTAAAGCACTTTTCTAGAAACCTAGGAACTGCTTTTTATCCTCATAATTCTAATACTTGCCAATTTCTCAAGTTTCTCCTGATGGTCATCACAAGTGTCTGCTCTTTTTTTTTTAATGTTTATTTATTATTTTTGAGACAATGCGAGCGACAGAGTGCAAGCAGCAGAGGGGCAGACGGAGGGAGACACGGAATCCGAAGCGGGCTCCAGGCTCCGAGCTGCCAGCCCAGAGCCCGACGCGGAGCTCAAACTCATGAACCGTGAGATCATGACCTGAGCCGAGGTTGGATTCTTAACCGACTGAGCCACTCAGGTGCCCCCACAAGTGTCTGCTCTTAATTCTCTACACTGCCTAGATGCCAGAAACCTCCTTCCCCAGAAGCATCCGTCATCAAACAGACCCCAGCAATGGCCTGCAGTAAACAGACACCAAGCAAAACAGTAAGACTGAAGCAAAGAGACCTAGACCCATGTATTTATCTCTCTAAAAGCACCATGAACTTCTTGGGAACAGGAATTCTGACACACGTGATTTCCTGCACCCTTAGCTATGCCTACTCTCCTGGGACTCACTGGACGCTGTGTGTAGACCAACTGCCTCCCTTTCTTCATTTCTTCCTTATGGGAATCGACAGAAGATTCTGTTTGCCATATCTTGGGAAAAGATATGAATCAGTGCTGAACAGCTCAGTCTAAAGAAAATCCTGACGGGTAAGCAAAGTGGGATTATTTCTACGCAACAGCTACACACATCATACTGTGACGACTATAGCCAGCAAATGCTTTCAAGTGTTTCTACAATTACAGGTCAAAATCAACAATAAAATATAACGTCAGAAGTATGCATTCTTTATCAACACAAAACATGGAGCCAACATGATCCTTCCTGGACCTAGATGAAGTCTCCTATGAGAATACGAGCTACCAAGTCATCTATAGGCATTAGGTAGAGCTCTCAAATCTTTTAAATCGTGCCTTTGAGGTCACAGGTTCCAGATCGTCATATCTTCAACTTTGCTTCATCAAAATATAGATTTTGAGCTCTGACTTTTATCTTCCAGGGATAACTGAAGAATGCAAAAGACGTGGGGCGCCCGGGTGGCTCAGTCAGTTGAGCGTCCGACTTCAGCTCCGGTCATGATCTCAAGGTTCATGAGTTCAAGCCCTGCGTCGGGCTCTGTGCTGACAGTTCGGAGCCTGGAGCCTGCTTCGGATTCTGTGTCTCCCTCTCTCTCTGCCCCATCCCCACTCATGCTCTGTCTCTTTCTGTCTTAAAAATAAATAAAAACATTAAAAAAAAAGTTAAATAATGCAAAAGACATCGCAGGAATTAGGAGGCACCAAAGATATGAGCACATCGTGTTTCTGGATAGGGGCTCAAGCCACACAGAGGTGGCCTCACCATGAGCAGAGAGCCCAAGGCTTGAATGGCCAGATGTCTGTGGCACAGGGTCACACACACTTTGACGAGCCACACTGGGCACGATTCATTTTGGTGTATTCCCTGCAGTCATCTCATTACAGGTCTATGGAGAGCTAATTGATCAATTTTTGCCAAATCTCAAGGATATGAGATAGCGAGGCTTTATTTTTCCTTGAAGCATGGAGGTAAGGTCATCCATATCTGAGAAAGCCTTCACCAATGAAGCATAGGCTTAGCAGCCTTTATGTATGAAAAATAACTTGAAATCCAGGTTTTTCAATAAAAGTGTCAGGCTTAAGGTTCAATTAAAATGATACATGCTGGTTATCTGGCAGTTCCTGACAATAAAACCTCCAAACAGGTAAGATATTCAGGTAACAGAGAGGCACAATTTAGATTTGTTATTTGAATCCATTAAAAGCGTGCCCTTGGCCTAAACATTTAGGGACGTGTGTATGACAGGAAATATAAGCGTCTTTCTTCTGATTATTAATAATATTTATTGAATATAGACAGTCTTGGTGCAGTTCTCTATGAATCATGAAAACATCATCCAAATCTTTAGCTTATAATGAAAATAAAGTAAACAGGACCAAATGACTCTCTTTCTGGATCACTGGAGTAAACATCTAATTAAGAAACATTGCTCTCTCTCTGGGAATGAAATTTCCATCACAGAAGACAGACTCCAGCTTACATTCCTGTCGATTTTACAAGTGATTCCTAGGGCAGTGTATAAAGAGATCAGCTATAACGATGAATAATGAGAACCACGTTTGTATCTGAAATAAAGCTACGCAGCAAGTCCTAGAGGCAATACTGGGCAGTGGGGGCTCAAGACTGTCAAAGCCAAGCATGAATCTTCTGGAAAGAAAAATATTTTTTTGTTGGAAAGAGGTTCCCCAAAAAGTATTATGTGCTCTATAGGCTCTAAGTCCCTCCTAAGCAAAACGGCTGGTGATGCAGTGGGCATGAGGCGAGGAGACCCGGCCGGAGCCCCGACCCTGCCGCTTACCAGCCACTTGGTCCTGGCACATTCTCTCACTGAACTTCTATTTCCTCATTGCCAAATGGAGATGGGAAATCCCACCCTCAGAGTTTGGAGGGCCAAATAAATGCCTGCCCACGAGAGCTGAGCAACCTGTAAAGTTTCAAGCAACGTTAGTTAGCACATTGTTTCTACATCGTGTCACGATTCAGGATGTTCATAAAAGACACAACTTCCTGCCTGCATGAAACAAGTGCCTGTTGGGCCAGAAAATACTCGCAAAACTGATATGGAATACGGTGGCGTGGAGTTGTAAGACGTGGCTATGACCGAGCAGGACAGAATGGAGACAAAGGAGTTGTGTTTGGTAGGGCTCACGAGGGAAGAGACACACTAGGATACTGGAAGCTCAGATTTGATAAAGACTGATGAGAAGTAAAGAAAAAAATCAAATGGAAATATAGCCTGTATTAAGCTGTGCTTATACTGAGGGGGCAGAAGAGAAAAAGACAATTCGTTAGCCAACTCAAGTTATTTGAAAGATAGTTAAATCAAGCAATGAGGGATTGGAACATTAAAGCTAGGAATAGATCTATTCCCAAGAAACGTGTTATACAACTGGAAGGTAATTATGAACAGGAAGTATTAAGCAAGAGTTATTATAGTGAGCGTAATTTAATCAATCTGTATGCTATCTCCAAATAGAAAAGAGTATATTCCATTTCTTCCATGGAAGCCCACCCACTTGATCCTCCATTAAGGCTCTGTCTTGACTGCAGAAATGGCTTGTGTCCTCAATCCTAACTGTAAATAGAAAACATAAGTGTGTGTGTGTGTGTGTGTGTGTGTGTGTGTATTTGTTGTACTAGGGTTTTTGTAAAGTTTTCACCTGTAATTATCTTACTGTACCTCTCAACTTTCACTCATACCCAACCCTTTAGATCTTTGGTATCATTAAATCAAATTGGTTTCATCTACCAGATACTTTAACCAACTCAGGTCAAAATGTTACAAACTCATGGGTGTCACCTGAGAAGGAAGATTTACAATGATCATGGAAATGCTACTGAACTTAAAGACAGCATGCCCAATCCTCCTCCCAATGGCCTACCACTCACAGAAAAAGAACAGGCCTAACACTGCAATCTGTAAACACGGTGAAGCTCAAACTGTTCAGAGACGGGTGTGATGTTGGAGTTCTCCTATCAAGAAAGATGATTCCATCCATTTGTACGAGAGATGGTAAATGGGTCAATAAAGCTTCACGGTTGGGGGACCAAAAGCATCAAGTTATTGACGGAAGTTAGTTGATGATGAAAATAGACATGTACCTTTCATGTGGAGCCTGACAAAATCATCTGTCACCAAGATCAGAGCTTGGCCCAAACACGGGCCCAATGCCAAGTGGCAGCCGGATCCTGAACACGTGCAATCAACCAAGCAAACTCTCTTTACATGCGCCCCTCATTTCCTACAGCCTTTTGTGCAAAATAGCTTCCTTCCTTCCTTTCCTTTTTAATACAAACTCCAGAGCTGTAGGCCAACAGTGCCACTTGCAAGAATTATACCTACACTTTAAGAGACTTTCACATTAGAGCCATCTTGGAAAAGTGCATCTTGGAAAAGGAAACGATCTCCTCATGGTTTATTGTCATGCTTGTGATCGCCTTTTGTACTTAAACGACTTGGTGAACTTTTTTGAGACATGTATGGAATGGCATTTCATTTGATTTTCAATGTCTTCATTTTTTTTCTTTTTTTCTTCATTTTCTCTTCATTTTTTCAATGTCTGCATTTATTTTTCCCAAACAGGGCTAATGGGCCTCTTTTTCTCTGCAAGCAGGCCAGCTTCCACAATGAACTGTAAACCAGAAGGGATCACAGCACTACTATCTTGGTTTGCACGGTACTACGGTTTACAATGAACTTCTACGCACATCACCTGATTTGATTTTTGTGCCTGGCTTTTAAAACCAGGTGGGTAATGTCACAGTCATGTGTAGCAAGTACCGGAACTTGAAGTAGGCACTGTTAGCTAATGTGAACGAGTTTTATGTTTCAGACATCTTAAAGACCAGAGCATTAATGTTTACTGCCTACAAAACCCCCCTCTCAGGATCTGACGCTTTCATGGTGATAGCCAATAAGGGCTGCTATCTTCCTGAGCACGCCTGGAATTAAGAAGTCTGTTAGAGTCTAGGAAATTTTCTGATCTATTCTGGACTGTTCTAGTTCCATGAATCTACTTTAATTCCCCTACTTAAGCCCTGAAGGCAGAGGCTGCATGCTGCTTAGAATTTCCATGCTGCTTAACACAGCTGAAAAATGCATTATTAAGCATAGTTCTCTACACGGCACAGAATACCACCAGGCACAAAGTTTGGGATCAAATGAAAACTGCCCACTCCTGCTGCTCATCCTTCTGTTCATATAGTTTGCCTGCTAACGTGTCAAAGCCTAGTGTGCGTCCGGGTTAGAAATTAAAGTTTAGCCAGATTATGCTCATGGCGCCCAAAGAACTGAGGGGAAACCCAGTTGTTGGCTTCTCTTCCTTCAAATTCTCTTCCTTCTACAAACACAAATGTGCACAGCATCATAACATGGGATGAGCATCTGATTGCGTTTTCTAATTCACAACGTGGGCTTATCGTACGCTGCCCCCAAATCAGGTGACTGGCCCACAGATGGACTTGTGACTCGGCCAGGCTGGTCAGAGTCCTTCCGTGAGCTTTTCCTGGCTGCAACCAGTTGGGACCTAGCTAGGGGGCATGGGATGGGAAGCTGCTGGCAGCTGGCTTCTCTGTAGGAGGGAAAAGAGAGTCTACAGAAAAAGGCTGTAGCTCTCCCCAAGGTTGGATCTCTCAGCCCTCTGCAATTCCAGACCATCAACCTAGGATCTTTCAAACCAAAGTCCACATGCCAATGTCTGCATGGAAGGGGAGAACAATTATTGAACCCTCTGTGTATGGTCACCTCCCATTTCTGATCTTCACCAATCCCCAGTGAGCAGCAGTAATAAACACACAAACAAAAATTCTCGCTGATTTAAATCCATCTTCTAACTCCCTCCTCAACCAGCTGAGGCTGCTGCCTATTCAAGAGCTAGTATTCAGCTCAAGGAGTGTAGAAAGGGACACAACGAAATGAGGCTTTGTGAAATTGCAGTGCATTTTCTTTGGTAAAAGGTAATCTAAGCTACCAGTGTAATTTCCATCAATGCCGAAAACAATGACTAGCACGCAATCAAAATTTGCTAAATTTAATTTGCAAAACAGAATTCTTGTATTTCCTCTGGATCCTTGTGCTCAGAAGTGTGCTTAACACCTAGTAAGCACTCAATAAATATTTATACTGAATGAATGCCATCTTTTTCTCAGTTCTCAGTATTTCTATGAAAGAGCACTACCTTTTCTGAAACCTTGGAAGATTACTACATTTGCCAATATGAGTTCAAAAAGAGGCACAAGTGGTAAATGTTCCCCTTCAAAATATGGACTCAGACACAGTTCCTATTACCAGGAGACGAGACCTCCCTTGCTCGGTAGAACTGAAGATATTAGACGACACGAGGCAATTTGTGTGAAAACCAAGTACGGTACAGAGCTTCTACCCAAAAGCCTGGACAGGAGGCACATATAGAGATCCAGTATTTAACAGGGAGTGAGTGTCAACTGATATGTGCTGTGTGTGTGTGTGTGGGGGGGGGGATGAAATATGTATTTCATACCCAATCACAAAGATTCAGAAGACACACGAAGAATGTACAAGATCTCATTAATTCCTTTTTATATTGGTATAGTATTATATGTCAAGTACTATTATGTATCACATTATAATAAAATATATAATATTTTTTATATTGGTTTAATGTTGGAATAATAAGATTGTGGATATACTGGGTTAAATAAAATATATTATCAAGTTCACCCCATACATCTCTTTTCAATTTTTAACCTGGCTACTATAAAAAAACCAAAATAGAATATGTAGCTTGTGTTACATTTTTAGCAGCACTGGTGTTGAGTATTACACAAATATAAAATAGTATTATTACCCTATTCTAGATACTAAAATTATACAGAGAAATGTTTGGAGTTTTATCCTTGTCTTTGGAAGCAAAAATTTCACCTGCATTAGAGCAAAACCAATTTGAGGACACACACACACACACACACACACACACGCACACACACACACACACACACCAAACATGACTGCTTTATTTCCACCCTTACATCAAACCATTCCTTGTATTTTTTCATGTGATAGATAATCATCAAGTATAATTTTTACTTTAAAAAACATCAGTAAGACTGTTGAGGAAATTCATGATGACAGGTGCTCTAGAGAGAAGTCATTTAGGCAATCCTTGGGTGTTTATACTTACTACTTGCCTCTGACATGCCAGCCTCCTTCGCTAGCTGCAGGCCTCAAGAACCAAGTGATAAGCAAAATGCAGCACCAGTGACGTCCATCTAAACCAGAGGGGTGGGGGAACAGGATGGTCGGAAGGGGAGGACATGTGCAGGTGGATGCCCACATCTTCCACATCAATGAGTCAACTGCCCACTAAGAAGCTAAGAGATGACTTCTCCCCAAAGCTGCTTTTTTTTCACACACATATGCTCATGCAAACGGCTGGGGACAAAGGGTATTAGATCGTTGCTACACTCCACCTGCTGAGCCCAGGAAGAAATAAAATAATACATCCTGATGAATAAAGGGGCAGATCTACATCTCTCCTTCCCTACCTCGCTGGCATAACCTGTGTCCACCAGTGACATCCAGTTCCACGGCAGTAAGCCGGAACCGGGGAGTTCTCATGCTGCTCAACAGAACTCCATCGAGGGGTCTGTCTTTCCACAAATTCTAACAGTGTTAAGGTACTCTGCCTAGGCTTTGGTCTGGTAGTTGGGTAGTTGGGTGTCGGAAGAGATGTGGAGAATACAGGAGAGAGCATAGGTGACACGAGTGTAACTGATTTGTGGCTTGATTGTGAGTGTTTCCCCAAAGATGGCTCTTGTTCATTACACCTCTTTGCGGGTAACGTAATTATTGACATTTCCTAAGCGTGGAAAGAGTAAGCAAAAGGGGGAGAAATTAAGGAGTCCTACAGCATTAAAATCTCCCACCCACATTTTTTATCTTTTTTTTAAATCATTTATTTATTTTTGAGACAGAGAGAGACAGAACGCAAGTTGGGGAGGGGCAGAGAGGGAGGGACACACAGAATCTGAAACAGGCTCCAGGCTCTGAGCTGTCAGCACAGAGCCGGATGTGGGGCTCGAATCCACGAACTGTCTCACACACATTTCTAAACAAAACTGTGCAATGCACAATCTCTGTGAATAATTTCAATGCCAACAAATGGGTGATTCGAGGCTAGACGTGAGGGTTCTCCCATAGGCAAAGGTCGGAAGTTTTACTGTTTGAAAGTTTAAAATCTGATGTTTTCCTAAATCCTCTCTACATTCTTTTTTTAAAACATTTTATTTATTTTTGAGACAGGGAGAGACAGAGCATGAACAGGGGCGGGTCAGAGAGAGGGAGACACAGAATCTGAAACAGGCTCCAGGCTCTGAGCTGTCAGCACAGAGCCCGACGCGGGGCTCGAACTCATGGACCGTGAGATCATGACCTGAGCCGAAGTCGGCCGCTTAACCGACCCAATGTACGGCCCAATGTACAGCTCAGACGTGACTACAGAATTAAAAGATATCGTGCCCAATGTACAGCTCAGACGTGACTACAGAATTAAAAGATACCGTGAGTTTCTTTCGTGAAATTCAGACCTGAGTGAAAGCCACACGTAAGGGTAGTTCTTTCCCTCAGTCCTCCTTTGATGACAGCATCTTCTCAAGCCACTACGAGTGTCACAAAGGCACAAGCCAGCCAGTGCACAGGAATCTTTATTGTCTAGCATTTTTTTCTTGGATTCAATCAGTGTCTGTTACTTTAAGTATCATTTTCTTCATTCGAGCAATGGAAACACCATTATATTAATACGAAATTTTCAACAGACATAGTACAGCACGGAAATAAACCAATACAAAATTCTATTACCATATCCCTTCGTTACAGGACCATAATCCCTCAGAAACCAAATTCAGTAATCTTGGTTCGGCCACACTGTGAAGATTTTAAGAAACTTAAAACACAGGAGTCTGCTTTCCGGGCAAAGCTGCGAGCACCGGGTTCATAATCCGTATCGCTGAACTAGGCAGGTGCCTAGTTCAAGTACGAACCTTTCTGACAACCAACCAACCACAACCAAGTTTCAAGTGCCTTAGTGCAGCTTTTCAGCCACAGGCCTAAGTGAATTAAACAGACTCGGAGGCTTCAGACTCACTGCTTCAAGTGCTAAAATCGCAAAATCTCTTTGCGGTTTCAAGCACAGCGGCAATTAAGGGAAAGTAAACCACTTCATTCAGTGAAGGAAACACACTACATGAAGGAAACCCGGGCAGCCCTCTGGCGACATCTCTCCTGCAGCCAGACTGCTGGGGGCCCCAGGGACAGTGAAGATGACGACCGGGCTCATATCACGTCATCGCACCTCTACCTTTTCCCGCGGTACTGGGCTAGACCTGTCACCCAACAGCATCCTGAGCCCTCTGTCAGCAGGTGCTCCATATGGAAAAAGAGGTTACCCGAAGAGCCCAACGATGCCTGAGTGCCAAGTGCCAGAGCTGGGATTCAAAGCCAGACCCACCTAGACCCAGATCCCGTCCTCCTCTCCTAACACCGCGGCCGCCGAGGTCTGGCTTCTAATAGCCACAGGATGCTTTCATTTATTTCTCCTTAAGAAAGCATTTTACCCAGGGTGGCTCAGGCAGTTAAGCGCCTGACTCAGGTCACGTTCTCTTGGTTTGTGAGTTCCAGCCCCTCGTCCGGCTCTGCACTGACAGCACGGGGTTGGCTTGGAATTCTCTCTCTCTCCCCCTCCCCCATCATGCATGCACGCACACACTCTCCCAAAATAAATACTTAAAAATGTTTTAAAGAAAGCATTTCATCCTGTCACTTGCACCAGAAATCACTCTTGAACCTACACTGCCTCATAAAAAAGTTCAACAATCCAGACCCAGGAGAGGACAAAGAGAGCAAGTGTTCTGGACCTTTCCATCGTGTTCATCTTCATCCCCTTTGGCTGTTCTTCCCTCAAAGCATGTCTGCCCCCTGAGTTTTAGAGGGTCGGCCCAAATGTTGGGTCAACCGTGTCTGCACCTGGGAGAAGGTGGCACACAATCCACATCTCCTGTCTTTCTGTTTCTGCCAGTCACTTTGGGGGAGGAAGAGTCAGTGCTTTTGCTTCAACAACAGGAAAAGAGTGTTGGGGATGCAGAACTGGATTCTCCCCAATGGGTTCTTATTCACCTACCCACTTGGTAAATGAAAGGATATGTGCTTACTTTACGGACGGGAGTCCCCGCAAGACCGCTGACGCTGTGGCAAGTGGCCGATGCTTCTGTGGTAGAGAAATGGTTTCAGGTAAAACAGGTGGGGGCGAAATTTTGGGAAAGAGACGCGCCATGATGTCTCAGGCATCAGGGACGGCAAGGTGAGCTGGCATGCAAGGAGTTGGATCTTAGGGCTCCAAAAGCCTGAGTCCTTTGTTGAGCGAATAAAATCACAGACCCTTTCACTCTGTGCATGATTCATGGAAGGAGGCTAAGAGAGGAGGACGCAATTCATTCATTCACTGATTCAATGTGCAAACAGTCTGAGGGGATGGGCCTTGGGCTTGGCATTGGAGCTACGTAAGCAGCAGGACACGGTCTGTGTCCGTCAGAGGCTCATGGTTGTGTGACAGGAAAGGTATTAAAGTCTTGAGACCTTCAAGTAGAAGGGATCCTAGTCAAACCTGCCCTTTCAGAGGAAGAGACCAGGCTGATGGTCATCGGGCATATCCTGGCACTGTCCTGGGGACGGGACGACGGTGGCTTGAGCTAACGCTGTCCATCTAGGGACTTAAATCCACAGGTCCCTAATCTTTTGCCTGAGGTAACCCAGGAAATAAAAAGACCACAATCCTATCATTCCTTCTAAAAATATTGAACAATTCCTTAAACATTAAAGACATACTTTATTTCTCCAGCTATCTAACTGCATTTATTTAAACTTTCCCCACCCACCATGGCTCACAGACCCCTTTCTCCACCACTGCTGGCATATCATATACCCTTTTCTTCCCTGCCACCCCTCCCCAGTCCCACCCCCATTCTTTCCTAAGTGTGGTGCCGCCACTGTACCTAGTACAACACCCAGATGTGGTAGCTACTTAATATTTGTGTGAGGTTTGGGCAGTGAGCACATCTCTACTGATGTGTCTTAAGATGGTCCTCGCTTGCTGGAAGGCCACACTGAGGGGACACCCACCGGGGGTTTACAGACAGATACGACGGCATCTATAGGCTTCATGTAACCAAGAGGTTACGGGACTTTTTCTGGTGAGCACATCCGTGGCTGTCATCAGATCCTCAAAAGGGATCTGTAATCCAAGGATAATGATACTCATGCTATTGGTTCAGTTTGAGCTTATGAACTCATACAACTTCCAGATATTTCAACATCCAACTCCCGTGGGGCCAAGCCCCCAGTCTGTACAGGTGACAGGCTGGGTCTGCTCTCTCTTTTCCTGCTGTCTTTCCACACCTGTCGTATAACTACTGCCTTTGAAGTTATTCAAGTGTAAGATGAGATTGAAAATTACCTACTGCCTTCTTCCAAAGCATGTAGAATTTACGAAGTGTTGCTTACTTTTAAAAATCAGGAGAAAAACATTTGTTATAGCCTCATTTTTTCCTCATTTCAAAAGCAACTCATTAAATAACTAATTAAATATGAAAAGTTGCTATGAAAACCCTAAAGCCTCCAGGGACAGTGCAATAAAAAGAAGAAATAGCTACATCTATCCATAAGATATGAAAACAAAGGACTGCCTTAAGTATATCTATGCCTTTTCTCAACTGATCTCTGGACAAGGTCGTTTTAATTTGCATCTATAATGCTTACTTTATGGGGGTGCCTGGGTGGTTCAGCTGATTAAGCATAAGACTCTTGATTTCAGCTCAGGTCATGATTTTATGGTTCGGTTCATGGGATCAAGCCACGTGTTGGGCTCTGTGCTGACAACGCGGACCTGAGGGAGCCCACTTGGGATTCTCTCTCCCTCTCTCTGCCACTCCTCACATCTCTCTCAAAATAATAATTAAAAAAAAACCCCGCTTTATAATGCTTACTTTATTTCCTTTGTAGTTTCCAGTTAATATCAGTTTTTGTGTTAATCTTCTTAGTATATTATTTGTACCATGTCTCACCTGAAATTTCCTCATTTGGATCCAAAAAACAGGGGGGAAAGGGGAAGTGGTTCTGTTCTTTGTTTTTAAATTTTTTTAATGTTTATTTATTTTTGAGGGGGGGAGAGGGGCAGAGAGAGGCAAGACACAGAATCCGAAGCAGGCTCCAGGCTCCGAGGTGTCAGCACAGAGCCCGATGTGGGGCTCGAACCCACGAACCGTGAGATCATGACTGGGGCCGAAGTTGGATGCTTAACCACCTGAGCCACCCAGGCAACCCTGAAATGGTTCTGTTCTGATTCTGCAATTGCTAGCTGTGTGATTTTGGCTAATTCACTCACCCTCTCTAAGCCTTATTTCCTCCCTTGTAAAATCAGACTGTGAATTAGATACCTGGTTTGTAAGCTGTACTCCACCCTGCTGGGGAACGGGAGGGGTGCTCTGCTGACATGTCGGGGCCACTAGGGAAGTGCTTTCACCTCCTTCCCATGTTGGACTTGGCTTGTTTCCTTTGGGGAAAAGGTTTCTGTTACTAAAACAAAAGTCTAAAAATCATGGGGCGAGATGGTCTGTAAAATGCTTAAAAGTGGAACACTTTATGATTTTATAGACTAACCCATCTTAGAATGGACACACAAACCCTCACCAAATGCTGCAAACAAGACCCACTCAAACATCGTTGTTATGTGAACACACGTGGTTAAGTACTCACTAAAGACTGGTTTGAAATCTCCATGCCAAGAATAGTACTTTGTACTTGAATGTTTTCTTCAAAGCACCAGTGTCACGGGCATTATCCCCAGATGTGGCATCACCCAGATGTGATCAAGGTCCTTCATCTAGCAGGAGGAAGAGCCAGCTAAGAGTCAGGGGCATCTACACCAAAGCACACTGTTCTCCCACTTTCCAGAAAAGAGAGCATTTGGCAAGGAGGGAAGGTGCCCACCCCACCCTCCTAAGGAGCAGGTAGTTGATAAAATGCATTGAGAAAAATTTGAGGCATTAAGGCTTTCTTATTTTTAATGACAGAACAGTCTTTTGTCTACAAAGTTCTCTTATTAATATCATTCTTTACCCGTGTACCCTATATGATATGGATTTGGGGGGGAATGGAGCGTTCATTTTGCTTTTCAACAATCAGAGCCAAGTATTCTAACCGTCTCAAGTCTCTTCAAGAATTTCTCAGGCTACGTCAAGAAATACTACATTTATATACACACATGTTACTACCTATATGTGTGTGTGTGTGTGTGTGTGTGTGTGTGTGTGTGTGTGTGTGTGCCTTAATGCCTTAAAGTACCTGTTGCTTCTAAGTAAACTTGAATTTTACCTGGGACATCCCAAACCCTTTTAAACTCTTTGAAAACCAGAAGCTTCCAGTACCCTTCTTAGTCCATCAGGGCACACCCAGATTAAGTAATGACACTCACAATGTATAATTTTTATGTCCAAGCCATTCTTCCAGTTTCCTATATGCCCCAAATCCTGTTCTTTTAAGGAGAAATCTGTTGTAAGTTCAGATTTCTCTCCTTTCTTCCAGAATTTCACTCATCATCTGCTGCTTTCCACTGTAGTACTTTCCATGCCATCATGCTCTGAAACCCTTGCCTATAAGTGTTTCCTGCTTTCCAGAATCATCTCCAGGCTCCCACGGGTCCCGGGAACCCCTCTGCTGTCCCAACCTTCAGCCATCCCAGCTGGCTCCCTGTTCTCCCCTAGCCTCCCCTCTTCCATATCACCCATTCATCAAAAGAAAAATCTTCCTCTGATCCAACATCTGTCTAATAAGGGGATGGGGTATAAGATGGGCTATTAACATTTGAAAATAAGTATCCTGCCCTCTCCCATCCAGAGACCTGATTTAGGATAGGTGAGGAGTGTCATAGTTCTAGCATCCCCTGAGTGAACACTGTAACAACCCCTCAAATGTTCTACCGCGGAGAATAAAACTTGCCTCTTCAAAATACAGAAGTACATCCTTTCATTAATTTTAAAACATACGTCACCACCACGCAAGGGGATCTCTGCTGAATATTAATCTCTACAGAGAAAATGTTTCGCATTCTTGCTTGTGATGTTCATCTTGCTGTGGGTAACCTATTTAAAGGGTTGAATCTATCGTTCCCAGACCATGAATCCCCATTACATTCAACAAGAATCCTAGGAGCAAGTTGGAAAACAGACTTTGACCTTTTAAAATGTTTTGAAAGAGCACCCCCTCCCAACCACCAGTTTCCCCATTTTATTCAGCAGATTCTGTCGGTGCCTTCTGGTCGGTCTCCCCCACTCCACACACCCGGCCGCGCCCACGGACAGTTTTTAGAAGCCTGTGTTCCAAATTAACAACTTAGCAGCTGGAGATGATGCTCACAGTTTCCAGCAGTTTCAGATGTAGGGAAGCAGTTTTTCTTGAGTTCTGGCAGGGGACGTTAAATCTCCTAAAACACTGATCAGATACGAGTAAGGGGACAATATATAAATTGTCACGGGAAATTCTATTATCAAGACTTGATTCTATCACTAATGTGCTCTGCAAAGCCATCGGTGGGGGACTGCACTCTGGGTCCTATGGCGTCCCAGCCACCACTGTGAAACAGGGATGGGGGCCCCTACCAAACGCAGTCTGCGATGATGGCAATTTGTCCTAAGAAGGGACTGCTGCACATTTCTTTCTACTCCAATGCCACAAAATCCTCCTAGAATCGGAAGCCAGAAGCAGCAACAGGGACTGTTACTTGGGACTTGCCTGATACAAGGCCAGCTCTTATATAAATGCAGTGAGAACAGGTACTTGCAGGTATGTGTGCAACCTATCAGTAATTCCAAGGGTGCCAAGACTGTCCTCCCCATGACCGCTACTTAATTTGTCATTAATGACTACAAGTAAACAGTGTATTTGTTTTGTTTTTGCTGTTGTTCCATTGGCTGTCCTAAACTTTGGGCCCGAAATTCCAACCATTAACAATCCCTTTGGGTTTCATTACCGGTGGCCATTGTTCAGGTTACGGATGCTCTCAAGGCGAGTAACGCATTGCACGGACAGGCTTATACTCTTCGTAGGGATTAGGTTTTGCCCCAGTCGTTTAGCGAGGGCCAGGTGGATCGGCACACGTGAAGGTTCTGACAGAGTCAACTCTGAGCAAACAATGGCCTGTCGCAGGTGCCAGTAGCCGTCGAGGCCCACGCGGGACAGGGCATGAAGAAGGTGATGGAGGAAAAAGGAGGACTCGGAATCTGGATCGGATCACGTCACCTGGGCTACTTTTCCTGGATCCTCCCGCCCCCTCCTTTCCTTTATGTCCCCACTTCAAGGGACACCACCAGCCAAGGCAGGAAGGACATAAGAATGTCAGCCTCCTGCAGAATGACACCAACCAAGGATTAGGGTTCAATCCCACCCCACTGATGTGGTTCCCACTCCTATGCTTATGGCCACAAGGCAACAAGACCTGGAACCTGAAATAAAAACATTTTAGCTTTCCAAACGACCTCTGAACCAAGAATACATGATCTCCACACAACACCTTTTACTTTTTTTGTTGTTGTTGTTAATGTTTAGTTTTGGGAGAGAGAGAGAGAGGGAGAGCAAGCAAGTGGGGGAGGAGCAGAGAGAGGGGGACAGAGGATCCAAAGCAGGCTTTGCACTGACAGCACAGAGCCCGACGTGGGGCTTGAACCCACGAACCGTGAGATCATGACCTGAGCTGAAGTCAGATGCTCAACGGACTGAGCCACCAAGGCGCCCCCACGTTAACGCCTTTTTAAAGCAAGGGCTTCAAACAACTGTCCATCTCCACACGCTTATAGAGACTCGCTTCCTCCGCAAATTTGAGTCTTTTCCTGAACTTTCAGTCTGGATAAACGGACTCCTTCTGCCCTTTCTCACGAGAGCGGGTGAAAGATGTCCATCACGAAACCAAACCAATTAATGCCAAACACAGGCACAGCTCATCTCCATAAAGGATAATAATGCCACAATTCCCGCTGAGACAGACACATGGTAACTGTTCGTGACTATCAGTGACCGGCATCCAACAGGCATGCTGGAGCTGACGGTGTCCTGGTGAAAGTTCATGGGAAACAACCTCCCACCCTCAAAATTCCCCAGATTTTCTCCAGGGAGCGTTTGAAGGTCTTGGCTAAGCATTCCGTGGTAACTCCAGGATTGAAAGGGAGGGACTAAGTTCAATGCAATGTAAGTATCACATAATAAAATGTGTTTACTGCCAGGGAAAGCCTTTTTCAGAGAGAAATGTCAGCCGCATTCTGTTTGTTTTGAATTTGGGCTTTGCATACAGCCGATCTGGGATTGTTTGGGTTTTCACTAGGCCTCTTGAGTGACACTAGCTTATTGACTTCTTTAAAAAAATTTTTTTAAACATTTATTCATTTTGGAGAGACAGAGTGTGAGTGGGGGAGGGGCAGAGAGAGAAGGAGACACAGAATCCAAAACAGGCTCCAGGCTCTGAGTTGTCAGCACACAGCCCAACGCGGGGCTCGAACTCATGGACCGCAAGCTCATGACCTGAGTCGCAGTCAGAGGCATAACCAACGGAGCCACCCAGGTGCCCCTGACTTGTTTTAATACATCACGTAACTTGCATCTCAGGAGATGGGAAATGCCCATAGACGCCCAAGCACGACAGATTATGGCTCCAAGCTACTCACTGCTTCTTTGTGACCCTGTTCTCTCCGGCGATGAGACTCAGTGTCCCGAGTCCTGAGTCTCCTCTAAGAAGAGCACCTACCAGCCCTCTTTCCTCTGCACAAAGACTTCACTGCTTCCCCCCACCCCCCACCTGGCCCCTCCCCCTCCTCGCCAGGACCCACCTGGAGATTCCTATACATCCTGTTCTGCACACACTCCCTCTAGGATGCCGAGGACTTCTGAGTTCTCCCCTTCACCTATCCACCCAACTGGCGGCCAGACTGTTTCTCTCTTTCTTCAGAGTCCTAGATGTATTTCTACACAATCTTAAGAATCTATCGTCCCTGCCCCTGTCCTGTTCCTTCCAGTGTCCTCTTTATCCGGAGTGTCTTAAGTGACTTAGAGCATGAGCAGAAGAGCATTTAACTTACACCAGTAGGACTGCCACACCCACTGTCACTTTTTGAGTCGTGAAAGGACCACCTCGGAAGTAAGTCACCTTCCTACTCCCTAATACTGAATCTAGTTTTTCTGGGTTTCCTTTTGCTATTTCTTTTTGATTTACCTTCTCTACAGATGTTTTGCACTGACTGTTCTTTTAACAGAGTTTCATAAAAAATTTAACTCTCGTGATGGCCAAAGCCAGTTCCTCCGTTTCAGTACCTGATTTTACTACTGAGATAAACATCAGGATCCAATGCAAAGAGCACCAGGCAGAAGACGTTAGAAGTCCGGCTCCTGGGTCATCGTTGTCTGTGTGCCCCTGGGCAAATCTGTCCTCTCGCAGAATTCCCAGCTCTGTGCATTTTAACGCCACATCACAGAAGGTGTTGTTTATAAAATTTCATTCATTTCCGAAAACTCTCAGCAGTGGCATTGTTATTACAAACGTCTAGATAAATAATTTAACCTCTCAATCAACACTGGGTCCTGGGGCTCCTAATTTAATAGGAGAATAGACACATCAGGGCCATACATATGGGCTTGTGCAGCTCAGAGAAACGTGAAAAACAACGAAAAAATAGCTGTTACCCAGGAAGTGTTATGAGACAGCTGGTTTCCAGGTCTCCAGAAGACACAGAAGTGATGCAAGTTAACACAGAGCTAAAGATCCAAGTCGCCAAGAGAACGCAGAATATCTCTGTGTGAAAAGGGGTGTTTTGGGGATCTTTTAAGGAAAGGCATATTCTCATTTATTTGTGACATTCCTGAGCCCAACAGGTGGGCCTGATATTGGGGTGCATTCCTGAGGTCTTTTCCAAATCTGTGACCTTGTGGCACGTGAGGCCGGCAATGTGTGTGTGTGTGTGTGTGTGTGTGTGTGTGTGTGTGCACGCGCGCATGCATGCAGTCATATCCACACACAACACAGATACCGAATCTGCCACTAAAAACGTACCCCTGCTCAATATTTTCAGCGAAACTGTTTCCTGGTTCACTGGAAGCATGGAGAATTAACCTTTCTGTCTTTTCTTACTCTCAGCAGTATTACTGATCACTGCCTTTCAATTTTAAGTCATTTGAAACGAAGACAGTATACTTTACAATAAATTTGTGCTTTTACTTAAGGGGAAAAAATTCCTTAATTTGGTTCTCTAAGGAAGGATTTAGTTCGTTTGAGAGAATACAGTAAATTGTAGCCAAATCAGCCTCCACTTTCTCTACCTCACCTGTGAGGTTTCGCTCTGGGCACGTGCTACGGCAGAACGCTGGCCAGCGTGGCTTTGGGTTTTACTGAGAAGCCTCTACCATCTGATTGGCTTCTGAGCCAAAGGGTGAAGTCAGCTCATTCAGCTTTCTGAATATTTTGTTTCCAAACACCTCTAGACTGTTAATACTTTATTCGAAAATAAATACTGGCATATCCGAAGAGAACGGGAAATGGTGTTCTAGAAGTCTATTCTCCATCTCATTCCAATGTGTTTATACAGCATCTTAAAAAAACAACTCCACACATTCCTCTATTCTTAGTACATATTCTAGCAAGAAAAGGAAGGAGGGAAATGGCAATCTCTAATGAATAGGTCAAATCATTTGGTTTCATATCTTCTCCTAGATTTATCGTTCATTAATTTCTACTTACCCTCAGCATACAAAGTCATTTCCTGGTGCCACCCACATGCCTGGCTTTTGACTACCAAGGCAGGTAAGACACTGTACCATACCTCTGTTAGTCTAAGAACTATTAGTCTATTGTAATAACAAAATTTTATTCTATTATTATTTTTCAATGTTTATTATTTTTGAAAGATGGAGTGCGAGCAGGAGAGGGGCAGAGAGACAGGGAGACACAGAATCCGACACAGGCTCCAGGCTCTGAGCTGTCAGCATGTAGCCCAACGTGGGGCTCGAACTCATGAACTGCGAGATCGTGACCTGAACCAAAGTCAGGAGGTTAACTGACAGAGCCACCCAGGTGCCCCTAACCGAATTTTAAAGAGTATAGGACATACATATCAGGCTATAGAAAATCCAAATCCTCAGATGAATGCCTCCCAATAGAAGAGGTAAGGTGTCAGGGCCCCAAAGTTTGGCAGGACGATTAAACGACTCCCAACCTAAAACCCAAAGCAAACCAAACCACAAACCAGCATCCATTTCTCTTTCTCTGTCTTGTAAAAAATGTTGTCTGTCTGTCTGGGCCTCCCTATTAACCCCCAGCCACCTGGGGATGGGGCTATCCCCTCAATAAAGAATGGGAGAACTCATTCAGAGCTCTGCAGTCTGAGCACACAGAATAGAGTTTAAATGTCTTTTAAAAATTGACAAACGGTGGAGGAAGAGGAAACAGTCTTCATGACTAAGGATTTTATTTACCTCTTTGTGTTTTGAGCAGTTTGGTAAGATTTAAGCCAACGTCCCCTAAAGGTGCATTAATTTTAGACATGAGATCTTTTCTCTGTCCTGTCTTACTTCTCCCACCCTGGTCCTGCCGCTGACCCTCAATCTGTTCTGCCTCACAGGGTGGGCACTGTGTCCTTCTGAGGGTCAAGAAGATGCCACCGAGAATGGAGGGGGACCTCCTGACCGCTCCCTGCGGTCACAGCCGCCTCTGTCCTCAGCACTCTGCCCAACCACGGCTTCCACCATGGCCCCAGGTACAAGGATGTGGGGTTTCCAATGATCAAAAGGCACAAAATCAAACAAGACCTTGCCCACCCTCCAAAACCCGCACCCCAATTAACTATTTCCACTCTCCCGACATGTGGAGGTATCAGGGAAAATGAAAGTGACATCGTACAGGCGCTCATGCCTTCTTCCACGTAACACGAACAGGGCTTCTGAGAGCCCGCCTTTGGGCTCAGCCCTAGGAGCAATGTGCTTTCTCCATAATTATTACCACAGTCCCATGGTCAGAAAGGCTACCCAAGTCCTCTCTGGAGCCTGCACGCCCAGGGCACATTTGGTTTATGCCTCGTGAGGAACGCCCTAATCAAAGGAAGCCCAGTTAGTCACGGGATGCTAATTGAGGGTGGACAGACTTCTTTCTGGAACAAGTATTGTGTAGAATGACTCAAAAGGAGGAGGGGTTGGTTGGGTTGGTGTCAACCTCCTGGTGTTCATGCTACAGTGATCACTAACCTTCACAGGAGCTCTCCCACCGAACGTGATTCTTACACTTCGGGATTTACACAGTCTTCTTCCCAGAAGAAATAAAATTGTGTTTAAGTTCTCCAGATGACTGTAATGATGATGATACCACTACTGAGGTGGTCTTTTTTTTTTTTTTTAAATCAAAACATGGGTTTTGAGGAAACGACCCCAAAAATATAGATCCGAAGTTATCTCCATACCGCCTCTGAATAGTCCATGATGAGACTATCACACACTGTCCCCAAAGAGGCTCTCTGCTTTCCTGAACTCCAGTGGGGTCTCCTTCCTTGGCCCCAATCCTAGCGAGCAGGAGCTAACAACACCCCTAAAATAAATACGGGAAATCAGCTTATGCTGTTGACTTACCAAGCTTGAGCAAACTGCTCTGTGAATCTACTGGTGTCTCCCAGGATCTATTTTAATGATCTGCCTGAGGAGAACTAAGCAGTGATTAAAAGATAAGAGCCCTCACGATCTTCGAGAAGGGAGTTGCAGTATCTACATGAGTGGCAAGACACAGCGGGCAGGTTCCCCTTTACTCCGGAGACCGGGAGCCTCTGCAGATGGCGAGCCTCTTCAGGGCAGGGGGAGTGGCCATCCTCTGCCATATGGGGACACCAGTGCATTCCTGGCCATCCTTGGCCAGCACTGGGAGCCCTGCTCCTTCTCACCTGGGGGTCCCACTCGGTCCCAGCTGGGCATCCTTCAGCCTCCCTAGCGGGCACAGGCTGCACTCTCTACATGCCCAGGATGAACAGCAATCTGCTCACTCCTTCAAGAAATACTTAAGGAGGAAAAGGGACACGGGTCTCAAAAGAAAAGTCCTTTAAACCGAGCTCCTCTGTCCTCTTTTGACTTGTGATAGAACCAAACCAAAGTCCTGCTGGAGGGTCAGAATACACTGAAATTTGAGCGGGGGGGTCTCACCTCCATCCACCCCCCCCCCCCCCATTACAAAGTAGTGACCACTGACAAATGCATAATTAGGCAGCTGTGCAGGAGACAGGCCTTTGTCCAAAGGTCCCCGGGCATCAAGTTTAAGCCGCCAGATGCTTGCTCCCTGTGGCTGTGCATTATCGATAGACCCGGGGATCTTTCAAAAATAGCACTCAGGAGCCGGGGAGGCAGACCCCAGCAAGGCTCACTCGGCGCTGGCTTCACCTCCAGCCTCTTGCTCAGGTGAGGGCGGTCATCTCCAATATAAGCTCATTCAAGAAGCACAGGTTCCCCCCCTCCCGCGCACGCACACTCCAGAAAGCAGCATTACCTGTTCCTGCTGCTGCACGGATTTCCCTGAAGCATTGGTCTCCTTGGCTGTAGTCATGGTCCCCCGTCCAGGGCGCACACCGGCCCAGGGGCAGGTGCGATCTGACGGCGAGTTCCGAGCCACCAGAGTCCAATCGGCGGGGAGGGGTGTGATTTAGTCCATGCTTCCGAAACCACACGGCTATTTTGGGGCGGGTGGGGGAGGGCGAGTGGGTAGACCAGCCTAGTTTTCTCTTTAAATGCAAGGAGCAGAGAGCGGATCCGAACAGGGGAGATGCTGCGGCTCAGCGGGGCTTCTCCAATTAGCAACAGCCTCCGCAATCGCCACAGAAACAATGGTAACTGCTTAGCAACCGGCAAGTGGCGGCGCGGTGCAGGAAGGGGACCCGAGTGATGCGCGCTGCTCCCGCCCGCCTCCCGCCTCCCGCGGCGCACGGCGCATGCTCCGCCACGGCTCGGCTGGGGAGGGGGCCTGGGGGCGGGGAGGGGGCCTGGACCGAGAGCGCCGGGAGGAGGGGGCTCCGGGGGAGGAAGGGGGAGACTGGGGAGGGGGGCGCGGGGAGGGAGGAGGGGAGCCCGGGGAGGAGCCGGGTGAGTAGATTGGAGAGGGGGCGGCAGGGGTGGGGAGGGGCGCCGGGGAGGGAGCTGGGGGGGGAGGGGGCGCGGTGGGGGTGGGAAGAAGGAAGCTCTGGGGAGGAGAGGGAGACTGGGGAGGGGGCGCAGGGTGGGGGAGGGAGGAAGGGAGCCCCGGGGGGAGCGGGGCGAGTAGACTGGAGAGGGAGCTTAGGGGGTGAGGAGGGGGGGCTCCGGGAGGAGAGGGGCAAGGAAACTGGAGAGGGGGCCCCAGGGGTAAAGGGGCGTCAGGATGGGAAGAAGGGGCTGGGGAGGGGGACCCAGGCGGGGGTGCGATGCCCTGGCCCCGGGCACTGTCACCGTGCTCACTGCCAGGCTTGGGGTGGCCGAGCCTGTGCCCCCACAGCAGTGCTCCCAGACAGGCAGGTCACACCCTGACGGGGGAGGGGGGGCACGGAGGGGGCACGAGGGAGAAGGTCTTTGTGTCTCCTTTGTGCCAAGTGCCCGGCGCGTTTGAGGAGGCAGATGGTCAGTGGGCTCCAAGGAGTGGCATCTTTTCTGTTTGCCCAGTGGGTTCTGCTGGAATGCTACATGTGGAAATGGGGGCCTTCATTTTCCTTCACCGTCAGAAAACTTCCTAGGTTTCTCCTTTTTACTTAGTCTCCTGTTTCTCTTTGAAAATCAACCAGAACCTCAAGGGTGTCTGTCAGTTGAAAGAAAAAAAAAAAAAAGGAAAAAAAGCATCTGGGGTGACCTTATAGGAGCAAGGCTCCCTGCTGAGTCCTGAGCTCAAGGAGAAGGCAGGACAGAGATGGCCATGGTGTTGGCCCTGCCTGGTTTCTAGGAGCACTGACTGTGGGTCCTGCTGCTGCAGCCCCCGACCCCTACCCCCGGGGAGGGGAGGGACGAGTCGGCTGGGAGACGAGAGACATAAGGTGTGCAGAGCTGACAAGCTCTGAGTAGAGCTTGATTAGTCACTAGTTTGCAGGGGGATGTGCCTCCTGGCCTTCCAGAAACACAGACCAACTCGGTGCACGGGGGCCTTCTGCTGCCCTTGTGTGTGTGAACAGTGCCCTCTGTGAACACTTCCCTAACTCCTAGCTTCAGGCTGCCGCAGGCCCCCATGGCACGGGGAAGCCACCCCTCCAGGCGGCACCAACAAACACGCCCAAGAAGAAAGTCCTTCTGGCTGGCCGCGCGTCCTTCCTTCCGGAGAGAAAGGCAGAGTAGATCCGTTTCCCTTGAAAAGCTGTAAAATGGCAGACTTTCCCTTATTCAGGTCCTTCCCAGTGCCCCTGACCACCAGTCATTTTCCAAAAGCAAACACGCTTGCAAGATCCGATGCACTGGGTCCTTCTTCACAGATGACGGATGAATCTAGATCACGGCGGAGTTGCCTGGCCACCTCTGCCACAGCCTGAACTTCGTTCTGGGGGAAGTGTTTGCTTGGCATCGATTCTAAGACATCGAGCTAGGCAGCTGCAGTTTGTGTGGTTTGTCCGAGAATAAATTAAAAAAAAAAAAAAAAAGGAAAACCCCACGTAAACCGCTCGTCACACAGTAAGGGTCTGGCTAGTGTGTGTTGCTTTTGGTCCAGGCCTCCCCACGGGACAGGGTGTCTCCAGGGTGGGAACAGCAAAGTTGTGGATCCGTGGCGTCCTCCTCTGTGTGGCCCCACTACCGGGGGTCTGCACGCGAGTTACTACCACTCCCGGCCGCGAGGATTGTGCCAAGCCACGCAGACTCTCAGGGGGACCTTCATACGGCCCCAGGCTCATCCATGGATGGCCCCGCGCGGTCACACCCCTAGGCCTCAGGGAGTCACTGCAAACCCGCCCTTGGGACCCCAGCCGCGAAGACCCAGGAAGAAGGGCTGAACAGTGAGGCGAGCCGCCGCTACCCACGTTACCCGCCACGTGCCTGGACCACAGGGACCCGGGGGACTCGGGGGCAAGGGAAGCGAGTGGCCAGGCCTGGACCACGGCGGCCTCGGCTGCAAAATACCCCGGGCACTATCTCGGTCTTATTCCCGAGTACCTCAGGGCTGGTCTGTCCTCCTGTTTCCTCCCGAATGAAACTCCTGAGGGGGCTCAAATCCTACCCCAGCATCTGAGAGGAGCTGTGGCTAACCCCGGCAGGCCAGGACCACCAGCAGGACAGGTGGTAGCCCGGGGTGCTGGGTGCTGGTGGTAGGGAAGGGCGGGAGGCCCCTCGGGTGTTTCCTTTGCATTTCTCAGCCAAGACCTTCCGTATTACCCTACATCTAAAATGAATGTGGCTGTAACGACAGTTCCCCCACGTTTGCGGGATTATACCTGATCCCCGAAAGGGGTCTCCTGCTGACTTCAGATCGTGAGGTCACGTGAGCGCTCGCCTGGCCAGCCCTCCCACCCACCACGACCCCCGTTCATCACCCCTGTTCTCAGGAGCCACCGGGTAGAAAAGTCTGAGAATCACCAGTCGACGGCCAGGCCAGGCTGTGCCACTCAGACCCTTTCCGTGGATTTTCTGGCGCCATGTCCCCCAGGTGGCTGACTTTTCTGCACACTCGACTTGACTGCTTTTAAAAGAGAAAGGTCGGGTTCTCCCGCCAAGCAAACGCGACAACACGGATGAACCTGGACGGCCTTCCTCTTGAGTGAGCCACGCAGGAGAAATACTGCGTGATCCCACTTAGAGGAGATGCCAAACGGTCCAACTCCTGGGAGCAGAGGAGAGGATGGTGATGGCCAGGCCCGAGGCAGGGAAACAGGAGCGGATGCGGATGAAACGTCTGTTAGGAGCGACGGAGAAGTTCCGGAGAGGACCATACGACATCGGGCCCGTAGAGGACAACGCTGCACGGCTCACTCAGTCTGTTAGGAGTCGATCTCGTGTTAAATGTTCTTAACACAAGAGCAATCTTAAAACCGGGGAGGAAGGGCTGCATTTTATCACCACTTAAACATTCATCATTATCCCTCCGGGGCACAAGCACCGTGGTGCCCACGTTAATCCTTCAGCTGCAAGTGGGTGCGTCTCACTCCAGATCTGGGGAGCCATCTCCAGGGGGAATCCAGCCAGATTCTCCTGGGCATTATCAGCGCTGCCTTCTGAACTCCTCCCTCAGAGGGGCGCCTGGGTGGGTCCATCGGTTAAGCATCCGGCTTCTGCTCAAGTCATGATCTCACGGTTCGTGAGCTCGAGCCCCGCGTCCGGCTCTGTGCTGACAGCTCGGAGCCCGGAGCCTGCTTCGGATTCTGTGTCTCCCTCTCTCTGAGCCCCTCCTCCGCTTGTGCTCTGTCTCTCCCTGTCTCTCAAAAATAAATAAATGTAAAAAAAAAATGTAAATAGTCTATGTGCCAGGAATGACCCTAAGGATTTTATATGTATATATATAATCTTCATTAACCCTTAAAAAATCTCTGCTTTAGTTTGCTAGGACCACAACAGAGCACGATGGATGGAGGGCTTCCACAGCAGAGATTTATTCTCTCATTTCTGGAAGCCAGAAGTCCAAGATCAAGGCATTGGTTCCTCCTGGGGCCTCCCTCCTTGGCTTATAGATGGCCCTTTGGCCCGTGCCCTCACGTGGTCCCTCTGTGTGTGTGTCTGTGTCCAAATCTCCTCTTCTTATAAGGACACGAGTCAGATTGGCTTCAGGCCCACCCAGTGACCCCACTGTACCTTGCTCACCTCTTCAAAGACCCCACCTCCAAACACGTTCTGAGGTCCTGCCTGTTAGGGATGAACACACGGATGGAGGGGGACACGATTGTAACACTATTAGCTTCCTTTTTACGTATGAGGAAATGGAGGCTTCAAATGATTACTACGTTCCTCCCAAATCATGTAGGCAGCAGTACGTGGCAGGGTTGGCATTTAGATCCAGTTCTGTTCGATCAAAGCCCGTGGCTGCGCATGCATACCGCGTGCACGCGCACACGCTCCCCGCGCCTCTTCAAACACCTTCCGAGCACTCGGGCAGGAGCGGCTTCCCGAAACTCTCCAAAGGAGAGGAAGGCTTCTGATCGCCCCAGCTCCTGCTGAGTCGCTAAATGGGTCTCCATAAGGCCTTACTCCGGGCGACGCCCCCCTGCTTTGGTGTCGAGAAAGATCCCACTTCAAGCCACGCAAGAGCTTACGAGGAGCATCTCGGGCTTTGGGAGGTCAGGCTGCACCCAGCCAGGACTAGGCCGGCGCCTGTTCTCGGCCAAGCCGACTCTTCCCTGGAGCCTGGCGGAGCACACGCCAGGCCTGGCAGCCAGTGGGGACTCGACCAGCTGCCGGTCCTGCCGTGTTACTCCCTCCGTGCCCACCCACCCTGCTGCCCGGAGCTGCTGGAAATCTCTCGTGTCTGCAATCAGCCTCACCGAACGGACCCGAGCCCGATCAGCCCTTTGCAGGTGCATCTGGCGAGAGGCTGCTTCACGTGGGCGCACGCCGATTTCCCCTCCTCCTCTCCCCGCTCCGGGTGTGTCCGGCTGGGGCGCCGGCACAGGCTCGGCTACTTAAGTTTGTTTGCAGACTCGCAGGCCCGGATCCCCTGCAGCTTGGTGTGATCTCCCGCTCCTCGGATTTCCGCTCGCCTTGGCCCAGAGCCCATCAGCCACACCAGCTTTGCGTCAAGAACATCGGATCTGCAAGGCTTCACCGAGCCTCTACTATGTGTGGACGGCAAACCCACCCACTGGAACAGACGCACTGGCCTACACGCTGCTGTAAGGTGGGGATCAGGATGTCTTTAGAATCTGGGAAGATTCTGAACTTTGCAGCATTAACCATCTGCAAGAGAAGCTACTTCTAACGTACAGTTCCCTGAAAATAAAAAATACGGGCAGCAAGGCAAGATTCCCTGGAGAGCCAGGCTGAGATCCAAAGAAGCAATTTGAAGGTAAATAAATAAAAAGTAAATACTGAGCATTACCAAGGAGAAGGAGAATGTGGGTAAGTTTCCTAAAGACTGGGTTCTGGGTTTCTCTAGACAAAAAGACCAGTAGGGTTTATATATATATAAATTTATATAAATTTATATAAATTTATATTTTATATATATAATATATATACATATATAATATATATTATATATTTGTATTATTTATATATAATTAATATATTAATAATTAATAATATAAATAATATTTACATTATTTATGTATTAAGGAATTGGCTCACTCAATGTGGGGGCTTGCAAATCTGAAGTTTCCAGAACAGTCCAACAGCTGGAAACCCAGGAAAGAGCAGCCTGAGTCAAAGGCCATCTGGAGGTAGAATTCCCTCTTCCTCGGGGGAGGTCTGTCTTTTTCTTAATGACTTCAACTGATTGGATAAGGCCCACCCACATCATGGAGGGTAATCTGCTTTACTCAAAGTCTACTGCTTTAAATGTTAATCACGTTCAGAAAAACAAACACAAAACCAATTTAAAAAGAAAAAAAGGAAAGAAAACAAAAACCATAGCAATACCTAGTTTGACCAAAAACTGCGTCCCATGACCCAGGCACATTGGTACATAAAATTAACGGTGACAGGCCGTAAGTAGAAGTGATAGATAGTAGTATCTTAATATTCTCAATTTACTCTTCTCCTCCTTCCCTTCCCCACCTTTCTACCTGGAATGCTTACCACAGTCTTGAGCCATGAGATCGAGACCATTGGTAGGATAAACCCTTGGGAAGGCACCTAGAGACCCACGGACCTTGTGAGAAGGAATAGCCATAGCGTCCCTGGCTGCTTACCTCCAAAACTTATATACAGGAAAGACAAATGGACTTCTCTCTTGGGTAAGTCACTGTTACTTTAGGTGTTCTGAATTCAAGTCAACACAGTACAAATTCCTCTTCTGTCTTCTCTGTTTTCCTAATAGTTGCGCTAAGAGTGTCCCCATAGAATTACAGCCAATGAAATAAGGAAGGAACACTTACAGATCTGTCTCATTCGACATAGCAAAGATAGGTACTAGAGGTAGCAAATGGGTGAGCCTCTAAATCAGGGCCCGCATGCTATGGCCCATGGGCCCAATGCAGTCCACTTCCTGTGCTTTAAGTACAGTTTTATTGGAATGCCGCTGTGCCCATTTGCTTACATACTAGCTAGTATGATCCCTGGCCCGCAGTAACTCCGTTGCACGTCAACTAAAGGTGTGTGGATCCATTCAGAATCCCAAATTCAACAGGAAAAAACCTTCCAGGATCAAAGCAGACCAGCTCCACAACCCCCAGAAAGGAAAGATGATAGGAGAAGCCTAACGTGTTTCACTGTTGGCCTCAGCTCACCGCCCACCGGCCCGTCAGAGCCCATCTCCTGTCTTGTGGAGCCGACTGTCCCCACCACACCCACAGTGCACATCCTACAGCACCCTCTCCAGATGCACAACGCTTTCACGGGACAGGGTTCGGTGCCCCAGAAGCACGAGGCTCCTATGCATTTGAGGAATGCTGAAAGCATTCAAGTGGTCTGCCAAATCCATACCGCCATCACTTAGGGTAAGTGCTCAAAAATATTTGTTTGGATAAATTAATAAGGTGGCAGAGTCCAAGGAGTCCAGTGATAACCTCATATCATATCTGAATGATCTTCACTTCTTTTCTCCCTAAAAGACGCTCCTCTCGCTGATCACAAACCTTTACAAGATAAGGTCATGCTAAGCGCTCTTCCTGGGGACTGAGGCCACTGTCTTCAGCTGCCTGGGAAGTCAACAGCTCTGTGTTTACTGAGAAATTATTATGTGCTAAGTCAGGAAATCTGTCTTCATGGCCTCACAGGAGAGGGAAACTTGTAGCAGATAAATGCCTTTTGGTCCTGCCTTAGGAAGTACAAGGAGAAAGGCAGCAGGGAGTAGAGGTGTCCAACTCTGTGTGAGGGGCTATGTAGAATTTACTGGATGCACTCCAGGCAATGCTAAGCAGTGATCAGAAGCAAGATAATGTGTGTACACAGAGTCGCACGGGTGGATGGTAAATGCAGTGCTTAAGGCAAAAAAGTCAGAAATATCCATATTTACACATGTAGACATACATGTGTGAGTATACATTTACATAAACATAGATGTACACAAAACAGATGTATGCATGTATAAATAAACCAAAACCTTATAACAAATAAAAAATGCATTCCTACAAAACATGTGTTTTGCAAAAACACATACAAACTACAAGTTGCCCATCAAACAACACATAATGCTTGCTGATGGCAGGGAGGGAAGAGAGTAGATGACAAGCTCAGTTGGGAAAAAGAACGGGTAGAAGGGAGGCAGAAAGGGGGGGAGGAAGCATGGAGAAAAGGAAAAGAAAGAAGAAGGAAGAAAGAGGGGGGGTTGTGCTTGACCCGCGGATGAAAACGTGCCACAAACTTCCCTCCGCACCTCTCGGTCCCCTCACCTGTGAACAAGATGGAGAAAGTCCAAACAAAAATGCTCTGTCACCCTGCGTGGTCACCTGTACCTCACAACGGTGCCTTCATTCCTTAATGACAGGTAAGGAGCCTGGCTGCAGGGGAAGGACCGTTTGGCCAAGGCCAAGTGGACCGTGCTCTGATTACTGTGCCCGGGGTGAGCCCACACTGGAGCCTCCCCGCCGGGCAGGAGCACCACACTCTCCAAATTACGTGTTCCCGAAGCTACCTGCCAGCTGGAAGGTTCCACGCTGTGAGTCCAGGTAGATGTTCCAAGGTTGGCCATCCAGTTTCTGAAAACCACTATCATGCGAAAGGGCTTTTAAACCAGCTCACATTTGTGTCCGCACCCCGGCTCTAATTTATTTACTTTTTTTAAATGCACGTAATTTACTTATTATGTGCCATGTTGTCCTCTAAATCCTTTCAACCTACAGGCTTTGTTTTTCTCCAAGACGGCACGTTTCTTTTCCGTCTCTTCCCTCCCCTGCCCCTTCCTTTCCTCACCCTTATAGGTGCAGCCTCAGTTCAACAATGCACTCAGGGTGTGACGTTTGGGAAACTCTGCTTTAAACTTTCCATGTTTCATCCCAAAGTAGCTTCATTTCATTCAAGTTGCCTTGCCCGTCACGTCTCCCCTGAACCATCCCACGGCTTTAAACTCAGCCGCAGAGCCAGGGCGCTCTGGAACCTGGCAGGTGGACCACACGCGCTGGCCGGTGATGCTCAGCATGGCCTGTGTCTTCTCAGGCACCTCGTGTGCTAGGATGACCTTGGCAACGGCGGCTCGACAGATGCCTTGTTTATGGTTTCTAATGACCCCCGCTGAAATTTCTGGGGCTGTTCACGCAGCCCTAGTCTGGCGCCAGCTGTGGAGCAAGCTATCGTGTTGCTGGGGGAACATATGGCCACTCAGGTATTTCTGCCCGCACACTGTCTTCAGTGTTGTTTCAGGAAAGAGATACCCAAAGGAGGCCCCTGGATGATCCTGGTGTGGGTTTCACATCCTGCCTGGTTTCCCGGAACCTCTGCTCACCTCCCTGCCTTCTGGCCTGGGCCTGGCTCTTTGGGAGGAATGGGAGAACTTGTCTGATGTAAAAATGTCCCCGCTCCCCAGACCTTTCAGGGCTCGTGCTTCATTTCCAACACTAAATAAATAAATTAGGAGACCCGTGCAGAAGGTTTCCAGAAAAGGATGAGCCAATGAAATCCCTGTTGTCCAACACTTTGCACAAACACCTCTGAGTTGACTTTGGGGATGAGTGTCAGTGACATTCAAGTGGGCCACATAAAATTGGAGAGACATGTCAACAATGGCAAGCTAAGACACCTGGTACTTTCTCTCGGAAGGCATCATCAAAGCAAGGACATTAACAAAGGACAAAGAAACCACGTCCTCCGCCCGGGCACGGGTGCCAGCTCTACCCCTCACCCTCCTCTCCTTAAACGCCAGGCTCAGATGCCACCCCCTACCTCCCCGTGGACTCTGTCCTTTGCCCCACTGCTCTCCCATCACACACGTTCCATGTCTCACGTCTGTGTATAGTCCTTGCTGCCTCATAGAGTCACCGTCCGCTTCCCTGGCATGCCCAGCCCCACCGTGCGTTTCTCCTCGGCAGGGCCAAGGCAATGTGACGTTCCGCTCTCAGTTTAAGGGACGGCTTTGAGGCCAGAATTGTGTGTGTGAATCCCACATCTGTTCATTTGCTGGCTTTGTGCAAGCCACTGATTCCAGAGCCAGCTGTGAAAAGGACACGGCAGTCGGTGGCTTGTAGAACGCTGTCAGAATGAAATCAGATAAACTCAAACCAGTGGACACAGAGTTCGCTCTCAATAAACGGTTCGTCTCATTGCCAGACTGAGAGCTCTGGGAGGTCAAGTCTGTTCCTCCCTGAATTCTCAGTGCTCAGCACACAGAAGATGGCAGGATAATGAGTGTGTTGGGGACAGAACGTGTGTGAAAGCTGAGCAGCACCTCGACCAAAATCAGGGGGACCAGAGTCTCTCTCTGCACGATGCACCGAGAGAGGTCACAACCAGGTCATTCATTTCCGGAACTCGTTACGGACAAAGAAGTGTAGGCAGACGTGTGCACTCGGAGTGGAGCCTTAACGGGGCAATGTGGTCACAGGAGTAACGGAGGGATGGAAACACGAGACGGAAACCAGGCATGGAGGCTGCCCGGGGAGCACAGGGCAGACCAAGGAAGGAGTGCAGGAAGGACTGACCAGCCCGAGGAATCCTCCCACATGCCGCCGAGACGCAGGAGCTGCCAGGAGAGCCTTCTAGAAGTCGGGGCTCCGTGCCCATCCCACCCGTGTTCTACATCCGGCCAGAGCGCCTCTGCCTCCCTCTCCTTGGCCAGAGTTGCGTCTCATTGGATGGAGCTGTGCGACTTCAAACACGGGGCCCACGGAGTCCACCCTGCGGACGGCCGCCTTTCAAGAAGGCAGGATGAAAAGCTGGGCCACTGGCCACTAAAGAGAGGAAAACTTCTGACATTTCAGAAATCAAAGAGGAAACACGCGAGGAAGATATGTTTCATCAATTCACCAGACAGGCATAAAAGGTTGCATATGCCTTATTATGTCTTTTTTAAGAGTCTCTTTTGCTAAAAATTAGAGCTACGTGAAAGTCCTTAAGAATCAGGGCCCAGCCTGTGTGAGAGAGCACTGGCAGGTCCCACCCGTCCCGGCCTCCATCCTGTTCATGTTCACTCGATGACCTCTCTTGGGGTCATGCGTTCAGGCCCCTCGGAGGTTAACAAATGCCCCTCGGAAATGCTCACCAAGGCCAGGATGGGGGGGGGGAGGGAGACCTGTTCTGGGCCCCCGTGAATCTGTTAGGAAAAGGAAAGATGTGTTCTCTCTAACACACGGGTGGTGTCACAAGACGTGATTACAGGTCAGCTGCCAGGTGCCTGCGAACCCTCTGATCTCACGACAGTGACTGCACCCTTCCTCACGTGCCCTCACTCTACACAACCTGGACTTGTTGGTGGAAAACCCAAAGCGGCCAGATGAAGACAGTAGCCGTCCTAAGATGAAATTAACTTATTCTACCACTTCCTGTGTCAACCAGCATTAATAGAGCAGAATAAAATTAAAAAAAAAAAAAACAACCCAAGTAGATAGAACTCTTCTTAGGGGTATCATTATTTTATGAAACTTTGGTGAAATATTACAAAGATACTGCTCTAAATTCCGTGAAAAGTCTAAAGAGAAATTGTGTGTGTGCGCACCATTCCGACACGTTTCTCTCCTTCCTGAGAACACACCACACCCTTGCTTCTCCGGAAAGCCTTTGGAAGCTGAGGCCAGAGCGGCTCCTAGGCGGATATAACACTCAGTAACTCCCCATTTTCAACACGTCCATTTGTAAAATACACCACAACAGGGTCTTCATGCGATAGAAAAAAGCACACCCGAAATGAATTCGCAGCCACGATTGAATGTGTCTCCTACAAAGGCGCTCAGATGAACACAGGCAAAGAAAGACTGCCCTTGGAAGGATCATAAACAGGACAGGAGTCCGGTTTGAGTCACATCTCAGATGGATGCAAGACCAACCCTACAACATGACTGATGATTTCTCAAAGCCCATCCTGAGTAGGGTAATGGGCAGAAAAAACCACAATGGATACGGTAAAAGTTGTAGGGGGGACCACAAAGGACCCAATTTTGATGTATTTTCTTCATCAAGGCTTCAAAATCATAATTATGTTTTCATCCTTTGAATGGTTGGGATCCTTCACACTATAACGGATACAGCTGATATAAGACATAAGACAACCCTAGTCTCTCCTTGAACTTTGTACTGATATTCCGTCAGTGGATCAAATTAACACACCTGCCCTACCAGGAACTTGAAGAAATTCAGGACAATAACTTTTGGATTCAGGGCTACTTCCTCCTTTACCCTCTCCTGCAGCTTTCAGAAATGCTCCTTGCCCCTCAGATGAAGTATGGTCTTCCAGTGTGTATAGAATTTTGTCGGGCCTCTGAAAAGGGATGGGGTCAACGCATCCGCTGATACTGGAGTATGAAGGATGGAGTATGTCTCCTTTCGTGGAGCGTTTACGTTCTCGTTGAGAACACCTCACTGTCCATCACTAGGTTGGTTCTGGATGGGTATCCCTCTTAGGCTGAGGCAGGAATACCATGGCGTGGGTGATTGGACTGAATCTGTGATCCCGTCAACAGCCAGCCAATCTGTGGCCATCAATTCCACAGCAAGGGATGAGTCAGGCCAATCCGATTCTCCCTTTCAGCGACCTGAACTCAGAAGAATCAAGGGTCTGCTAGCGGTGAGGGGTCAGCCCGAAGCTGGAGGATGGGGAGTGGGCAGAGCCCAGGCTATAGCGACACAACTGCTGTGAAGCTGCTAGGATGCCTAGCCCAAGGAGAGGTAGAAAGCATAAAGAACGAGCGAGTGTGGAGCACAGCGGGGAACAGGAAAGAAGAAAGCAAGCTCTTATGCCTGGAGCAGCTGGATCCTGGAATGGCCTTGGTTTGTGGCAACTTCCCCGCTCTGGTCCGTAATTGAGAATTTACGCAAAGTCGGAGGCCTCCTCTCAAGACCAGGCTACTCTGTAATTTAGAATTTATGCAAAGTTGGAGGCCTCCTCTCAAGACCAGGCTACTCTGCAACCCAGTGTTTGGGGGCAGTGAGGGGCAGGTCAAAGGTGCCAATACAGATGAACGCCCGAGGCTCCCAAGGTGAGTCTGCATCTCAGTGATCCTATCACTCTGGGGGTGGGGTGGGGGAGGTAGAACTCATACAGGAGGTCTCTGGGGGAAATGACTGCAAACTGGTCCAGGTTCTCAAGGCCAGGACTATTTCCCACTCGCTGAGTTTTGGCTCCACTTAAAACCAGGAGATTGTTGGGGTGCCTGGGAGGCTGAGCTGGTTGAGCATCTGACTCTTGCTTTTGGCTCAGGTCACGATTGCACAGTTTTGAGATCGAGCCCCACATTGGGCTCTGTGCTGATGGCTCAGAGCCTGCTTGGGATTCTCTGCCTCCCTCTCTCCCTCTCTCTGCCCCACCCCTGCTTGTACTCTCTGTCTCTGTCTCTCTCTCTCAAAATAACTAAATAAACATATGGAGGAAAAAACAAGAAATTGTTACTAGATCCCTGGTTGGGCACCATTTTTTTTTTTTTTGTCTCTCACTTAGTTCCCAGACATTTATTGCGCATCACTATATGCTAGGTCCTGTGTAGACACTGGGGGAAGAGAAATCAAAACCCCTGGCTTTGAAGGACTCTGAGGCTCATGGAAGACAGAGAGACTAACAGAATATCCAGATGGACATGGAGGCAAGGGTGTCTGGCAGGAGCAGGGGATCTGTGGTTCTAGAAAGGATTTTGTAAGAAGACTGGGCTGGTGACAAAGACCTGGCACGGAGGAAGGGTAGTGACGCACAAAAATGTCTCTTGATGGGTTGTAAGCAGTCCAGTGCGCTGGCGTGCAGCATGTGTGAGAGTCACGGAGCGGGAAGGGTCCCGTTCACCAAGGGTCCAGACTCCCCCTGCAGACAACTGAAAAAAAAAACTTTGGTGATAAGATGTCCTGAGCAGATTTACAGTTAGAAAGGTTTCTTTTCAGAATGTGGAAAATGACCTAGGATGGAGACTCCAGGCTAGGAAGCTTTTGGAGCACTCAAGCGAAACGTAAGAAGCGCCTGATGTAAAGTGATGGGGGCGAGAAAATAAAATTAAAGTTGCTTCTCAGGGCAGAACTGAAAGAACATGTTGACCAATTAAGATGTGATCCGTTTTCTGTGAGTGAATTTGGCTACAGCAACATACGCTAATTCTCCGGAAGGCCTGGAACAATGTATTGCCAACATCACACACGTTTGTCGGTTTCACCTTCTATCTGTACTTTTTCCAGGCACCGCACCACTGCCCATGCAGGACTCACTAATGAGCGACACTGTCACGATCAGGATAAATTTCAATGATCACACCTCATTTATTTTCCAGCACCTTCTCCATCTGGACACTCTACCAAGCATTCTATGTTCTCCAACTATTACATTTCAACCTCAGGACTCCTTGATTCCTTGTGTTGATTAACCTAGTCGGCGTGGCTCACGGGGTACGCAAGCCTAGCTTAGGATTCAGGAAACCTAGATCCCGTACGTGCTGTAGACTGACTATTGGGTCCCCCCAAGAACACAACTTGTATGTTAATATCTAACTCCAACATGATGGCGGTGGCAGGCGGAGCGTTTGGGAGGGGACAAGGTCACGAGGGTGGGGTCCCCATGACTGGCGTCAGCGACCTTATGAAAGGATTCTGAGCGCTCCCTCTCCGCTCCTGCCATATGAAGACACAGCAGGAAGACCACCGTCTGGGAGCCAGGCGGTGGGCTCCCAACAGACACTGAACGCGCTTCATCTTGGACTTCCGGCCTTCGGAACTGGGAGAAATAAATTCTGGCCGTTTGCAAGCCACCCGCCCTGTGGTCTTTTTGTTACAGCGGCTCCTAAGGACTGAGTACTCTGTGCACCACACTACTCCAGGGTCCCGACTCACAATGCACTCTGTGGACCCTGGAACAGGGTGGTGGTGGGGCAAATGTAAGTACCTTGAATTTCAATGGCCGCTGTCCTCTCTGGAGCTGCACGGAGAGGGTGGTGCTCCCTGGATGCTGGTGCAGGACATGGTGCATGTGCAGGGCTTGAGGTGGGGCAAGCCACCACCGCCTTCTGGGCTCTAGTTTCGTGACCCCCGACCCTGGGCCCCTGTTCACCGCTACCCTTGCAGCCCCTTACCTCATGCTCAGCATACAGCAGGCACTCCCTAAATGCGTGTGGCCGGCGAAGAAACAGAGCGCCGAACTACCTCGGTGGCCCCAGTGGGGTGGCGGCTGTGAGCCGGAGGCCGGGGGATGTTACGCTCGCTCACCTTCCTTTGCGGCGAGCCCCACACCGAGCGTCTTCACGCCGGGAGCCCAAGCGTGGCGGTTCATTTAGCCCCGTGCTGTTTCCTGCTTCAGTGGACTGCACCTGTTACCCTGTTACCTGGGACGTCCTCGCCGCGATCCCTCTGTGCCACAAGCTCCCTTCTCCGGGGCTCACTTCCTCCCCCCGGGTGGGTTGTTCTCTTTCTCCCCTCTGCTTCTGTTTAGTTTCATCTCCTTAGCTTTTCCTGTGACTCCGCGGTCCCTTCTCAAACACGTGGGCACTCCTGACACGGGTTATTCGCTGAACTCAACAACAGCGAAGAGCGGCCGGACGACAGCTTGTCAGAGTCGGGGGCGGAGGGGGACCACAGCAACTTTTAAAGTCGTTCCTTCTTGTGTTTGCACTTGTGTCCCTCTGGTGCTCATGATTTCCCTTGCCCGGTCACTTCGCCCCATCCGTGTGTCTGTCGGAACACCAACCACGTGTAAACAGTGCCTGGGCATAGCAGGTGCTCAAGAAACACAGGCTGAAGCGTCGACTGTTACAGACGCCGTGCTTCCTGCCACCCGCGGGGAGCAGAACGTGGAGAGATTCATCCTACAGGTGAAACCGCTTCTGTGGACCACGAGTTCCACCGTGGAACACACTTAAACCCACTGCCACCGTGATGTCACTGCCTGAAAAAGTGGGCGAGGCATCAACGGTCTCCCCTAGCGTGAGGGATACGTGCCGAAGATGGCGGGTGCCCGGGGAGGGTGGCTTCCTGGTCTCAGGGCCCTCAGCGAGCCGGCGGCAGAGCGTGGGCAGACCCCAACCCCTCCACCGAATCCTCTGGACGCCGCTGCTCTCCCCACAGCGACGGTGGCTTCCCCTGCCAGGTGGGTAGCGGCACGCCCCTCTCTCAACATGCCCTTCCAAGTCCTTCACCTTGTCCCGCGTTGACCTCCAAGGTCTTTGCTTGCCCCCCCCCTTTCCTCGCCCCTTCCTCATCTCCGGGCAGAAGGTTCACACGGCAGAACTCAGGGGGCTCAGGTGCTGGATGGCACTGAGGGAAGAGCAGGGGAGGACTCCCCCCCCCCCCACCCACGCCCTTGCTAGGTCTCAGCAACTTTCCAAGTCAGAGGAACGTTCTCGTGGCTCCCCAGGCCATGAGTTTAGGGAGATGCGTGGCCTGGAGGAGGGCCCGATCTTCCTGGATGTGCACACTGGCCACAGCACCGTTCAACAGGTGCATTGGTGAGGCCCCGTTCCGTCCCTCCGGGGGGAGGGTCTTGAGACCATTTTTATCAGGCTTAATCTTTCGGCAGAAGAAAATCTCCACTGTGGTGGTGGTCAAATCCCCTAAGACATTCAGACACCTCGGAGATGGACCCTGCCCTGTCCTCTTTAGTATTCTCAGTTATTTGGGGACAAAAACAGCAGGAACATGTCTGGACAACCTTCCCTACAGAATGCAGCGCTCAACCCTCCTCCCCTGTTCACAGTTGGTCCTCTTTTCTGACTCCGCCAGACGCTGCTGTTTCATTAGGGAAGGTAGGAAGTGACAAGAGTCCCTTCTGCTGGCCCGTCGGGGAGTCTGGTTTTCACAAGTGTGGCCCAGCTGCCGGTCTCAGCCAGCCAAGCAGATGGGCCCCGTGGGAAGGAGATGGTGAGCCCTGCTCCCAGTTCCCTGCATGTCCTCAGCTCCCGGCCTTGTTCTTTTGTCTTCTCCTTAGGACAGAATCCTCTGGAAATCAGTGACAATGGCAGAGGATAGGCCCGTAGGAGATCCGTGCAGCCGCCTAACAACATGACATTTGCCTACAGCAGGTGACATAAACTATTAACTTGCGGGACCTTTTTTTGCACCGAGTAGGATTTGTGTGAGTCTAAGACGATCTACCCAGCCACGAGGAACGACATTCTTCTCTGCATTTACAAGTGTAAGATCATGCACACTGAAACTTCAAACACTCGAGTGTCAGCAAGGTGCGATTTTGTTCTCCTTCTCTCTGTGGACGTTTTAAACATTTTCACACACTGACCCACTGGGGAGACCCAGCACTCACCAAACACACCTCTCTCTTTCTACATAAGCCTTCACACCTCCTGCATGTGCCAGACCTGTCTTGCTGTTGGGCCATCACAGGCTTTCTCAGAAGACAAATGTGTACCTGTTTTACTTCCCCGAAGCAAAGAACCCCAGGAGCAAAGCTGGTGGGGGTGTGGCCAATGGGATATTGGCCTTGAGGAGGCCAGGGAGGGCAGGAGAGAAGAGTTGCATCCTGGACACCGGCTGGACAGCTCCAAGGCCACAGTGAGTTCCAGACTCCAAAGTCAACTGACCACTCACCCTCAGCTACCGGGGAGCTTTGCCTTACAGTTCAGGGTTTCTCGGTAATTCTCTTGTCTGGAGGGGAGTGTGCTTTCCAAAAGTCACTCAGCAGATGAAGGCCTCCTCCTTGTAGGAACATCACATGGATAAATGAGCCTGCTGCCTTTGCTAAGTGAGCATTCTGTTGTACTGTCTGGTCTGACCGCTCCACGGAAGCCCGAGGCACCTGTGACCCGCATGGCTTCGAGCACCCCAACATTCAGTGTCTGTCTGGAACATGCAGCCTGGGCGTTAAATATCCCAAACCATTTGACTCATGGCTGCATCGAGGTGCACAGAAATGGAGACACCGCCCAACACTGCTGACACAGCTGGAGGCTGACCTGGGACCAGGACCCCTGGATCACTTCCTCTTCCTCACCACTAGACAGAACCGTCTCCCTTCCCCCGATCTGCCTGCCCCTGCTGCAGAACGTGAGTCCTCGTCTCGGGTCCACGGTCTTGGAAAACCAAATCTGTTCTTTTCCAAAGTACAGCGTACAAACTATACATATGTTTAGCCCACTGATCAAGAGCACATATGCTTTAAAAACAATACTGAGGAATCAGCCACGTTTTTCTTAGAGGTATATCTCAGTACGATGGGAAAAACAGGTGGCAAACGGTGCCTGAGGATAAGGACAAACGAGTTGACAAAAGTAACCCCTCATCTTTCTGGTCACCCATTCGTCAGAATGAAAAACACACCAGAGTTTTCTTGCAAAAAGTGAAATCGTTATCACTTTACAGACTCTGTCTTTCGTATATTCTAACTATGCCAGGACTCTGTATATATTTCACACACACACGGCAGGAATAATCAGTCTTTAGAGTAAAGGAAGATCACTTCCACATCGTGGTATAAATACTGCTTCTCACGAAACATATCGGAACCTACCAACCCTCTCGTAACTTATCTATTCTTAGGTTGCCATCTCCCCGCTTGTTTTAAACCGTGTTCTCACTGAAAGTTACAACAGCTGTTTTTTGTAACTGTGGTTGTAAACGTTTCGCGTATCGTCAAATTCGCCATTTTAGCCAGTGCCGCGTGTAGTTAGATGGAGCTGAGCACGTGCGTGGTGTGGTGCTGTCACCGTTGTCCGTGCCCACCATGCTGTCACCCCCAGACAGAAACCCTGTAACCATCAAGCAGTGAGCCCCACTGCTCCTCCCTGAGCCCTGGTCCCCTCTAACTACTGTCTCTCTCTACGAATCTGCCCATCCTGGATGTCTTGTATGAGTGGCGTCAAATGGCATTTGTCTTCTCATCTGGCTTATTTCACGTAATACAATTTTTCCAAGGCTCCTCCATGCTAAACAATGAATCGGAACTCCATTCCTTCCTACAGCTCAGCAATGTTCCAGTGTAAGGATGGACCGCATTTTATCCATCCATTCATTGGCTGATAGACACTGGGGGCTGTTCCCACCTTTTGGCTCCTGTCAATAACACTGCTGTGCACACTGGCATATAAGCCTCTGAGTCCCTGTTTTTCAATTCTTTTGGGTACTTCGCTGTTTTTAATTTCAGAAACAGAATTAATTGGTCAAAATTTGCGTGACTCGTTAAACTTTGGTTTTGCGAGTCGTCTCATAGTTCTGGTGGAATCGAGGAACACCTCCTCCATTGGCCTGTGAATCAGCCAAGATGCCCTACAACAGGTGCCTCGTGGTCCCAGGGAGCGTGAGCGGGCCCAGAAGGTAGGGGCCTGGTAGGTTCCAGGCCTTGCTCCCCCCTTTTTCCATTGACCATGATCAGACATCTTCCCGTGACTGTGACTCAGCTTTCCCAATTGTCAAGCAGGGAAATAACTCTTGCTTATCTAACACCAATGTCCTGAGGATCAAATGAGGCAATGTTTGGAAGGCATTTGGAAATGCAAAAGCTCAACATAGCATAATATATTATTTTTGAATCCTAAAATATCTGTTTTCGTGCCACACATCTTCAATAGAACTGCAAATGATTTGGGTCCAGAAGCAGCGGTTCCTTGTCCTTGTGGGGTCAGAATAACAAGCGACTCACACACATGCCCTGGGCAGTGCGATATCCAGTTCCCTACATGCACCCGGTGGGCGGGCATCTTCTCATCACGCTCTCGTATACTTGGCGTCTCATGGAGCTCAGTCTGTCTTATGCGACCATACGAGCTTCTAGCTGGCAAAGTACCAGGATCATCAAGGATGCTCAAGTTCTGTCTCTACAGGGCTGCTTCCCAGGAAGCCTCTATGTTCAAGGAATTCCTGTGGTCCCTTGTGCTACGTGAGCTCTATATCAATGGCTCTTTATGCTTCTATTAATATTATTGTTTGCCTTGCATGCAAAGTAAGTTCCCTGAAGAAATGAGCCACGCCTCGCTTATCTTTGCGGACCCCAAGGAGCCTCACATATTGCTTTGCTCTTCTAAGAGCTCACTAAGTTCCTGCTGGTGATGATGATGGCGGCAATGGCAGCCAGCTCTTACTAACAAATACCAGGCACCCGGCATTTTTATAGTTGCTATGTATTAACTCAATTATTCCTAAAATAACCCTATGAGGTGGATTATCATCCTCTGGCAAACCAGAGGCAGCAACAGTTGAGCTCACTTGCTCAAGACTACACAACTGTGTCAAGTTCAGGATTCAAAGCAGGTATGTGGTTCCACAGTTCACGCTTGGAACGTCCACTCTATTCTGCCTCTCAGATGAGCGCTCTAGGGCAACGTGAGCCAGATTCTAGCCTTCAGCACGTGAGCAGATGACATTAGTAGGACCGGTGGGGTACACGGAAATGAGCCTGGGTCCAATTGAGAAGCCTACTCTGAAGATCACCACGTACTTCACCACGGGGTGGGAACTGAGGGCAGGATGTAGGTGTTCGGACCCTACAGATGCGTCCGGGTGTTGTCCCCGGCCCGGAGTGAGATGTCAGGTGTGTTCTGATGCTGAGAGAGAGGGAGAGAGAGAACCATCGTCTCTCAGTTAACCTCCTGGTGTACACTGACCACTTAAGATTGCTTCTGAGCCCTTAGAAAGCAACCTGTCCTTATTGGCCCAAACACACATGAGAGAGGTGTGTTTCGTTTTATTGCGAAAGGCTGGGACAATGGTCTTCATTTCGATGCCTAACTACCATAAGTGAGCCACTGTGTGGGATTCTTTGAAATAAGCATACACCTTGACAGCACCCCCTAGAGACCGTCCTGAGGAAATGCCATGCACAACAGTCTTCCTCACCCTGGCGCCTGGGGCTGCCCATCCCATCCCAGTGTAAAGGGACAGCTGTGCCCAAGGCAAAGTGCACATAGCTTCTCTCCTGACAGTGTGGAGAACAGAAGGAAGGAAGGGCCCAGAAGGAGGAGGTAAGAGTGGTAAAACTCACACACGAGAGACGCAGCCAAACACCTGAGGGGTGGCTGCCACTGCCTCATCACCTACACGGATTGGGAAAGTCCCTTATGTGATGGCTGGGGATACACGGGACAGGTGTGCGGTAAGAATGACCACAGGCACAGCGCAGTTCCTGGGTCGGACAGCTGGGTGAGGATGACCCGGCGAGGGCACCACCGTCCAAGGCAAACCACAGACCTACGCCTACCTGATGGGGCCACAGGCACATGGGATGCAGAAGGAAATAAGGAATATTATGCACGTTTAGAAGATGCCGGACCCTGGACCAGGTTCCTCCAGCAACACATACGTGGAACCCGCATGAGAACCCTCTTAGGCAAGGCGGCTCTTCAGCTGACAGGTGGGAAATGGAGGCAGAAGGGTTCAGTCGCTGAGATACAGTCACAGAGACCCACATGGGACTCCAAACCCCCTACCGCACTGTTTCCACCATGCTTGACACGGAAGGTCTGGGAGAAGCTCTTTTCAGGCAAGGAAGGTGATTTGCATTTTTCTCAAGTAGCAAGATGCAGTCTAAGGCACCAGCAAAGTTCAAGAACTCCTAAGTATGTGGAATGACTGTAAAAAAGGGGTCACTGGAGGTGCCTGCGTGGCTCAGTCAGTTGAGCGTCCAACTCTTGATCTCGGCTCAGGTCACAACCCCACGGTTGTGGGATCGAGACCCATGCTCGGTGTACAGCCTACTTAAGGTTCTCTCTCTTGCTCCCCTCCCCCCGCCCTGCTCCTCTCCGCTTGTATTCTCTGTCTCCTTCAAATAAAAAAAGGGGGGATGGTCACTGATGTAAGTTTTGGGGCTAAAATCCATCTGTCTGGCCCATTGCAAGGCAGGTCCTAGCCAAACTGTATATTTATTCCACAGATCTTATGCTGAGATGCAAAGTGCATTTCCACTTAGCATGATATCCTAGGCCCTTCTAGGACATTCTCTTAGATAGTCAATGGGGATAACGCTTTGGACTTTGTGGCTATTTTGGTTTTTAGCAAAGTGGTCCCACGTTGTGTAAATTTACAATGAGCAATGGTTATGTTAAGTTATGTAGTACTGTTTGGGTATGATTCGTAAATGAGTCTGAACACAGTTCACATGGGGGAGCAGTCCCAGCAGAGGGAGAGCCTACGGAGTGCCAGGCCTGTTTGCAAGTATAAACCTTGGCACTGAAGACACATCCTGGTCACTTAACGATTATATGTCCACCACTTACCAGCTGTGGGCCTTTAGTCAAGTGTCCCAACCTGCCTCAGTTTCCTCATTTGTAAAAATGGGACAAGAACTGTGCTTACTTCATGGGGTGGCTGGGAGAGTTTCCTATGTTCACATGTAAACGGCTCAGGACAGGCCTGACTCACAGTAAACAATCAGTTAACACTGACTCTTAAGTGTAAGAGTATCAGGACAAGGAGACATAAGGAAAAAGAACAAGGTCAATCCCATGATTTTTCTAGAAATGTTTTTTGGCCTACAAACATGTTGCTAATAGAGTAATAAACCCACTCAGTACCAGTGTTAATTAAACCAAAATGCAAATTGAGTTAGTAACTCCTTACTTGTCATAGGAGAAATCCTGGCCATCATTTGTTGAACAGCTACCTGAGACCACACTCTGGGTTGGGTACATCACCCCAGCCCCCGGAGCTGCCCTACAACAGTGTCACAGCTCCTGGAATGAGGGAGCTGAGACTCAGCAGGGACATGACCTGTCTAGGGCCACAGAGTTAGGCGGAGAGCAGAGCACCAGCCCAGGTCCTGTCCTGTCCCCAAAACCATGGGCTTCATGCACTCATGCCCCCCGGAGGCTTCTATTTCAGTCTTGGAGGTGGAGCGGGTTTTTAAGAAAAGCTTCTCCAGCAACATTCACTTCTCGAGTCCTTAGCCTAAGTCTTTGTGAAGCCCAAAGGAATACATTTACAATTTACCTTTGCATTTAGACTAATACTCAAGAGCTTTGTGACAGGAAGCTTAAAAAAAACCCACTAATGCTAAAATAACAGTAAGAGTGATAAATCTGTCGCTTACAATAATGGCAGGGCTGCTCTACTTTCTGGGATTTAGAGCGATTCTCCCGCTGTTGGCCCATTCAGATGCAGTGATGGGGGATAAACAATTATTTCACTCCTATCTGTGCTAAATGTAGTTTTTCCTTCAAAATATCCTACTGACTATTCTTAACATTTATTTTGAGTTATAAAATGTTCTAAGCCTTGAACAGGATGCAAGCGTTATTATTCAAAACAATGGCCTCATATGATTGTTATCTCAATAGGAAAAAAAAACATCATCTCCTCCAGAGGTTTTTAGAACTCTTTTTTCAAAGGATCAGCCCTTAGGCATGTGGGCTCCTTTACTGAAAGCTAAATCCATCTGAGGATAAATGATTTAAGGGTTAGACCAAGTCAACAAGCCATCCTTTAAACAGGCAACATGTTATGTGTCCACTCAGTATGTTCTCAAAGTTCAGTGGATGCATCAATATCTTTTCCTAAGAGTTTATCATGGATCCAAAACTCAAACTAATGAGACTCTGCAATCTAAACACCATTACCGTGAGTACCACAGTAAGAAAGCCGCACGCTAAATGATACTTCCAAAATAGCCCAATTTTGGAAAGAGCCCAAATGTCCATCAACTGACGAATGGATAAAGAAGATGTGGCTTCTATATACAACGGAATACTACTTGGCCATGAGAAAGAATGAAATCCTGCCATTTGCAGCAACATGGATGGAACTGGAAGGTATTATGCTGAGTGAAATAAGTCAGTCAGAGAAAGACAGATATCATATGTTTTCACTCCTACGAGGATCTTGAGAAACTCAACAGAAGACCATGGGGGAGGGGAAGGGGAAAAAATAGTTTCAAACAGAGAGGGAGGGAGGCAAACCACAGAGACTCTTAAATACAGAGAACAAAATGAGAGTGGGGGCGGGGGGAGAGGAAAATGGGCGATGGGCACCGAGGAGGGCACTTGTCGGGATGAATACTGGGTGTTGCATGTAAGCGATGAATGAATCACGGGAATCTACCCCCAATACCAAGAGCACCCTGTATGCCCTGTATGTTAGCCAACTTGACAATAAATTAGATTAAGTAAATAAACATTCAAAAAATTAAAATAAAAATAATGTATGCACGTGGCCCGCCACTCTAATTATGGCCATATTCGTATACACCTGACCCATTAAGGGATACCCTTCAAAATCACCACTTCAGAAAGGCAGATTCTTATCCCCATGATAGTGCCACTAAAGGCAGCTCGAGAACATCCCGGCCATAGTCAGTTTAGGGAGCACAAGGGAAAATCAGCAGAAACCTGGATAATCACACACATCATTTTTTTGACCTTACACAAAACCATCTATAGATGTGATCAACAGTGGTATTCTTCATGCCTGCCTTCAAGTGATTGGTATTCACACACACACACACACATAACGCATACAATATATATACCCCCCCCAAACACATACACACATACATGCTTTCCTTAAAGGACTGTCATTTTATGTCATTGAACATTTTCAACACATGTGAAGGTGTTCAAACATTTCCACATATGCTTGGAACAATAGCACCCTTCACAGAATAAGCATATTACTTCACAGACCGTCCCTCTGAAGGTGAAGACACATATTTGGATGAATAATCTCTATAATGACTGCTAAAAAGTCGCATCACCTTACAGACCAATGTTTGTACTTGTCCCTATCTGTCATGTGAGGAAACAGACACAAAGGCCATATTCATGACAAACAGGACCAGATATGGCTGACTATACTTTTATATGAGTAAGAGGCCGTATTAGAATAGCGGATCAAGACCACTAGTCCTGTCTGAGTTTCCTTCAAGCTGCTCGTGGAAACAAGGGAGTAGGCGAATCCTTCAAAGAGGGCATCTGATCCGCACGTGAAAGTCATTTCGAGTTTTTTGGAGGGTGAAAGCTGTTGGTCAGCGTGTTCTCAGTTAATAATTTTTTTTTTTTTTTTACTTAGCAAGTTGGTAAGTGGCCATGATATTTCAGGGCTCGAGTTTCACATACGCGGAGTCTGGGATGCCCTCCTCATCTTGTGGTGTTAGCTGCGGGGCCCAAACCGCTCACGGTTTCTCCCATCCATGTCGAGAGAACTGACTGCCTATGGCTCTCCCATTTAATGAAACCCAGTGGTCACTTCCTTCAGCTACACGGAGGGTCAGCTGAACCGTGTCCACTGCCTGCACACCAGGGATAGTCAACCTGCCTCCTTCACAGGTTGGTCTGCACACCTGCCAGGAAATTCTTGTCCGTGCAGTGGCAGAGTATGTCTGCTAGAGTGTCACAGGCAAGCAAGACGGTCCACATTTGCACAGAAGAAGAAAACACTGCAACCAACTACACCAGGATGACCCAGAACTGCTGGACAAGGACAGAGATGACTTCTTTCCTCTTTCCCACCTTTTTTATTTTATTTTTTGAACTAAAGGAACAATGTATCTTACAAGGTAATCACTCCGCGTATTTGACTGTGACTGGTTATGACATACAGTCTGTTTTTTTTTAACAGTTACAGTGAATTCTGGGAAGGCACAGGATAGACACATTTAGTGCCACATATTCCATATTATTTTATTTTTTGGTGATGATTTCATGGTTTAAAGTGGACCCAAAGCACAGTGCAGAGTGCTGTTTAGTGCTCCTACACACAAGAAGGCAGTAACTGCACCCCCGGGAGAGCATACATGTGCTAGATAAGCTTCATTGAGGTGGAGTTATAGTGTCGTTGACCCTGAGTGAGGTCAGTGTGAACGAATAAACAATAGATGTTCAATGATGTGTCTGTAAGCAGAAACACAAAAGGCGGCTGTGTATCAACTGGCCGACAAAAACGTTGTAACCAGAGAGCGGTAGGCACCTACCTACCACTGTAAATCTCCTTGGAACTATGGTCATTATTTGATCATTCTTTATAGAACAAATACGCTGCAAATAGAGTGACTATATCTCTGGGGGTTTATCCTGTTCTGTGTCCCTTGTCCCTTGAGGCTCACTGCAGTCTGCACAGGTCAGAACAATGCTCTCATGTCCAATTTAATTCTTAACCTCATCAGGAGGGTTTCCTAATAAATCCTAACCACCGAAAGGGAAATTTCCTTCTTTCTTCCACCTTATCTACACCATCCTCACTGGGATTCTAGATGCCATTGATTATTGAGAGGCAGAAGGACCATTAACAGAAAGTAGACACTGTGGAATTCAGGATTTGCTGTGTGATTCAGGATTGTCTGGCGTGATCCTGAGGAAAAAAGTTAGCAATGCTGAGTCAAAGCTGCCTTATTTCTAAAGGGAGAAGAATAACTACTGATGAAATTTTAGTATGTATTTCTGAGATAACACCCATAAGTTTAAAACAAAATAGGGACACCACTAAGAAAAGAGTCTTCCTGTTTTAGCAAGACCACAACCACCATCATCATCACCCACAGGGTAGCCAGGAAGTGCTCACCAGATGTTTCTGTCCTGACAGCTAGGTTAAACAGATACCTGCTAGGCACTAGGTTAAACAGATACCTACTAGGCACTAGCAGGGTCTTACAAACCTCAAATAAAGGATCCACAGGACAAGAGCCTGGATTCCTGAGAGCTTCTAAGTTACATTCCGAATTCTCATCTGTTAACCGTCGCGAAGCTGGACTAGCGCAGTGAGATGGGGGAGGACGGCTGACCGTGATCACAGACCAGATCATGTGCCAGGAACACGGGAGCTGCCTTCCTGGCTTGATCATTTCCAGAAATCTGGACCCTTACTATGAACGAGCAACTAGCCTAGTTACAGTTGTGACAATTCCCAAAACAGATGGCTCAGGGCAGAATGATCCAAATCAATATGACTTCTACAAAAAAGAAAAGAGGAGGAAATTCACTTGGATGAGGACCGCAGCAGAGTCTGCCCTCTAAGATCTCCATTTCAGGAGACACAGCTGCTGGCCTTGGGTGGGAGGGGGGCAGTCAAGTGACACCGAGGCACACGGGCAGAGCAAGCTTGGCATCTACGGCTGTCTCTGACCCTGGCTCTCGGATGATCACATTGGCTCCAGATGTGGTTCAGTGGTCTGTGATTGTGCGGGAGCACAGCAGGATGAATGGAGCGGAAGGGTTGTGGATTTTATACATATATTTTTAAGGTTAGTTATTTTGAGATAGATAGAGAACCAGCAGGGGAGGGGCAGAGGGGGGCGGACAGAGGACCCAAAGCAGGCTCTGTGCTGACAGCAGAGAGCCCGACGTGGGGCTGAGAGAGCATGCCCTGAGTCGAAGTCAGAGGCTTAACCGACTGAGCCACCCAGGTGCCCTGGAAGTGTTATGGATTTAAAAAAAAAGTTCTGTTTTAATTAAAAAAAAAATCCTGAATTTTGTCATGAAATATAAGACTAATATAAGACTTCGGAACTCACATTTAAAATTACCCCACAATTTCCCAGAGCCCCGTTTGGTGCCTAATGTCAGTCACGAAAATACTGATAAAAGAAGGTAAGGTAAGAATCAAGGCAGATCTGCCGATTTCGATACCTAGTTTCTGCGTACACGAAGAAAATCTTAGTTTGTACGCCTGCATTTAACTTACTGAAGAATGAAATCTGTTTGTCACGTGTATAAAGGAACTCCCATTTGGAAAATGCTAAAATTTAGGGCATAACACTTCTGGATGTCAGGAGGCCAGAGTCGTCAGCGGCCATGCAGATGGTCAAGGGGTGAGTGGAGGCGCCTAAGCCCTTCAAAGCAGCAGGCTCGTGCTCAACCCGGCTGCAGCTGGAACTGGCTCCCCCACCCCTGTTGTGGGGAGACTGGCTGCCCTATTTCCAGGGGAAGAGTGCTGCTGGCATTGCTGGGACTCGAGAACAGGGTCACGACAGAGGAGCCAGGGACCCCATCAAAACGCTGATCGGAACTTACCAATGGGAATGAGGTTTCCATCTTACATGGAGGAGCTTCGGGTAGAGGAAAGGGCTGGAGAATCCCACAGTTGAAAAGGGCCCTGGAGGTGAGTCACCAAGCTGTGTGTTTGGGTCCTCTCTAACCCAGTGAGAGAGCAGGCACAGAGACCACCCCACCTCCCGAGGCCATGACTCCAACTACCACGAGGCATAGCCAACTCTCAACGAGACACTCTGGTGACCTGGCTTTCTGGAGAGGAGCAGGGAAGGCGGGAGTGAACAGGACCACAGATCCACAGACCTGTCCACGGGGGTACAGTGTTTCTCCTCGGTGTTGCTGCTGCCAGAACTAGGTTTTTTGTTTTTGTTTTTTTTAAATTTTTTTAATGTTTATTTATTTTTGAGGGAGAGAGAGAGAGAGAGAGACAGGGAGAGACAGAGACAGAGACAGAGCAGGAACGGGGGAGGGGCAGAGAGAGAGGAAGACACAGAATCTGAAGCAGGCTCCAGGCTGAGCTGTCAGCACAGAGCTCCAGGTGGGACTTGAACTCATGAACCGCAAGATCACGACCTGAGCCAAAGTTAGATGCTCAACCAACGGAGCCACCCAGGTGCCCCAAAACTAGGTCTTTCCACTTGAGCCAATCTGACCGTAGTGTCCTGGCTACATCTCAAGAAAAATCATTCCAAGGAACAAACCATTGTTCCCTCAATCTCATTCATTAAAGCAAAACAACAAAAAGAAAAAAACACACCCGTGTATACTTGACTTTGGAATTGTAATTTGAAATATGCTGCTTATTCATAAAAGTGGACACAATCGAATAACCCACATGACATGAAGACAATCATTCTCTTTTCTTTTTGTAATCTTATAGAATAATGTGTATTTTTTTTTGTTAGAGAGGGAGAGAGAGAGAGAGAGAGAGAGAGAGAGAGAGAGAGAGAGAGAGAATAAGCAGTGGAGGGGCAGAGAGGGAGAGAGAGAATCCCAAGTAGGCTCCAAGCTCAGTGCAGAGCCTGATGTGGGGCTCAATCCCATGCCCTGGGATCATGACCTGAGCCAAAATCAAGAGTCAGACGCTCAACTGCCTAAGCCCAGGCGCCCCAGCAAGGTGTACTGTTATGTAGATAATTATGCACCGATAAGAATGTATTTTGTTTCAGTTAAAAAAAAAAAAAAGCACTGGGGCGTCTGGGTGGCTCAGTCGGTTAAGCGTCTGACTTCGGCTCAGGTCATGATCTCACAGTTCATGAGTTCAAGCACCGCGTCAGGCTCTGTGCTGACAGCTCAGAGCCTGGAGCCTGTTTCAGATTCTGTGTCTCCCTCTCTCTCTGCCCCTTCCCTGCTCATGATCTGTCTCTCTCGGTCTCAAAAATAAATAAACATTAAAAAAATTTTTTTTTAAAAATAAAAAAAAGCACTGCCCCCAAATATGGATAACTGCCACTTGACAATCTAAAAAAAATTTTAAGTTGATTTATTTATTTTTGAGGAGCTGAGAGAGAGAGAGAGAGAGAGAGAGAGAATAAGCAGTGGAGGGGCAGAGAGAAAGGGAGAGAGAGAATCCCAAGTAGACTCCAAGCTCAGTGAAGAGCCTGATGTGGGGCTCGATCCCATGCCCTGGGATCATGACCTGAGCCAAAATCAAGAGTTGGACGCTCAACTGCCTAAGCCCAGGCGCCCCAGCAAGGTGTACTGTTATGTAGATAATTATGCACCGATAAGAATGTATTTTGTTTCAGTTAAAAAAAAAAAGCACTGCCCCCAAATATGGATAACTGCCACTTGACAATCTAAAAAAATTTTTAAGTTGATTTATTTATTTTTGAGGAGCTGAGAGAGAGAGAGAGAGAGAGAGAGAGAGAGAGAGAGCTCACACACAAGGAGGAAGGGACAGAGAGAGAGGGAGAGAATCCCAAGCAGAGGCTCCACACAGTCATGTGGGAGCCCGACACGGGGATCGAACTCACTAACCATGAGATCATGACCTGAGCCGAAATCAAGAGTCAGACGTTTAACCAACTGAGCCACCCAGGTGCCCCATCACTTGACCATTTTAAAGCAAACGGTCATCACAACAGGGAGAGAAATGCCTCAGAATGGACAGCTTGCTGGCATTCATCACTGACCTCTACTGTCTCTGGGGGGATGGCTCTTCTGGCCCCGACCCTCCACTGGAAGCTCTTCCCCTTTCTCTGTCCTGCTTCTGCCACTCTGTTGCCGGACCTCACACAGCTAGTGGCAGGGAGGCGGACCCTTCAGTATTGGGAATCTCCAATCGGTGGGACTCAAATCCATACAGATCAAAAGATCCTGGGGACAAAGAGAGTGTGAGGCGAGCAGCATCCAACACTTAGCGTGTCCACAGATCAATGAAGCTCTTCTGTGTTCTCAATAAGTGAGGTTAAATATACCTCAGAGTCCTCTGTGAGGAAAATAGCGAAAGAGACTCTGCTGGGAACAAAACGCAATGGTGCATTCGCTTCAGAGCACGTGAATCCCGCTGGGCTCCTGGTTGGGAGAAAGTCGTCTTGCGAAGCAGAATTTCTGGGGGCTCCATACAACAGAAAACCCCAAAGGCCTGAGGGTTTCGGGGCTGGATGCCATATGGGGCGGGGGAAACCACAGGAACACCTGCCCACTCATCATCCCATTACTGACAGTGGGCGAGGGGCCGTCACCGCGACGGCCACCTCCCACCCATCTGGGGTTCTTTCTCTAAGCCCTGTTTCCCAAGGGCTGTATCTGTGTATATTTCTCCCCAGAAACACTCCTGCTTGGCTGCCCCCGCACTGCTCACCTACAATGAGATCCCGGAAATGAACTTCAGTGAAATTCCGGAGATCCCAGAATTTCCAAAATCAAATTCCAAGTCCGAAAAGGAAAGTTTGGCTGTGTGCTTAGTCGTGAATCTCGAGGTGAAATTTAAGTAGCCCGCCCACTATAGACAAAGCCACTTTCATATGATTTTTACCCAGGCAGTGTACAAAATGCCTCCCTTTGGATTAATGTCCGTTTCAATTACGCTAATAAAGTATAAGAAACTCAATTCACAGCTGTCCCCAAAGGGCCATAAGTAGCAGAGGTGTGTTCTCTGTAGTCTGAGGTAATGGACTAAGTGAAGCGTGTTTTTTACTTTGATGAACATTCCATTTAATTAATAGTAAATATCAGGAGAAAGCCATCAAAAATGGATGCAGCACACAGGCCTATCTTAGCAGAAGAGATGGAACTTACGTAGACATTCGGTTCGGTTCAAAGCACTGCGCTAAGTGGCCGGGGATTCACGGGTGAATAAATCCGGGTACCTGTTCTCAAGAAGCTAATCATCTATCCAAGGAAATACAGACTGTATCAAGAGACTGGATGTAGAGGGAATTTGGAGAACTCTGACTTTCAAACCAGGAGAGCCAGTATGGCAGTCCTTTGATATAACCTAAGGGCTTTGGTACAGATTTTGTCCAAAGCGTCTTGTTAATAAGTCAGTCTTCGGAAGAGCAAATTTATGGCAGGGAATCGTGGAGACAGAAATACCTCCAGTTCTCATTAAATCACACTGTCCAACTCTGCAGCACTTTCCTTCCTTCTAGGTATGTTGACTTTGCTTCCAGGTCCAACGTTTGAGAATATTTTTGTGTCATTTGATGGGAGAATCCTACACCTACCCATTCCAATTTCGACACTTTTTTTTCCTGCTTGCCCCCCGCCCCCAGTGGTACAACTTGCCTCCTTGCCCCCTCCCCGTCTGCTACCCCAGAAAGAGGAAGTCGTGGAACCTCTCTGATCGGACAGACAAATAAGTGGACAGCTGTTGAATCCTTAAACTCTGCAGAAACAAAACAGATGGGTAATTTACATAGACTGTTCCTGGAGCTTTAATTTCTGAACTGTCTTCCCTCTGATCAGTCAAGACTCTAGTCTTCTGAGCTGGAATAATGGAAGCAGATATCCAGAGACCCTGGGAAACTTCCCACAAAAGAGCTTACCCATGAACCCAGGCCTTAGTCACAGCTCACTATTATTGCAACACATCCCTTCTACTCGATTTAATGAGTCCCTTTTCTTTTGGAAATGGAGGTTTGCAATAGAAGGAGAGTTGACCTACAAGGGCCAGGAGGCGATGTGGGTGGAAGGACACGCGTGCAGAAGGACTAGAAACGTCCTCGGGATGCAGAGCCCGGCCTGAATCCTCATCAGCATCAGGCACAGGTGGATGGGGACACCTGCGTGCTTGTTTTCACAGGGAAAATCATCTCCTCCCCTGCATCAGCGCACCTTCACCTGACTCCCCCTTCTGGTTACAAACTGTGCCACACGGAGGCTGGGTCCTTCTGTTTTCAGGGAAAAACCTCATGTACCTCCGGCACTGAATGCACCAGACGTTTCAGTCTAGAACCTGGGCAGCCTCAGGAGGACCGGGCAGCTGGACAAGCCGTTCACCTTCAGGTACTTGGAAGGACCATGGTGCCTGGTGCTCTGACCCCCGACTAGCTTCCAGATTCTATGATCTGAGCTGTTGCTGCACAGCCTGAATATATTGCCTGTCGCTTGTCTTCAGGAAAGTGATTTTTTTTCCTTCTATCGATTCAAAATGGTTTTTCCCATATTATCGGTTCATAACAGCAATGATCGGATTTTCTCAGATGACGTAAGGCCAATGACAGCGCCTGCTGCAAAACTGGATGATGAGGCAGTGTCTTTAACTCACCCACAATGTGATTAAATACACTTAATGATTATGTAACATGGCAAATATGGGAAACTAACAATGTATGAGTAAAACCATGTTCTTCTTTCAACATGCTGAATTTAATCTTCCCCCTTTAATTTGAAGGGGGAGATGGGAATTAGTTAATCAGGAAAGCAAGCATGAAATGAAAGCCTTTGTGGTGAGCCCACAGTTTCAAACACACCCAAACAATCGCAGTGAGGACAGTCATTCATTCTACTTACTCACTGGGAGGTCTATTTCCTTTGTATCATTTCTCATTATTTAGGGTTTAGCACTGGAAGAAGGAGTCATTTTCATAACATCAATTTCATACCAGATGCCTAGGAATTATGAAAGAGCCGATATATTTTGCTGCTTTTCTTAAACATCACATATCCGTAACTGCGATGCAAATCTCCAAATTGTACCTCTGGGATTTGAGGTAAACACTGAAGCACTACAACACCCTTATTTCTTGAAACTACTTAGTTTGTTAAAAAAACAACTGAGCACCAATACAATGTAGATTTGAATACACTCTATAGGTCTTAAGGTAATTTTGTCCAAATGCCTTCTTTTAGAGGAAAGAAAACCAAAGCTGAGAAAAACTGAGAAATTTGTCCATGATCCCAGAGACTGTTAACTGCAATGCCACACCCACAGATTAACCAGCAAATGCCCGCTGACCACGGCAACAAGCAAGAACCCTCAGAGGGGAGACTTCTTCCCCTGGGTCCCAAGTGGCTAACCTTGCTTTGATGGCACACTGATTCTACAAAGTACGTGACCCAGGAGCCGGGCAGAGCAGGGGAACTAAGATCGACCGAGCACCTACTGTGCACCCAGCACCTACTATGGGCACTTTGCAAACTGTTTCCTCAATCATCCCAGAAACTCCCCAAGCGGACCACCGAAAACTCAGTGGTCAGGAAGTCATGAGCTGAGAACCAGACAGCTGGAGGAGACGCCAGGCTCCCCACTTAGCAGTTGTGTGGTTTGGTCACCACTTGGTCCTCTGACCCTCAGTTCCCCACTTTCAGAACGAGGATCACTATGTCACGATACGGTGTGTCTCTGACAATTAGATCAATAACCTACACGAAGCGTCTTTTAGAGCACAAGGCACAGGCTATAGGATTTGAAAACGACAATTAACATCTCAATATTACAGATTGTTTTAAGATTCACAGAAAGGTTGGGGGGGGGCGCGCCTGGGTGGCTCAGTCAGCTGAGCATCCAATTTCAGCTCAGGTCATGATCACACAGTTCGTGGGTTCAAGCCCTACGTCGGGCTCTGTGCTGACGGCTCTAGAGCCTGGAGCCTGCTTGGAATTCTGTGTCTTCCTCTCTCTCTGCCCCTCCCCCACTCACGCTCCATCTCTCTCTCTCTCTCTCTCTCTCTCTCTCTCTCTCTCTCTCTCTGAAAAATAAACATTAAAAAAATTTAAGACTCACACAATAGAGGACTTGCTCAGTGTCCCGTTAGATAGAGGTGGTTGAGTCAGCTGTCCCAGGACTGACTGCCTCTAAGGCCTTTGCATCTGCTAATTGGCCTTATCGAGTGATAAGACCAACCTTGTGTCAAAGCAATCAAAACACAGGGCAGTTTTAAAAGCTCTAAGGTAGCTCATTCACATCACTAGGTCCAGCATTGTGTTGAAAATTAGGTTACTGAGATCATAATTGGTTTCAATAAAAAGTTTCTTAAAACATTATATTATTATTATTATTATTATTATTATTATTATTATGGAAGCATTCGGTTGAGAACACAGCACATCCTCATAGAGAAAATAACCCAAGTCAAAGGAGAAGCCACCTCTGCAAGCCCGGCTGCCTACAGGCCCCTTGTCATAGCCACACAACTGAGTCTTTGGTGCTGGGCTGTCTAATGTACCCCCTCATGGAGATGTCCGTCTCTCTAACAATGTCCGGGTGGCACTGAGGGCAAGGACACTCACAGCTAGTCCTTGTGGAACATACTGAGGGCTGGGTATGTTTCAGAACCAAAGATTTCAGGCTTGGAAAGGATTTTAGAGTTGATAATCTAATCCAGTGTCTTTCAAACACAATTCTTCTCAGGACCTTTTTATACTTTTAGAAGTTATTGAGAAACTCAAAGAGATTTTGTTTATGTGGGACATATATATTATATGAGGTATATATATTATAATGTAATACATATCTTATATATTATGTATCACATTAAAACATTAAATAAGACTTTTTAAAATTATTTTTGAGAGAAAGTGCAAGCGGGGAAGGTGCAGACAGAGGGGGGACAGAGGATCCGAGGATCCAAAGTGGGCTCCACGCTGACACCAGTGAGCCCAATGCGGGGCTCGAACTCACAAACTGAGATCACAACCTGAGCCAAAGTTGGACGCCCAACCGGCTGAGCCACCCAGGTGCCCCTAAATAAGACATTTTAAGTACATCTTCATTAGTTTACTTAAAAAAAAAACCATTATATGTTAATATAATTAACATGTTATGAAAAATAACCCTTATCTTCTAACAATACAGTGATAGATTGGCATTGCTTTAAATTTCTGCAAATCTCAATAATATCTGCCTTTATAAAAGAAAGCTGGATTCTGACATCTGCCTTCAATGTGTTGCAACATATTACTTTAAGTATATGAAGGAACTAAGCCCTCACACATATATGTAGTTGGAAAAGGGGATATGTTAATTGCCTTCTTGGATAATTGCAAACACTCTTCTTTGAAACTGCACCAAAACTTAACAAGATTAGTTGCAATGCGGGCAGACTCTAATGAAGTTTTCATATTCATGAAATAATGTAAGTGTAAAAGGCAAATAAAATCTTGGTTGTATTAGGAAAATAGTTTTGACCTTCCAGACCTCCTTAAAAAGTCACAGGTAGCCCCAGGGTCCTCAAAACCACTTTGGGAACTTGTGGTTGAAATCAGGCTCACCCACGCAGACTGACTTGTCCAGATTCCCGGTGTGAGTGGCCCAGCCAGTGCTATCGGTTGACTGATGGCCTTAGTGTCCAGCACATCTCTGACCAGGTGTCCCGAGAGGACAAATAATCTTCCTCGTTTCTTCTTTCAGCGTCTCAGCCTTGGTGAATAAGACCTTGACTCTTCCAAGCTCCTCGAAAGGATGGATTGATTTCAAGGACGTCCCCATATTGAGGGCATGCCTGAAATTGCTTTCCTTGTTCTTTTACACATCCATTCCTTCAACCTGCAAGTACTGTTTGGAAGCTACAAGTCAGGTCCTGTTTAGTGAATCGGCCCAGGTTCTCGGGGAGGAAGGAGAGTATCCTCTCTTCTGAAACCTCATCCTAGTCAGCTACCCATAGGCACGGTGTGTGGTGGGTAGTGCAAGTCTGTAGCTTCTCTTCGTGGTTTAGCAGTTACAGATATTTACCTCACATGGTAAGTATGGTCAACCTCTCTCTTGACCATGCCATTGAATAATGTTGCATTTTTAGGGAACTCTTTTTTGCTGTTATTTTGTCTTATCTCTCGTTAAACACAGGACCCAAATAAAGTAATGTTTTAAAAAGCCAGATTGAAAAAGTGTGAGGTTTGAGAGAATATGTACTTGCACATATCTTTTTAAAAGAAATACAATACAGCCTAAGTAATATACTATAATAGAGTCAAATATTTTTCTTTTCCTATCTCCCTTTTCTGATGATGTAAGAAAGTCCTCTGGCCACAATAATTTTAAGTTTATGGTATATTTCAGAGAAAATTTATTAAGTTAAATATCAGCACCATCATCATCATCAACACTATCATCATCATCACCACCACCACCACCATGACCATCATCACCATCTTCATAATAATCAACATCACCTTCATCATCATCATCATCATCATCACCACCACCATCACCTTCATCATCATCAACGCCACCACCATCATGATCATCACCATCATGTGACCACAATCATCAGCATCATCAGCATCTCATCATCACCACCATCACCTTCATCATCATCAACGCCACCACCATCACGATCATCACCATCATGTGACCACAATCATCAGCATCATCATAATCTCATCATCACCACCACCATCACCTTCATCATCATCAATGCCACCACCACCATGATCATCATCACTGTCTTCATAATAATCAACATCACCTTCATCATCACCATCTTCACCATCATCATGGTGGCAGTATGCCACCTCATTCTATGCCAGGCAGTGTGCAAAGCTTTGGATAATGCAATTTTCATCTTCAGTAAAACCTTACTAGATAGATTTTGTTATTTCTCATTTTTCAAATGGCAATAGGCTTAGAAAGAGAGGTAGCCTGTCCAAAGTAACAGCCAGTGAGAGGTTGAACAAAGATTAAACCCAGCTCTTTGTGACTTTGAAGCCCAGCTTCTTACCTACCATGTGACGCCCACGAACTCTGCATTCTGACCTAAAGGGTGCTTCTCTGTACCACCAAATAAGATTTCAGAGTTTGAAAACTGTGCTACGGATTTTATGCATGTCATGTTTTGATTTCTTCATTAGTCAATGCATTATACATAATGAGACTGGGAAATAGTTGAACTCAGTGTAAATATATTTAAATAAAATGCACATCTCACACCCCATGAGAAGGCCACTCTTCAGCACAACGTAACCTTAATGAGCCTTAATTGTGTCAAAGAGCAGGGCCTCCTGGGAGCTCTAGTTGGCCATGCAAGTTATTTTCGTTGTATTTATAGCAAGCCCCTTCATACCAGTCCTCACAGACCTCCCAAAAAAGAACATAACGGTGGGATGTTTGGAAAGCCATGAGTCGTTGGTCTGAGGCTAGCACAGGGGAGGCACTGTAGGAGGAAGTTCAGAAATAGATGTGTAGACGGGAATTAATGAAGCACCCAGAGTGGAAGCCTATTAGTCAAAATGTCATGCAATCTCACATCTCTGTGTCTATTTACTTCTATCCAGTTTTCTAAAGGTGCAGACTTGTGGGAGGCTGATCTAGCTTCTATCATTGAGGTGATGATTACTCAGGTTTTTTTTTTTCCCCAAACGGCTATGGAATTAAAAATTGTTCATATATAAAAAGAACTGAACCTGTCCTGGCTGGCTTCCTAATCTTGAAGGTAAGGACTTTATTCCAGTAAGAGAAAAGCACGCTGAGCGACTCGTGGGCCGATCTTCCTTCCCTTGACTAGGCTCAGTCTGAGTCACCCTGAAGCTTCTGTGGACTCTTTTTCCCCTTTGTTCTTCCAATCATTTTTATTCTTCCAGGTACTTTTCTCCTGTAATAGACAATGACCACGAGAAAGATAGAGGGATAGTTTTCTTATTCTAGACTTTCTATTGTGTTGATGATCAACATGGCGATTATTTTCCTCCGTGGTTGCTTGAGGCCTTCCCAAATTGGAACAGAGATCTTAGAAAACCAAAGTTCTGGCTAGGCCTCCTCACTGGTGAACAGATTCTCAGACTAGACAGTGTCCTCACAGGGTCTCTCCTCTGTAGGCGTGCAGACATGCTGTCTCATTCTGTGTCCAAATTTCTTCTCATCAGCACATCATTCTGATCAGATCAAGGCCACTTTAATGGTCTTGCTTTCCTAAGTCACCTCTTTAAAGGGCCTATCTCCGAATGTAGTCAGGGTCTGAAGTCTTGGGATTAGGGCTTCAGTTCTGAGGTGACACAAGCAAGCCCCTAACACTCCCCTTGTCATGGTGGTCCCCATCACAGGGCACTGTTCTCAAGATTTTACTATCAGAATATATCTGGGATCTAGTTGTCTCCCTTCCCTCCATCCTTCCTGCCTTCCTTCCTCTCACTCTCCCTTCTTCCCCCAGTTTTTGACCATGCTTGTATCTAACCACCCTGGCCCAACCCACCATCACCTCTCTCCAGCCCAGGTTTGTGATTCCACTTTCACCCACTAAGGACTACTCTCCACACACAAACAAAATGATCTTTAAAAAAAGTGAGTTGGATCGTGACACACTGTGCTCAAAATGATCCAGTAGCTTCCTACAGGAACTAGAACAGAACCCAGGCTCCTGAGCATGGACTGAGGCCACTATGGGGTCTGGCCCCTGCTGGTTCTACAACCTCTCCCCACATCCCCTCCCCCTCCGCTCCAGCCTACCAGCTTTCTTTTGGTTTCTGTCTCCTCTGCCTGGACCAGCTTTTCCAGACCTGTTCCCCACCCCACATAGGCCACATCTGTATTCAAATGCTGATCCCTTAGAGAAGAGACTTCTGGCCGCCCTCTCCTGAAAAGCCACCTTCCCACACAAACCCATTGTTCCCTGTCCCCTATCCATTGAGCCCCCAGCCCTTACTCCTACTTGGAATCCTGTCATTCCCCTACTGTGTTGCTGTTTCTCTCTTCTACTAGGACATAAACTCCTTAGGGCAGATATATTGGCTTCTGTGTTCACAGCCGTGACCTCAGCTGTTGGCAGTGTCTGGCACTTACAGGAACTCAGAGAATGTTGTTGCGTGAGAAGTGAATAGGGTGGCCTGGAAGGGACGGAATGGTGGCCTGCATTCTGTAAATCTGCATCCCCCCAGTCTGTACTGCAGACTCCATGTGCACCCAAACTTTTAAAAAACTCTCTGAGATGCCCCTCAATGGCCACCATGGCCACTCTAGCTTCTGTCCAAAACCACCTAGTTGACCTTACTTCCCATTGCCCCTGAGTCGATCTCTCCCTGACCTTCCCACTCATTTATCTTCACTCCTGTGAATTTGCTTAGAGCATTTCTTCAAGAGTCACCTTCTGCAAGAAAACCTCCCTTACTACCTCACTGAGCCCTCCCTTTCCACAACACATGTGTATTCAGTTTGGCAATTCATAATGCAGTATTTCTTGCTTATCCGTATTTTATTCTGAACAAGATCATAAACTCCTCCGATGGAAGACCTGTGTGCCATCAGCTCTGCTAAAATGCTTGTTTTGAAAACGTGACTTTGAATGCATTTATTGGGGAACAATGTGAGCATATTTTGTGTTTGCTTAGGTGTGACTTTGTCTGTAGGAAACACTAGGTGAATGCATGTAGCTGAGTTGAGCCTTAGGAACACACACACACACACACACACACACACACACACACACACACTCACCCTCACCCATGGAAGCAACATCCATCCACGACCTGCCTTGAGTCACACCCACCCATAACTTGTCACAAAGTTCCATCTGATTTCAGACACCCCTCCTACCTTCCACCTCTGCGTGATGTCTTGCCAACGACAATCCTTCTAGCGCTCACTCCTCCAGGCAAACTCCAGGTCTTATTCAAGGTAAAGTGCCATACATATCAAAGATATCATAGGTTTTATGTGATTCTTAACCTCTGGACACATATAAAACTGTGCTAATGTTTCCACGAGGCTCCTGCTTTTTCTTTATGTGTCAATGACAAAGTATTTGAGTGTTCTGCCCCATTTACCCCATGAACGCTGCGGTTTTTACTGAGTGATTTTTGCGTCATGTGGAGATATTTTAGGAATATACGTGGTTTGCTAAAGCAGAGTATCTATACATTTCTTGACTTTGTGCCCCCATTCTAGGTACTTTGAGGGAGTGGCCATCCCGCAAAAGCGAGAGAAGTCATTTGGCCAGGTGCCCAAAGTGGGGCACTTCTTGACCTCAGTTCATCCCACCTCTCAACACCTTTCCAACCCATCCTTTCTCTAAGTTCCCTTCCTGCCTGAGCCTATGTGTAATTTTCAAGGATCCCTTTGCCTTCCCGGCCTTTGAGACCACGACACAAGGAAAGGACACCTAGAAATGATGTCGAGTGATTTGCCCTTCCATACGTGTTCCTGGGAACCAGAGGAGAGAACAGGCTAACATGCATGGAAACAAATGAATTGGGTGGAAGTCAAGGACCTCTTCTAACCAGTGGCAGCCAAACGAGGTCATTACCACTTTGCCATTTACTCCACTGACACATGCAAGCCATTTCTCCATGCGTGACTTTCCTACTCAGATGCCTGGAAGTATCACCTGTACCTTATTGGACTTCTTCTCCATTTGTGCAGGGCATTGAGTCTGAGTATTCTAAATGAGAGCTGTGCCTTCTGAGGACAGACAGAGTGAGCACACGTCACAGTGGGCATGAACCCCCGAGGGCAGATGAGACAGTGCTGCCCGGCCCAGGCACCAAAAGAGAGGGTTCATTAGAAAGGTCAAGGTGAGCGCCATAAACACTGCCCTGCTGAAGCATGCAGGAAGGTGGGCAAAGATGCAAATTTCCAGTTACAAGATAAATGAGCGCTAACGATGTAACGTTCATGACGGCGGCCCCTGACGCTGCTGTGTGGCATACAAGAAAGTTAAGAGTCAATCCTAGTGTTTTTATTCCAGGAGAATTTGGCTTCCTTCTTTTTTTTCTTTCTATTGCATCTGTGTAAGATGACAGATGTTAGCCAAACCTACTGCGATAATCACTTCACCATATAGTCAATCAAACCATCACGTCGTATGCCTTAAACTTCCACAGCGATTTAGGTCAATTACTTCTCGATAAAACTGGGAAAAAAATACCCTCCCTTCAAATGTCCAAAATAGCATGCATGAAGGTGTTTATTCACACTTGTGGTAAAGAAAATATAAAGCAACAATTAAATGAACCCCCCTAAAAAAAGAGGGGCGAGGATGTCTTCGGGCATATTCTGTTAAAGAAAGGGAGAAATACTTTACCCCAACAGTCTTCAGCCTGGTGTTTGCTAAATACACTTGACCTCCCAGAAGTGAGGGTGGGAAGGAATATGGTGGCAGCTCCAAGCTGGAACCCTTCCTCACACGTCACCACAACCTGAGGCCGAACATCTGAAGTGCATCTGGGGTTATCGCGTGTGAATCAAGAGCACCCTATCGAGAACCCAGATTCTCATTTTCTCTTCTTCCCACAGTGACGTCTCTAACAGGGGGTTACTGCAATGTGATAGTCCCACGGTTTCCTGCTGCTTATTTGGTTCCGGCCCGAGCAGAAGAGGAAAATCAGATACAGGAGCATCCGAAGACAAAGCCACGGGGGGCCAAGACCAAAAATCTGTAGTGGCTCGCGTTAGAATTTGGAGAATACATGGGGCGCCTGGGTGGCGCAGTCGGTTAAGCGTCCGACTTCAGCCAGGTCACGATCTCGCGGTCCGGGAGTTCGAGCCCCGCGTCGGGCTCTGGGCTGATGGCTCGGAGCCTGGAGCCTGTTTCCGATTCTGTGTCTCCCTCTCTCTCTGCCCCTCCCCCGTTCATGCTCTGTCTCTCTCTGTCCCAAAAATAAATAAACGTTGAAAAAAAAATTTTTTAGAATTTGGAGAATACAGATGCGTGGGTGAGCTCTGGTTCGAAGGTCTCTCAAGATGGTTGGAGGAAATGTGTTTTCAAATGTCATGCTTCATTTCTCTGCACCCGTCACGCAGACTGATCGCTTTCCATCATGACATCCAGCTCCCGTTCTGTCCCATGACTGTGATGAAAACACGCCAAGCCGCTGAGCCGCCCTCCACCAAGCGAGGGATGTCACGGCGCACTTGCTGGGCGGATCAATGTGTTGCATACTCTAGTTTATGAAACCTTTCTACTAATCAAGATAAATTATAACCACTCTTGGACTTTTTAAAAACTAGTCCAATAATTTATTCCATAAATTGGGTCTCATAATTCATCAGGAAGTGATTCCTCTCCTTGTAGGCAGACTTTAATTAGATTATGTCAGAGTCTACAGCAGCATGTATCTTTCCTTTATCAACTCTTACATTTCAGACACAATTACGGTTTTCCTTGACCCTTACCAAAATAACACTGTAGGTTATAAAGCATTTTGTGCTCCTCGCAGTATGTTTCCATGTATTTATCTCAGGTGGTCCTTGGGAAGCTGGTAAAGAGAGCGGGTAACTCTATTCGTATGTTACAGGTGGTGAAACAGGCATGACAATATAAGGATGGCAAATGAAATACCACTGCAAGCATTCATGGGGTGTAGAAGCCAGGCGTTATAACTCACCTGAAAGTCGTTCTTTCCCATTATGGTAAGCATCTACTGTATTCTGTTGTATTTTAAGTGTAAAAGCATCACGAAGCCAAAGAACTTTCAAGTACCGTGGCCTAAAAATTCTGGAAACATCGGGGCACCTGAGCGGCTCAGTCAGTTAAGCTTCCGACTTCGGCTCAGGTCATGATTTCACAGTCTGTGGGTTCGAGCCCCCCCCATCAGGCTCCGTGGTGATGGTGAGGAGCCTGCTTGGGATTCTCTTTCTCCGTTTCTCTCCGCCCCCCTCCTGCTTGTGCTTTCTCTCTCTCTCAAAATAAATAAACTTTAAAAACTTCTTTAAAAAAATAACAACAAATAAAAATTCTGGAAACATCTAGTGTCCGTTCTAGGAAGGGACCAGACATCCAGGCACTAGCAGGGAGGGCAGGCTTGAGAAAGAAGGGGGGACGATGAGTGGGGACACTTCTTCCCCGGAGACAGATGAAGTGAGGTGAGGCTCTTTGCCTGCCCCCCCCCACCCCCAGGCTCTGGCTGTCCCTCCTCTGCACCCCCTGCCCCAGTTCTGGGGGATATCTGCACATCCCCAAATCTCCCACTTAGGCTGGCTCTCTGTCCTTACTTTTGGGATCTAATTCATCTAAGCCCGCTGCCATGTCAACCTTCAAAGAGTTCTAATTGTCTATCTGCTCTGGGCTCCGGCATGTTCATGAAACCTTTCAGCACTTCACACTGCCCCTAAGAAAATGGATCTCAGTTTCTAGAATCTGACCTTCAACTCTTCTCTAACGTGGTGGGTGGGGGGAGGGAAGGAGCTCACTCAGGCTTCAGCTGCACCCCCGCCTCTGTCATCCCTCCGGTCCCCCCCACACACACCGACATTCACTCTCTCACCGCAACAGATTCGCTGCCCTCAGCAAACTGTGAGCACAGCCTTTACTCACATGTTGGTACCGTGAGGAATTTTCATACACCTTGCATTTTTTGGTCCATATGGTTCCCTTAATCACCCTCTTTTTCCTCAGCTTTGCAGTGGCACGTTCCCTTCTCCTCCATAATGGATTCCTCCCACACTTAGTCCTCTCTCATTAGCTTTCCACACCCTCCTGTTCCCATCTGGAATCTTCCTGCAGAACCTCGCCTCAGACACACTCGAGCCCTCGCACTCGGGAAAATGTGACTTATGTTCCCTCATCGGAGCTCTTACTCCTGTTTAATTCCTAACCCAGTGAAGATGTGACCACTGTCTCTACTCACCTCCCTGCTCCTGGGTCTTCTAACCGTGCCCTCGTGCTGACACACACCATGACCGGCGTCCGTCCTTGGAAAACCACCCCCACCCTCGCCCCCCACGACGGCCAAGGGAAGCATCTTGGGCAATTAAGACTGCGAGTTCACATCTATGGGAGGCAGGCTTCCCGCTTTGATTTTTCTTAGAAGATACATTAAGTGGCAAACTAAACCTATAGACAGATACACAAAATAAACCTACCTCTAGTTACACCTACAACGCCCGGAGTTGCAAGGAGATGCTTTAGATGTGGCTTCGTGACGGCACAAAGGGAACGAGCAACAGTTTAAAAGGAGCCTCATGGGGCGCCTGGGTGGCTCAGTCGCTTAAGCATCTGACTTCGGCTCAGGTCATGGTCTCACAGCTTGTGAGTTCGAGCCCCACGTCGGGCTGTGTGCTGACAGCTCGGAGCCTGGAGCCCGCTTCGGATTCTGCGTCTCCCTGTCTCTGTGTCCCTCCCCTGCTCGCACTCTGTGTCTCTCTCTTAAAAATAAAGATTTAAAAAAATTTTTTAAAGTAACAGGAGGCTCGCCCTTCAAGAGAGGTCAGGGCACAGATACAGCTGGACGGGCACAACGGTTAGACTGGGCACAGGAAGGGGCAAACGCTGTCATCCCGGGCAACTTCACCGGCCTCTTTACGCCCCCGTTTCCTCAACTACAGCAAAGGGACGGTAACAGCGGCTGGGAAGGACTGTCGTGCTCAATCAATGAGATAATCTATTAATGTAGCTGCAACCCTGTTCCTCTTTAGAGACAGCACATCACCACCAGCTTCACCATCATCATCTCTGGCATCACCACCCTTGTCTTTATTGCCAATATGGCTTATGGCGTGGAATTCTAGTCACACACACACACACCTATGTATACGTTCCTAAAAAAACTGCAAGTATTTCCCTCCATTACGATAAACGTCAAATCACTTCTACCTTTAAAACAGCATGCAAGGCAAGAATTAGATACGTGAACACTTACGAAGGCGTGTCGGCAGCCGCACCAGGCAGCGCCTAGTTAATGTGCGTTTCCCTCCTGTCCTCCTGCTCAGCCACGTCACCTCCCTTAGCCCTGGCTTATTTCCAACCACTCGGAAGAAAGGTGCAGAGTGGCCAATGGCACCACCCTCCCTCAGACGCCCTCCCCAGCGGGGACCCTGGTGTGTGCTTCCTGTTCCTTTCAGCGAAAACTCATCTGCAGAGAAAAGACAGACTCTACCCATTTTTTTTTCTCTGGGTAGAAGATGGTCTCTGAAAATGATGCTGGTCCCTCCTTGGGACTCACTGGCACCTTCCGTGAAGTCTACTCTGCAGGCGTGGGTTTACGTGCACGGGGTGTTTGGGATTATTTTACTAATTACCCCAAACAGCCCCTTCACCCCATGCCGCCCACTTTTCCCTTCATCCAACCTGGCTTGTGACTGGAGACATTCTAAGTTTTTACTTTATTTTCATTTCATTTTGAATCTGGTAGATTAAAATCCTCCTTAGGCAAAAGGGGCCACTTTTAAATGAGCTATCAGGCAGCCTTCACTAAGAACCGAGGTTTCTAGAATTACGTCTGGGGGCAGGTAGGTCTCCAGGATGTTCTTGACAGTAGTTTTCTCTGAGTCTGCCCACAGTACGGCGAGATGGGCACCTTCACCCTGGTTTGGGATGGTTGGTCTTACTGCCCATCTCCCTGGACGTTCTTGGGCATAAGGCTCAGTCCTTCTTCAAGGTGATTTTTGTTTTTTTCTCTCGAGTAACCCCTCCACACTAAGAGTTCTCCTGCTCTGATGACATGGCGATGATTGACCAGGAGTAGCTTCAGTGACATTTGTTCATACGTCATTATCAGGAATAGTGACGTGGGTGCTGGGGGGAAGGTGGATGGGGTTCGTGGCGCGGGGAGTCTGTCCAGGTGTGGGAAATGAGAAAGCACACCGCACCTGGAGAATTTAAAGCAGGGCAGTTCCGTCTTAGGGTCAGTAGGTAGGTTTCATATGGAACCCATGCCTACAGTCCTAATAAGCAAGGTAGGGGGACTAGCGCCCCTCCCAGCCTGGGGAGACTTGTGTCCCCAGCCCCAGCTTGCCACCGAAGGGAAGGGATTTTTGCCGAGGATTAGCTTAGCCTCAAACATTCCACCTCCATCTCCGACGCGCTCACAAACACACAAGCACATGTGACCACGAACCACCAACATGTGACCACAAACCACCAGGGTCTTGATTTTCAGTTCAACCGAAGTAGATAAACTTGCTCTAAACTTTATAGCCAATAAGCCCACTCGCGGGGCCTCCCTACTCTTCCCAGGGAATAAGTCTCTCTGTAGGGACAGTGCACCGCCAGCCTCAGCTTACACGCATTTCACTCCGCCAGCCTTCTTGTTCTCATTCAAACCACACTGCCCGCCCCTCACACCCCGCCCCTACAGAACCCGGAGAACTTTCCTGTCGCCTCAGCCCGAAAGGGGGTCAGCTCTGTCACGGCCCCAGGCCTCCGCCATGTCCCTGAGTGCCTTCTCTTCCAACGTTCCCAGAGCACCTGCTGCCCCAAAGCTACCAAAGCACGTGTGGATTTCCTTATGAAAGAAATCGCTCTTGTGAATCAGCCACCTGCCAGCTCGGGCGGGCACCTTACACCTTTCTTGGGGTCCTCTCCCGCTGCTTTGCTGGGCGTGCTTTCCCGCAGCTCAACCTCAGCGTGGAGGAACTGAGGCTCGGGATGCTCACGCGGCGCCCTCGGGTCCTCCCAGTCCGGGAGGCACGCCTTTCTGGCTCCACACCGCCTGTCAGCACCCCCCGGCCTGGTGCTCTAAACGCCCCAGCTGCAGAGCCTTGGAGCCCATGAGCTGCCAGGATCACCTGCCGGGAACACCCCCACCTTCCCCCCCACCCCCAACTTTCCCTCCTGCCTCTTCTTGTCACCACCTCCCTCGACTCTTCTCCACACAGACCTCCTTCAGTCAAGAGACCGATTTTTCTCTTTGCCGGGCAGAAGCCACCAGGGAAGAGCGCATTTGGAGACAGGCCAGACATGTTCTCCATTCAAGAAGGCCGACTGGATTCATCTTTTGGAAAAGGCATTTCTTTATAACTAGGTAGAAACGCCCGTTTTTCTGCAGTTCCCGCTCAGGATCACAAAGAGGGAAGAAATCCATTTGTCTCCTACTTGAATTCACAGGCACCTTGGGAAGCCAGCAATGCCTTTTTCAAAGTCTTAGGGGATCAGACTCCCCAGCAACCCCGTTAGCCTGCCCGCCACGAGCACACCCACACACCCTCGCCACGCAGACCCGCCGTCCGGACGTCCATGCGGGCAGGCCACTGTGCTGCTTCCGAGGAGTCTGCGTGAGAAATAGACTTAGTCCTCAGTCCAGACTACAGGGAGCCCCTAGAGAATACGAGACAAAATTCTAGGGGCCCACAAACCTTCTGAAACCATATGCAAAATTCTGTGTGTCCGTGTAGTCATACATGAATGTACCTGGGGACACTCTCTTGCACATTCTCCAAGAGCAATGACCCGCATAAGGCTCTGAAGCCAGAGACCAATGCCTGGAGTCCTGGAAAAGCCCCCCCGCCGTGCTAAGCCAATACAAAACAAAACGCAACACAGCCAAATCATTCTTACACAAGCCGAAGAAAATATTCAGGAGCGAATCAAGAATCTTTGATATTCAGATGTTCCCCACTATCTCCGAGAGACGAAAAACACAGGATACTTGCAGAAGTAATTACTTGGGCAGATTCTGTTGTCGTCAGGTAATCTTTTAAACAGCAATTTGATGATCTCCCTGGCTAATAGTTTCCCTGGGTTAATTAATAGGTTAATTGCTATTTTGCCTCTTCCATCACATTAAAGCCGCTTCCCTGAAGAAAGTTGATTTCCTTTCCAAAAATGAATGGTATGTTTGTCTTTGACACACACAGCCAGAAAATGGTCTCTTGCTAGCATGTTCGAAGAGAGGAAGTTTCACTTCTCATTTAGCTATTCACCCATTATTCGCACGCTTTTCTGGATGAACACCAACACTGAATGTCAGAATCTGAGGCAGTAACAAAAACAGATAATGACCATTAGCATTATCATTATCGCCATGGTGTACAACCCCTGAAGGACTCCAGATTCATGTCTATGAATCACAGGGCGACCCTGTTCCTCACTATGCTCCAGGATTGGAGTAAGCCAGATTTGCCACTGGTATGCCTAAAGAATGGACGCACATATCAACATAAGCCCGCTTTCTTTTCCCCCAGGGAGATGGTATTTAGATACAGCAGGTGCACAGATCTTAAGCATACAGTTGAGTTTTGGCAAATGCGTGTACTTCTCTGGGTATATGCAGTCAAATGCATATAATCAAATTAAGATACAGGACATTTTCAGCATCCCCAGAATGTCACTTGTTGCCCCTTCCAAGTCAACTGCATCCGCTCTGCTATAGACAACCACCGTTCTGGTCTCTTTCACGGGCCTTGAGCTTCTTACGCACTGAATTCTGCAAATGAACTTTTTCATCTGGCTTCATCCATCCAAACATGAGGTTCATGTCTGAGACGTGCCCTCACTGCATGCACATTAAAATGCAGCCTTCTTGGGACACCTGGGTGGCTCAGCCAGTGAAGCGTCAGACTTCGGCTCAGGTCATGATCTCTTGGTTCATGAGTTCTGGCCCTGCATCAGGCTCTGTGCTGACAGCTCAGAGCCTGGAGGCTGCTTTGAATTCTGTGTCTCCCTCTCTCTCTCTGCCCCTTCCCCACTCGTGCTCTCTCTCTCTGTGTCAAAAATAAATTAAAACATTAAAAAAAATGTTTTTAAATGCAGCCTTCTTTATTCTGACAAACAGTTCACTGTATGAATACTAAACACCATTTATTTTTCCATTGTTTTCCTGAAAGTTATTTGGGCTCTTTCCAGTTTGGGGGTATTATGGATAGGGATACTATAAACATTCCCATATACATCTTTTGTGGATTTACGTTTCCACTGCTCTTGGGCAAGAACCTAGGAGTACAATAGATTGCAGCTGGGAACTACAGACTTAGGTTTGTAAGAAACCTTCAAAGATTTATATCCAAAGTAGTCGTACTGACTACCTACTCCCACCAATGGTGTATAAGAGTCTGGGTCCTTTCACATTTGGTGTGGCCAATCTTTATTTTTGCACATTCAAAGAAATTATAGAAGTAAAATCGTACAAATAAATGAAGGCATTAAACACCTATAATTGCAAGAACTGGTAAAGATTATAGATATCAATCTATATTAACATACGTAGAATAGATTTGTTTGTTGTTAACACCAAGGAAAGTATCTTATAAATTACCCAGAGAAAAATTAGACCTACTATAAAGAAAACACTATATATACACAAAGAATATGACTTCCAGGTTCCATCTTAGATTCAGAGGACTCAGAAAAAAAGTATCCTGGTGTTTTACTCTTTTACTTGAAGTTTAATTCACATACACTTTTATATTAATTCCAGGTGTACCAACGTAACGATTCATCAATTCTCCGATTTCCCCCAACTCCCCCCTTGCCCATGGGATCATCAATCTTTTTGATTATAGCCATTCTAGCAAGTTATGAGAAGGTGTCTCAACATGGTTTGAACTGGCATTTCCTAATGACTAATGATGTTTCACATTTCATGTGCTTATTGGCCATTTATGTATCTCCTTTTGTAAAGTGCCTGTTCAAATCTCTTGCCCATTTTAAATTATTGAGTTGCAGGCATTTTTTATATATTATAGATACAAAATCCTATGTCAGATACATGGAACTGAATATATATTTTTTCAATCTGTTAGGGAACTATTCATTTTCAAACAATGTCTTTTGATGAGCAGAAATTTTTACTTTGATGAAGTCCAAATGAACAATTTTTATGGTAGGTGTGTTTTGATTCCTGCCTATGAAGTCTTTTACAAAGTTATGGTATTGCCCATTGTTTACTTCTGAATGTTTCATCATTTTAGCTTTTATGGTTAGGAATCATTTTTGATGGAAATGCATTATTGTTTATGTTAGAGGTAGGGGGTAAAGTTTATCTTTCCCAATAGCCTTTTTTTAAGTGTTCATTTGTTTATTTTGAGAGACATGGAGAGAGCACGAATTGGGGAAGTGGGAGAGGGAGAGTGAGAGAGAAAGGGAAGGAGAAAGAGAACCCTAAGCAGGCTCCTTGCTGTCAGTGTGGAGCCCGACGCAGGGCCGATCTCACAGACCGTGAGATCATGACCTGAGCTGAAATCAAGAGTTGGATGTTCGGGGTGCCTGGGTGGCTCAGTCAGTTGAGCGTCCGACTTTGGCTCAGGTCATGATCTCACAGTTTGTGAGTTCGAGCCCCGCATCAGGCTCTGTGCTGACGGCTTGCTCAGAGTCTGGAACCTGCTTTAGATTCTGTGTCTCCTTCTCTCTCTGCCCCTCCCCCGCTCATGCTTTGTCTCACTCTGTTTCTCAAAAATAAATCAATGTAAAAAAAAATTAAAAAAAAAAAAGCTGGATGTTCAACCGACTGAGTCACCCAGGTACCCTGATTTTTCCCAATGATTTTATCCTGGCCTCCCTACCTTAACCAAAATCAACTGTTTGTTACCTGGGTGTGTCGTGTCTAATTCCACACACCCAGGCTCTGCTGATTATTTGTCTTCACCTATGCTAATACCACATTCAACTTCTGTAACTTTGTAGTAATTAAAACAGATGGGGGAAGTCCTTGAAATATGTACTTCTTCTTCAAGTTTGTTTTAGCCATTCTAGCTCGCTGGAATTCCTATGTAAGTTTTAGAATCAGTTTGTCAATTTTCACTTCCTGATTGGAATGGCTTGTATTAAACCCATAAATCAATCTGAGGAGACGTGATAGTTTAGCATTATTGATTCTCCTCATGTATGTTGTCTCTATTATTTCCGCATTTTATATTTCAGACATTTTTTTTCTATATTATTTCCATCTTTCTGCTTAGGGTTCATTCTGCATTTCTTTTTCTGGTATCTTGAAGGAGATTTAGATCATTCATTTTTACCTTTTTTTCCTTTATTAATTTTAATTTTAGTTAACATACAGTGCAATATTGGTTTCATGAGTAGACTTCAGTAATTCGTTACTTACATACAACACCCAATGTTCATCATGACAAGTGCCCTCCTTAGTACCCATCACCCATCTAGCCCATCCCCCACCCACCTCCCTCCATCGACCATCAGTTTGTTCTCTATTGTTTAGAGTCTTTTGTGGTTTGTTTCCCTCTCTCCTCTTTCCCTCCCCCTTCCCAAATGTTCATCCCTTTTGTTTCTTAAATTCCACATGTGAGTGAAATCATATGGTATTTGTCTTTCTCTGACTGAGTTATTTAACTTAGCCTACCACATTCTAGCTCCATCCATGTTATCTTCTTTTTTTCCTAATACAAACCTTTAAAAGTATAAATTTCCCACCAAGCACTACGTTAGCTAAATACCAAAAGCTTTGATATGTGCTTTTATTGTCATTGAGCTTAAAATATTTATTAACTTATCCCTGTACTTTCTTTGACCCATGGGTTCAAGAGAGTATTGTTTATCTTCTAAGCATTTTTTGTACTTTTTCTAAATATCTTATTGTTTTTGATTTCTAATTTAATTGTCTTACAGTCAAAGAAAATACTCTGTAAGATTTCATCTTCTGATTTTCATTTTAGACATATAATAGCTTCACGCAGTGCGAGTTCTACTTATACTTTAAAAGACTATATATGCTGTGGTTGTTGGGCTATGTTCTACAAATATCAATTAGATCAAGATGATTTAAATATTTACTGAAATTGCACCTAATTTTTTTATTGGTTATTGAGAGGGGATATTAATATCTGCAACAATTTGTGGGCCTATCCACTAATCCCTCTAGTTCTGTCGTTTTGCCTCATGTATTTCAAAGCTTTGCTATTAGATACATACATATTTATTATGTTTATGCCTTTCTGACATGCTACGTTAACAATTTGTTTTTATCAAATATTTGTCTTTGTCTTCAACAGAAGTCCTTGTCCTGAAGTATATCTTGTCTGACAGTGATATAAACAGTCACTTTTTATGTTTACTGCTTGCTTCTTTTTAAAAAATTATGTGTGTGTGTGTGTGTGTGTGTGTATTTTTAATATTTATTTATTTTGAGAGAGTGGGAGAGAGAGTGAGGGCTGGAGAGAAAGGGAGAGAGAATCCCAAGCAGGCTCAATGCTGTCAGCACAGAGACCAACACGGGGCTCAATCCCATGAACCATGAGATCATGACCTGAGCCTAAATCAAGACGCTTAACTGACTGAGTCACCCAGGTGCCTCTTAAATCATTATTTTAATTTTCTGCACCAAATATTGAAAATTCAAGGAATTTTAAAAATGGATTTTTCTCTCTTATATCCTTTTGAAGCTCAGATTACATGTATTTTTTGACTACTCAAATACCGTCCTGTTTGTCATGAAAACACAGTCTATTATATTTTCCCCTTCTTTATATCTGTTCCTCAGTTTGGATAATATTCTTGATCTGCCTTCAAATTAACTTGCTTTTCTTCTTTCTTGATCTAAATACTTAAGTCCACCAAATGAATTTTTATTTTACATATTATAGTTTCAATTCTAAATTTTTTATGCTTTTAATTTCTCTGTTCAATTGTCCCTTTGTTCACTCATTATGACCATGTTTCCCTTAATTCCTTGAATATACTTATAATAACTTCTTTAAAGTCCTTGTCTGAAAATTCCAACATCAAAGTCATCTCAAGACTTGTTTCTATTGACTATTTTCCATGATCATGGGTCCCATATTTGTTTTTTTTTTTCAACTCTAGTAATTGTTTTAAAATTATTTACTTTTTTTTTAAAGTTTATTTTTGAGAGAAAGACAGACAGAGACAGAGCACAAGTGGGGAAGGGGCAGAGAGAAAGAGACACAGAATCTGAAGCAGGCTCCGGGCCCTGAGCTGTCAGCACAGAGCCCGACGCAGGGCTCAAACTCACAAAACACGGGATCATGACCTGAGCCGAAGTCGGGCTTAACTGACTGAGTCACCCAGGTGCTCCATAATGAAATAAAATATTTCAGGGATACTACACAGTGTGTTCCTAACTTATAAGTGAGTTTTGTTCTGGCAGCAGGAAAATTAGCAGTGAATCTTCTGGGTCATATGAGGTTTGATATTTCCTTTGTTAGACATGAGCTTAGTCTACGGCAAGGCCTGATTCGAGAGCTCCGCAAATTTCATGCTTCTTAGGAAAGAATTTGATTCTCCTCCTCCTCCTTGGGTCGGTGAGGCCATCATTTGCAGGAGGTCCACCTTCCTGTCCCTCTGGAAAGCTCTGCAGGCAGAGAGCTGGGCAGTCGTGAACCTCATCCCATAGGCTTCTTTTCTCTCAAGGACCATGGTCCTGTGCTGCCTGTTGTTCAATACCTTTTAACAGCTGCCTCACACATTTTACCGGTTTGATAGCTGCTTATGCCAGAAGGGAATGTTTACTGCCAGTTACTCTATCATAGCTCGAAGAAAAGTTCACTGGCTGCTTTTATGCAATAGCTCAAGCAGATATCTGCACAATATATGCACACACATATTTTTCTTTTAATTTGAGAGAGAGAGAGAGAGAGAGAGAGAGAGAGGGGGAGAGAGAATGAGCAGGGGAGAGGGTCAGAGGGAGAGAGAGAGAGAAACTTAAGCAGGCTCCACACTCAGCCCAGAACCTGACACAGGGCTTGGTCCCAAGACCCTGGGATCACGACCTGAGGCGAAATCAAGAGTCAGATGCTCAAAAGACTGAGCCACCCAGGTGCCCCCGCACACGTGCCTCTCGAAGCTAGTGTTATCAGAGACTAAACACTACAAAGTCAGTAGTCAACCTGGTGTCTGCTTCACTCTATTAGTTATTTATGGAGCTCCGTGGTTGTGTGTGGAACTTCACAAGCCTGCGCGATGTCAACCTGCCAGCTCCAGCATGCTTACACGTCAATGTCAGAGAAGTCGGAACGAGTAGGCGAGAATATTGGAAAGAACTGCGTGGTTTCCGTCTGGGGGATACAGAAATGATGAGCCCCTTTGCTGACTCGGAGAACTTCCAAAAGACAGAAATGGCAGTAGAGTCTAAGGGCTGAAACACAACTACTGAAGGGTTCCGAGGGACTTTTGAACCCCTGGAATATCTTCTTCCTTTGTTCGATTTATTGCCTTCCAGTTTTCAAGTTAAATCACATACAAAGAATTTAAGGAACATCTATTAGGAACTCAGTCCTCTGTAAATTCTGGAAGGTAAATAGTATGGAGTGTGTGGGGGGAAGGGGCAGGGCCAGGGTCCGTGCTGTTATACAGGAACAGAAAAGGTGGCTCCTTTCTTTAGTTTTGAGATCAATTTTTTCAGTCAGCAGATTTTTTTTAACTTAAAACCTAACACGAGAGGCAGATTAAACATATATGTTTCCTGCTGGGTAAAATAAAATACAGTATATGATAGTCAGGTGCTGAGTAGTACAATGTCAAGTTAAAATGTAATAGAAGGTAGAGGAGAAATGAATTAATGAACGTAAGAATGAAAAGGAAGGCTTTTTGGAGGAGATGGGGGTGGAGTGGGATCTTTAAGAATATTCATGGTTTGGGGCGCCTGGGTGGCTCTGTCGATTAAGTGGCAGTCTCTTGATCTCGGCTTAGGTTATGATCCCTCGGTTCATGAGATCAAGCCCCATGTTGGGCTCCATGTTGACAGTGCATGGAGAATGCTTCTGATTCTCTCTCTCCCTCTCTCTCTCTGCACCCCTCCCCGCTCACATTCATTCTCTCAAAATAGATACATAAACTTAAAAAAAATTTAAGAATATCAGTAATTTGGATAAAATAGGGAAAGGCAGGAAGGCACTCTTACTAACTACATTTTAAAGGAAGACATAATTATGAATACGTTTGTTTTCTCCAACGGACAAAAAGATAACCTGTATATATACAAGCTCATTGAAATGCCTGCTATTTTGTAATGTTTTCTTTGGGCACCACCAATGGTATGTGCTTAATTTATAAAGAAGGAGGCTGAAACTCCTATCTTTATCAGTGAAGCTGTCCAGTGTTCTAACAACAAAGAAAGTGATGGCCTGAGGGTGAGCTGGCCTGTTGTTCCTAGGATGACTTCTTCAAAATCACAGCCTTTTACCCAGAGGTGTATTGGTCCAGGTCTATTACGTCATGGAAATACCAAACACAGGACATCATTTCAACGTGGAAATATCATCTGTTTCAAATGAATTGAATGGTCAGACCTCAGTGTCCATCATGCATAAAATCCATTGGCAGCAATTAAACATCTGTCATTGTTGATTTGCTAACAAGAAACTATTGGAATAATCATCCTACAAACTAGCAAGACTGGACAAAACGGACACAGTCCCTAAGGAAATCAGGGGAAAAGTGAGTATGGGTATCATCTCAGATCCTTTGCTCACGCAGCTATATCCCGAATCTTAGAACATGGGGGCTGCATTCACAGGAAACGACATCAACAAATAAACAGGAGGGCCATAGGATGTGAACATCTCTAACTTATTCTACGATGTTTATGATTTTACAGGGGAGAGACATTTCCGATATCCTAGCAATCATCTCACTGTGTGCCATCTTGCCTTCTGGAGGCCTCCTAAGTCTCCTAATTCTTGCTCCTAATGTGGAAGAAAAGTTCGTCCACAGGCAGAAGGCTGTGGATTGTTCAGATGGAATCATCATGCACAGCTGGGTGGGGCTGGCCACTTAAGGAAAGAGTACATTATTTCATCCCCACTGCTTGATGGATGGAATCAAGTACCTTCCAAAGAATGCCACTCCATGATAACAATGAGAAGCTATGTAGAGAGTGTCTGAAACTATTACTAGAATTACATCATTGGACACAAACTTAGCTAAACATAGAGATGAAAATATCAAAGACTTGATCCTGTTATTTTTAAAATATACAAGCTAAATTAATGCTCAGTGGAGTTCTGGAATATTCTGCACCACATTAAAATACATAAATAATGAAGAAATTAAGAGCTATGGCACTAGAAAGGCAGATTTGGGATGCAAGAAAGGCAGATTTGGGATGCAGATTTGGGATTTGGGTAGCTTTGTTGTTTCTCTTGTAAATACAGGGTCTCAGTTCTATGCGGAAATCAGATGCCCTCTAGGAGAACACAATTAGTCTATGAGAGAACATACCCCATGAGAGGATGAGTTTCAGCATCTTTCATGGGAATAAGCAGAGGAAAGGATTCCATTTATCCATCACTTCCCAATCCTGGCCAGAAAATAAAGAAAGGAAAGGAAGAAGGGAGGGAAGGAGAGAGGGAGAAAGAAAGAAAGAAATTAAGAAAGAAAAAAAAAAGGAAAGAAAAAGAAAGGAAGAAAGAAAGAAAAGAAGGAAAGAAAGAAAAAGAAAGAAAAGGAAAAAGAAAGAGAAAGGAAGGAAGTGAAAGAAAAATAAGGAAAGAAAGGAAAAGAAACAAAAGAAAAAAAGAATGGAAGGAGGGAAGAAAAAAAGAAAGAAAGAGAAAGAAAGAAAGAAGGAAAGAGACAAAGAAGGAAAGAAAAGGGCAAGAAAGAAACTCATTTAAAACATTCTTCCAGAGCTTTACAGCAAAGACCTGGCTAAAACTTCGCTACATAGTCTCTTTATCGGCCCAACTATCCAGTGAAACACACAGCTTATCTTATCTTTTAAATGTAACCATAGCAGTTTTCAGTAATGACAATAATGGTAATAATTTTGTGTCACTCAAATCAAAGAGATACAAGAATTTGAGTGGGATGATCTATATTTGAATATAGATCCTAATCTGCTGTTAGTTACAATATGGTGTTGGGGAAATCCTTTAATATGTCTGGGCCTCAGGTTTTTAACTTGCAAGATGTGGATAATAATCTTTGTCCTCTGTCTTTCAAAGGATTTTTGTAAAGATCAAGGGAGAAGAAAAATAAAAGCATGTGAAACCAAATATAGAAGATATTGAAAGCATAACACCAAAGGAGGCTATACACATACAGGGGTAAATATAAATGAACAGAGTGGCTCACAGTATGGGCTCTGGAGCTGACCTGCCTGGGTTCAAATCCCAGTTCTGTCTCCCAGTAGCCACAGGGCAGTGGACGCCTCACTCTGCTTTGTTGTGCTTACCTGGGTCATGGTCATAATGGTGGTTTCCCTGACTGCGTTGTTGTAAGGCTTAAATCAGAAACTCCAACCTGAGCCAAAGTTAGGGCTTAATAAATGTTAGCAGGTATTGCTGTTGTCAACTCACACTGTCCTCGGTTTAATTAAGACAGGGAAAAACTGCACACATCCTGTGAACTGTTAAGGTTTCAGAGTAAATCATACGTGTCAATGTTATTTCAGAATTCATGATTCAGACCTCAGGAAAAGTACACATCTTCATATTTGATAAGAAATGATATTGCTGGGCTCAGATGTCAAGCACAGCCTGAACACGATCACGGAGCAAATGAAAATGTTATTTATAATCCTAAATATCAAACCGTTCCCCAAAGTGACAAGATCAATATTGCAACTCGGAGCTTTTCCCTTACTGACAGATGGTGCTATTAAAAAAATACCAAATAACACAGTCTTTGGTGAGGAAAAGGATCCTTCAGATATCTGCAATGTCCTCATGAAATTTCACCTCCCACTTGGAAGAGAAAGGCCATTGGGAACGTCCCTGGGATTTTCTCAGACATGAGCTTCTAAAGGGGGTGGTCACCCATTATGACCACCTGCCCCCCATCCCTGGAAAGACCCCTCAGCAAGCCCTCATTCTGTCTTCTGCCCACCACACTTGGCTTTAACAGCTCCGCCTCTGATCAGCTTCCCCGCCCTCTCTGAACTTGTAGGCTCCCAGGGCAATCCTAAACTCGGATAGGACCTTCCTCTCGTACAAGGTATTATTTCGGCGCACAGTGAGGGATCCCCTACTGTGGACCCAATGCTTTTATTTCTCGCACAATTCCTTTAATGGGAATGTGAGTATCTGAGCGCTCAGAAGCAGGAACACAGTGCCCCAAGATGTCCACTGGCCAGGCCTACACTGATCCCCTACTGTCTGGTGGCAGGTTTGTCCATAGCCACCAAGCTTTAAGGACGAAAAGAGAGAACCGAGAACAGAAGAACCGAGATGGGAGTTTCCAGATACAAATGATCTGCCTGACTCCCTGGTAATGCCTGAGCCCGGAGCAGGGAAGCAAATTGCGTCCCAGACGAAATCAGAAGGTGACCAGGCCCCCGGCCACAGATCCGCCCGTGAGTAACACGGCCCCTTTCCCAGCCCAGGGGAGCCGGGGGGCACGGCCTGGAGGACACCAAAAATCTGACACCGAGTGACACAGCACTGACCGGGACAGTGGCACAGTCCATATGAGGAATGTAATTTTTAGGGCTTTTTCTTTTTTTTTTTTTCAACGTTTATTTATTTTTGGGACAGAGAGAGACAGAGCATGAACGGGGGAGGGGCAGAGAGAGAGGGAGACACAGAATCGGAAACAGGCTCCAGGCTCTGAGCCATCAGCCCAGAGCCTGACGTGGGGCTCGAACTCCCGGACCGCGAGATCGTGACCTGGCTGAAGTCGGACGCTTAACCGACTGCGCCACCCAGGCGCCCCTTTAGGGCTTTTTCTATCAAGAGTTGAACTGGCCACTAAGAACTGTTAACCACCCCCACCTTAGGGTGGCGCTTAATCTCCCCCTTTATTCTACTTTCTGATATACTGGTTCTTCTCCTGCCCTGTAAACCGAGATAACAAGGGAGCGTTCCTTCGAGATGTCCTGGAGCTCTCTCAGAGGTGGATTCTGACAGCCAGCCGTGTACAGGGCCGGCGTAAAGGGCTGTCCTCCCAACTCCTGGCTACCTTCTGAAATTCTGCCACCAGCTTCAGACGTAGATTTGTGTCCGAGTACACAACCCTGTCACCCCCCTCCTTCCCACCTGTAGTATTTTAAGACATGACCAATTATTTCAACCCCAGTGGGAAAGAATCTGAGGGTTTATAGACACAGGTTGGAAGGAGAGGAAAGAGGATGGGACCAGGCAGGTGTCGGGAGCACTGGGAGATAGGCATGGGGACCCCACACTGGGCTAAGAGCGCTGGGGACTCTCCAGGGAAGGGTGTGTCCTGCTCCCGTCCTTTCCCACTGGCCTGCGGCCGTTTCTTCCTCTCTGCCATCAAGCTTTGGGTAAGCACAAGAAAATGGTAACAGAACAGAAAGCAAGACATTAGTGATGCCACCATTTCAGTACTGCCCCCCAGTGCAGACATCGGGGGCGCACACATGGCCACACGTCTCTTTCTTTCTGGGCAGATCTGCGGCTTTTCATGAATCTACAGAAAGGACGGACCAGCTGAACACGAGGCTAACTGTGTGCCATCTAACCATTGAGAGTAATGGCTTAATGAAAAAGAAAAAGCCCGAATCTCCCCCTGCGACCAAACGCTGCTGATCTTTTCTTAAATTTTTTTTAATGTTTATTTATTTTTGTGAGAGAGAGTGCAAGCGGGGGAGGGGCAGAGAGAGAGAGGGACAGAGGATCTGAAGCAGGTTCCAGGCTCTGAGCTGTGAGCACAGAGCCCGACTCAGGGCTTGAACTCATGAGCCGTGAGATCATGACCTGAGGCGAAGTCGGACACTTAACCGATCGGGCCACCCAGGCGCCCCACTGCTGATCTTTTAAAAGAAGAAAGTGAATCTTCCATTAAGGACTAAGAAATTACTCTAGGAATTTAGACGACTCTGAAATCGCTGACACAAATGTAAATTTTGCTGCAGAAAATTTTAAGGAAGATTGTTTACTTCACCTATCTGGCCATTTGGATTCATAATAAATTGAAGTATTAAATAATGTTAAGGATGAAGTGCCCATATCCGCATGCTGATATAATGTAATATATTCACATTAAAACCAGAATATGACATATAATATTTAACTCTGAAGGGTGTTTATAACGTACCAAACACGATTTCACGTGATTTCATGGTTTGTTAAACCATTCAGTTTAACACCCCCACGAGTTTGGGATTTCTATTAAACCCATTTTAAAGATAAGAACATGGAGAAAAGCCTGAGTCACACCTTCCTGAGTGTCATGGAGATGTTTAGACCTAAGCAGCATGACTTTGAAGCCCAAAGTTGGAGACACCACTTAGTCTATTTAAAAAAATTGTTTTTTAATGTTTATTTTTGAGAGAGAGAGACAGGGTGCGAGCTGGGGAGGGGCAGAGAGAGAAGGGGACACAAAATCCGGATCAGGCTCCAGGCTCTGAGCTGTCAGCACAGAGCCCAACGTGGGGCTCGAACTCACCAACCGCGAAGGACCACTTAGCCTTGGTCTCTCTAGAAAGGAGAGAGGAAAGCAGGAAAAGATTTCTCCAGCTCTTGGCCCAGCAGATGGGACAAGAATGTTGGTAGAACTAACCCACAGGGTGGAAGGATTTTTTTAAACATTAAAATGTTTTTTTAATTTTTCTATTCATTTAGGGGGGAAGGTGGCAGAGACAGAGAAGGGCACAGAGGATCCGAAGCAGGCTCTGTGTTGACAGTGCAGAGCCTGATGCAGGGCTTGAACTCACTACCAGATCGTGACCTGAGCCAAAGTCCAACGCTCAACCCACTGAGCCACGCAGGCGCCCCTCAAACATTGAAAATGGGGTTATTTGGCAATAAGGAGGAATGGAGTACTGGCAGAGGCTGCCGGCTGGACGGGCCGCGAAAGCACTGGGCTCCTTGCAAGAAGCCAGACGCAAAAGGTGACATATCGTGTGATTCCACTGACACGAGGCGTCCAGACCAGGCAAATCCACAGGAACAGACAGCAGATGAGTGGTGGCAGAGGCTGGGTGGGGCCAGGGGGGTTGCAATCGCGGTGCCACAGCTCTGGGTGGGGGGAGGAAACGCTCTCGCACTGTTACGGGGACGGCCGCACTACTGTCAGCGCACGGAAGAACACCGCTGAGACTTTGTGACTTTGCGAGCCCACCGGCATCTATTCAGCAAACTCCTTGGCCAGAGTCTTCCGTTGCCTGGAGCACAGGCCCTTGCCAAGTACTTACCGATTATATTTTTATTCGCAAATACTTATCTCAACACATTACGTGGACAGACTCAAACCTCACAAGAACCCGTGAGCCAGGTGTTAGGATCACGCCCGTTTTACTGGTGGGGAAACTGAGGCGCAGTGAAGGAAGCGAGTTCAGGTTCAAGGGCGGACACCCAGCCGGTTCATCACTATGCTGTCTCAGCTGAACCTCAAAGCAGCTCTACGAGCCTCATTTGATAAACCAGGAAACTGAGGTTTAGACAAGTTCGATGATTTATTTAGGATTTTTCCATCAGTCAGTTTGGGAAACAGAATTCCAACCCAGGTTTTTTCAACTTTAACAAGTCAGGATTTGTCTACTTTTCTCTACAACCTCTCCACATTCCGGCTGTCCTGTGGGGACCCCCTTACCCAGGGCAGCTGTCCCGCAGGGACCCCCTGGCCCGAGGCAGGTCAGCTTTTCCACAGGTGTCCCCCTACTCCCAACCCAGGGCAGGTCAACTGGCCTGTAGAGACCTCAGACTGCTCAGCTGTAATACAAAGAGACAGACTAGATATTCTCAAAGGTGCTCTGTTGGTCCAAATTATTGGTTCCTCTAGGTTCAAATGTGTCATTTTGTTCGACTCTATCCCGCTTCTGAAATGATTCTCAATTTCAATAAATTGTTTAAAATTCCATCATCTAGGATATAAGGAAATAAAGGAATAAAGGTGATACTTCTTTAACTGCCCAGCTGGGAAGGAGAATTCTCCAGAGAACAGGCGTGTGTGTGTGTGTGTGTGTGTGTGTGTGTGTGTGCGCGCGCGCGCACATGCGCCAGGGGTGGGGGTGAACTGGATGGTTTGTCTATCCAAGTAATAATATTCGAGCCATTCAGGGGCAAGCCCAGACTCAGGGATTGGGGCCCAGAAATGGGGGCTTGGAGAAAAATATACTGAGAAAAGTCCTGGTTGCTGGCATCCAGAAGGAACACTGGTCCTGGGTGTCCTGGGTAAGCACTGAGAGAGCTAAACACAGAAAGATACGACAGGTCGACCGTTGTCTGCGGGAGCTCCCCTGAAGCACCCAGCTCAGAGCCTGGTTTATATAGTGTTTTATATGATACCAGAGTCTGAAGTTGCTGAAGTCTGATTCCCTCCACGCCAGAGACAGCAAACAGCACGAGAGCCCCACCTGACCCATGTCGGGAGCCCCAACGTTATCCCCTTCCCCAAACAGCCTGCAGAGGCCTCGTTTTCAAATCCTCACCCGTGTTCCTGCCGCTTTCTATCCGTAAGCTCCTTCCTGCTGAAGGGCTACATCGCTGCACGGTCCAAATTCCGTTCATCGCTCGCTCGCCTGGCTGGGCACCTGACCCTCCAGCCGCGGGAACAGGCTCTGACCATGACTCAACAGTAAGGACCACAGACATGCATTCCCTCTTCTTCCCATTCTCTTCCCAGACCAACCCCCCACCCCCCGCCCTTAACAATTAATCTCAATGCTTTTATGAGGCTTTTCCAGAGTAACCCCAACCCACAATCTCGCTACCCTCTATACTTAAGACGACCCCAGTATCTGTTCTCTACCCAAGTGCTGCCGCGAGTTGCTTTTCAGTTTCTCTGGTATCGTATTAGTTTGCTAAAGCTGCTCTGGTATAGTGCCACCTCCGACTGGGCGCCTTGAACAACAGGAAGTTACTTTCTTAGCTCCAGAGCCTGGAAGCCTGAAATCCCGCGTCCGCAGGGTAGGGTCCCTTGGAGGCTGTGAGGGAGGATCTGCACCAGGCTTTTCGACCAGCGTCTGGTGGCTGCTGGCCATCTTTGGTGACCCGTGCTTTACTGACACATCATCCCGATCTCCGTCCACCTTTGTCCTCGCAGGGCCTTCTCCCTGCATGTCTGTGCCCAAACTTCCTCTTCTTCGTCTGAGGACGTAAGTCATATTGGATGAGTCCCCCCACCTCACTTAACTAATTTTAGCTGCAATGCCCCGATTTCCGAATGAGGCCGCCTTCTGAGCTACGGGGGGGTTAGCATCTCAACGTACACATTTTTGGTGGATAAAATTCTACCAATTAGAAGTACGCTTAACTTTCCACCAGGACAGAAGATCCTTAGGCACAGGTACAGTGTTATCTCAATATTCTGTGTCCCCGCAGTGCTGAATAAATGGTTATTGAATCAACAAGCAAATAAATGCTTCCAAAGTCTCCTCGCACAACTACGTATAACGTGTAACTGCGTCCCACTGCCGAATTCGCCGGCAAAACTGCTTCCCGCCCTATCCCAGCTTTTCTCCAAAAATTCATTCTTATTTCCATTCGTCCGGACTACTCTAGCTGACAAGCGGGAGGACCTCGTCACTGGAGAGATTCCCTCCCTGCACTCAACGGTTTCGTCTTTGCGCTTCTAAGCGAAATCATCGCAACCGTGCTTCTCTCTCCAGAACACCGAAGCCGGTGATTAGTTATGTTTGACGCCAGCAGGAAACTCCCTCATCTGTCATATAAATAGTGAGATGGGCCCAAGAGCCTCCTCACAGAGGTTAGCACTTCACGGGCCTTGCTTCTCCAAACTTCTATGCCCTCTATTTCCACCTGCGTCCCTTCTGTGTCGTATGCGGTTTCTCAGCCATTTGGTGCTGACTTCTGCTTCTGCCTGCCTTCCTTATGCTCAGCAGTGTTGAGCTACAAATGCAGACAGAGCTAGGGAAACACATAGGTGCCCTGCCCCGAGCTGTGCAGGTACGCTGGGCGAAGACCATTAAATGGCCGGACAGAAGGATTTTACGACATATAAGAGAACAAAAGCAAGAATAAATGTTATCAAGGCACCTTGGATACTGGTCCCGTTTGGACATAACACTCTAGCTCTTTTTTATTAAACATTTCTTTTTTTTTTTTTTTTTACTTAATTTTTATGTCAATGTTTACTTTTGAGAGACAGAGCACGAGGAGGGGAGGGGCAGAGAGAGAGGGAGACAGAGAATCGGAAGAAGGCTCCAGGCTCTGAGCTGTCGGCACAGAGCCCGACCTGGGGCTTCAACTCATGACCGTGAGATCATGACCTGAGCTGAAGTCGGACGCTTAACCGATCGAGCCATCCAGGTGCCCCCGTAATGCTCTAGTTCTAGTCCCTTCTTTCCAGGGATTGAGGCCCTGACCCCAAACACTTGCTCAGTGACTAGGGTTTTGCTATCAGCGGACAATGAGTCCGTGTCATAAGAATACTGCCCGAGACTCCAAGCGTGTCCACCCTCGGGTTCTGCTGCCATGACCCAGGGTTGCTGGTTCCCTGCCTGCACTTGACTGGACATCATCCTACCCATGGAAGCCCATGCTTGTGACAACACCTGTTTCCATTCCTGCCCCTCCCCGTGACAGCAGGGCCACCACCCCCCACCACCCTGTCCCACCCCAGGACACCCTCCCAGCTCCCCATCTCTTCCGTTGGTCCCAGTAAGTATTTGCCCACTTTGAAAGACCACACTGTTTAAGCCTGGGTGATTCTTACTACGCAGTAAACCAGTAGCTTCATCGATCTCTGTAAGAAAAAACGTGCCAAGGTCCCTCCTGCCCCCGATGGGTGGATTGGGAAGACGGCATCAGAGACCATGCATAATAAGCTCAAATATCTGCAACTCATAAATAAGCTACTGACAACCTTTCAGGAGAAGACACGTGGGCAGCCCTCAGTGAGGGTGATGTCCTCATACCTTTTAGGTTGTGATAGATCACCGATCCCTTCTCTCACATCAGCGATTGGAAAATGATGGAGAAGGCAGGGGCGCCACGTGGAAAGGAGCCTGACGGTTGGCGGGAAGTAAGGGGTCTCCCATTTTGCCGGAGGGGAAAGGGCTGGCCTGGGGAGAAAGCGCGAGGGGGAAGGGGAGAGGAAGCAGACGCGGGGAAGCTCAGGATCCTTCACTTCTTAGCTCTAGGGTCTCAGGCCTCAGCTTCCTCCCCTGCAAAATAGGTATCCTCTTGGCATTATGATGAGGCTGAATGGGAATACAGCACAGAGAGTGCTCTGTGTGGGGAAGGGGCTCCGGCGATGTTTGTCAAAGAAGTTTCACCCACATGGGGCACTGGTCAGTGTGCAGGAGCCTGGAGCCTGCTGGCAGCCCAGCTTCTTACCACGGTGGCCAGAGTCACCCAGAAAATCTGAGCACGCAGACAGATGGGGAAGCACGGCCGAGGCCCCTGGCTTCCTTGTACAGCCCAGTCTGTAGACCCCAATGTGACTTTGGTCAGAAAGGACCTGGGATGCTGTGTGGCCAGACTTCCCTGCCTCTCATCTTTGTCGTCCTGACACGGAGCCCCGTGTTGATAGTACCATCTCTGAGACTGGACCTGTTCTGAGTGGTCCAGGCCACCCTCTCCCCAGGGCCGTGGCCAGAGCTCCCCAGCACCTGCTGCCCTGCCTGTTCTGAGTATAGTGCTTCTGGCTCCCTGGGGAGGGAGTTCACCTGTTCCTGCAGCAAGGGTGACGATTTCATGTTGATTTCCCCCAGTGCTTCTGCTTCCTGAGACCACCTCCCATTTCGTGCTATCAGACCCAGCCAGAGGACTTTTTCTGACTTTTTCTGATTTTTCTGACTCTGGGCCCGACCTTATCCTGACACTAGCGTCTCGGTTTTAATCACCCAGCTGATGCACCGAAGTCAGGACTGTGGTCCTCAAAGATGCTCCAGCCGCAACCTTGACCGAGTTCTCAGGACCAGGGAGCTCGGCAGGCCCGCAGCCCGAGTCTGGAACGGTCCCTGGCTCCGACTCACGGCCGCCAGTGTCTCGGAAATCTCTCATGCCCTGAGGAGGGACACAGGTGGCAGACAGGGCCGGGCTCGTTGTCTCTTTGCAGCAGAGACCCGTCTCCGAGAGACGACTCTGGGTGATCCGAACTAAACCACAGACTGAAGACGTTGAGGACAGAGGACCCTGTCGAGAACTCATGAGGTTCCAGCCTATACTTGAGTTTGAAGCAGAATAGAAAACAATGAAGTGGCCCAGTATGCAAGAAAAATCGACCACCACATGTGGTATTCAAATTCTCTCTCAAGATGTCTTCCAACTGTCAAAACTATGTAACCGCCAATTACTGTGCTCTGAATTGAATACATGAGATGCAGTATTTTTCTTTACGGTCACGCAAAAATACACGTTCACGTTTTAAGCTCTCACAGGTAGAATAATTTAGATGAATTTTTATGTGACAATCGGCTTTGTTTTACTTCGGTTCTGGACTTTAACAAATCTTCTATAGACGAGCAATGTGCCTGGCACTTTTTTTGGGGGGGGGGGGGAGAAAAAGGAAATGTTTTATTGACAGAAATTAAAATAGCTGTGTTACTGATATGAAATAAGAAAGCTTAAGTCGTAGAGACCTTGAATTCACTCCCTAAACAGAACCAAAACTGCTTCTGTATTACCGAAATTAGGTTAGGCTTGTGTAACAAACAACACACATTCTCAAGTCTCAGGAACGTTAGTAAGCGGCAAAAATGATACAAACGAGGAAGTCTGCAGGACCTCTTTCCAAGTCTGTGGGAAACCACAGCCCCGGTCCTTGTCTCAGGGAGCAGGCTAGGGAAGCACTAGGGACAGAGAGGGGTGGCTTTTGTGATCTTCCCAATCCATACACCTAACTCGGAGAGGGATGCTGGCCACGTTCCTGTGTCAGCGCCACCCTTCAGCCCCTCTGCTGTGAGATTAGGCAGCTGGACCAGAAGACAGTCGGGTCTGACAAGCTATGGCCCAAGTTCATAGCCTGGGAAGAACTTTCAGCTAGGATGTGAGGGCCCAAGGCCCAGGTAGGAACTACCAGCAGGGATCCCCTCCCATGAGGAACCCACAGCAGGTGGGGAGAAAGAAGGCAGAGAAAACCACCTGCAGGCAGAGAAAGAAGGCAGCGTCAGTTCTCTCCGCCTGATCATGGCCTGTTTCTGTGTTTGTAAGCAGTGACAAGTAGTTCATTGACGTGCGGTCTATAAAGAACACAACCCCACCAGTAACTCAAGGGGGATCACGTCTCGTTCCTCTTGCTTTCCCACAGAGCTTTTCATGTGCTCAGGACATGATATGAGCTCAATATTCGAGTGAGTATGTGCAGACCAGAGGGGCAGGGGGAGGGGAGGGGAGGGGAGGGGAAGAAAAAGGGGAGGGGGAGGGGAGGAGAGAAGAAAGAGGAAGGGGAGGGGGGGAGGAGGGGAAGGGGAGGGGGAAGGGGGGGCTTTATGGCCTTTAATTCCCCCCCGAAAATCTTTAATCTCTTTAAAGTGCTAAAATGTATTTTTAGATGGTATTATTATTCATTTTTCTTTTCTATTCTTTTTTTAAATTTAAATTCAAGTTAGCCAGCTTGTGGTGTAGTCTTGGCTTTGGAAGTAGAACCCAGTGATTCATCGCTTACATATAACACCCCGTGCTCATCCCCAAAAGTGCCCTCCTTAATGTGCATCACCCATTTAACCCACCCCCATCAACCCACAGTTTGTTCTCTGTATTTAAGAGTCTCTTATAGTTTGCCTCCCTCTCTGTTTTTATCTTACTCAATCTCTTTGACGTTGGGCACAGCAACTTCTTACTTGATATGTTTCTGGACACATGGGAAATAAAAGCAAGAATGAACTACTGGGACCTCATCAAGATAAAAAGCTTCTGCAGAGCAAAGGAAACAGTCAACAAAACTAAAAGGCAACTGATGGGACTGGAGAAGATATTTGCAAATGACATATCAGATAAATGGTTAGTATCCAGAATCTATAAAGAACTTACCAAACTCAACACCCAAAAAACAAATAATCCAGTGAAGAAATGGGCAAAAGACATGAATAGACACTTTTCTAAAGAAGGCATCCAGGGGCAAATAGACACATAAAAAGATGCTCAACAGCACTCATCAGCAAGGAAATGGAAATCAAATCCATAATGAGATACCACTTCACACCTGTCAGAATGGCAAAATTAACAACTCAGAAAACAACAGATCTTGGCGAAGATGTGAAAGAGGAACCCTTTTGCACTGTTGCTGGGAATGCAAACTGGTTCAGCCACTCTGGAAAACAGTATGAAGGTTCCTCAAAAAGTTAAAAATAGATCTACCCTATGACCCAGCAATAGCACTGCTAGGAATTTATCCAAAGGATACAAATGCTGATTTGAAGGGGCACATGCACTCCAATATTTATAACAGCGCTGTCAACAATAGCCAAATTATGGAAAGAGCCCAAATGTCCAATGACTCATGAATGAATAAAGAAGATGGGGTATGTATATATAGAATGGAATACTACTCAGCAATGAAAAAGGTGAAATCTTGTCATTTGCAACAATGTGGATGGTGCTAGAATGTATTATGCTAAGCGAAATAAGTCAGACAAAAACAGAGATCATATGACTTCACTCATATGTGGAATTTGAGAAACATAACAGATGAACATAGGGAAAGGGAAGAAAAAATAAAAATGTTTTTTTTAAAAATATAAAACGCTACTTAAAAGTCAACATATTATTTTAACAACTCATTTTTAATGCTAATTCAAATTCTCCTTCTTTCCCTAGTGAACCTGACATCTTGAGGGTCTTACTGAAAACGAAGAGAAACAGATCCTTCCCCTCATTCCCATTTCTCTCCTGTTGTCAGCCCGCCTGTCTTCCGCCACGATGCAAACCTCTGCCATTTAACTATGAAAAACAAATCGTGACTGATTTGAAACAAAAGTCTATCAACTTCTTTTACTCCTACCTTAAAATGAAGGGCACAGTTCCCTTTTACACGTCTACTTTGTAGCAGAAATTAAACAAATAGGCACCCAAAGGTGCTTCGCGAGTCAAGAACCCCGTGAATTGCAGGAGGTTGACTGGCTGGATGATTCTACGCTGCCTCTGCCCTGTTGGACTTGAACTGTCAATTTTTCAAACTACAATTTGGCATCTTTCAGAGGCACAAAAGTCACGCTAAATTGTTTCTAAAATAGAGTGTCAGGCTCAGTCTGAAGTACTCACTGGGAATTACTGGGCTACACAGAGCAATTTGAGAACTATTGATCAGAAGATCCCGTTTGATTATTAATTCGACTGAGCTCGGGCTTTTGAGTTTGTAACGGCATCGTCTTTTGGATTTGCCGTTGCGAGTTGGATGAAGAAAAATAATCCCTGATGGTATTTCTGGATGGGAGATTGTATGTTATTATTTGCTGCTCATACATTTATTGTCCTTCTGAAATTTCTAAGCAGGTTTAACAATAGTGAATGAGACCCCCGCAGGAAACTCGGGATAAAAGGCAGACGTAGGATAACTCCAAGGGCTTGCTGGTCCATTCAAATAAGTGACAGAGTTTTCTAACATCTGGTCACATGGACAGTGACGGGCACGTAGTACTCACTCAGGTTCGAAGGCTGGCCCCACCACCCGCAGCCTTGCTACCCCAAGACTAGAACTCTCCTTTGCTCCTCCTTTGTCCTCTCTACCCTGGCAACACTCAGCCTGACCCTCCCCACACTTCCTTCTGCCTAGAACGTTCTTCCCACCCTCTGCACTGTACCCACCCCCAGATCTCTGTTGTCACATGACTCCTCAGGGACGTCTGGCTTAAATTCGCCATCACAGGCCCTTCCCAGTGTTCATGCTTCCAGTTCAGGTCACCGGGGGCAGCTATTTAGTTCTCGGTTCACATCTGTCTATACAGTCACGTTTGATTCACATCTGTCTCTCTGACTGCGTCCCGTTAGTTCTACTGATGCTCACCATCGAATCCCTGGCACTTAGCACACAGCAGATGCTCAAGAAATATTTGTAAAATGTGTTAATGGATGGATGGGGAGGGAGAACATCCGATGATCCCCTGCAATCAGTGAGCCATGACCTGGCAGTCTGTGCCTCTGCTGGCAGAGATGGGCTGCATTTCCTCTACTTGTTCTTCACCTGTACTTGTCCTGTTGACCAACAGAAGCATCTCTTGGGGCTAGGGATTTGCAATGGGATGTGGAGCAGACTTTGCTTATGCAAACATGTCGAATGCCCCCAGGAACACCCAAGTCCCTCGTCTCTATCACTGCTAACTCTACCACTCTACCACCGTACCCTACTGAAACAGTTTCAAACGTGGGCTCCACAACCTGGCTGCGTTGCCTCCAATTTTCTCAAGGATTACCATTTGAAAAATGATTTTATAGTACAGCGTTTGTGGAAGAGGTGTTAAAGTCCTACATGATGAACCACGACAACAAACAAAAACTTCCTATGACCTGCAAGGTTAGGGTGTTACAGTTCTTACCAACCAAGCCATCAAAAGGTTCCCGATTGAGCATGTGTGCCTTCACCCCCCAACATGAAGCGCTGATCAACAAAAACCCAAAGGTGAGTGAGGCAGGTACTCATACGGCAGATGAAAAATACAGGAGATGATCTTCCTGATCTGGTGAAATTTACTGAAAGCTTTCTTTCTACGACATGATACATTGTTTTATTTTGTGTTAAGCTTCTCAGTTCTTCTATCCCCAGCTCAACTGTTCAGACCGGAGAGGCACAGGGGAACACCCCGTTGGAGAATATAAAGGCACAGGAATTTGAGTTGTGATTGTGAAATGTAAAAACACTTGGTTTGTGGAAGGAAGGGGAGAGTCAAAGGTCATCGGCGAGATAAAAACATGTCTAGACGTACACAAGTGTGAGAAAAGACTGAGGGATGTGGATGCTCTGGGGGAATTCATGGACAAGGGTAAATGGGAAAACGGAACTTAGGGCAGAATGTATAGGGTCATGTGCCATGCTGATGAGGCAGTCTCTAAAGATTTTCTGTCCCCATGGTCACCAAATGAAGCATAGTAAAGATTCTTCACCTTTTTCTAACTAACTTAGGGATAATTAAGTTCTCAGTTTACCATGAATTAATATACCTTTTTTCTTTTTTTTTTCTTTTTTTTTTTTTTAATTTTTTTTCAACGTTTATTTATTTTTGGGACAGAGAGAGACAGAGCATGAACAGGGGAGGGGCAGAGAGAGAGGGAGACACAGAATCGGAAACAGGCTCCAGGCTCTGAGCCATCAGCCCAGAGCCCGACGCGGGGCTCGAACTCACGGACCGCGAGATCGTGACCTGGCTGAAGTCGGACGCTTAACCGACTGTGCCACCCAGGCGCCCCTAATATACCTTTTTTAATAATGCAAAAGAGTTATATTTAAACGGGATGTTATACCATGACCATTATCTCTGAAACGGGCTTGACTTACCTCCAACATTGTTCCTCCACCCCTATTTTAAATTCAGTGGAGGTTAACAGCAATTCTCAGATGCCTCTGTGTGGCCAGCTACCTTGGAATTAAGAGAATATCAGGAAATCTCAGAGACTAATGAAGTCATTACTAACATAACCATTGTAATAAAATTTTCAATAGTTAAGCCACATTTTTGTGATTTAGTGTTAAAAAAAAAAACTAAGCCACTGAGTCATAGGTCACTGGAAAGGCCATCACATAGGCTGTTTAACAAAAGTAATAAAGGAAGAAAGAAGCTGGATGGGGAAAGAGGGAACCTTAGTGGTAAGCAGAGACCCCTGTTTCCATGCCGGTCACCATGACAATGCTCTTCTGAGTCCAGTTTCTTTTTTTTTTTTAATTTTTTTTTCAACGTTTATTTATTTTTGGGACAGAGAGAGACAGAGCATGAACGGGGGAGGGGCAGAGAGAGAGGGAGACACAGAATCGGAAACAGGCTCCAGGCTCTGAGCCATCAGCCCAGAGCCCGACGCGGGGCTCGAACCCACGGACCGCGAGATCGTGACCTGGCTGAAGTCGGACGCTTAACCGACTGCGCCACCCAGGCGCCCCCTGAGTCCAGTTTCAACTGAGACCTGTACGTACTGTCTACACACCTAAGAAGACCCTGTTGACCAGATCGCTAATTCCGGACCAATGACAAAATAAGCAAGAAGGCATCCACCACCCAGACAAAGAGCCTCTGGGTCTAAAAGTGATAAGGTATGATTTGTCCACAAAAGCCTTCATGTCCAACCCTGCAGGAAGGGAGGCATTTCTTCAGGACTTGCCAACTCCTAATTTATAACGCAAGCCCAGCAAACTGGTTCTTGGAACATGCCCAACAGAGAGCTCACACAGAAGAGTAGGTGAGCTCTGAGGCAGACACTAGAGAGTCTACAGTGAGACCCACGCAGTCATAACAATTCCCAACAGAATCAAAGAATGAAACAAAACTGAGTTTGGTGCTCCTTGCTCAAGAAAGGAGGCAAGTCGGCGCATGGCTGGCTCAGACGGTAAAGTATGTGACTCCTGGATCTTGGGGTCCTGAGTTCAAGCCCAAGGTTGTGCCTAGAGCCTACTATAATAGAAAAGGAAGCAAGAAAATAGTATGGAAGTTTTGGAAGATTCCAATAAACCAGCTGCCATATATATATATATATATATATATATATATATATATATATATATATTTTTTTTTTTTTTTTTAATTTATTTATTTTGAGCGAGAGAGAGCATGAGCACATGAGCTGGGGAGGGGCAGAGAGAGAAAGGAAGAGAGAGAATCCCAAGCAGGCTCCACACCATCAGCATGGAGCCCGATTCAGGGCTCAATGTGGGGATCGATCTCACAAATTTTGACATCATGACCTGAGCTAAAACCATGAGTCAGACGCTTAACCGAATGATCTACCCAGGCGCCCCACCAGTTGCCATATTAAACAAAAACCTCATAAATGGGTTGGCTTCAGTTACCTGGCAAGTTCTCCCTCCTCAAGAAGGCCAGATAAGTGTTCACGTGTGTGTGTGTATGTTTGAGAAAGTGTGTGTGTCTCTTCCCAGTCTCAGATCATGTGGAACTATGGGTGCAGGGGCTAGAGTACCATGACTGTGTTTGTTTGCTGGACAAGAAATAGTTCCTAGTGAAAATCTCTCTGGAGTGTGTAAATCACACTTCCTGCTTCAGGAAGCATTGGGTTTGGTAAACAGAATTTTATCTTTGTTTGGAGATTAAGACCATTACCAACCCTGGGGACCATTATCCTGAACTAATGGCTTCATTATCCTGGCCTGGGGATGAAGGTCAAGGAGGTGGCAAACAGCTGACCTCACCTTTTTTCTCCTGCCATTCAACTGTCTTACAACACTGCCAAAGCAAAACATCTTATGAAGTAAAATTTCAGAATAATCAAGATTTAGTGTACCAAGAATTCTGCAAAATACACACTCCTCAAATATAGCCCCATCTGGGAAATCTATATATGCACATCTCTTCAGTGTGTGTATAGAGATGCAAATTTCTGATGCCCTAAAGTCAAAAAATTCATTCATTAAACTCCAGCACTTGCCTTTTTTTTTTTTTTGACAATTCTTTAATTTTGGCTCATCTGCCGGGAATTAGAGATGGCTACATATATTTAAAGTACATATGTTTGCATTTTTAGCCCTGCTGTTTAATAGAAAAGTGATTTATAATGCCAGATCGGCAGAGAGAGATTCTGTGGTGGTGCAGTGGAGCGCTTCCAGATTGAGTTGAAAGATGGTTTCTGAGCATGAATTATATGTCCGCATGTAAACAGGAAGACAAGGAAAATGATGAATCACCTCCTACCATTTCTTAGTGCAAAACTGCGGACTATATAATTTAAAATTTACTGCCAGCTATACCCATATAATGTGATCATACACCGAGAGCCTATCAAACACATTAGGAAACAAAGGCTATATTAAGGTTTCCTGCAACCCAAAGAAAGCCCATGAATAATTCACATTTCCACACATCAGGCCACCTAAAGGTGAATACATATGCAGTGCCCTTAATTCTGAAGAAAACTGATCAATTAGCCGTATGATTTGATTTAATATCAATGTGCTATTTCAGTTATCTTGGAAGACAAAGTTGCTGTCTCAAGCCCCTCAGAAGGTAATCTGCAAGTCCGGGCAATTTCGGGTCATAGTGATGGCAGTGAGGCTGTTAGACTTGGTGAGGCACATGGGGGGACCAGGACCTTGTGATCATGGCACTCTCTGCACATCTGCTACCTTTGATAAGCAAGTGGCTGGCTTCCCTGGGATCCCGACCGAACCCCTACCCTAAGGTGGGACCAAAGCAAAATCTCAGTATACCAACCTGGGGAATTCATTTTTTGGTTGATAAAACAGGAAAACCCATGTTGGATGGATTTTAACTGTGAAGTGTTTCACCATACCTTGATTTATTTTGCTTCTTTCTTTCTATTACTTACATTCTGAGTGTTCAGAGAAATAAATGTCACTACCCAGTAAACTACAGCAGAATGAAAATGCATAGTGAATCACAACACATTCCTTCCTGCCTGGCCTCTCCAGATTCCCTCTGAGCCACACGGAGTCCGTCCATCAGCCCTAAACTGATGGATTATCCATCAGACGACGTGTAGACCATCTGTGTCCCTCTCCTTGATTCTTCTGTTGTGGTCACAACAGTGCTTTTCAGCCTCTCTATCCTTGGCTGGGCAGAGGGAAATGGAAAGAGAAGGTCTTCCTTGGCACCCCTACCTCAGTAAGGAAGGGAGGAAGAGAGAAGGTTCGAGGATTCATTACCTTTATGTTTCCTTAATCTTATTGCTAACACCGATCAAGGTAACTGAGCTGGCTGGAGGTGCGCTCATGTCTAAGAACGTCTGTTTGCAGTTTATATATCTATTTTTTTAGAAAACTGTAATTTTCAGGGGCGTCTGCTGGTTCAGTCAGTACAACATGCGACTCTGGATCCCAGAGTTGTGAGTTCAAGCCTCGTGTTGGGTGAAGAGACCACTTAAAAATAAAATCTTTAGGGCTGACTGGGCGGCTCAGTTGGTCAAGCGTCCGTCTTGATTTCGGCTCAGGTCATGATCTTACGGTCATGAGATCTCACACACACACTCTCTCTCTCTGTCTCTCTCAAAATAAATAAAGAGATATAAAAAAATTTTTTTAAGTAAAATCTGTTTTTAAAAAAAGGAAAATACAATTTTCTAAATGTAATTTCCTGAAAAAATAGTATAATTCTAGTATGCATCAACGGAATGTTACTGCCCCATGTAAACATTAACATTTCAGAGACACACTATTTCCAGTTGACAAAATCTTTTAATGCTTGAAATCTGAGTTTGTCGTCCATCCTATTCCATCTTTCCTGTATTTGTGGGGGAGTCGGGGGTGGGTGTCATCGAATTCTTCGCAAGTCTTACTTAAACGTGCTCCCCACAGGTTCAGAGCCCAACGTGTTCGTTGGATGAAATCACTGAAGCCAATGAGCTGAGGGTAACAGGTGCCAACCCCCAAACCAGGGGCTGGTCTTATGGACGACCACACCCTCCTTTCCCTCTTTAGATCTGCGCTTTTCCAGAAAGTGTCTAAATGGAGTATTTACCAAATGGTAATTTCAGGTTTTCTTTTTTCTTTTTTAGTTCCATTTCTTTAAGGTGGAGGCTTGTGTTTCAACCTTGATGGGGGCCAACAATGGAGTCTGAGACTGACTGCGCCCCCCCCCCCCAAAAAAAAAGCCTGGACATGGTAAGCGCTTCAGTTCCCCTTTTGTGGGAAGAGAAACTGCCTAAACGCGGACCATCCGATCAGAATTAGTATGGATCTCATAGGTGTTCCACTGTTTCCTTGGACCTGTTCCCTTTTTCTCTTTCAGGGAGTGTTTTCACTGCCGTGGTTAAGTCTCTAAGTCAGATTGGATGTCGCTGAAGCGTGGAGCCTTAACGCATGTGTGAAGTTTGTTCTTTGGCAGAAACAGCAGTAACACAAACACGTGAGCGGCGCTAAACAACCAAGGCAGCCTCCAAGTCCACGTTGCCCGGATACGGCAGCACCCAGAACAGGTCTGGGAGAACGAGGGCACGCTGTCCTCGTGGGGCTGGCACCTGCGGGCATCTGGTGCTGGTTCGCTGGGTGGGGAGAAAGAACTACTACAGAATGTTCCGTAATTGAAATCAAAGGATCGCGCCCCCCCCCCCCCCGCCGCTTCCTTTTCTGGATGAAAATGGATCTGCAAGAGTCTCTGTGCCCTTCACCCGGGGTTCTTCTCCTTGATCCCGCCCCAAAGCTGGGAGTTCCGCAGCCTCTGTGTGGCTCCTTGGACCAAGGGTGACCTATCTCTGAAAACGGGCCCTCTGCCACCTCGGACGTCCTAAAATCCTACCTTGTGATTTTTATATGGCAACAGACTTGGCTCTACATTTTCAAATACGAAATGTATTCCACGGCTCTTCCAGAAAGAGACTTTGTAGGGACTCTACAGTAAGAGCTGTGGGCGCGTGGGGTCTAGCGGCTCCTGAGGATGAATCCCGACACTCACCCTTCCCCTTATGTCTGAGAGCTTTGACTTTCTTGCGTTCTCCTCCCCACGGAGTTAGCCAGGCCCCTGATGGCTCCTGGGGGTGTGGGGGTGGCCCCTGGTGCCACTCAGCCTTGTCTTCTCAGAAGCAGACTGGCCGCTAACTGGTCCTTACGGGACCTCACAACTGCTGTCGTTTCTGGCAGGGGGAGGAAAGAAGAGGGCCCAGGAAATGTATCTATTTACTGGCCCATGACCAGTCCCTCTCCTGCCCCTTCAAAAAAGCAGGAGGAAGGTAGTACTAGCTCGATCTGTCTTACCGTCTGGTGGCTGGTTGGAACAGTCCAATCTCCTATCGGAAAAATCTCAGCAAGTGCCTCCCCCCACCACTCGGCTCAGCTGTGGGGACTTCATCAATAAATGAACCCTGTAAACCAGGGATGGTGGAGGTGCTTTAGGCCGGCGTTTCCTTTCAAAGTGCAAATGAGTCATCGGGGATCTTGTTAAAATGTGGCTTCTGATTCAGCTTGCCTGGGGTGGGAGATGAGGGGCTGTATTTCGAAGAGGCTCCCAGACGTAGCAGGGTGCTGGTCGCGGACCACACTTTAGGAAGGGCCACTTCTCTCCAACCGCTATCAGCCTGTCGGGCAGACAAGACCTTGCCGTGGAGAACAGACCTCAGGGAAGGGACCTCGGGTGGTAGCGTTCCGTTTGGTCCAGCCTCTGGTCCCATTCTCTAATGTCCACAGGTGCACTCCATTCCGCCCACGTCTCCTGCCCACCTCAGATGGAAAGGCCACTAACGGGCCTAACATTTATTTAGCGGCTTCTGTATACCATGAAACGGCTCATCTGAGCCTCACAGCAACACTACGAGATGCCTATTTCATTCCTCGTTCACAGACAGGCAAAGGGAGACTCGGGAAGTTGAAGGAACGGGCTAACGGATGGCACCCGAACCTGGGTGTGTCTGGCTCAAAGCCTGTACTCTCGTCCACACATCAAAGTGGCCATTTGTGCGTTCAATTATTCATGCTTCTTTCGGTTCACACTCCGGTGAGCCCCTGCGGTGCGCCAGGTGCCGGGCTGGGCCTGGCGACTGCTCTCCGCGAAAGTCCTCGGAGGTCACGGGCACCCAGAGCCCTGGAAGTCTTTTTCTGGAGGCCCTACATTCCCCAATCTCCATTTCAAACAGTCTGATGGAAAATACATGCCGGCTGAATGCTTTGGTGGATAAATTGGGCTGCTGGAATTTTCAGCGGGCCTTTGGTCTCGAAATCCCTGTCATTTAGAACCTAAACACACATTTGAAATGTGTTCGGTGTGCTAATAGCTTCTGGGGCTGTGTCAACCATTTCAAATAACTAGTGACTTTGTTCCTCATTAGCGGTTGTGCCTGCCAAGCCTCCGGCGTTTCCAGCCACCTGTCCTTGGGGGTTTCCCACCTGCTAAGAGCTGCCACTTAGAGGCACAATTTAGTCTGGGGGAAAGGAGGGAGTCAACAGCCCTCAAAGACCGCCTTCTAGTTTGCTCATCCCGCTTGCCTGAGAGAAGGGAAGAGAACTGTTCCCTCTGAAGAGGCAGCCCCATCACGGCAACGCTGAGGCCTTCCCCCACCTCTGCCTTGGGTTTTCTCCGTCTGCGCGCCTATGGATTAGCCCACAGTATCCGTTCCTCGTTGCGCTGTGTCCCCAGAGTGCCCGAAGGGCCACACCGCCCCACTCCAATGACGCCGACACATGGTTCAGACCAGAGGGGAGGGTGTGGGTATCGGCCAGCGGGGACGGTCCAGTCTCATGTCCCCAAGTGCAACTGATGGACACTAACTGGAAACGCAGGGCACTGGGCGGGCTCAGCTTATCCCTTCCCCGTGAGCCACACATAGATTCGTAAACGCGGGGGTTGTTCCAGCAGAAAGGCCTCAGGGCAAGGCTGCCTCCACCCTCCACAGGCGGTGGGGGGGGGGGCAGTTTCTGGGCTCGGGCATCTCCAAACACGGAGGGAGACAAGGGAGGCTGCATGTGCAAGAGACGGGGCGACCATGATCGTGGAGGGGCCTCTGGCTACAGCGGACCAAAGCCACCTGTTGGCGGAGGCGGGGATGAGGACGAATGTCAGGCCCTGGAGCTACCCGTGTTAGAGCCTGAAAGAAAACCACAGATACACTCCTTTCCCTAGATTCTGGAGAAGTCAGCGAAAGCGCTGCACGCCCACAACTCGTTCTTGTGGAGCAGGGTTCTCACGCTTTGGCTGAGCCCAGCGTCACCCCAGCGGGGGCACCTTGCCCTCCACTCACTTCCCAAGCGGGTGGGCCAGGAAGAACGGGGTGGCGACAGGTGTGATGGTCCCCTCCTGGCCGTGAAATGCTAGTGGCCTGTTCCTCGTCACGTAGGGTCCGGTCTGTCTGTGGTAGGTTCCCTTCTCCCGCCACGCACCAGGGCCAGTGCGGTTCTGGAGACGCAGCGACAGCCCCTCTGGGGAAGGAAGCCGGCTCTGTGGCTGCAGAGGGGGTGGGGGGGGCACCCGGCTTCCCGGGGGGGACAGGGCTCTCCTGGATCTGATCGGACCGCCTACGACAGCGGGGAGGACTCGGCTGAGACGGAGGTGAGTCTGGGTTTGCCCAAAGCCTGCTTCAGATCCCGGCTCCACGACTTACTAGCCGGGAGACACTCGCGCCTGCTCGTCTGGAAAACGAGAAAATAAACCTCCGTCTCCAGCGAGTGCTCTGGGCGGAGCCTGGACTGCACCTGCGTCCGCCTCTCTCCGTGAGCAGTTGCTGCGGAACCCCCACAGTCTTGCTCTTCCCGGACACTTGGGGTGGCCCTTCCGCCACCACCCAGCCCGGCCTCCCTTCACAGAGCCCTGACCTTCAGGCCTCTCACCCTGCCCCATCCCAAGGCCCTCCCCACAGCCACAGCGCTAGTCCCGGCGTCTGGAGGGGATGGAATTTACTCCGGTGAGCTGTTTGCTGTGCTTCCCGGTTGCCCAGACAGCACGCGGAGGTCACGTATACAAATAACTAACTTTATTGCGTGCTTGTGACAGGCCAGGCACTGTCTTAAGTTCCTTACAGGCATTAACTCATACTAGCCTCCCAACGTCATTGTGAGGCAGGTGCTACCGTGATCAGCATTTTACATTTTGCTCTAAATCATCCAGTTATTAAGAAGTCAGGCCAGAACTCAACTCTGCAAACTGGCCCCAGGGATCGGGCTCTTCATTAGCAGAGGGACGGAAGACAGACTTTTAGGCTCTGCGACAGGCCACTGGCTACGGTAGGTTTGCTCCAGGAAGACCCTGAAGGACCCCAGGATGCAACGCCCACCCACCGCAGGTACCTGCAGGGTCTGTCCTGGATGGCAGGGCCTGGGGGGCATCCCTTAGTGTCCCCCCCTTCTGGAGGCTGATCCCTGTTAGGGACCTTTCTTCCACCAGCTGGGGAGCTGGAAGGTTACAGGAAGGACGCCTGCTGAGAAGCAACTATTGGTCTGTTCGATTCATCATCCTCTGGCTCCAAATTGGGAATAACGCGTCTTGCTATGAGGTTTTCCCCACTACACGGGAGAGTCCAGTTTGAAGACGGAGGTTGCTGTGGACAGCCCTCGACCGCCTCCTCGGGCCCTCCTGCACCAGAGACGCGTGCACTGAGGTCTAAATGCACATCTGCTAACGTTTTCCATCAACGGCCAAAGGTCAATGCTATTTGACTGTCCCCATCCCTCCCTTGGGCAAGAGAGAAAGGAGAAATGCAATTTTAATATTTCCATTCCGGAACCTACGGCAACCATTAGCATCACAATGATGACTGATGTGCACTGTGGCCTCCTGAGCCGCCTCCTACAGCAGGCGAGGAGCAAGGCGCCCCTTCCGAACCCGCAGTAAGAAACGATCATAATTCATGATAGCTTACAGCTGGGCTTCTCTATACTTATGGGATTGTTTTATGAGGATGGAAAATTAAGTACACTCCATATCGCTCCATCCTCTACAACGAGATCCGAAGAAGGGTTTCCTGGTTTCAAGTTCAACTTGCTTGCAGTGCCTGCAATTACTAGGGGATTTGAACTTCCAGGAGAATTACCACCACTCGTTTTATAAACTCTCGGATGAGAATCAGAGACAGAAAGGAAAACCACCAAAAGACACCAACCAAGGTGACATCCTTGCAGATCAGAAATCCTTGGACAGGAGCCTGGGGTGGGCTTTGTAAACGTAGGCAGCCTTGGGGGGTGGGGAAAGCGAAGAGGGAAAAAATGTTCCGGTGGGCAGGACCGGGAGAGACGAGCACACATACTACTGGGACAACTTCTGCGTGAGATGGGGCACATCTGCAACATCTAACAGCTCTCTCTGGGGACCAGGTTATCCCCCACCTCTTCTCACTGCCCTCCCCATCCCTGTCTGCACTTGAACCCAAGGCTGACGCTTCCTTTACTTTCCAAGGGAAGGAATGTGACAAGCGGTGTGATTTCCTGCCAGGCATGCTCTTAAATAGTTTTGGGGAAATCACTGTCGCAAAACACTCTTCCTCAGTCCAGATGAACTTCATCAGACTTCCCTAGATTTCTATTTATTTCCTTTCATTTATTTTTTTTAATGTTTATTTATTTTTGAGAGAAAGGGTAGACAGAGCGTGAGTGGGGGAGGGGCAGAAAGAGAGAGGGAAATACAGAATCCAAAGCAGGCTCCTGGCTCCGAGCTGTCAGCACAGATCCTGACACAGGGCTTGAACCCATGAACCGCGAGATCATGAACCGAGCCGAAGTTGGGACGCTTAACCAACCGAGCCCCCCAGGTGCCCCTCCTTTCATTTAAATGGCAAATACCCAGCACATCGAAGATTGTATATGTGTTCTGTGCATCTCTCTGAGATGTGACAGTTGGTGAGATGTGGTCAAATTATTTAGACAAGGAAAGAATCTTTAACACCTGCATAACTAGCATGTTCTAAATTCTGAGTTAGGAGGTAGAGTGTAGGAGGAACAACATCACCTTCTGGGAGACGGTTGTCCAGTCTGAGGCAGCCCCATGTTTTCACTTCAATTCCAAGACCTGATTTTTTTTTTAATGGCCAAAAACGAAGACTTATTTCCCTGACTGTGCTATCTGGAGCATCCCCTCAAACTGTGATCATTTTACAATAGGTTTCTAATGCACAATTGCCAATTAAACTGTGCGTTTAACCTCCGCACAAAGCACTCCATTTTCTGTTGTTGGGGAATCAAGCTTTTAAGTCAGCCGATCAATTCTGCAAATTATGTAAGTACACAGCACTTGCTTAATATTTATTATGTTGGGCAGAGTAGAATACAAGGAGAGTGGTGATAAACAGCACATTGCACCTTCCAGAATGGGTGAATCAGCCGGGGCTATCTGGATACAGCAAAGCCCTGGGTATCTTTCCTTATCTGGGGCTATTCAAATAATGGACAGGGAAAAAAAATGCAGTGAGGTTGGCAATTGTCGTGAGCAGAGTTCAGCTCTATTCTTGTCCAGGAAAATGATTCACTTTCCCCAGCCACCTCTTACCTAAATGATAAGTTTTCTGGATCCCTGCAAATGCTATGAGGTGCTCCAGTAGTAAAAGTTTTTGATATTCTGAGACCACATGTACTGAGAGCCTCTTTTCTCTCCAAGTAGCTGCCAAAAACTGTGGCTTTGATGTGTTCGTAACGAACTCATGGAGGTTGATGATTTATTTTTCTCTTAAGTAATGAACGATTGCCAATGCCTGCTTTCTGTCACGCTCCTGTAATAAAAAACAAAAATAATTCGTGGGGCACCTGGGTGGTTCAGTCAGTTAAGCGTCCGACTCTTGATTTCAGCTCAGGTCACGATCTCACGGTTTGTGGGTTCAAGCCCCGCGTCGGGCTCTGAGCTGACAGTGTGGAGCCTGCTGGGAATTCTCTGTCTCCCTCTCTCTCTGCTCCTCTCTCTCTCTCTGACCCTTCTCGGTTTGTGTGCTCTCTCTCTCTCTCAAAATAAATAAACTTTAAAAAAAAGAATAAAAATAATTTGTAATTAGAAGAATTAAATTACATGTAAAAACCAGGAACACAAATGTTCTTAAAAATAGATACTACTTTTACAAAAGGATATTTTCTCCACAATTTCCGATTCAGAGACAGATTCTCTGGGTTCTGTTTCTTCATTTATAAAATGAGAGTTTTGCGGGCCCCTGGGTGGCTCACTTAAGCGTCTGACTTTGGCTCAGGTCTTGATCTCGCAGTTTGCGGGTTCGAGCCCCGCATCGGGCTCCGTGCTGACAGCTCAGAGCCTGGAGCCTGCTTCGGATTCTGTGTTTTCCTCTCTCTCTGCTCCTCCCCCACTCGCATTCTGTCTGTCTGTCTCTCTCTCAAAAATAAATAAACATTAAAAAAAAATTTTTTTTAGTAAGAAAATAAATAACATAAGAGTTTGTTCCAGAAGTTCTATTCTGGGTCTTAACTCTATACACGCCTCTTGGTTTGTTTGAAAACAAACTTGTCTTGTAGTTAGAGGGAAAGTCTTCTTTGCTCCTGCCGCACCTGATCAACTACAGAATCCAAGGGCTGTGATTCAGAGTTTTGGGGTTCTGCTCTCCGGAACATAAATGCAGCAAGCCAGCACTAGGAGATCATGCCTTTTTACCCTCCTGTGTCTGGATCTAACTGTGAAAAGGCTATAGAGAATCAAGCAGGGAAACTGGTCCGATTCAGCGGCATTGACATAAAGGAGACATTTGTGTACATTTGGTGTTAATGTTATATATTGTTTTTTCAAAATCACGCAAATTGATAAATATGCTATAAAAAATCCACATCCTCCAAATGCAGTACCCTCTTACTACATGGAAACAAATGACATTACACTTGCAAATTCAGGATGCCAGGAAATGCGCATGATTAGGTTTTCACAGTCACAATGATTCCCGGGGCTGCCTGATTAGGCCCCGGATCTGAAAGCACCAGTCACTGGAGCTCGACATGTGCACCACGTGGGTGTGTTAATGTTGCTTTGCCAACAACGTACTTCACATTTTCATCGTGATATTTCCCCCATAAAATTCTTCCAGTCTGAGTATACAAAACTCCCTTCTCGGAGTGTCTAATTATAGGCCATTTCAAGGAGCAGACGTCGAGAGGAGTATCTCTGGGCCTGTTTTCCCTCCTAAGGGAAGGCTCCTCTGAGCTCCTGCTTGGATGCATTCAAGAACGCTCTCCACGCCCCACGTCTCGGACAAGACTGGGAACTTCTCCGAAGGACGTCATATACGTTTAGAAGAATAATCTACACAAGTGGAATTCACAGATCACAAAACTACCCGCTTTACAGGGAATGATTCAGTCTCAGTACATTCACAATGTTGCACAACCGCCACCCCGATCTGTCGCCAAAACCTCTCCATCACTCCGAAGTAAGACCCTATCATGTGCACTTTGCCGGGGCACTTCAGTGGTTTCTGACACATGGATGAACCAGAATGAACTGGAAGAATAGTTCACTCTATGGAACCTATTATTGTTCGGAGGGACCGGCAGGGCCGCGGAGCACATTGAGGACCAGAGCTGAACTCGAAGAGCTCAATCAACTTGGTCACATCACTTCACGCAATTTGGAAAGTTTCTAACGTATGTTAAAAGGTCACGTTGTAAACTGTTAAGGCCCAGGATGTCCAGGTGACAGCATCCCCGGCTCCTGCACGCTGTGCACAGAGACCACGGTGGCTCTGGTGACCATGAAGTTTGGAGGTACGCTGTGGGGGTAGCAATCACGGGGCATCTTTATGCCTCTTCTTCTGTTTCCGGTTTTGGCAAAATAAAAGAGGTCGGGACTCGGCTGTAAGGAACCTCTCCATGACGCAAGACCTCTGAGCCTCCGATAGTCCACAAGGGGTCCCCTACGGCTCCGACGTCCCTGGACGCTGACTCTAGGATTTCAGAGACTCTGGAGTCTTTTGACACGGAACCACGTGAGTATATACAAACACTCCCCAGAGAAGTGTGCTGAGTGCAGAAGGCCAATCCCAAAAGGTTACATACGTAGAGTGTGGTCCCATTTATATGACATTCTTGAAATCAAAGACAGATAGGAGCTGAGAACAGATTAGTGGGTGTGGGGCTCAGGAAGGGTGCGGAGGGAGTGGGTGTGGCTACAGGAGTAACAGGAGCCCTCCTTTTAGGGATGGCAATGTCCTGTGTCACCTGTCAACGTCCCGCTGGTGGCATCATGCTGTGGTTCTGCAAGATGGCCCCACTGGGGGAAAGTGGCTGAGGAGCACAGGAGATCTTTCTGGATTATTTCCTACGAGTACATGCGAACGTATAGTCACGTCAAGATAAAAAGCTCAGTTAACGGGGCGCCTGAGTTGCTTCAGTGCCCAACTTTGGCTCAGGTCATGATCTCACAGTTCATGAGTTCGAGCCCCATGTCAGGCTCTGTGCTGACAGCTTGGAGCCTGGAGCCTGCTTCGGATTCTGTGTCTCCCTCTCTCTCTGCCCCTCCCCTGCTCATGCTCTCTCTCTCTCTCTCTCAAAAATAAGTAAACATTAAAAAAAATGTTTAAAAAAGCTCAATTAACTGAAAAGGACAAAACCCCATTGAGCCTGTTCTTAACAAGGGAAGAATAAACACTTGGAGAAAAGAGCATCAGTGATGATTAATAAAGGACCAAGTGCTATCTCAAGGTGGCACCAAAAAAGTGCACTTATTAAGATGTAAATATTACAACAGGCACATGATCTAAGCCATAATCTGGTTCCTGTCTGATGCCAGACAGAATGTAGTTCAGCACAGGAAAGAGTTATTCAGACATATTCAGTCTGTGTGTGCGTATGTGTTTATGTATACATGGACACACACATATGAAGAATTACAGGGAATGACTCTACACACATAAATGCATATGTACTGGAGCATCTGGGGGGCTCAGTCGGTTAAGCACCTGACCTCGGCTCAGGTCATGATCTCACGGTTCATGAGTTTGAGCTCCGCGTCGGGCTCTGTGCTGACAGCTCAGAGCCTGGAGCTGCTTCAGATTCTGTGTCTCCCTCTCTCTCTGCGCCTCCCCTGCTCATGCTGTGTCTCTCTCTCAAAAATAAATAAATGTTTAAAAAAATTGTACAAATGCACATGTACCCACATGCACACATACGCATGCCTGTGCACACACGTACACACAGAGGCACAAGGTCACCAGCCAGTCAGCAGCAGAAGGAAAAGTAGAGTCCTGACTCGCTGCTGCTTCCACACCAAGCTCTCCTACAAAATCAATCACGTCACAGAAAAGAAACACACTTTCCCCCCCACTTAACCTTGACAATGACCTGCCACGGGGTGTCAACAGCCATGTGGTTTCCGTCTGTCCACAGAAATCAGTGCCCCCACGTCGGAGCAGCGTCTCTTCAAACAAGACTCATCAGGGTTTGTCATATGTTCACACCAGGGAAGGGAGGCTAATGGTGAGAATGAACTCTCCTTACATTAAATCACCCGGAGGTCACTGAGCAATCAATCCTTCTCCGTGTCACTCTGGGCAAGGTTGAAATGCCCCCCATTCCTTGCCAACAAGCAAGGATTTCGAGTGCGAAACACGCCTCTTTCCCACAAGTCCCGTCAAGGAGACACACGCACCGTGGAAGCAACTTGTTGTTGGATAATGTGTCTTTACCCAATTAGAGAGCTCTGCATTTAACCTTCCAGGGGCATTTTATCCACAGACTGGGCTGTAGAGGGTGAAGACGCCCAAGACTCCCACGCCTGACTCTGATCATGTCACCGCTGTTCCCGGATGTCAGACACACCCTGTGGGCTGATGAGACAGGTAAATGTACACAGAGGGAGCCCCAGATGCACAGTTAAAGAAGACACGGGGTCATTACATGAAATGAACATCCTTCCAGGGCTCGTTCTGGGCGATCCAGGCTCCAGAAGGGCCAGGAACATGTCCCCCGAACACACCAGCAGTTCCAACAACACAAGCTAACTCACAACAACAGCAGCAGTGTCTGGAGCCTTCTATCCCATCAGGCCTTGCCATCCACTATCCACCGCGCCACTCCTGAGACCCCGCCATGGTAGCTACCACGGCCTCTGTTCCCTTAAATACAGGAGAGTGCAGGGCAGCTGACTGAGAAGGCGGAACGGGTCCACGTGGTCACAGGTGGGGGGCGGCAGCCTGAGCAGAGACTGGCCTCCCTGCCCCCACGATCAGAGGCCAGTGGCCCATGCCCAGTGCCACATTGTGCTTTTTTTAAATGTTTATTATTTATTTTTGAGAGAGAGAGAGAGAGAGAGCGTGCGCACACAATTCACGGAGGGGCAGAGACAGAGGGAGACACAGAATCCAAAGCAGGCTCCAGGCTCCGAGCTGTCAGCACAGAGCCCGACACGGGGCTCAAACTCACAAACCGCGAGATCATGACCTGACCCAAAGTCAGAGGCTTAACCGACTGAGCCCCCAGGGTGCCCCTGGTGCCACGTTGTTTCTGAGCATGCTCAATCCCCGCTATTTCCCACTGGCCCTGCTCGGCCCTCCTGCACCCACACCCACGCACAGTGCTCGGACGTCCTTGAACCCATCAGTTCTGTTCCTCACCTGACTTCATCCGTCCTTGTAATTCCTCGTCCCCACTGTGGTCTTTGCAAATGCCGGGGACAGGGACAGCAATGTGACTGCTCCATAGAGCCCAGTCCACACGTCCTGACCAGCTTCTGACCAGGGGCCAGGAAGGCAAGGAATGACCTCTGAGGGCCAGGCCCACCTTAACACGGCCTCAACTCTGGATGCTGGTCCTGCCCACGCTGTGTGGAAGAAACTGCTCCTTCAGTGATGGCATTTGGGGCCTCATTTTTCCTAACAATTATGCCCATATTCCACTACCTAATATTAAAACAGCAAAATCCCACGCCCTGAATGCTACCTGCAAATGCACCATACTGTACATGAGCTAACCTTACCTCATTTCCAAATCTAATGCTTTTAATAACTCTCCTGTGAATGAACTATTAAGGTTATAATTATTATTACTGCTATTTTCTGGAGAAAAAAACTTAAGTAATTCAGGCAGGGCCATCAGCTAGTGAACGGGAAAATCAGAACTCCAGCCCAGGCTTGTCTGACGTTAATACCCTTATCCCTAAGCTCCACGATGTGCGGCTAAAGTAAAAACCACGACCTGTGTCCACAGCAGGAAAAAAATAATTGTGCTCTGTGTGTACGTGTGTGCTGGGCATGTGCGTGTATTAGTTGATATCTGTGGATAAATCGAAAGCCTAAATGTAGCCCAGGTGCTGAGCTAAACTCTGGGACACAGGGGTAGAATGAGACCTATCATCTGCTTTTGAGGGGATTCCAGTCGGGGGCAGGGGCATGGCTATGGGGACATCACAAGAGTCCACACGGAGACTGACCAGGTCCCGGGGGACAACCCCTCTCCCGGGGGAGAGACCCACCCAGGGGGTGACTCAGGCTCGACGGGGGGAGGCAGGGAGTGGGCAGCGAGTGGAGGCTGATGGGAATGCAGTGAAAATGCTTGCACTTCCACGGAAATATGTGAACGTGCTCACGAAAAGACTTAGCTGTCATGATTTCTTTCCCCGATGGCCCCACAGCACTACGTTATCAAAACACCGTTTCCCCGCGTTACTGACATGTAACTGACACAGAACATGACTTAGCCTAAGGTGTGCGGCGTGATGAGGGGATGCCCACGGACGCCGCGTCCCGGTCACCACCAGCCAGAAAGTGCCGCCATCCGCTCACCTTTGTGCGTGCGGTGAGGACATTTGCCACCTGCTCTCTTGGCCGCTTCCAAGTGCATGACCCAGAACCGCAGGACTTCGGCCCAGCGTCCGTTCTGGTTCTCTCTGCTCCAACAACTCCGTGGGTGGTGATGCTGTCCACACTGAATGCAAACTCTCCAGGGCAGCGGCACCACTTCAGGGGCCGGGGGCGCCCGTGGGGCACGGCAGGGGTCTGCAAAATGCCTGCACACCACGCCTGGTGCTTTAGGATCTCCAAGCCATTAGTGTATTTAAACCCCCCAAACTGGGCGAGCGGATCTAGTCCTGGCCTCTGGGTTCAGGCAATGCTAACTACAGTGAAGGTCAAGGTGACAACTAAAGACAAAAAAGGTCTCTAGCAGCCGTGTGATACGACTTGCCTCAACGTGTACTGCAACTCTGTGATGTGAGGGCTATTACAAGTACTGAAACAAAAACAGATCAGGAAATTTAAGTCAAGAGCTTTAGCCTCAAAGTTAACAGGTGGTGCTGGGACATGAATTTAGATTTGTTCTTATTTTAAAAGCTCTTTTCGGAGTGCCCTGGGGCTGAGTTGGTTAAGTGACCGGCTTCAGCTCAGGTCGTGATCTCACAGTTTGTGACTTCGAGCCCCTCATCGGGCTCTCTGAGGTCAGCTCAGAGCCTGGAGCCTGCTTCAGATTCTGTGTCTCCCTCTCTCTCTGCCCCTCCCCTGCCTCCCTCCCTCCCTCTCTCTCTGTCTCTCTCAAAAATAAATAAACTTAAAAAAAAATAAAGGGGTGCCTGGGTGGCTCAGTCACTTAAGCGTCCGACTTCAGCTCAGGTCATGATCTCACGGTCTATGAGTTCAAGCCCCGCGTCGGGCTCTGTGCTGACAGCTCAGAGCCTGGAGCCTTCTTCGGATTCGGGGTGTCCCTCTGTCTCCGTCCCTCCCCCATGCATTCTCTGTCTCTCAAAATATGAACAAAAGTTTAAAAATTTTTTTTAATTAAAAATTTTAATTAAAAAAATTTTTAAAAAAAGAAAACAAAAACAAAAACAAAAAATCCTTACTGAGGGGCACCTGGGTGGCTCAGTCAGTTAAGGCATCGGACTCTTGATTTCGGCTCAGGTCATGATCTCACAGTTCATGGGTTCAAGCCCCATGTTGGGCTCTGTGCTGATACCCTGGAGCGTGGTTGGAATTCTCTCTCTCTCCCTCTCTCAAAAACCAAAATTAATTAGTTAAACTCAAAAAAAGCTCTTTTCAAGTGTATGCAGTTCCAATTACATAGTTTATACTTTCCCTGTTGAGCAGGATCACAGCACGTGGGTTTACTAATCACTATTCCAAAGTCACCCTTAGCTGTTGATCTGTCTGCACACAGTCTCGAGAGGACAGGGATGATTAACAGCCATCGCATGAAGCCAGCTGCGATGGTCCCCATGTCAACCTGCTCTTCCAATGCCTTCTGGTTCACGAGCATCCCGGATGAGAGCTTGGAGGGTTGTCAGAGTGTAAGTGTGGACGAGGTCCTAGCTGCACTGCTGTTTCAGGTAGGCATGAGCCTAGACCAGCCTTCCGCTAACTTTGAGTACCTGGAAAAATCCATTTTAAAAATGAAAATCCTTTCCCCATTATCTGTAACCACAGCTGAAATTGTTCCTTCTCCTGCTGATTATGACACATCAGACACATCGGAGCACCCAGCTGGAGCTGGGGGGCTGCTCCCTAAGTGTCGTGTCCTTCATCGATGTCAGAGGGGATGCCCTTTGTTGAGGGAAGGAGAAGTCACAATTTTGTTTTGTTTTGTTTTTTAGAAAATGGAAGCCAATTCTGAAGAGACTGCTGCAAATATTTTATACTGAGGACCATCCAAAGGAGATTAGGCAGCTTTGCTTCCTTGGATAGCATTAAAAAAAAAACAAAAACTTTTTTTTTTAAGTTTATTAATTTATTTTGAGGGTGGGTAGGGGCAGAGAGACAGGGAGACAGAGAATCCCAAGCAGGCCTCACGTGGTCAGTGCAGAACCCGACTCGGGGCTCGAACCCACAAACGGTAAGATCATGACCAGAGCCGAAATCAAGAGTTGGACCCTCAAACGCCTAAGCCCCCCACACGTGCCCTGGAGAGCATTTTTTAACACAGAGCTCCACAGCTGCCAACAAGGCAGGATTAATGCTCCACGGGTGACACATTTTGCAACCTACTGTTTCCCAGGCACTAAAATAATAAAAAAGCACCACTTTGGTTTTCTTTTAATCTCTCACATTTCCTCCAAAGAAAACTCAGGAGAAAAAATATACAATACTTGAAGCCTAATTCACGAGAATTAATGTCTTTCTCTTAAGAGTTCTCCTGACACAGAAATCACTGGGTTGTACCTGTTTTGAAATTTTCTGAGACCACGATGTCCCAGAAAGGCCTCAGTAGTTCTGTGTACCGACCTTTACCATCCGTATCCGCAAAAGGTGCTCAGACCTGCTTCTCGGTGGCTCAGGGGGTTATTAAAGACGTAGGTGCCCAGCCTCTCCAGTGGCTCTTATTCTCAGCTCCCCATCACAACCACCTGGGGAACCTTCAAAAGTCCCAAAGCCCAGGCCACACCCCCAGAATGATTAAACCAGACTCTCTAGTGTATGAGGGGTAAGAGCGCGTGAAAAGTCCCCGCCGGGTGACTGCCGAGTGCAGTGTCAGAGGGGACCTCCCTCGGTCCCCTAAACTGCAGGGGGTCCCGTGTGACACACGGGCTCTGCACTGTCAGGGGACTCTCTCAAAAGAAGCCACTGCGGGCAGAGGTGCCATCAGATTCATTTTTCCGTCATTAACACAGCGTTAGACTCATACCCGCACTCTTCATAAGCAGCTAGCTACTGGATGTGTAAATGAGTGGAGTAAATGGGTAAGTTGAACTCAGCTACCAATTAGCTTTGTCCAAGATCAATTGTTCATCACAAAAATGAGTCCTGCTTAGTTAACAGGATAGTTAAGATCCAGTGAATTAACGTATGGCGGGGGGGGGGGGGGGGGTGGGCACCTAACACAACGACAGATTTTCATTTCTGTCTTTCCGGTAGCACCTGTGGACTAGGACACTGACACCAGGGTAATTAATCCCAGTATGGTCTTTTGGGCTAAAAAGGCTACAATAACCAGCAATGGCTCCTGCGGAAGATCCAAACTTTGGTGGGGGAGGGAGGGAAGAGGGGGAGGGGAGTTGAGGTCCTGACTCAGGACGCAGCAGCACTAAAAACTTCAGATGAACACCAGCTGGGGTCCCCAGACAGGCTTCGCCACGTTTGGGCAAATCCCACAAGAGTTTTGCCCACAAACCAATGAATGGCTAGGTGGGTAGAAAACTGAGACAAGGATTTGGGGGGATCGTGATGACGACCAATAGAAAACGAGGTTGTGTTCCTCAGGGGCTTTATCAAGGAGACTCGGGGAAGGGTGCTGTGGATTCAGAGGGACAGGACAATAAAAGGAATATGGGGCCTTACCAGCCCATTGCACACTCATCAGCCCCCGTCTCATGCCAAGACTCATTCCTGAGCCGGGAGGGTGACGGTTAAGTCACAAAACAAAGGAAAGGAAAACAGCCTTGCAATCTTCTGCTGATGGCCAAATTTATGTAACAACTTGATCCGTGTTAGGAGGTGCCCAGATATCTGGCCAAACACTATGCTGGATGTTTCTGTGAAGGTGTCTCTGGATGACGTTAACATTGGAATCAATAAACTGAGTAAATCAGATTGCCCTAATGTGGGTGGGCCTCACCCAATCAGCTGAAGGCCTGAATAGAACAAAAATGGTGATCCTCCCACGAATACGAGGGGACTCCCCATGCCTGACCGCTTCAAGCTGGGACATTGGTCTTTTCCAGCCTTTGGACTTGAAGGGAAACATCAACTCTTCCTGGGGCTCCAGCCTGCAAACCTTTGGCCTGGCAGTTCCGCCACGTTCTCACATTTTCCGCCTCAGACTGGAACGACACAGCTGGCCAGCTCACCAGCCGATCAGATCTTAGGCCTCTGCGATGATGAGGCAATTCCTTACACTACATCTCTCTACGGACCCACCTCCTACTAGTGCTATTTCTCTGGAGATCCCTGACTGATGCATGAACACACCAGACGCCTGCATACCTGCAGATGACCTCGGTAAGTCCTGTGACCATCGGGATAGAGGATTATCTTTGTTCTACCGCCAGCTGGAGTAATTTTTAAATACAAGAAGTGAAAATTACACTGAGGACCCACGTACCCACTCTCCCACCCTCCGCCCAAGTGAGAGAGAACAGTGAAAGATGACATTAAGCCACAAAACCACCATGCCTGTGCATAAGGACAGGAAAGAGCTCAAAACAATGCTACTGCATTATGTACATGCAAGTGTGATGTGTATCACACAGGGGCTCCATGCTCTCGGATGGGCAAAAGTTGGAACGCCTACAGGTGTCCTGTCTGGTGCACATTCCAAGTCCTCTGTAGTGGGAGGGATCAGTGGAGCACTGAGCCCATCTGTAACACCCCAAATGGCTTTGCTTCCGGCCGATGACCTCTTCCGAAAGGGTGGTTCATCCCTCTTGCGCTTCTGGGGAAGGGGCCATACGCTGGACGTGCCATTCTGCTAGGATGAAATTCTAGGTCCGAGACGGCGGGAGGGGCAGACCAGGTTCTCTGCCCCTTCTCATGCCAGTGGCGTGGCCGTCAAGGTGAATGTTACCGGGCTCCGTGAGGTCGGGATATGAACTCAAAGCAATGACACTCTAAATTAACTGCGTGGTGACACAATCTATATTAATTGAACATGATTGATTCTTATTCAGAACAAATGGGCATCTTGGCATGGCCATAATGATATGTCAAAAGGGCTTCATTATAGTACCTCATTGTCAATAGATAAAGTTGGCTGAATTGGGTCAGCAGGTACCACCTCCAACTGTCCTTTGTTATGACATCACAGAGTCCGAAGTAGACAATAACAGGTGGATTTCAGGGGATGCTCCTTCCCCCCGCCCCGTGCTGGGCTACCTCTTGCTTACAAGAACACCTTCAGGACTGTCCTCTGCTGCTGAGGCATTCTGACGGGGGCGGGGGGCCACCTGAGCACCAGTCAGGAGGAGGGAGGCGTTTCTTCGGCCATCCCCACCGCACCTACCCATGCTATTCCAGACTGAGCCGGGGCTGGGGTGGGGAGAGACGGCACAGAAAGGTACATGCACGCTTCTTGCCCGTTCCTGTGGATTTTCCTCCTTCTCCCAAGATGAAAGAGGAAAAACAAGATTTTACTGGACTCTCAGGGAATTCCCAGGCAAAAAGCATGGAGGTAGAAACGGGCAGGACTACATGAGGAATGAGGTGAATTTTAAGTAAGGGGAGTGGTGCACGACAAGGAAGGCTAGATTCAGTAGGAGAGGGGCAGGGCACCCCCCTTAGAGCAGTCTGGCCCTATCTGGGCAGAGTGACGCCATCCCGCAGCTTCCCGATGGGCAGAGGCGAGAGGAAAACAGTGTTTTCGGATTAACCCAAGGTCCTCGGGGGACCTGGTTCATGGCCATGGAGCCCAGGTGCTCCTGGAAAGCAGGCAAGGTGATACTCTCCACAGCTCAAAGGTAATCATCTTCAAACAACCAACACTCAACAGAGAAATAAAGGCCCTCCAAGAAATTCTGATGGCTACGAATAACACAACAAATCACTGGCTTTTGGTCATTCACTCCATGAGCGCCTGTGACTTCTCATTCCGAGCGAGACCACACACGGGCGATGGCGGATCTCAGGGTGATGAGGCCCCATCACAGCTCCGCAGGGAAGGCCAGCTTCCTGGGGCTGGTGTGACCGACATGGAACCTGAGCTAGTGTCTCAGAGTCAGGAGGGAGGGGCTGATCGCGCTAGGAAGGGTCCTGAAAAGTGAGGTGCTGTTGCCAAACACACAAGGAAAGAAGCCACACCAGGAAGGCCACACGTCCCACCCAAAGAACCTGGCCCGCGGAGGCCGTGATGAGAAGCCACACTGCAGCACAGGGTCCTACTGAAAACTAGTAGGAATCTCGGAGATGTGTTGGTGTCCTCTAGAATTCCAGACAACTAGGACCACTTGGAGGCTTCTAGTAAGTAAAAAGGAGTGCCTTGATAGAATTTAACTTTTAGAACTATCACCTAGCAGCAAGGTGGGCAATGAACTGCGGTGACCAGGGGCAGGGAGATGACTGTAGCCGTAACTACCCAGCACCTGGGTGAACGTAGTGTGGTCACTTCTCTGCTTCATTTACATTTATTTTTATCTTCTCGCAGCTTGCCCAAAAGGAATCCAGTCGGGCATCATGTTCACAATGTGAAGAGTGAAACTTGGGGCGCCGGACAAGTGTCCGAGCGTGTGGCCTGGCGCTGTTTTCCAAAGGTCTGGTAGCTGGCTGTAGCTTCTCCATTCTCCCCCAGTTTGCTCATGGGGCTGCTGAACACTTCTCACATATGTCGAAAGTGTGATTTTGGGGCTCCTGGGTGGCTCAGTTGGTTAAGCATCTGACTCTTGGTTTCGACTCAGGTCATGATCTCACAGTTCATGAGATCGAGCCCCACGTCAGGCTCTGCACTGACAGCTCACAGCCTGCTTGGGATCCTCTCTCTCTCTCTCTCTCTCTCTCTCTCTCTCTCTGCTCCTCCCTTGCTCACTCACACTCCCTCTCTCTCTCAAAATAAATGAATAAGCTTTTTTAAAATGAAAGAAAGGTGATGCTAGAAGTTATCTATCCTGAGGATGCTAACGTTACAGCCATATTTGTGGAGAAAGGGTAGTTGTTTTAACAAATGGTGTTGAAACCTCAGATATCCACACCCCCCCCACACACACAGAAATTTAATCCATACTACATACGATATACAAAAACCATCTGAAAATAGACTGTAAGGTCTAAACATAAAACCTAAACTTATAAGACTTCTAGAAGAAAGGTAGGAGAAAATCTTTGTGACCTTATATTAGACACATTGCCAAAAGCAAGATCCCTACCAGGGCCAACTGGTAAATGGGATATCATCAGGAGGAGAAACTTCTGTCAAAAGGGAATGAAAAGAAAAGCTACCATTTGGGAGAAAATATTGGCCATAGATTAGTCAAAGGACTTGTATCCAGAATATATAAAGAACTCTCAGAATTCAACAATAAGAAAACAAAGCAAACCCTCAGTAATAAAATGGACTAGAGATCTGAACAGACACTCCTCCAAGGCAGATACACAGATGACAAATCCATGCAAAGATACGGAACAACATACCTCACGCGGGAAGTGGGAACAAAGCCATAATTTAGTAGCAGTACACGTCTACTAAGAGGACGAAGGAAAGATGCCTGATCATGAAAGAATGCACACTCACGGACTCCTTGTGTATACAGTTCTAGGAAATGCACCCTAGACCATGGTGGCTTAAAGCAGATCTCTGGTTTCCACAGGAGGGCTCCAGAGTGAGCGACACGAGAAAACTTTTCGGGACCACGATGTGTTCCCTATCTCCCTATCTTGATTGCGGGGTTGGTTTCTGGATGTATACATCTGCCGAAGCGTATCAAATTGCACACTTTAAATATGGGTGGTCTGGGGCCCCTGGGTGGCTGATCTCATGGCTTGTGAATTTGAGCTCTGCAGCGGGGTCTCTGCTCTCAGGTCTCTGCTCCGGATCCTCTGTCTCCTTGGCTCTCTGCCCCTCCCCCACTCACACTCTCTCCCTCTCTCAAAAACAAATAATTAAAAAAAATCAATAAGGGTAGTTTGCTGTATTGTATTTATCTGTCAATAAAGCTGTTCCAAGAGATAATTAGAATTCTATACGTATGATCCATATCTTTGAATCTTGAGTTTTCTGATCATCTCCTCTTTTATTTCACCCTCCCTTGTACTGTACTGACACCCTCATTTCCACATCTCTTCGCCTCGTACCTACAACTATACACAAGTTGCCTTTATCAGGAGAAAACGATACACTGTTTTTTTTCCAACAACCCCAGCACTAGCAGCCCCTGGCCACGGGATGGATTTCTAAGTTCCACAATGACAAACATTTAAGAAAAAATATCCAATCTCATCAAGGTGAGCAGTATCTTGGGACTACAGGCAGTTTTTCTCTGGGATTAAGCAGCTTCCCTGGTGGGTAATCCTTTTCCTCAGACTCGATCAGAGCTAACTCAAATTGGGCTCGGTCTTCCTTCAGAAAAGAAGCTGCTACTTTACATGTAGGTACATCCATGGCAGTTGGGAGGCAGGAAGCCTTCAGCTTTACGCTTCTCTTTGGCCCTCGAGGACAATCTATACTGCCGAGGTGCTCACATACATAGCAGGTGCACCCTGGGATGCTGTATCTGTCCTACCCTGTCTAGCAGGCAGAAATACCTCATGTCGCTTTCCTCCAATTTTCGTATTCCTGCTTGAACTTAACTTGTTAGTCTGGTGACACATCTCTCTCTCTCTTCCTCTGCAGATCCTGGTTTCTCCAGTCGTGGAGGATTTCTCCCCCACGGGGACTGTCTTGCACATGATGGGAGACAGCAATTGTGTGTGACCAACAGTGAGAACACAGGGTTTAAGACCTCCCAGACTCGGGTCGCAACCCTGCATTTCGAACTTGTTTGCCCTCTTGCCAACACGGAACACGCTGCCTCTGTTCCGGCCACACTGCTCCAAGGCTTACGCTGTCTTGTCTGTGCCCCTACGTGCACGTGTTTTCTCATATCCCCTCAAACAAATTTCTGTTTATTAAAATGTTACCCACTACTTAAGGCTTCAATCAAAATGTAGCCCCTCTATTTCAATTTTACTCCAACAAATATCCAACCCTTGCTTCTCCATGAAGACGGTAAGAGGGCAAAACATCAAACAAATATATAGACACTGGGATGTAACATGGACATCTACTTTATGAACATATGGATGCTGTTTTCTCCTGGTTCTTCCATTGCCCCCCAAGATTTCCAGCACATGTCTCCGCACACACAGGTAATGCTCAGTATGAGACTCTGAAGAGAGTCTGAAAGTATAATGTATGCTTAATTTATAGCAAAATCATTCCAACATCTTCAATCTGGTATTGAAATTTGCAAGTAAATGGCCATGCTCACGGGCTCCCGCAACCCATCTGCATACTGTTAGCCCCTCCACAGCAACACAAAGCAAAAATGCCTAAGAACCTCCAGTCTGCTTACCTAAGTATATGTATTTACAGGAATAATTAGCTCCAAGAGTTCACATTTACTGAGGACTCCGAACAGGAAATGCATGAACTTCTAGGTTTACCACTGGAAATAATTCCTGTGCCTCAGCTCAATAGCTCCCAACTTCCTTGCGCTCACGGATACACCTGGCCTCAGGCCATCCCAGGCACCCCCAAACCCTACCTCCAATTCTCCACCTCGGACACCTACCTCACTACCTGGAGTGCCATATCCTTGTCTGCATAAGACTCCACAAAATTTCATGTTTCGATGCCTTGAATCGCACCATTTTATATGCTTGGTCCATATGGGGATTTTTTGAAAACTCATTTTTAAGCATCGAATTGAAGTTTCTCCTCTTTGCAGTCTTCCTCCAAGCCCCCTGCCTTCCAGAGAACATCAGGTGCCCTGTTTCGATGTTTCCAGGGCACTTGATCCCTCTCCCCATCTGGCACCTTGCACATGGTACTCTGATTACTCGTGCTAAATTCCTATGCTGAATACAAGCCCAGCCAGGGCCTTCTTCATATCTCTACCCAAATTTGTCCTGGAGGGCTTATACAGTGCCTGAAATGGTGCCAAGAAATGGTTGGGGAATTGATCTGAAAGTCTCCTGTAAGTCCTCTTTACCTTACTCTCGGCATTCCTGCAGCTGAAGACAGGAGGAAGAGAATCAAGCATTAAGGGACAGAGATATACCAGCATCTGTTCCCTGAAAGGCTTAGGTTAAGTACTTGCTTTTTTTTCCCTGCCTTCTTTCCCTAACTGATAAATTATAGAGCAGAAATATTCAGCTTCCTAAATCAAAGGGCTATCTTAAATTCAAAGGTGAATAACAAACAATGCATATATCACATCTATATATAATGGCTAATAGCCAAACTACCTAACAATGTTAATATTCCTAAAGAGAAAAAAATATATTCCTAAAGAGGGCCAGGCAAGAAGAAAAACAACCGGGGAAAGGAAACCTTGTTTGATGTTTTCAGATACTATGGTAACGTTAAGATCAGCAATGAGGCTGAAGTAAATAGACTTGATGAATTCCCAAGTGATTCATATTCAATCATACATTTTAATGTATATAGTAAACTGGATTTAAGCTAGCTTCATCCACCCATCCACCCATCCATCTACCCATCCACCCATGCATCCACCTGTCCTATCCATCCACCCACACACCCATCCATAAACCATCCATCCATCCATCAATTCACCTACCCACCCATCCATCCACCCACCCTCCATCCATCCATCCATCCATCCATCCTCCATCCAACGGATATTTACTTAGCACACACACCTTTAGTCTACATGCTGTAGCTAAATATTAATTATGGGCTAGTGCCCACAGAAAAAGGAAAGAGAAACCAGCCTTTGTGACAAAGTGAAAGGCCTCTGCTTGCACATTACATTTGTGATTCATTTATTTCTCAGAAAATCTTACAGGATAAGTAATCTTGTCACTATTTTACAGATAAGGCAGATGAGACAGGATGATTAAAGAGCCACTCAGGTTACCCTTAAGTCCATCTGCCTGAGAAAGAGGTTCTCTACATACTCGCTAGCATGGATAATTATCTACCTTTTCTTCATTAAGATGTCAATAACCATGTTAAAACTGCAATGTTTTAAAAATCTTACAAGCATGTTTGTATTTCACATACTCACTTCTCCAATCAGTGCCTTGGCAGGCAACATTTGCAGAAAATGGCATCAACAATCAAAGCACAGAATCTGCACTTAGCAAATCACTCTGCTAATAATGAAGCACCAACAGACTCCCCAGGTCACAAGTTTGTTCTCTGGGCTTATCTACAGTCCTATCAGTCGCTCTTAGGTTATCATTTGAGAACTTACATCTCCTATATGAATGTTTCCCCTTATAAAACATTCAGCACATTTCTTTTAGAATCGCTGATAATAGAAACTTCCTCAGTTGCTACACGAACACAAGGTGATGCAGGCTTCTTCATGATTTTGTTGGTGAGGACGGTTTGTAGGAAGACCATTCCACGAAAAACCTACTCGATGCTTTTTCTTTAAGAAGGAACAGCTCTTGCCAGCACATGAGGTGAATTCATGTGCTTTTTTAGACCTTTGGGGAAAAAAAATCAACCCTATTTATCCTAGTTCCGTTCTTTTAGCCCATCAGAAAGGTCTATCCATCTGTTTAATCGATAGCAAACCCAAAGAATCTGTTCTGGTTCACTAGGGGTGGGGGAAAAAAATCTTTAAAGAAAACCAACAGTGCAGCTTGAGTTCCTGAATGTATATGCTGAAAAAAATCACACGGTATGAACTAAATGTATACGTAAGCCCTTCCTACGCCGGCAGTAAATACAAGGCACAAACTCGCCTGCTTATTCCAAGACTGACGTCTGACTTTCAAAAATACGTTCCAGCCCAGGAACCCCTCCCCTTTGGGGAAGAAAGAGCTGCTGTATGTTTCTTGGAAGCCCTGACGGTGCTGGATGAATGGACGGTGCTACTCTGAGATCCTTTCACCTCCCCCGGGAACGACAGCCAGGGGCACCGAGGAAGGTGGGAAGAGGCATGACCCTCTAGCGAACCTGGAGACCTTCCCCGGGGCAATGCCAGCGTCCCACAGCTCTGTTCCATCACCCTGCGTTAGCCAATGTTAGTCACACCCTTGGTAGGTTAGTGAAAGCCCACTTTACATCGATTTTGCCGATTCTGGAAAGAGGAGGCCTTTTCCCTGCCCTCAATTCTTTATCCCTCAGTATCAGCCCGATGTGCATTTGAGCTTTAAGATCATAAAATATTTACTAACTTCCAGCTTTTAATGTTCGTGAAATAAAGAGCCAAATTAATAATTTTTGAGCGTTGGTTAAAAAGAAACTCAAGACTTTCTCCAAAGGGACAGCATTCAAGGCCAAATAAAGAGGTGTGGCCAGGTCCACCTGGCGTCAAAGTGCCTGGCTGCCAAGTGTCACTGGCTATTTGAACCGTAGACAAAAACATCACTGTTCACACGAACTATGATTTGTTTCTCTGTTTCCCTCCAAGAGCCGAAAGCAGTTGATCCGGTTTGAGCGGAAGGACACATAGGAAGATGGAAAGCCAGACCACAGAGAGAGACTCAAATACAAGGACAGCCTCACCGGGAGGACGGTGGCAGGTGGCTAGCTGGCTGATGTCACCCTATGGGATGACATCATTTGCTCTACCACCGGGGGCGTCTGAGATTCAGTATTTTCCTTCTTCGGAAAGCCCCCGTGCAACCAAGGGGCCACTCCTACCTCAGGGACCCACTAAGCAGAGACCCCCAAGCTGGAGATGCAAACACCCTACCAAGTGCTGCACTCAGCCTCCCTCAACGCTGAGGGGTAATCCCACACATCACTAACGGAGCACCTACTATGTGCTGGTATGTTCACAGATGCTGTAGTGTAGACATCATCTAGTTTCATCTGCACCCCCAAACACTGTAAGGCAGTATGGGCAGCTTCACCTTACGGAGGAGGAAAAACACTATACAGATAGGTGGCGGAAGAATCCAAATTCAAATTCTGATCTGTCTGCAATGCAAGGCCTTTTCTACTGAACTAGGGTAATCAAGGCTGGTCCCTCGATTATCCCTCGAACAGAAGGAACTGCCATCCTGTCTGCCATCCTGCCTCTTGGCATCAACAGCTTTACGATGACCGTTCCTACTTCCTAAGGACCTGGAGAAAACAGGGAGAATCGCAGGGCATTCGGAGGAGACCTACAGAAATCCAGTCTAGCCTCATCACATCATAGAGAAGAGACAAAGGTTCACGGAAAGGAAAGGACTTGCCCGAGTTCACGCAACTCCAGAGAGGCAAGGTGGCCACAAGAACCCAAATACCCAGGGCATTTGCTCTCCAGTCTACACTGCTGAAATCTACGCTGAGGGTTTGATATTGAGGCAAACCTGGAACGGAGAGATGTGGGATCACAAAACGAAGGCTGTCTCGAACGGTCAGGAAAAGAATCAAAGGTTAGTGAGGCTTTTAATTTGGTTCTCAAGTTGTGTCATTACTTATGAAATAACCCACTGTATTTTGTTCTTTTTTGGAGATGTATAAATGTAGCTTTGCATATCTAAATGCAGACACGTGTGATGAGCATCAGTATAGACACCCTGTGCTATCAGAGTACCTGCGGGAATAGGTCTGGAGGTGTGTGTGCTGCTCAGACATCTTTGTGCCCCAAAGAAACACGGACAGCATAATGAAATATTCACCCACAAAAAAACCACCTGTAAGTGGGGAAACGATAAAGCGGCAGGGTCCTGCTTCTAGTTCTGTATACATCAGCAAAGCTTTTCAGACTGGAAAATTGCACGGCCAACCAACAGCAGATTTAAATACCCCACACCACACAGGGGCTCTCTTTTGTTCCACTAGACTGTAGACTAATTAAGGCAAGGATCGTGTCTTATGATCTCTGTATCACTGACACCTGCTTAGACCTCAGCAGCAATATGAACAAACTTATATCTGGGGGGTAAGTATTATTTTCACTGATTTTATACCCTTGAAACTGGAGTTCACTGTTCTTGGGACCAAAAATACCTCATTAGGGAATTAAAAATATAGATGGCCATTGGATGCTTTGTCCACACCAAGGCTATTCAAAGCCCTTACCTTGAAAAGCCACTTTGGGGGGGTTAAATCCTCTGTATCCTTTGTTCTCCCACTTTAACATCATCATCTCTTGAAATGACCAGCACAGGAAGAGGAACCGCCCTAACCACGATATAAACTATGTAGTGCTTATACTGCGAGAAGTAATCATTAGAATCGTAGTACATATAGAGTGTTAGAGCCCGGAAAGGACCTTCAGGTGGTATAATTGTTTTTGATTCTGGCTGCCTGCTAGAATAACCTGGGGAGCTTTTGAAACATTTATTGATATTGTGGGCCCCACCCACTGCGACTTTGACTTGACTGGAGTTTAAACAAAGTTTAAACAAAGCTTTCTGGGAGATTGTATTATACTACCTGGACAGAGAATCAAGCTGTTGTGACTTACACACGTCCCCCCAATTTTATAGGTGAGAAGAAAAGGACAAAGGGAAGTCAAGTGACCACTTTGGGCAAAACCATGCATCTTGCTTGTCACTCTATTACATCGCATTGTCTTTCATGAGTTTTGTGATTCCTAAATATTCAAGTTTGGGTTGTGGGAAACTTGGGACCAGCCTTTCTAGTACAAAAATTTCTCTTGTCAAATATCCGTTAAATCAAATGGCATCACTCAGCATCCAGTAGCTGGATTGAAATCAGTCATTTGGCTACTGTAGGCACGCAGTCTGAAGAGCAAAGCCATCTAAAGCACTGATTCCAAACTCTGCTGACTTCTGCAGGTGGACCGGTCCTGGGTTTGTATGGAAAAAAACTCTCTTATTTCTACTTGCTACCAGTAAAACAATATAAGTACATGGGAGCCACCCAAACCATGGGAAGACTGCTGCTGTTTTAGATGAGCACGAATTCGTGGTATGGTAATGTTTTATTTCATGCCAGGCTTCAATGTCCAGATTTTGAAACTCTATACCCATCATCTTGACCCTGGCTTTAGACGCGCCGTAGATGGGCCCGGGAAGGAACAGACTTGGAAGTAACCAGGACCCCAGAATAACTTTGGCCACCTGGATGAGAGACTCAACAGCCACTCCTCTATTAAGAGGCTTTTAAATCCTTACTTGGAAACTGCTTTTGAATCTCTCTGATTTTTACAAGTTTTATTAACAACAGTCTGGAGTGATTAGCATAAAACCACCATAAAAAAGGTAATGAATAATTCAAAGTTGAAACTACAGAGTAATTACATCACCCATTTAAATTCCCCACCCCTAAATAATTAAGGAATCCCTTGGATTATTTAGAATGTGCTTCCTTTTCTGGACTATGCTGTTGGCCAGTGAAATCCTGGGCGTCTCTCTATTTCGCCCTGAGGCCTCCTTCCAGCAAACAGGGCCAGCGTCGGTGCTGTGAGTTTGGGGTCTGTGGGCCCCACACATCCGAAAGACCCTCCTCTCTCAGAGGATGCCTTTCCACACACGGCTTACTGAGGGGCTCATCTGGAGCTTTGGGGTGTCGTATGTAACAAATATTTAGATCACTGGGGAGGCTCGTGGCTAGAAGGAAGCTTAGTCTGTGAAAGAGATAATACAAATTACCCTACTGTTCATCCACATATCTCCATATGACTCTGATCCATTACCTCTGATGTCACTCAGAACGCTGTAGAGTCTGGAAGCCAGGTCTGAGTATCATTTCAATAAGGCATTCTGGGAGCCCTCTAACAGCTAAAAGCTATGAGGCTCAACACATTTAATCAGACTTCTTCAGACAGATCTAGGCAGATATTTGGTGACTTTGGAGCACAGACTAATCTGTTTTCCATATGCTCAGATTAAATCTTGGAGCTGGGGGGAACCACTCACTTTATAGACGGGAAGTGAAGGGAGGGCAGTAGAAGCAGTTCTGCCCAGGACCCAGGATCAAGAGACTAATCCCAGGAACCACACGGTTGGTTGTCAGACCCTTCGGCCCAGGGCCGTGCAAGCTGCATATGGTGCTCCTTAGAGTGTCATCATTTTAAGCGTTTTAAATATGCTTTTGTTTACTCAGATGAAATATCCATTTATATGCTCCACATATGCTCTAATTTGGGAAGAAATTGTGTTGGTTCTACCCAGTCGAATGTAAAGCTTTGCTTAAGAAGTAATTTCAAAATTACTCACATTCTTTTCAAACTCCCATTATCTGATCATTACAAGTTCAAATAAAGAGAGAGCATGACTCACTAAGTAATTGACAAAGCACATCTATAACCCCAGGCTCTTCTTCAATGACTCAGAGCATCATACAGAAAGAAAAGCAGTTTACCTATAGTCAGAAATGCATTAGGTGTGCTAACTGCCTGTTATTTATTCATCTAATGAAGCAATTTCTAACGAGCAGGGTACTAACCCTAGCATACCAAAAAAAAAAAAAAAAAAAATTAAGTAACGTTAGCGTAAGATGGAAACTTACCCACAAATTTATACCAGCTCTGCATCATATTTTAAGGAGTCCCTGACAATCAGATTCAGGGTCATTCGTTCCTTTTTATGTCCTAAACACTCAGGGGTTTTAACTTTGGTACCAGCATACAATATCAACACACATCTCCCCGAATCTCACGCGACGATTCAGAAAAGAATTCTTTACTTGTTGCTCTGAATCCAGATTCTGACAACTGCAAAGAAGCAATGGTTTCCCTAGATATTTTATCATTCTGCGAGAAGAGGCAAAAGTTGAAAATCCAGAAGCCGTCCACTATCAGGCTGGCTTGGGGCTGATCTTCTCATTACAGAGGATTACGGTAATAGTCTACAAATGTGTATCACACGTTTGAATGGTTTGTGATTACCGCTGCCTCAGTACTTTCTAATGCTCTAATAGTGCACTACAGGGCATGAGATTTTCCTCTCCTCTGTCTGGTCACACAGGGCTCCTGATAGACCACACAGTCTGAGAGAAAACGCATACAGACCTTATTTTCAGGGCTCTATCTAGTCGCCATCACATCCAACACTGTTCCCAGAGGCCAAGATCAGAAGATGCTGGATGATAGCTGAGTGACAGTAAATATAATCAACCATCATACTGTGGCTCAAATGCTAAGCTGCCTTTTCGAGAAAAGTCGTGTTCTGAGTAAACACCCAAAGTTGCACTGGCTGCTGATTGCATCTGCTACAGATTTCTTAAAATTAAATCCCAAACGTTTGGCAAGACATCAGACATGCACAGTTGAACCTCTCCCCAGGAGTTTTGGAAAATAACGCAACTATCTCACGGCGCCTCTCCCACAGTAAGGTAGGTTTTGTGTTGTTTGGTTTTTAAGAAATTGAATTCTTTTTTTTTTTTCCTGTAAGTTGATTTGTGTCCTTTTACTCACCCTCCAAAACTGTTTGAATCTGTTCACGCCGGGCAGCCTGGAAGCGTTCATCCCCGCCGGTGACAGGTCGGAAGTCTACCCTTCGCGGCTTCCAGAACGTCAGTGGGACTCCCACGGGCGGATCTGAAGCAGTGTACTGCCCGCGACGCTGACCAGGGTCCTTGCAATCTGAGACACTCCCTAGCTTTCAGAGCTGCTTTCCAACAACCACAGAGTCCGCCACTCAGCACAAAGCAACCAATAGCTAGCTGCACACGACATCCTCAGCCTCGGAGGATCAGACTTACCCCACTGCAAACTGATGTAGGGCAGAGAGGGAAGACTTAGGAATGCCTCCAAAGCAGCCTCCCTGGTGAAAAATGGGGTGTTTTCTAAGCAGCCCTGTTTACCTCTTCTTCATGTGGGCTACATCAAAGCTCAGGGTCTGCTCTGAGAAAGATAAATGCTAACACTTGTCTCAGCTTAACATGATCAGCTTAACCCTGGGTGTCCCCATTGACCTGAGATGGTCCTTGCTTCTTATTTGGGGTTCCGACCACGGACAGGTGTGTGTCTGGAATACTGGGGGGACAGGACTTTCTATACATGATTCCTGATAAAGGGTAAATGCTGATTGTAGGTCTGGCTGCATCGGCTCGGAGAAACAGAGATTTGGCCATTATCTGCTTAATCTTATGCTAGGAGGGTTCAGGATACCAAGGAGCACATTTATAGTTGCATCCGGTAATAATCTCAATATGCCTCCCAGAAAAAAGCAATGTGCAGATGGACAGACCCAGACTTTATCACGTTCACCGCTGTCACGGTGCCGGTGTTTATTGGTTGTTTCTAAACATATTCTTTGAGCACCAACTCTATGCCAGGCACTATGGCCGGTTCTGGGTATAAAAGCGTGAGCCAGGCAGGCATCAACTCTGAAGCGGTGACGTTTATAGTTCAGCGTCATCGTGATTTCATTACCTGTTGCTCTCCCCATGAACAGACCGACTCACCATGGAGACCAAGAGCTTTTCAAGGGCAGAGACTGGGCCAGCCTGACGCAGTGGCCAGCGCATCGTGGGGAGCTTTGCCAGTTCTCACCGACGAGGCTGATGGGGGTCACTCAGGTGTCCCACCATCAACCTGCAAGAGCGATTGCTCTGAGATGATGCTACCTTGACAGAGGTTGAGCAGGAAGGGTTGGACACTCCTAGATAATTCCCACGCAGACACCATTTACAAGAGGAGCCTTAGGTAAATAATTACTTCAACTCACCAGCACACCTCCTGTTTGTCGTCATACTTGGCCAGGACTGTGTTGGAACCCGGAGAATGACTGAGGGTCAAACAGAAGCAGTGAATGGACACTGACCTTTTCGGGATTCTCTTGTCTTAGGATCTGTAGTATTATGAAAGTAACGAAAGGTGGTTTATGGGCAGAGGTAAAATGAATGAACCGAGGAGCTTGAGGAAATCAGGTTGACTCAACTGAAAGCAGCAAGGAAGAAGGGAGGAACGGAAGACAAGAGTGGTAAGGGCCAGGAGGGCTTCGAGGTCGGGGATTCAAATAGGCAGATGGCAAAACACTGACCCAAGCAGGAAGAGTCTGTACTCGGGAAGTGAATTCAGTAACTGATACATTAGCGTCTTAGCCAGCCACCTCTCTACTCCCAAAGAGCAGCCACCAGGAACACCAGCATCGCTGCATTAAAGGAACGTGCTCTACAGCACATGGAGAAAGAGGAGAGCAAAGGAAGACGTGGGGAGAGAGAGATGAGCACAGGGAACCCGTGTGAGGACCAGGCTGCAAGGACACGCGAAGGCCCCGCATCCCTCACTCTGAGCTTTCCATCTTGGTCCCTAAGCGGCTGGATGTGGGTCTCCTCTTCACGGGACAGCAGAACCGTGTTGATACTTACGGAAATACGCCGAATCAGAGTGCATTGGGAGACACGGTGTGAAACCTCTCGGCAATCACAGAACATCAGGGATGCCTCATTTCTACAAAGAGGCTAATGACTTGTCTTTCCAATGAAAATCATGATTATCCACCACTGTTGAAAGTAATGCTTGTTGCTAAAATATTACTGGCTTACTACCTCTGGGCCCATGTTATATGGTCATTTCTGGTCCCTTGTGGCTGGACGGAGCCATGTGACATTCTGCTCAATGAGTTCTGGAAGGAAGCAACTTTTACTTCATCATCAGCACCTCCAACTGCCGTTGCAAATGCTCCAAGCTCTCACTCTCTCACTCTGGCAGGGTGACAGGGTGAGGGAGTGCAGACCAGACCCCCCTGGAGACCAGTGATGGACTGGTGGCATCAGTGAGAAATAACCCTTTCTTTTAGCCTCTTACTGGCACATAACCTAGTCGGATCCTGGCTGTTACAACTTGTAAATTTATTTTCTTAGTTTGTCTTCTCCCGACAAAATCAATACTTAGCCCCAAATGCATTTTTAAAGGTTCTAATGTGTGATGGTACTTTGCAATTTTTTCAGCGAGAAGATCCACTCGTCTGTGCTCCTGAACCCACCCAGGATCACACTTCAACAGCCCAGATCAACAGTTGTGTCGCTGAGCACAGAGGTCATAAGAGACATAGGTGTTCGCTACATCAAAACAAAAAGTTGCTGCACAGCAAAGGAAATAATCAACAAAACTGAAAGGCAACCTACTGAATGGGAGAAGATATTTGCAAGGACATAGCCAATAGTTAGTATCCAAAAAATATAAAGAAATGATACAACTCAACACCCAAGAAACAAATAATCCAATTAAAAATGGGGAGAAGACACGAACAGACATATCTCTGCAGAAGACATCCAGAGGGCCAACAGACACATAAAAAGATGTTCAACACCACTCATCATTAGGGAAATGCAAATCAAAAACACAATGACATGCCCCCTCACACCTGTCAGAATAGCTAAAATCAAAAACCTAAGTAACTACAAGTGTTGGCAGGGATGTGCTCTTGCACTGGTGGTGGGAATGCAAACTGGTGTAGCCACCATGGAAAACGTATGGAGGTTCCCGCAAAAAAAAGAAAAAAAAAATAGAACCACCCTATGATCCAGGAGTCGCACTACTAGATATTTACCAAAAAAAAAAAAAAAACAAAAAAAAACACAAAAAACAAAAAAACAAAAAAACAAAAACAAAACAAAACAAAAAAAACAAAAACCCAACAAACAAAACCAAAAAAAAAAAAACCCACTAATTCAAAGGGATATATGCACCCCTGTGTTAATAGTAGCATTGTTTACAAGAGTCAAACTACAGAAGCAACCCATGAGTCCATCGACTGATGAATGGATAAAGATGTGATACATATGTACACAAAGAAATATTATTCAGCCACTAAAAGAGGCTGAAATCAAGGCTAGAGCCATCTAGACCATTCCCATTCGAGATGGCGATGCCTCACTTGAAACCAGCACCAGGAAGTGCCTGGCACCAGGGCAGACCAGTGCAGAAAGCTACCGTAGGGCCTCACGCATCGCGCCACATCACCGTGTCCGGACAGGAGCGTTCCCTTCCCATCTGAAGACGGCACATTATTTTATCTGCATAGAAAGCCAAGACAAAGAAATGGTCCTAATCTCATGAGCTTAAAGGTTTCCTGGAATTCAGTCTCTCAGAAGCAGCTCTCAAGGGGGGTGTTCCTGCATCTGGGGATCGAAATGCATCAGATCTGTATGTAGCCTATTGATCCTGTCAGTACGGAAGCGGAGCAAGCTGATGCCCTTCTGTCTTTTCAACTTGCCACTTAAGGGAAGTCGCAAGTTAGATGACACAGACAGCTACAGGGATTGGTATTGTGGAAAAAATATTCCAAGCTAAGGGATCCGTGCTGGCAGGGCTCCTAGTGTTTCCCCTTTAGAGTCTTGTAAGTAAGAGGACCAAGAAAAGTTGATTAATATTTAATTGATGGCAGATAAAAATAATGTGATCTTGAATTTATGTAATTTTGGAAAGGTAGGCATGATGAATTCGTCACCCTGGAAACAGACCATGAGAACCTCAGCACCAGAAAACTTTTAATCACTGAAAAATATGGGTAAGAAAATGTAGGTTTCTGACACTTCATTATACAATGCTTTTTAAAAAAATTAGATTCTGTCATGCTGACCATATTTCTTCCAGGTCATTTGTAGTTTTGTCTTCCAGGCCACTTCTAAAATATTAGGATAGCCAGGGACTTCACTATCTCAGGTCAAAGAGAGGGCTGTTGAAGTTTTTGAAGAATTGACATTAACTCAAATATTCTGTGAACACGTCATATTTGTAGATGTACCTTGCATTTCCTTATGTATCTACATAAAAAGGTTTTCTCAATGTTTTAAGTCAGAATCCTCCTGGGAGATCCCGAATCTTTATAACATTATTGGCAAACCGAAACTTGTAAAGTCATTTTTAGCTTAAATTTTATCAAAAATAACATGGGTTTATTGATTTTTAAATAAACGGAAGTCTATCTTCACTTAATGACACAGGGAGTTGACACAGAAAACGAACAACCATGAATGTAAATTTTATATCTCGAGAAGATGAAAGTAACAGAAAATCAAGCCACCTTCCCAGAGCAAGTTAGCGACTCCTCGCGTGACTAAAACTTAAAGTAAGCCTTGCAGTAAAACTAAAGTTTTGATTTAAGGGAAAGGAAGGGACACCATTATGGGTGCTGGCCTGGTGGTGGGGCGAGTGGGGAGGTCATGATGAACCAAAGCTTTACAGCCTCCTCTGGGTTATAGATCATTACAGCTCATCTATCATCTGACTTTCCGGGACAACACGTGTGAAATAACAATCGCTTACAGGTACAAGGGCTGGCGTTTAGGTGGTTAAGAATTTACCCCCAGAATATCAATACGCACAGGATGGCTTCTAACGTAAATCACCATTTCAGGACTCACGCTTTCTGATCTGACTCCCGTGGCCACTTACATACTCTGTACTCTCCATTCACTCGAGCTTTACATAAGGACACTGTACCACCATCTTGCACCCCCATTTCGTCCACTCATTGTTCTGTACGTAACCTAAAAATTCAGGTGTGCAAAAAGAGCACCTTTCCTTATTTTCTTTATAGCAACTAGAATTTGCATTCAATGTTCTGTCTGGCAGAATATAAGGCAGCTCAATCTCGCTCGCCACTGGGGGCCAGGACCGTCCCAAGGTCCCGTGGGTTTCAGAGGTGCCAAAGCACAGTGGAGGGGCCTTCTGATCTTTTGTCATGGGTTACAGGAGTCTCTTTCATTCTGCATCATTCCTTCAGGTGTGGTTAGTCCTGATGCTTCCGTGCTGGCTTAACACACAGAACTCTTTGGTGGGACTGGAGTGGGGGCGTCAAAAAGGCCAGGACCCAGCCTCCACAGGGCATCATCTGCCCTTCCCCTTGGGGTCTTGTCTCTGGCCTTGGGTTCCATCTTGAAGCAGCACACAGATCGCTACTCCCAGCGGGCCACGTTAACTACCTTCCCTTCTCCTCCTGGTCTGTGGCAACTTCTCTTGCTGCTTTCTAAGGTTCTCCGACCTCTTCCTCCCAATTTGGGACCTCTGCCACACTGAAAGGGGCAGTCACAGAATGGAAAGGAATAATCTATGAGCAGGGACCTTTTTAAATTGTGAAATTCTAGATAAACACTAGCCGTACATTTCAGGGACAAGCCATAGTTGGTGACTTTCTCCAAACCTACAGAGATCTGTGTCTAACATTCTGTATTCAGTAGAGCTTTTGTCTCCCCCCTACTACTCACTCTACTGCAGAACACCAAATGGAGACTTCACTTACAGTGAAGTGTTTTCCAGAGTGTTCCTTTTTGCAAGCGTCTATGGCTTATTAAAACTAGGATACGTTCTGCCAGCGATGGGTAGAGAAAGGCCATTTATTGTAGTGTCTTATTTATTGTAGTGCCATATAGTGTCTTGTGTGCAAGACAGTGTGAAATTCTAGATAAACACTAGCCGTACATTTCAGGGACAAGCCATAGTTGGTGACTTTCTCCAAACCTACAGAGATCTGTGTCTAACATTCTGTATTCAGTAGAGCTTTTGTCTCCCCCCTACTACTCACTCTACTGCAGAACACCAAATGGAGACTTCACTTACAGTGAAGTGTTTTCCAGAGTGTTCCTTTTTGCAAGCGTCTATGGCTTATTAAAACTAGGATACGTTCTGCCAGCGATGGGTAGAGAAAGGCCATTTATTGTACTTCCCTGCCTTCCTGTGGCTATTGGCTTTGTGGTCAGGGACTGAAGACATAAGCCAAAGAAAAATAATAATAATAATGATGGTCAGCATGAAAGCACTTTCTAAGAGGCACGGTGATCTGTGAGGCCGGGGGTATTTCAGTGTTTGCTCAACAAAGACTTCTTAGCTTCCTGATCAAATGGTACACGCTAACCTCCCTGTAGTAATTGCAGGATGTTGTCTATATAAAGGTTTTATCTTCAAATTAGCAATGACCTTTTGTTCTACAAAGCTCATTGAACAGAAATGTGCAAATTCCACCTTCAGGAGGGATTAAGTGTCATCAAGACTCAAAATGTACTCTCAGGATCCGGGCCCGAGTTGAGTCTACCCCTCGGTGCTCTTCAAAGACAGTGTTCGATGTTAAGAATAATTCAAGACATTTTAACTGGGAAATAACTCCATATTATGTGATATTAAAAATAAATAAAGATTAAACTAATGTGGTTTTGCCCTATTGAACATCAATTCATCCACAAGTCTTTCCATAGGCAAATGAATGACTCAAATATAAGGTTTGGTTATACTTTTCAGGGGTTGGAAGCCAGCAAGACTCCTCTGAAACTCTCTTGAATAATTTATTTCCTTGGCTGGTCTTGCCAAAAGGAAGCTCAGAGATGTAGTGATGTGGACAAAAGCACTCTTTAACCACGAAGACCAGCTCCCTTCACCCCTCAACTACCACTGCTGTGTGTGTTCCCCTTGGCTCTGCCGTAGCTCCACACTGTTGTTGTTTTTTTTTTTTTTTCATCTGAAAATCAAGGTCTAAGCAATTGGCCAAATCACCACCAATTTCAACCTCACTGAATTAAAACATGAAGCGGTGGGGTGAAGAAGGGACTCGAGGGAAGAAGAGGGGACAAGAGAGAAGAAAAAATACACAAGAGAAATTGGGTAGAAATTGTAACCAGTTAACAACTATGGTGGGAGGGGGAGGGGGAAGGAGGGGAGAGAAAAGGAGGGGTGGGGAAGGGAAGGGAGGGAAAGGGAAGGGAGAAGAGGGGGGGAGGGGAAAGGAAGGGACCCACAGAACTTGAGAAGCAGGAAATTAACAACTTGCCTTTATGACAGGGATCCAAACCTCCTGGTGAAATATACTACCATAAGTTGTTTAACCTTAGGGATATTGATTTATCTGCAAAGAGCCAGGTTGACAGTAATGAAGAAAGGGTGATAAAAGAAATTTGTAAACAAAACAAGACATTTCCAGTCAAGTCTGTGAACACGGACAGACTCACTCTTAGATACCAACATGTATTAGTTTTGGTTTCACAACTAGGAATGAGAGACGCTTTCTTAGCACGTTTCCACCCCAAAGACTAATCTCCAACGTAAGCCTTTATGCACACCACTCACTGGAGATGTTACACAACCATGAGGACAGAGTCAACAAAACTGAACTGTGCGCTTAAAAATGGTAAAGCTGGTGAATTTTTATGCTGTAAGCATTTTCACCCAATACAGACCCATGGCACGCACTACAGATGAATCAGCTCATTTAACTCTCCCCAACCCTGGACGGTTGGCAGATAGGCCCTTTCAATTCTCCAATGGGGAAGCCAAAACTTGGAGAAAGGCAGAGACAGGTCCCAGGTCGTGCAGCCAATGGGTGGTGAGGCTCACATTCAAAACAAAACAGTGTGATTCAAGTCCCTTGGATGTAACCATGTTATTCTTTCTCCCCCAAGGAAAACCGGAAATAGAAAAAGGAAATAAATATATTTTAAAAATAATCTATGACCAGAAGGATGCTGGAGAGGCATGTGTGGGAAACTGGACATCTTAAGGAACAACCTGTGTCTCTGGGGAAGCAAGCAGAAGGTCATCACAGGCAAGGATTTACCCTAGGAGTTTCAGCGTTTAGCTTTGCACAGGGCACACGGAACAACTGTGTACAGCTGCTGTGGGTAGCAGAGCCCTGTCCCTCTGAGGCACCCCGCTGCCTGTACCCCCGTGGCGTTCCTGCGTGAGCCCCAAGAACAGGGAAGCCTGATTCACTAAGATGTGGACCCCGTCTCTGCCCCTTTCACTGAGACAGACAGACAAACTGAAGTTAGAGGGGCCATCTGTCAGTCATCGTAGGGCTGGTCAGTGGCAAGGACAACAGAAGGGGGTGGGGAAGGGAGGTGGGAGAGACTGATGAGAAGGGGAGAGAGGTTGAGGGTGGCAGAGGAAGGGAGAGTGAGTACAGAGAGGCCAGAGGAAGAGCTGGGGCATCAGGAAGGGAAGAATGGAGGGAAAGGAGGTAGGGATGTGAGTGGGGGTTAAGATCCTTACACAAAACAAGGAGTGTCCCCTTCCATCTCTGGGGTCAGCTCTCAGGACCCGAATACCCAGGTTGGAGGCACTGCAACTCTGAACTCTTCCCTTTACGTAGATTCTTCAGGACCCACTGGGAACAAAACTGCCATGCCTGCATTTCACTTAGAACTTGTCTTACTTGTTCTTCTGAATCCCCATTCCTTAAAACCAACGATGGGGACTTTCACTGGACCCAGGCTTGCATGGTCAGAAATCATCTTTTTTATACAAACACAGATCCTGGTGAGAGAGGTTGCAATAAATTAACCGGGGCTCCAATGAGGTCAAGAAACAAACTCTATTTGCCAAAATTCCCCTGAAAGGAATTAGAGTGGTTAGGATCGGAGATTCATTCTAACGTAACCCACCAGGAAATCCATTTACCCCTAACAAGCATTCTTCAAGGCAAAAATAGCCTGCTCTTTGCTACAGTTCTTTTCCGATTATGGATTTTTAACAAACAAAATAGATTTCTCGATGAAGACACACTTGGAAATAACATCTTCCATTAAAGCAGTCCACAGCAGTCTCTAAGCTGAAGGAGATCCAATCACACGGCCCGTCCTAACTTCCGGAGCTGAGGCCGAGGACCTCTAGAGGCTGGGAGGTCAGGTGCAAGGGAGACACCAAATATCCAATGTGCAGATCTGTGTGGCCAGTGGCAACACCCAAGCTTCTGACAATGTGATGCATTTTTTTTTTAATTTTGAGAGAGAGAGAGAGAGAGAGAGAGAGAGTGAGAGAGAGCGCCAGGCAGGGGCAGAGAGAGGGAGACAGAGAGAATCACAAGCAGGGTTTATGGGTCTCAAACCCATGAACCACGCAATCGCGACCTGAGCGGAAGTCAGATGATTAACCGACTGAGGCACCCCCAGGCACCCCCATCTGGACCATTCTTAAGTCACCTCATCACATGACAGTCTGTTGAAATGACACTGGCTCATGTAGTCCTATCTTGATGTCATTTCCAATCTCACTTTAAAAAATGTCATCAGGGTTCTTGTCACTCCTTGATATTTTCTTGTTGAGGTATTTATTTGCTCTTACCTAGCACTACACCCCAAGTACTCCAGACCCCAGGCACAGTTGGTGCTTACTAAGCATCTGAAAGAATGAAGGAAGAAATCGGCACAATTTTTTTATACAAATTTTGGACTCTGGTTCAGTTAGAGGCAGGTGCATCCTTCTTATTGGGAGACAGAAGCCAAAGGAGACTTGACCCTGGGTTCTCTCTAGGTCACAAAACCCTCTGCACCCCACTGTGTGCCTGTGTGCAATGAGCAAATGGAGTTCTTCCTGTTTCATACATCATGTTAAAGGGGAAAACAGGCAATAATTTACCAGTGTTGGATACGCTTAAGACAGAAATTATTATCCTAGAGGCTCTGCAATTTAAGGAATCAGGGACACTATTTAGTTTCAATTTCACACACACACACACACACACACACACACACACACACACACACGGAGTAGGATGGGAATACTAAGAAATGCTGGGGGCCTTTCGGATGTCACAGGTTTTGGCGAGGACTCGTCGGGGATTATAAAGGTAGACAGTGAGGCTAGAAGTGTTCCAGAGCCTTCCCTACTTGGATCTCAACTGTCACAAAGCTCTCAGTAAGGACAGGCTTTGTTCTGCTCGGCTCATTATGGCCTTCTTAGGCCTGGGGATTAAGAGATACAAACCTCCAGTTATAAAATAAATAAATCGCGGGGTGAGAAGTACAGCATAGGGAATATAGTCAATAATATTACAATAACGTTGTGTGGTGACAGACGGTGACCACACCCACTGTGCTGAGCATTGCGTCATGCACAGAACTGTCGATTCACTATGTTGTACACCTGAGACTAAAATAATGTTCTGTGTTCACTATTCTTTTTTTTTTTAAATTTTTTTAACGTTTATTTATTTCTGAGACACAGAGAGACAGAGCATGAACGGGGGAGGGTCAGAGAGAGAGAGGGAGACACAGAATCGGAAACAGGCTCCAGGCTCTGAGCCATCAGCCCAGAGCCCGACGCGGGGCTCGAACTCCCGGACCGCGAGATCGTGACCTGGCTGAAGTCGGACGCTTAACCGACTGCGCCACCCAGGCGCCCCAAGTGTTCACTATTCTTTAAAAAAAAATCTTTTAAGAGAGAAAGGGAGAGACTATTGATGTTACAGACCCGCATAAAGGCCACATCAAACACCTGTGTCAGAGGAGCTAAACCTCACCCTGAGCCTAGAGACCGGCTGTCTGCTGGTGACACATCAGCCTTGGTTTTGATCACCGCCTCTGCCCGGGCTCCGAAGGGCAGATCACAGTGCGTATTGCCCTTCCTCACGCTGAAGGAGGTGAAGTGTGGCCCAGAACTACGGGCAGTGTATTTTCTTTACCTTCTTTCCCATTTTCCATGGAGGGTAGACCAGCAGGCCGTACGGGTGATCAATGTGTTTATGTGTCTGTCTCTGTGTCCCTGGATTAGATGGCTGGCCTAGATAAAACAGCTCATTTATTTTATTGATCCGTGTATCCACCTAGAGCAGGGATAATAAGGCCTTCTGGGCCGTTCTCTCCTCCTGTCTGGGTTGCCATGGTCTCAGAGTCCCAGGACCCGGAGCTGCAAAGGTTTTCACCGCAGTGGCCCCACACGCTCCTCGGAGGCTGCCCTCCCCGGCGTTACCTTCAGCCGCCCATCTGTCTGAGTGTCTGCCTCTGCCTCAACTGAATCTAATAGAAAGAAACAGATTTGCTCACTGATAAGGGCTCACAAATGAGATTGGACGGGGGCCCGGAAAGCAGCGTCAGGAGGCAAGTTGCCCGACAGGTGTGAGATGGGCAAGTGTCCCCGGGGACGCACAGCAGCATCTGTGCGGAGGACTCGGTACCTCGGGCCCTGGCAGGCTGCCAGGCTTCACGAAAAGTCAAAGTGGGCTGATGTGGCCACGAATCTGCACACTTCTCGTTACAGGCTCGAGGCTTTCGAGCCACACGCTTAATTTCGCTTGAGCCTCACTTTGTGCCGAGCAGTTTATACACAGGAAGCTGTGGTTAGCAAAATGGCAGTCAGTACATTAACTGAAAACTCTGGATTCTTCTCGCTGTATCAACCCAAGAGCCAATGTTGCAGGGCCTGAGCGATGCCCCTTGAAAGCAGCTACCGTATGCTCGGCGGGGGACAGCACAGAGAGGGTCTGCACTGACTGGGATGTGGCGGACGCAGGACAGCCCTCCCGGGAAGCGCCGGGTGTTGAGTGACTGAGACCCCTCGGGAGGACGGTTGCTTCTAGAGGCTGCAAAACGCTGATGCAGAGTTTAGCTCCTGCAATCTCAGGATCCGGTTTAAAATATGAAAGCATTTCCGAGTGATTATTTGCCTGGGGCAAAATACATTACCTCAGCAAGTAAGCTCACGGTAAGACGCGGGGAGCGTCAGCTTAACACATTCTGCGAGTGGCTTTGCTCAGAACTCACCAGGCACCCGTGGGCCTCTGTGCACGCACAAGTTTGGCACTAGAAAATGCCACCTGTGGACCCTCAGTTTCTCCACGTGGCTACGCACTGAAACAGGGTGGTTTCTTTTTTGAGACTCACTTTTCACTTCTCTGCCCACCCTCTCCTCAATGCCTTACATACCGTACCCGGTCCCCTTGAACAATCAACAGTTGTTCATTATCGGACGGGAAGGCAGGGCCGACACCCAGATAAACTGGGGCAGAGGGCAGGCTCCCGACTGGTGGCTGTCCTGAGGACGTGCCCACCCTGTGCGCAGACACACAGGGGTGCACGGGATGAGATTCCGCTCACCGAAGTCCACACAGGAGCACACAGACGCCTGCCATTTAATTTTAAACTCTTGGATGGAAAATACCTCCCTCTTGGCTTCTATGCCCCAAACGTCCAGAACAGGGCTGGGCTTTGAAAAGATACTTAGCGGATCCTTGCTGCCTCGCACGGGAATGGGCAAGGCTGCCTTCCGACACAAACAAGTGAGTGACTTACTCCCTACGACTCAATAAAGGAACACGGATTTTATCTTGTGCAAACGTGAGGACTTGAGAACAGAAAACAGCCCTCACCATCTGCATTTGCACGTGTGTGCTGTCCAGCTGACCCACGGGAGTGCATCCTGGGAAAGGTCACAAGCTCCGATGAACGATACTCCTTCCAGGTCCCCAGCGTTCCTCCCCTCTGGGCCGCGTGTCAGAATCCACAGCAGACCCACCTGAGCGGTGCCGCTGGTCAGGGGGACAGGAGGGAGAAGGAATCTCAGATCTCATCGGCTGAAGTGATGCTGAGTGTCCTTAGCAGGAGACTGGACATCATTTTGCTGTCTTCGCAGTGACCGCAGCTAACGTGTGCGTGTAGAATGTCTCCAGCTTTCCTTCTCTGCACAGGTAACGACCCATAGATTCCTTTCTTCTCTCGAAGGGTCTGCTGTTGGCCCCACCCAACATCATAGACAGAAACACTGAAGAGAACACACAGGTCGGAAGAGTGCGGCACCGAGAAGGGGCTGGACACGCTGTGGGGCCAGGGGGAGCGTCGGCCAAGAGATGCCCCGGACAAGCAGCGGGGAGCCAAGTCAGGAGGGTGAGGCTCTGCGGGTCTGGGGAGCTCCGGGCCGCCGTTCACCTGCACCCTGCAGAGATGCAGACTACTCTGGGGAGCTGCCCCCAGCACCGGCAGCTCCCGGCTGCGACACCTGTGACAGCGAGGTCGGCCGGGAGGACGACGGTGCGTGTGATACGAGCGGTTCCATCCGACTTGGGGAGCACCGCGGAGATCGAGTAGTGCTGAACCTGACACAGCGCCCGGGAAATGGGGCTCCGCCCTCATACATCCGCTTGCCGAGTGATCGAATTAATGATGTAGACATGGAGGGGAGGACAGAGAAGAAACAGGGAGGAGCACACGGTCCTCATCAGAGAGGACACTCCGGAAGGGCCAGCTCATGGCCTGCCTCGCGCAGCAAGCCTGGAGGACCGCTGGGTCTCCGGACTTCCTCTCCTCTGGAATCACCTGCAGAACTGGAGGTCCATGCTCTCCTCTGACATGCCCGGGGGACAGCCCCCTGTCTCTGATGGGTCCATGTCCCTCCCCCCAGCAAGACTGTGCGCCGTGTGAAGGCAGGTACACTCACCCACTGACAACACGCATTCTCTTTTCCCCTTGGAGCCTCACCCTGGACCTCCGGCAGCAGGTGGGGGGGGGGTGCTGGGGGTCACGTCAAGTGGTAGGAGCTGAACCTACAGAGTCACCATCCTAAACAATTTTCATCCTCAAGAGCAGAGGCTTCTGAGCAACCCTGGCAACCGGTGGGGCTTTCTAGAAACACACTCCCTGCGTTCTGCTGTCGGGGTTTGGGGTTCAGTAGCTCAGGGCAGGTGTCCCGGCTCTGCGTTCTCAGTGTTCTTCAGAGCACGGCGGTGGCTGCAGCCTGTCCCTTGCTGTGCCGGATCTCCCTGCCACTTGTCTATGTCCTGTCGTTTCTTCTCCTTTCCCCTTCTGAGGCCTGAGCGCTCCCTCCCAGCTCCTGAGTCCCCATTCTTCCCTCCTGGTTCTCCGTCCCGCTCGTCCCCGGCCCTCAGTGATGAGATCCAGAGGTGGCCCCTCGGAGGGGACCTTGCAGACAGCCCTCCGCCCCCACGCTCACTGCAAGTCCCAGCGAAGGGTCTGAGTCGGGAGGCAGTGATCTACACCCACCCTCCCTGGGCTTCTCCCCCAGCATCAACAGGGGCTGCACACGGAGGTCCTCTGACCAATCCGGAACCCAGGGCTCAAGAAAGTCTCAAGCCGGAGGTATTTCATAAGACTGTAGACTCCAACTGGAATTAAGAGTCGGAGAAAGGGGCCAAATCCCAGTTAGGAAGAAAAGCTTCTTTAAAATATTGCAGAATACATTGCCCTGGGGATGCCTGGGAGAGAAGACATTTTAAGACACACACACACACACACACACACACACACACACACACACACACACACAGTAAACTGACCAAGAAAGACCACAAGAGAGCCATGAGTTGGAGAAAAGCCAAATATCTTGATATCGCTTAGTTTAAATGAGTGTTTGAGGCCTGGAGGAGGAGGCTCCAATATTTTCAGACACAGCTTACTTTTAAAATTGAACAGGTCCTCTCTGAGATATAAAATGCCCAATTTAATTTGAAGGCCTAAAAATGACCAGTCAAGGTGTCACCGGAACCCAGTAAAGTGCCTGGCCAATGACTGGCATTGTTTACTTGCTGAACAAATAAAGGAATGAATTGGACAAGAAGACAGAAGCCACCAAGGAAGTAATGGGATACTGTACAGAATCTTTAATAGAAGACATTTCTTTAAATGCAAGCTCAGTGCCTACATCTCACACCAGTCTTCTTGACTGCTGGGTCTGCAGACTGTCCATTATAAGATCCAGTGGTCGTGTCCTCATAAAGACTCGTTCAGACCTGTTCATAGCAGCCTTATTCACAGCAGACAAAATACAGAACCCACTAAGCATCCCTCAAATGACGAATGGACGAAGAAAATGTGCCGCTACGACCATACAGTAGGGAATTGTTCAGCCATAAATAGAAATGAGTTCTGATCCGTGCTACCACATGGATGAATCTCGAAAGCATTATTCTAAGTGAAGAAAAGTCATTTACCCCAGAACACAAGTGATAGGATTCCATGTAAACGATGACTAGAGGAGGCAAATAGAGACAAAAAATAACTAGAGGTTATGCGGAGCCGGGGGAGGGATAGATGAAAAGTGATTGCTACCGGATATAAGGTTTCTTGTCGGGGGTAAAAATAGCCCAAAACTGGATTAAGGGGATTGTTGCACACTTCTGTGAATGTACTAAAAATCACTGAATTCTACCCTTTATTTTTAAAAAAAAATTTTAAATGTTTTTATTTATTTTTGAGACAGAGAGAGACAGAGCATGAGCAGGGGAGGGGCAGAGAGAGAGGGAGACACAGAATCCGAAGCAGGCTCCAGGCTCTGAGCCATCAGCACAGAGCCCGACGCGGGGCTCAAACCCACGGACTATGAGACCATGAGCTGAGCTGAAGTCAAACACTCAACCGACTGAGCCACCCAGGCGCCCCATGAATTCTACCCTTTAAAAGGGGGGATTTGGGGTATGTAAATCCTACCTCAGTGAATCTGGAAAACAAATGTAATGGCCAGTGTGAAACACCATATTAAATCAAACATGATGATGACGTTTAAGTAGGACTATGGAGATAATCACAGTCATTGCTGGTTTTATGGCACTTCGTGAAACATCACGGATGTGAGAGAGGATGTTCGATGACTTAGTTCCTGGAGGGATGGGGCAGAGAGAGAGAGGTGGGAGGGAGAGCCCGAGGGCACCACAGAAAGCTAGACACCTATAAGCTACGTACAGATGGCCAGGCCACGGCGGCCTGTCCGGCTGGACCGTGAAAGGGGCCAGGCTGCAGGTGCTGGGAAGAGGCTCCACCTGGTCGCTCAGAATAGGATGCCTCGTGGTGGCGGCCATGCCAGGCAGGTAGAAGGGTCAGCGATGTCACGAAAGGCTACTGGTAGAGAGGAGGGCCTGGCGCCCAGGGAGTCCTGTCTGTGAGGATAATGAGCAGGAAGGCGAGGCCTAGTCAAGAGGGAGAAAGCGCCAGCCAAGGCAGATGGGACCTGTCTCCCCCACTGCACCTCCGTGGCCCAGGTGCCTCCCCGCTACCCTCTTGCCGCCCCAAGTCCACTAACGCTCTCCGACCACAGCCCACCTACCCCCCTAGCCCCACTGGACGAATTCACGGAAATAAGAAAGCAAGCGTCTCACCGCAGCTCTCACGCAAGCATCCGCCCCACAAATCAGGACGCGACGATCGGCGTGTGAACCGCAGCCCGTACACGTCTTACGAAACCATTTTAGGAAGACCCGAGGTGGCAAGCATTTCTGGAAGAGATGGGTACCGCTAACCCACCGTTGTGGGTTATTTGGTTAGGCCAGGAGACAAAACCGGAAACGGTAAAGATAGCGAAAGGGCGATTCAGAATGGAAAAGAAACGATGAAACAACAAAAGAACCACCACCGAAGGCCACAACCCGTTCGAAGCACCGGGGTATGGGAATCCCAGCTGCCAGCTTCCACCCTGCACCTGGGTGAGAGCCAGAAGCTCCGGCTTTGCCCGGCGCCCAGAGGCAGCCAGACCCAGGGAAGAGAACGGGACCCTCGGAAGAATAACAGCAGCTTGCTAACCGCACTGCATGCATTCAGGAGTTCAACCACCCTCGACAACTCACTTAGCAACCTGTAAGTGTGTATGAAAATAAATAGGTCATTCATCCAACAAGAGCCAAGGACCCGATGCTCGTCTTTGGATTGGGTTGCTGCCCCCCGACAGACACTCAGACTCCACAAGCACAAGCACACTCAGGACCACGTTTGGGGAAGCTCAGGTCTAAGCCAACCCCCCACTTTACACCCTAAAGCCCCAACCCAGGGCTCTTTCTTGCCAGACAGGCCCTTTGCCCTTCACCACGGCACCACGGAGCTCTCGGGAGAGGTTCCTAACCCCAGTGGGCTTTTGGAAGAGGTGGAGAACAACAACAACAAAGTGTTGATCGTTAAACGAAACCTTCTTTGGAATCGACTTAGGACCAGAATATGTTTGCAAGTGCCCAGGATACGGGAGAGTGATAAAATCATCAACTTTCCATTTCTTTCAGATTATTTTGTCACTCGGGTGGATGAACTCGTGAAACGCACACAGGCCTGTTCGGTTCTCTCTTTCTCCTCGTGGACCAATCAATGGTCTCTAATGCTCTGGTCTTGGGCTTTTCAGAGGCGACCAAGGGCACAGGCAACAGCCCCACCGCGTGACTTCTTTGGGAAGGTTCATATCACCTTGGGCTCTGGCCCGTGGCCCGGAAAATTAAGCAAAATGCCGCTCTCTTAGGGAAAAAAGGAAGGCTGAAGACTGAAGGTGTGGCATCTGCCTCCTCCTGTCCCCGAAACAAAACGTGGGACTTGGAGCGTCTGAGCCTCTGTCCCCTCAACACGCGGGAGGGGACGTGTTCTCTTCCCAAACTCACGGAGCCGGGCTTCTGTGTGCGCTCTGAACAGGTGCGTGTTCCCTACAACTGTACTGTGCTCTTCTGTTCACCTGAACGTTTATATCCACAGCCAAACAATAAACCCGAAGATCTGGCTTTATCTGTGTTCCGTCTACCTCCTTTCAATGTCTAGGACACGTCCGTTAAAACAAAAACGTTTCTTTCAGAGGGAGAAAGAGAGAACGCGGGAATTTCAGCCAGCAGTAGGCCCAGGTGTCACCATAGTCTAAGGGTCACAAAGCACGCGTTCCCATGGCTGCAGACCACGGATGTAGCGCCACGGATGGCATGCGTGGTCCCCACTCAGGGAAGACGCTCCCGCAGCCGCCGTGAAGTCCGTTTTCCAGGGGGCCTACCGGATGTGCCCTGTGTTTTGGTTCATACAAACATGTCCTTTGGCATTCATAGGGAACATCATTTTATCTGTGCTTAAAAAGAGATAAAGGAAATGGGGCCGTGGAGCCCCGTTTGGCTGCCTCTAGGCCTCCTGAGCCCGAGACTGGCTAGAAGTGAGCCCCGGTATCAGAGCCACGACTGCTCCCCGGGGAAGCCCTGATGTGACGCCCGCCAGCGAGGGGGCCTGTGCTTCCAGCAGGGCCACCCTGATTTCTCCTCTCAGGCTCCCCTCTCCTGAGAGCTCACCCTCTGAGACTCATCCCCGGGGCCTCACTGAGAGACCTGGAGAAAAGCCGGGAGTAGAGGTTCGGTAAAGCCCAGCGTGACCTCCTCCTCCAGGAGGGACTCCCGGATGACCAGGCACCCAGGGCAGCCTGGGAAAGGGAAGGTGCGGTGCACGGGTTCAAGAGTCTGTGAAAACCTAGGCCACATACAAGGTAAAGAGCAAAGAACACCAAGGCCTGGACAGAAAGGAAAACTGCAGCCAAAGGGTCACCAAGGCGGCTCTGGTCTCAAAAAGGCAAAGCTGGGGCATCTGACCCTTGATTTCGGCTCAGGTCATGATCTCACGGTTCGTGGGATCGAGCCCCGTGTCAGGATCTACGCCGACAGGGAGGAACCTGCTTGGGATTCTCTCTCTCCCTCCCTCTATGCCCCTCTCTTGCTCGCTCGCACTCTCTGTTTCTCAAAACAAATGAACTGAAAAACTTATCGTAAGAAAAGGCAAAGCGGAGGAAACGAAGGGGAGCCTCGGGAAGGGGGGTGCAGGGCTGTAGCATGTTTCGCTGACTCTGGAGCGTGCTCGACACATAGGCCTCCATCGGTTTTAAAGCACCAAGTATCTTAATTCTGAGAGTCATAGGCACTTAACCACGCACGATCGTTTTCGAAAGGAGAGCAACTTCTTGAGGTCAGATGACTCCCGTGTTCTTGGCGCGTCTTCTCCTGGGGCCAAATGGTGTGTTAAGCAAGCCCCGTACTGAATTGTATTAGGACGGCAATTTCATTGCCGAGATGACAAAGAGAAGTGGGTTTCGGATTAATTAACTATCTGCCCGAAAGCTATTTTTCAAGTCACCTCTCCCTCTCTGCCTTCTGGGAACGAGTCTAACATCTGGGTTAGAAACACCAAAGCCTCCGTCCAAGCCAAAGTTTGGTGTGTATGCAGTTTGGTGCATGCCGCATTTGGGAAATGAGCTTATAAAACTCCCCACATTCTCCATCACCATTCGTCAGCGACAGCCCGCCAGACGACAGAGGCAGCGTCTACGGGACAGGTGCCATCTCGGCCATTTATCTTCCAGATAGCCCAGGACACCCCTCACGTTGGTCTTTCCAAGACAGTGCACGCAACATGGACTAGGAGATACTCCTCACTCATTTCAAGATAGTTTGCCAGATGGGCGTCGAGTGGCTTAGTCAGTTAAGCGTCCGACTTCAGTTCAGGTCACGATCTCACCGTTTGCGAGTTCAAGCCCCGCGTCGGGCTCTGTGCTGACAGCTCAGAGCCTGGAGCCTGCTGCGGGTTCTGTGTCTCCCTCTCTTTCTGCCCCTCCCCTGCTCACTCTCTGTCTCTCTCAAAAATAAATGAAGATTAAAAAAATTAAAGATGGTTTTCAGAGAAAAATCAATGGCTCTTCACTCTGAGCTCAGAAAGCCTGAACATGTTGGAAATAAGTTACCCTTTTTTTTAGCACAATAAGATAACGCATAGAATAACACATAATGGCTATTTGGGGTCTTTTGTGGCTCCACACAGGTGTTAGGGTTATTTGTCTTTGTTGGGTAACGTTATGGGTAACCGTATTCAAATTAAAAAAAAAATTGAAAAAAATATATACAATAAATATTTAAGAAAATAAAAGAATCTGATACCAATATAAACATAAACTGAAAGTTTTCCATCTGAAATGCTGGTATTTTGTAATGTTCACTAGACAAGTAGTGAATAAATTCAATAAAAGTAAAACACACACACACACACACACACACACACACACACACACAACGGCCTAAAAGAAGTTACTATACGTCCTTGAGGACTCTGGTTTCATTTACAGATGATCATTGGACAACTGGCTCAGGACAGAGGAGCTCAAAATCACCGAACCCAGAGCGAGAAGTCCTGAGTCCCACTCATAGTTTTGCTCCTTCGTGCTCTGGACTGGGTGACACTTAACCTCTCCACGTGTGATTGACTATCTGATGGGGTCCCTGAAGCCATATTTGTGAAGATCAATCTCAATAATCTGTATAGGATACGCAGCATTGGTAGTGTGCTCACGGTCTCCCCGACTTCTCTGTGACCAAGTTCATGCCTGTCCAGCAGATTGGGTAAGGTGAGGAGTTGAGATTTTATTTTTGTTGGAGGAAAGGGCAGCTCTTCGTACCTCATAAATATTACCTTTTGATTTATTCCACCTCATTCATCTGATCTGAAAGAGCAGAGGACATCAAAGATGGCCACATGAACATTCTGGATTTTACTTCTGACACTGGAGAAAGGCAGACACCCCCAGGCCGGTGGCGAGGACGATGCCCCAGCTAGAAGCCATCCAGCTGTTCTCAGAGTGCCCGTCCTTTGTAGTCAAAGGACAGAAGGTGCCAGGTGGCTGGTCTGCAGGCAGAATACGGAGGTATGTGAATACTACCGATCCAGGGGGAAACATCATACAGAAGAGGGAGGTAATAATAATACTCCATCACATACTGCTTTGACCAACAGTGAAATAACTACATGAGGTGGAAGGTGAAGCTACGTGAAAAGTACTAGAAAAGGATTTAACCTTCACCTGTTACGATAGGAAAAGTGACAGGTAACATCTCAGTAGATACATACCCTCATTTAAGTACATTACTGAGAAACATTTAAGTAGAGGCCAGGAAACAAAAAAACCAGCAATAATTAAAAACGTTAGCCTTTGCGGAGCAAAACGTGGCACAGGGACTGTTCTTCCAACATGAGTGTTGTTGTAATACACAATTTACCAGCTTCGTGTGTGCATTACCGCAGAAAACATAAAGACACAGGACGGTTTTAAAGGAAAAGCAAACTCAAAGCAGAAAACAATCGGAGAATCGGCTCTCATTCACGGAGAGCTTCTCATCTGGTAGGTTTCGCGTCTCTTCATCTTTCTAGAAACAGAAACTGGGTGGGGATCTGCAGCTCTGTGCGGGACTCAGGCCTGAAATTCTCCCCAAGTTCCTCACACACGTTAGGCAGACAGAATGTATGGTGGTTTAATTCGCTGAGTTGGCATTACCCGATTTCTTCTTTTGTGGCTCAGAAAACGTAGATGAGGGTGTTCCATATATATATATATATGGAAAAATATGTATGTCCTCAAGTATTTCAACTCTGGTGTGCTGAGTAAAAATGTTCAGAATAACCAAAATGTGAATACCTAGTGTCCGTCTTCTTCCCCAACAAATAGAGAATCACACACATCACGACAATTGACCCAAGGAGGATGTGACCCTTAAATTCTTCTCCAAAATTCCAAAGATAACTTTGCTCTTTGCCACCAGGGAAACAACACTCAGCTGTACAAAAACAGCACCAATACATGCTTCCCCACCTACAAGTGGAGCATATTCTTAAAAATTGCTTCCTCTATAAAAAAAAAAAATCTATTTAATCGCTCTGGGTTCTTTTGGCTCAATCTGATACAGACAGAATTCTTGGATATTATGGTCATCTGTATATCTAAGCCCTACTGAATTCAAGGTCTAAATTTGATCAGGAAACGAAATGATGCCTGCTCCTATCAGTTCGCTAAGAGGTATTGATCAGGAAGGAGGTTTCACTAAACAAGGGAGAAAAGGTAGGTGAGTTTCCATTGAATTGCACGTGCATTTGCACAGGGGAAGTTTACTTTCAGTAAGGATTACGTCGCCCGCTGCCCCAGTTTCCCGCCTTACCAGTGCCACCAAAGATGGCCAGCCGCACCCAAAACAGGTCAACTCCACTAGCCTAACGCTCTCTACCCTGTACCACCCGCACCGATGATTCCTCACAACACCGGAGTGCGATCTCAAGGAGGCAAATGTTTTGGGAAGATAGTGTATCAGTATTTCCCTGGTCAGAGTCACCCCTCTGCTGTTCCGGGCCCGGCCATGTATTTTTGCTGATCTAAACAATCTGAATCATCCCAAACTCGGCACGTCTGCATTGTCCTGGCAGCCTGATCTTCTGGGATCTTGCAAAAGAAACATCATGCCAACCTGCAGAAGTGATGAGCTCACCAGTCTGCCCTCTGGGAACTGGAGCCTCCTTGACCCCGGGCAGGCCCCAGCTTGCCAGCAGGGTGGGCCCAGTGCAGGTGCACAATGCTGAAGCAAGGCAGAGCAGAGCTGGGGCCACCTAGGGTTGGAGGGTGACAGCGTCCCTGGTTTCCTAAGACAAATATTAGAAATACTCAATGAACACATTATTTTGCCAGCATTTAAGTGAACGTCTAAGGCCACAGCCTTCTGTTCCTCGGGCCGAGTCTGCGATCGAAGGGTCATCGGACGTACCCAGCAACGTAGGGGCAGCAACATGGGATCACACGTGATTTGAAATATAGGGCTTCCCGTCACACAGAGTGAAGCTTCCAGTCCCTGCAGTGTCATGTTTTCAGAAGAAAATACTGACCGCTGTCTGCATAGGGACTGTGCCCCCAGCACAGGCCACAGGACCATCTTCCCAGTGACCCTCTGTTGGCGCCAATGGTTTACATCTTTGGATGCAGAGCTACCTGTTCCCAGGTAGCTGGGATGGGACAGAACACTGGAGGGTTGACAGCCTAGAGTTCTAGCTTTATCTCCGCAGCCTGGACCCCAGCGGAACGGACTCAGCCGCTGGCCTGCTGGGTCTGCAGGGAGGGGGGCTCGTTTGACCGGAGAAGCATTAGCAGCCAGCTGAGGCCACCTTGAAAGGTCACCCGTATTTACCAGTGGATGGGAGATGCCTGGTGTGACCAGGAGCTTTTTATCTGCAAATAATAACTCTCCTCTTGTTGAGATCATTTACTCTTCTTTCTACAAATTCCACGGAGCAAAAGTTCATCTGACCAGATGGAAAAGTAAGATCCGGACCACAGAAGGCGCAACTGCACTCGCGGATGGGGGTCACCCGCCAACTGGGAGGCAGGCCACCTCGTCAAGCTCTATGCTTTTGACGTTCGCTCAGAACATAATCTCAGCTCGTGCCGCATCAATGGGAAAGCGATCGGGTTTGGGAAAGGTTGGAAGAGACGGTCACTGAAGGCGCAGAGATCAGCTTCTGTGTGTGGGTGGCAGAGGCGGTTCGGAACGTGGGTTTGGGTCAGTCTGGGCCAGAAGTACCAGCAGAGAAGCAATGACCTGTAGAGCACCTGCGGAGGCAGAAAAGGGGCCGGGGCTGCCTTGCCCCATTTCCTTCCTCAGCCCTCAAGGAGAGGGTGAGAAGGAAGGTGATCCAGAGGGAAAACATGTTGGTGGATCCCCTCCATTCCAATCGCCAGTTTCCTGAGTGTGTCCTCAAATTCTGGTCTTTGCACGCATACGCATATGGAGACACTAAAGTGAGCGGCTTGGGGCACCTGACCAGGGCCGGCATTCCCAGAAGGAGGACTGTGGAGACACCGTCAGGTGCCAGGCACAGGGAGGACCTGGGCATCGAGGGGGCTCGTGGAGGCTGGCCTGGTGCTGACACGAGGAAAGAACTTCCTTTTCCAGGGACTCTGGACTCTGTGGGGCGCAGGGGCAGCCTGGGGTGGGTGGATCCAGAGACAATTAGGGAAGAGCTCACGGCACCGGCACAGGCTGGGTGTTCTGACTATGTGTCTGCACGTGCCCCAAACGTCTGCAAGGTTCAAAGGTGCGTAAAAAAAAAAAACGGAAAAAAACACCGATAAAGTGGCTCTGAATCTTCAGGTGCTGAGTTAGATCGGGCCATCGCTGTCTTCTTGCCAATGGCGAGACCGTCGGAGGCGCTGGGTAGGGAGTCCTGCTGTCCTCTGGGCTCCGACTGACCGTCCCGACCCTGCACACGGGCTCACCCCCTTCCCTCCTAGGACTGACGGCACCCCACCCAGTAGACACTGCCCACTACCTTTCTTTCTGGCATTTCCCCCCAGACAAAGCCTGTCTCACCTATCCCTTGGCATCTGGGACCTGAGGTTGGCAGACTGGCAGATGAACCCTCTGCACCCAGAAGAGTTTGCCCGCATCCTCTGTGACCTCCACGTCTCCCTGTCACTGGAGTGTCACCACGGTGCCGGGGGCAAGACCGGGGGTCTCGTCAAACGACAAAGGTACTGTGCTCTGTGGACGAACTATTTCCCAAGGGTTCCAAATTGAGGATGATGTGCCCAGATGGCCAGGTGGCCCATTTTCTTCGCAGGATAGAAAACCGTGGCAAACACACGAGCTTCAACAAGGGGGTTGGGTCACAATAAGGAAACACAACGCCATTATCAAAACCTCTCTGGCGCTTCTGTTGCAGACTCAGGAGGTACAAGGAAAAGACCCATACGTCCTTTTTTCTAGATGTTTATCGATTTTGCTTTGTTAATAATTATGACACAAAATCAAAGGTGTTGCTCTTTGTTCTTGTCAGGACAGCAGGCATGGCCGCGGCTGGGAGTGCTGGGGCCGGAGCTGGACAGCTGAGGGGTGTGGCCCTTTGTCCCCTCTCTGCTTCCCACATATCACCCACCGCCTGGTGGTGGCCTCTGTCCTCTCCTCTTTATCCTCCCAAACACTTGCCGGGAGCACTTGGGATTGCCGGCCCAGCAGTTATAAAAGAAATGGTTTCCGTTTCTCTATAATCTGGTCTGTTTCTTCACCCATCCATTTCTTTTCCAAATGCCTGAAGCATGATCAAGCCTTAAATAAGCCTTTTTTCTATAGTCCTGCTCTGCAGGGGGCCCGGGCGCTCTCTGCGGGGGACCTCCGGGAAGAGCAGCTGGCAGTCACTAGAGCTATTGAAGATTCACGATCCTTGTTTGTCAACAGGTCAGCCCTCCCCGGATATCTCACTTCTGAGGCATCATTAATCCAGGTGCTGGAGGCCCAGCTCCAGATGTTGCACCAGATGAGCTCTGGAGGGAAGCATCTTACTGCACTTCCACACCCAGCAGCCAGGGGGCAGGGGAGAGCTTGACCGGAAGGCTGAGCCCCAGACTGCCTGGCAGGTGTCTGCCCAGGGTCCTCCAGCGGCCCTGGGAGCCGGAGGCCTGGTGGGCATGCAGACGGCATGGGAAGTGCAGGGCCCTGTAGAAAGAAGGGACAGCAGGGTTCATGTGGCCTCATTACAGAAGGCACAACAAACGTTCTGCTGATACAGTTCTGCTGCCCTGGCAGGGGGCTCGTAGGCTATAGGCCGTGGCCTTGGAGGGACTGGAGGCCACAGGGGGGTGGGGAAGATCCCAGGCCATTAACCTGCCTTTGGACAAGCCATCACATTTTTTTTTTGAGAGAGAGAGAGAGAGAGAGAGAGAATGTGTATAAGCAAGGGAGAGGGACAGGGGAGGGGGAGAGAGAGGGAGAGAGAGAATCTCAATGCAGGCTTCATGCTAAGTGTGGAGTCCGACACGGGGCTCAATCCCACAACCTGGGATCATGACCTGAGCTGAAATCAAGAGTCAGGAGCTCAATCGACTGAGCCACCCAGGCGCCCCAAGCCCACGGCCCGCCTGCCATCATGACTTCCGCTGCAGAAGACACCGCTTTCCTGTAGCTGCCTTTCCGAACTCCCTCTGCGATGCCTCCTGCTTTCTGCTGAGTCCTGCATCTTGTGGTCGGTGTCTACTTCTGCACGGCAACAAGAATGCACATCGGCGCACGCAGAAGCCAGGGTAACTGGGCAAACCCCGGGCGTCACAGACGCAGCCGATCCTCTCACGTGGCCGTGGCTCCAGGCCCCTCTGCAGCCCACCGCCCGTCCGGCGGCCCCTCCTCAGCAGGGGATGCCACAGCGGGGGGGGGGGCTTCAGGAAGTCATGAGAACGATGAGCACACACTTCAAACACGGAGGAAGAGGGCAAGGTATTTTGGGAGCACTTTAAATTCACACGCCAAAAATAGCATGTCTTCTTTAATGACATTTGAAATTTCCAAATAAATCAAGTATCAGTGTTTCAAAAACGCGAAGCGGTTGTAATAATGAGCCAGCCTTTACCATCATCGTGATGGATACAGTGAAGGCCGGCACAGTCCAGCTCTTACTGTCTTAACGCGCTGAATTCTCCTAGGTTTGCTATGATTATTATTCCATTTTCACGACGAGGCAGGACTAACTCAGGATCAGCCACACAGCCGGAAAAGAGCAGACCTGGCCGGAAATCCCATGCCCCCACTCACCTGGCTGTTCCCTGATGCACCCCGCCCCTCAGGCCACCTCTAAGGACATCTCCTCCCCACATGCCCCCTCCCCAGTCCGGGTCTCTGTCTGCTAGTCAGCAGATGCGGACAGTGAGTTGGAAGTGAGCCCCTTGCTCTAGTCCCAGTCCCCAGGTCGCTGCTAGTGGCCAACACGGGACAGAACTCATGGGTCAGATGCTATAACTGATGTTTATGACCCCCCAATACATATATGGAAGCGTTAACCCCCAGAGTGACAGTACTAGGAGGTGGGGCCTTTGGGAGGTGACTGGGCGTAGACGAGGCCATGTGGATGGGGCCCCATGATGGCATCAGTGCCCTCCTAAGAAGAGGAAGACACTAGACCCCCTCTCTGTCAAGTGAGGACACAGCGAGAAGGCAACCTTCCGCAAACCAGAAAGAGTCCTCGCCAGATACCAGAACTCCCTGAACTCCCAGCCTCAGAATTGTGAGAAGTGACCATTTGTGTGGTCGATGCCGCCCCCAGCCCACGGTACTTTGTGGTGGCCGCCCCAAGAGATGAAGACACGGGGATGGCTCAGGCAAAGAGGTTGCAACACGTAGGAAACAAGAGGTGGGCTACAGGGGCCGAACAAACCAAGAGGTGAATAACTTGAGGAACAGTAGGAAAAACCACACCAACTGGCAGGGATGACAGGCAAAAGGAGACAAAGGGAAGCAATGGTCAGTCAACATGTGAAAGGCACTCAATGTTACTTCTTAATCAACAAACTGCAAGCCAATGGTTTACCACCTGTCGGTTGTCAACAACGAAAAAGAATGACAAACTGAGGGTTGCTGGTGGGGGAGGGGTGACGGACATTAAGGAGGGCACTTTCGGGATGAGCCCCAGGTGTCTTATGTAACAGATGCATCACTGGGTTCTACTCCTGAAGCCCAGACTACACTGTATGTTAACTAGAATGTAAATAAAAAGAAAAAATAATAATAATAAAAAAAGAATGACAACAACCTGTATCGAGGTGGGTCTGAATAGGGAAAAAAAAAAACCCTTTTATGCAGACTGCTGGCGAGAACAAAACTTGACAGGACTTCTATAGAAAAATTTTCCAACACAGAGCAAATATATTAAGAAACATACAGCTCTGATCTAGCAATTCTGTTTCTCAAAATCATATTCCCCAAAATCCACTGAACAAATGTGCAGAGACGTGTGCACAAGAAGGCTGGTTGAACGACTGTTTATAATGGTTGATGATACCGTCGAGGTTTAGCCCAAGAAGTGAATGCCGACAGTCATCAAAGAACGATGACACACGTGTGGAATAGTGACATGGAAACGTGTTCGTAATGTATTTCTATGCAAAAAGGCAGGTGACAGAACAGAGGGACGCCATTTTTGTAAAGAACACACACTTATGTGCATTCACAGAAGTAGTGTGGATAGAGGTATATCTGGAGGTATTTCTAGATCTAGAAAATCACAGGAGGAATATTTGCCCAACCATTAACAGTGATTATCTGTGAATGATTAGGTTATGGGTCACCTCTTGCATTTCTTTTCTTGCTTGTTTTTAGTTTATCGATTATCTGCCTTTTCTATTTTGTCTTCCTCACAGATCTATTGCTTCTTCAAAATTAAAATATTAAGCCATTTTGGAGTCTACCTGAGAACTAAACCTACACCCCTCCGGGTACGCCCACTCAAAGACTTTCAAATCCACGGAGAGCGTCACGGTTTAGATTAAAGCAATGTGCTCTGTCACCCTCAAAGACTGTATACCAAGGAGCCTTGATTTAGAACTTCCAACCACTGTGATCAGTCAGTCAAGGAGGATGTAGCTAGCATCCCACAACACATTCTGGATCAGCTGCCTGATTCCTCCCGGCGAGGCAGCCTCTACCTCCGCACCCTTCCACGGCGCGCGACCGGGAAGCCTGCGCAGGAAGACCGTGACCGCTAAATCCTAGGCAACTTGCCGCAGCTTCCTTATGCCCTTCAGTATCTTATGCCCTTAGGTCTCTTCCCACTACCTAGCGTAAGAATGTTTTTGAGGGTTCATTGGACGTTAACACCAATCTGCATTTTGAGCAATTCTGTGCTGGCAGATGAAAGGCCGACCCGGTGCCTCCACTTTGACACTGTGTTCGTAGCTGGCGAAAGAACCGTGATGCTCTTGGTCTGACAGCAGGTCAGTTTTACAAACATCTTTGGTTTCTCCCCCCACATAAGTGGTGATGTGATTTTTACTTTCGTATTTCACTTTTTTTTTGGAAAAATGAGTAGAAAAATGCAAACATGAAAGAAACAATTTCAGTGATAAGCACAGATCACATGAACTTAATTTCAAGTTGCATCAAGTGGAGGACTAGACCCTGCTGAAGGGATGAATCATGGTGAAAACCCCAACCAAAGTTAGCCGTATATTCATCTGAGTAGGAAAGGCACAAAACTCACTAGTGTGTAAATACTACCAATGTTAGAAGATAAAAAAAAAAAATGATGGATTATTGCTTTCACATTCCGCTTCTGTGGGATACTTTGTGGAATACATACTTTGGGGGACATGTGGGATGTTTCTGTCCTTTATATCAGAACTTTTATTATTTATTTACTTTCTAAATATAATTTATTGTCAAGTTGGCTAACATACAGTGTATACAGTGTGCTCTTGGTTTTGGGGGTAGATTCCCATGATTCATCCCTTACATACAACACCCAGTGCCCATCCCAACAAGCGCCCTCCTCAATGCCCATCACCCATTTTCCCTCTCCCCCCACCCCTTGTCAGTTTGTTTGTTGTCTGTCTCTTATGGGTTTGCCTCCCTCTCTGTTTGGAACTATTTTTCCCCTTCCCCTCCCCCATGGTCTTCTGTGAAGTTTTTCAAGTTCCACATATGAGTGGAAACATATGATGTCTGTCTTTCTCTGACTGACTTATTTCACTCAGCATAATACCCCCCAGTTATGTTCACGTTGCTGGAAATGGCAGGATTTCTCATGTTCTAAACAATAAACCTGGGCTTATCTTTGTTTATATTTGTGTTCTCTGAGCCCCGGCCCTTTGCTTTATACGTTCAGTTTAGAAACCCAAATCTCAAACCAAGGAAATCATCGAATGCCAACCAAACAATGGTTTCTTATCCATTATTCAGCCTATCGTGTTAGCCTCGCTTACATTCAAATATTCTTCTACTGGTCTACTTATAAATAACTATCTCTATCACTTATGCAAACCACTTAACCGAGTACGTGTGGCATGAATTAAGGATGAGGTCATTATCCATTTATCTTGTGGTGATCCTTGTATCCTTCTTGGGAGTATGGTATCTTTCAATCCGAAGCCACAAATGAGAAGATTCTGAATAGGTGATGGTTAATTAATTGCACAAAGTTCAGCTGGAGTCTTCCACCGTCCCTTTCTGGATTCGGGCTCCGTTCCCTTGGATCTGCCGCAAGCAAGCGATCAGCACTACCTGCAGGGCAGTGTGTGATCTCCAAACGCTGTTGTAACACAAGTCCCTTGATAAGTCGAACGGGTAAGTTAAAAACAGTTGCTCATTTCTCCAGTCCCTTGCCCGCCTCCAGCTACTTGCCTGTAGGACTGCCACGAGGGTGGGTCTTCTGGCTGGGACCACTGAGAAATATTTTATCGAAGGTTCCTTTTCGTGACACGAGGATGCACCCCCTACTTTAAATGGGCCTGGACAGAAACACGCTTGCGGGCAAATGTGATTACTTCTCAGTTAGCAGCACGGTTAACACGGGCTGTGTGGGGGATCCTGGGCGGCAAGTTTATCAAGGTTCCCGCTAGTAGAAGCAGAAGCAATGGACGCGTTGCAAAACACATACAGGGGCCCAAGGTATTTAGGAACATGCACCCCAGACATTCATTCCTCCATTCCTCTGTCCAAATAATATCTATTGAGTGGCTACTTCGAGATGGAGCACAGCGCGAGGTCATGGGGATATTGCAGTAAACGAAACAGAAATTCAGAGTAAGCACGGCAGACCCCCGTGTCTCTGTCTGTGAAATAAGAAACTCTTACTTGGGAGGACAAGAGAGAGAAGAGTCATAAAGTACATTCGGTACTCTTCCAACAAGCTGTACTTTCTCACCAGGAAGGTTTAGGGACGTCGTAATGGGCTGGAAGGCCATATTATGTCTTTCTAGAACCGCTTATCACTGTCTCAGTACGGAGCTGTTACAGCTGACCAGGCCCATACATTCACACTCCCTAGATGTGAGGGTTTGTCCATGGATGATCCTAGAGCACTTCAGTGCCCGGACATGAGCTCAGTAGGAAAGTGGACTCTACTTTTCCAAAGACTACCAACAAAGTCAATGGCTAAATGGCCCGAAACTTAACCCAGGATCCACAGAAAAGCCACAGGATTCCACATCAAAGGGACTTTAGAGGAAACTTAGTGGGATCAATCTCTAATGTGATATATAAAAACCGAAGAACTAGAAGGCTGCAAAGCCTCAAGCATCTTATTTATGTATCAGCTGATTTATTTATATTCTGCCTACTTCCAAAAAGGTTTTGAGGCAATCCTCCAATCACTGTGGTTAATCACTGTGTTATTATTAGAAGGGAGCCTTTAAAAATTATTGTTTCTAGGGGCGCCTAGGTGGCTCAGTCGGTTAAGCGTCTGACTTTGGCCCAGGTCATGAACTCACAGTTCGTGGGTTTGAGCCCCATGTCAGGCTCTGTGCTGACAGCTCGGAGCTTGGAGCCTGCTTCAGATTCTGTGTCTCCCTCTCTCTCTGACCCTTCCCTGCTCACGTTCTCTCTCTCTCTCTCACTAAAATAAATTAAGAAACTCAAAAAAATTTTTTAAAAATATGTATTGTTTCTAAAACTCAACGGATTTAGATCATGCTAGGTAAATAATTTAGGTTAGTGTACATAGACCTGCATTTTGGAAGATACTAACTAGCCCTATCCTCCTTATATTTCCAAATATTCCTCCAATCAGCTCCTTGCATGTGTATAAGGCAAGTGACATGAAGAATTACCCATGTTGATGGGACTATTTTATGTAATCCTACAGAGCAACCTTGGTGTGAGTAAATTCAATTATGTTGAGATATTTGGGTTTCCTTATTGTATGTGGGTTGATGTGTGCTAACAGAACCATGGTTGTTTAATCAGAGATGACCCTTTCTGAAACACACATATAACTGAAGATATCTCTAATTAGAACAGACAAAGCATAAGTGTGGGCTTCAAATTTTGAATGGGCTCCTCAAGTGCACATTTAAGATAAAAAAAACAGCGGTGTAGATGGTAGGATATGGTGCGCAAGTTGTAAGATATCACAGAGCGGCTGAGCTACCCCAGCATGTCTAGTTCACATCTCAGAGGAATTTGATGGCTATCTGCCCATGGGCTACACCTTGACACTCTCAACTCTGCAGGGCTATGTGTCACTGCTTGACCCCAGAACTCAGGAGAACGGTCAAAGAACCTGTAGGTAAGGAAAACCAGAACCGGAAGCAGGAACTGGAAGCCAGTGTAGGTATTGTGTGTGAATAATGTTTGCACCCCGAGAGACAGGACTGTGGCTCAAAGGTCATGCAGATATGAGAACAAACGAGCATCTGTATCTGTCTCTCCTGTGTCCAAGGGCAATGCCATCATTTCTCTGTCTCAGGCCAACTGGCTGTGGGAGCTGCCTGGAGGGTCAGGAATGGCCAACGGGAAGAAGAGATCGCAAAGGAGACTTCTTAGTGGTTGTGCCCAGAACGCACAACACCTTCTGTGAAACAGAGAAATAGTTGATGAATCAGATCCATTCTACTGAACTCTTTAGCATGTGAGGGGTCTCTCTACCCCTCCTGGTAGAGGAAATCTCTACCGGGGGACAGTGTTCCCTCCCCCCATTCCCCTGCCTGAAAACTCTCAGGAGTCTGGCCATACCCACGCCCTCTGATCCTAGAAGAGACCAAGGGCTCTCTCTGTCGCACAGGGAGGACACCCCATCAATGGAATTCACGGTCATTCGGGCTGCTGCTGCTGCTGCTGCTGCTGCTGCTGTGACAGGAGGGGTTTTTCGGGCCCAGGTGTTTCCTCGTGAGGCCTGAGTTGTTGATAACGCATTTGCTAAGTAATGTTGTCCATTCGCTTCAGTCGCTTGATGGGCCCGGAATGTTCTTTGTGTTGAACTGGATTCACGTCAATGGTTGCCTTGTTCAATTAACATTAAAAAACAATTTAGGAAACTAAATGGTCCAACTCATTGCTTGCCAGCAAATGCCCCCTACCAAACTCGTGGTGACATTTTTTTCCCCCTTTCCGGCCTTTGTTATCTTATCTCTGCAGCCATAGGTCTAGGCTGTGATGATACTGGCTTCATGGCTGATCCAATACGCTTGTGTCCCCGGAGGATCGGAATTGATCCTTGCAACCAAAGGCCTCCAGTGACGATGGTGGACGTACCGTTGACACGTCAAAGGGGTCAGCTTGGCCTCCCTCCCGCGGCTCCGAGACTTCTAGCTGAAATGTGCTGGCACAGAATGAGTCTCCATCCAAGTCTATTAGAGGGGATTACCTGCCTGATCCGGACTCTCCTCCAGCTTTGAGCATCTGGAGGTTTTCCAGATCATATCTTCATTCCAAAAAAAGCATCTTCAATGCCATAATCAAGCATTCCCTAATTTGCTATTTCCACTCACTTGAATTAAGTGTCTTCTTTACATAAATAGCACGGTTCCTTCTGGAGAAGTATGTTTATTGGCACCGTACGCATGAAACATCTTGGCAGTATCTCATAAAAAGCCTTGATTGGTATGTGTGCTAGCTTTTAATGAACTTCTGAGAGAGTAAGTGAGGCAGTAAAGTCCACATATTTTCTGTTCATAAAAACACCTCGTTTGCAAAGAAGAGGTATGGATTCGAAGAAACAGACAGGGGAGCAGAAGCCCGGTTGGCGGTTTATGGATATTGGTCTATTTCTTTTCTCCGAGAGAGACCTTGGGCTTGGGTAGACTAACCCCAGATCCCGGAAACTGCATCAGCTAAGACCTCGGGGGCAATATGGGAACACAATGCATCCTAAGTTGAGGCAAGGAAGCCAAAACACGGCCCAATGTTTTGGGAGGAAGAAACCACACTGATCACACCCCTGCAGACCACAGCCATTCTCGCTGTAAATCACTAGTGACATTCCAGGTATGCTGGTTTGGTGTCCTACGAGAGGAGAAATGGAGGGCCTGGTAGCCAGCGGTAAGGCCATTCCCAGGGCGCTTTCTTCAACAGGGAAGGTGTGTGTTAATCCAGGGGGCTTGGGCTCTTTCCAATACAGATAATCGCATCCCACCCACTCACCTCCCCCAGCATGGTTCTCCCTGTGTCAAGAGCAACACAGACCCTTGGCAGAGAATCTGACACCAGCCAAATGGCTCTTTCCTGTTCCGTGATGTATGTATCTCTACTGTAACTCTGTCCTTCAGAGAGTTCACTTCTGTATAGAAATACCCTATGTCATCACTGGGATAGGGTTTGGGGCGGAAGCACTGACTGGGGTCAGGCGTCACTGAGACCCCTCCATATTCCAGGATTGTCCGCTTCTATGATTCGGCTTTTGTGTGATAGCTCTGAATCGGGAGCCTTGAATGGTGCCCATGCATTTTAAAGAAGGCATTAGTGGGCTGTGGAAAGAGATGGACGGTGGCTGGGAAGGAGGCTGATTTCCAGCAAGGACTTCACTCAAAGGAGGGCTATTCGGGGGATGTGAAGAGGCAGCCCCCACCCTGGACGAGCCACAGGCAAATGCAGCTGAGTTCAGATGATCACCATGAAAGAAGGCAGAAGAAGCAATCCTCAAGGGAGTGGAAGCAAAGAAGTCTTCTGGGCATTTCTCTCCCCTAATAAACAATTTAGAGGGCTGTAAGGCACTATCAGAAAGGGGTAAGGAGGCACTTGGGGTTCAAAGGCATGTCCCCCGAGGCTTCTCTTCCAGGTTCCTACAATGTGCTGAGTGGGTTTACACTGCAACAAGATAAGGCAGTTCTAACACCTCTGTTTACAGGTAAATTGCACGTTCACTGAGCACACGGCTCTGTGACTGGACTGAGCTCTAATATTCAGGGAGTGGACTTTTATGGGCCACACTCACCGGCTGGAATAATACTATGTTTGAACCGTTCTGGCAGACCTTCTACTAATATTTTCTCAGTCTCTGCCTACATTTTCTGACTCGGATCTTCTTCCACAAGGTTCCAAGGTTCTAGTAATAACGTTTTATTGTTCTTTATTTTTCTCAAAACTGTTTTTGAGGAATTATGAATCAAGACTTCCAAAAGCAGTCCTCAAGGGCTGAAGTGTCTGGGTAATAAGGGAGAAGTGATGTGTTTAAGGGCTTGTGAGAGCATTTCGAAAGGATTTTAGGAGTTTCACAAAGGATGTGTGTCTGAACAGGTACTGACAAAAAGATACAAAACATTGCTATCAGCCTAAAGGAAGCGAAGTGAAACCTCGTCTCCACCTTCCCAAAAATCTGGAGTAAAGATTCGGTAACAGGCTCACAAGTCAGTCCACTTGCAGAGAAATCGATAGGTTGTACACGTTTACACAAATTGGACTTGCTAAAGATGCATACTAAAAATACCCCACGCCCATATTTAAATTTAATGATGTCGCTGAAGGAGAGAAACCCCAGCTGTCATACATCCATTCAGTGAAGAAACACTCGGTGCCAACACCAGAGTGGCTCACAATGGTTCCGCACGCCTGGAACCTGTCATCTAGTTGGGGGAGACCGCAACTGTCATAAATTAGTGATCCTTCCTTTATTGGGAAGAACAAAGAAACACACACAGGTCTCAATGAAAGCACACCCCGGGGAGACCAACAATATTTAAGGAGAGATCTGAAGAACGAACTGGTATTGAGAATAAGATGGGTAAAAGCCTGAGAAAGCAGCACGTTCAAAGGTTCTCACTGGTAAGGAATCTGGTATGTCCCAGCGACAAAAAGACCACTGTCACTCGAATGAGTACGGAGGTAAGAGTTGCGAAGATTAAGAAAAGGAAACTTTGTTTAGAATGGAGTCAGGAGGCCGGCAGGGGGCGCTCTCATCTCCAGTGCTCCTGGTCAACTGTAGACCCAACTCCTGGAGCATCTTGCAGAGGACGGCGCTCTACTATCCCTGCAGGGGGACGGAAGGTTTCCTCCTCCGCCGGCAACAGCCCAGCCAATGAGGGACAGTCACAGCTCAGCCAATGAGAAGCCGCTATACTGTGAACGTCCAGTTTACTCCAATGAACTCTTAGTTTACAGCAGCCTTCCCGACTTCCCCCCTTCCTCTATAAAAGAGCCTCTTCTCCTTTATTCTCCCAGAGTTGCCTGTGGTTTTGCTTTGCTTCTGCGGGATTGCAGTTCTCCACTATTACCAAATAAATCCATTTTTGCTGGCAAAATAACCAGCAGATTTATTTTTAAGGTTAACAGAGTACACACAGGAAGTGTGCGGTCACTGGGAGAGTGAACAACGGTGGGCATTCACAGGGAGCGTATACACAGTGAGTGCCCACACAGGAAGTGCGCGCTCACAGGAAGTGCCCACACAGGAAATGTGCACTCATAGGGAGTGTGCGCTCACCGGAAATGAATGCCCACGCTGGAATGGCGTGCTCACAGGGACTAAATGCCCAGACAGGAAGTGTGCACTCACAGGAAGTACCCATGCAGGAAGTGTGCCCACACAGGAAATGAATGCCCATGAAGGAAGTGTGCGCTCACAGGAAATAAACGCCCACGCAGGCAGTGTGCCCACACAGGAAGTGCACGCTCACAGGAAGTGAAAGTAGGAGACGCCAGCAGGAGCCGGGTTGTACAAGACTACTCGAGGAAGAGAAATTGCACCAGATTCCCACACTTGGGTTCTGTGCCTGTCTGACCATGTGATGTTGTCGGCATGGAGGGGCCAGGATGTGACCTGGAACTGAACGGAATCAAACCATGAGGAAGGACGCCAGCAGGATCAAGCAAATCTGGGAACCCGGCCATTCTCTCGCAGCATCTGCTTCCTTCTCCTGGAGCAACTCCACACCGCATGCTGATGTTCTCCCCACTCGGTGAATGAATCTAATAACGTATTGTAGAGGAGTCAAGGGAACGAGCACAAGATTGTAATTCCAGAGACTTCTAACATTAAAGTTCTGATTCCTCCCTGGGCTTCTGCACTGGGAGGACCAGTCTCAGCCCCAAGAGGAAGAGTGTCCAGACGACAAACAGCAAAGGGACAATGAGCCTTGCCTTGCTGCACCCTCGGGGTTCCCCTGGGTGACATCGGGAAACTACACCTCTCACTGATTCACCCCCAAACTGCCTACTGAGGGAGGAAACATTTTTAAATATAAAGATTGTACTGAGTCGCAGCGCTGGAAACCGAATTAGGCTTTTTGAACTTCCAGGCGTGAGTCTCCATAAACTCTGGGTTTGGAAGCTCTTCCACGTGTGAGGTGTGCCCCGTCACATTCGCAGGCTGCTGAGCAGAGGCGTGGACCTAATTAGCAGACGCAGTGCGGGGTCGATGGAGCCTGGGGGAGACGTGCGTGGTTCTGGGGGCACCACTGAGTTGGTCCTCTGCCTCCCCGGGATAAAGCCAAGTCTATGCCGGGAGAATGAGTCACTGAGCTTATGGAAGTGAAAGGTCGCGTGTGCCCCACGGAGTCGAATCCACTACTGAAATACCTCATTCTGTCCCAGATACAGCGGGGAACCTGCCACCTCGGATTGCGAAGCGCCCCACCCTCTCATCTTCCCTGTTGAAGACCTGCATTTTTCTTGCTTTACCTATTCTTTGATTGATTTCAAATTACATAAAAACAACGAAGTTAGGAGCTGAAGGAGAATAATGTCGCTGTGCCTTCCTACCAGCATGAGGCTTCACATTCGACTGGTGCCATCCAGTGTCCACTTTTAAGGAACTTTCTCACTTCGCCTCCCACCTGCGGCTTGGGAGCCCCCTCAGGATGGCCATCCTCTCTTCTACTTCCCGGGACTGTCCTTACGTCTCCTAACAAAGGACTCGGCCCCTGACAGCAAGCCCTTCAGTTCTATGCAAAATCATTCCAGTACCCACAATGTGCACGGACTAATCTCTGGGAAGACACACACGATTAGACAGGATCGCACTGGAGACGCAGGAGAGAGGGACAAGTCCCAGATCAATAGCTCACTGGCTGTGGTAACTTGAGGATTAAATTTCTTTTTCTTTTTTTTCAGTTTTTTTAATGTTTATTTTTGAGAGAGAGAGAGACAGAGACAGAGTGTGAGCAGGGGAGGGGCAGAGAGAGAAGGAGACACAGAATCCGAAGCGGGCTCCAGGCTCCGAGCTGTCAGCACAGAGCCCGACGTGGGGCTCGAACCCACGAACGGCAAGATCATGACCTGAGCCGAAGTCGGACACTTAACTGACTGAGCCACCCAGGCGCCCCTAGGATTATATTTCATTTCCATGAACCTGTTCTTTACCTGTGAGGTATGATAATATGACATATTTTAAAGATGAAGGGAGATACCATTTTTAAGGCCTAATACAGTAGCCCAGAGCTACCTTTTTTTAAATACGTATTTGTATCAATGATGAGAATAACTAACTACTATGATTACGTCCCCTGTCTCTCCCTGTTTCTCTGTGTCTCTGTGCAGTGTTCATGAACCAGGGACAGACAGATGCATGAGGCCCACACCAGTGCTGCCCACAACATAACATGAGGCACAGAGGAGGGACCAGCTGTTTCACACATGGTAGGAGAGCATTACTGAGTGGCGAACGCGAGCTGGGACTTGAATGACGAGCAACGTTTCTGCTGGAAGAGAAGCATGGCCCAATCATCCTGGGGAAAGAGAACACCACCCAACAAAGGGCAGAGAGCTGCTAGTGCACGGTGCATCCCGAGAGTGGGGAGTTGTGCCAGACAGTTGACGTGTGCAGGATACTGGTGGCATGGTGACGGAGGCGGCCGGCTGGCGGGGGCCCCGTGGCGGAAGCCTCCTTGCCGCTGACGACAACGGAGACCTTGTCGTGAAGGCAATGGAAATCCACAGAAGACGTGAAGACACGGAGCGTCCTTTCGGGCCGCAGAGTACGAAATGCACTGACGGAGGAGTAGGAGGGGGCCTCTTACGAGACCACTGAAATGCCACGAGTGGCCATGGGAACGGAGGAGGACATGAGAGGACGACAGAGGGACACAAGGCAGAGGATGGGAGCTGTGGCCCAGAGGCGCGGAGTGCACACCGACGCCATGAACACACAGCCACTGCCTACTCATTCCCCAGGGGGTGAGGCCAAGTTGAGAGCTGGATCTCGCACCACAGCTGCAGTCTCACTTCCCTTCAGAGGCATTGAAAACCTCGCCTGATCGCTACAGAATATATTTAGCAGGCCAGGGGGAATACTTAGTCAGATCAATGAGGCGCCAGCAGTAAAACCAACAAATCAATCAGCTATTCTCTGATAATGAGTGCTGACGGAGGTTTGAGTTCAGTGATTTCTGTCTCAGTAGATACTGTGACCAGGTAGAACATCACGATCTAGAATTCAACGCATAGAAGATGAAACTATCGCGGCACCTGGGTGGCTCGGTCAGTTGGGCGACCGACTTCGGCTCAGGTCATGCTCTCACAGTCTGTAAGTTCGAGCCCCGCGTCGGGCTCTGTGCTGACAGCTCGGGGCCCGGAGCCCGCTTCGGATTCTGTGTCTCCCCTCTCTCTCTCTGTCCCTCCCCGACTTGTGCTCTGTCTCTCAAAAATAAACATTCAAAAAATTTAAAAAAAAAGAAAAGGAAAATATTTCTCGCACCTAGGTTAAATTTAGGAAGAAAGTAAATAAGGCCTGACCCTAATTTGCAAAACATTTTGCTTGCCATGGTTTTCCTTCAAGGATATTATCTTTCATCCATTGGGAAAAGAAAGAAGTGTGTCCACATAAAAATGCAAGGTCCAACTTATTTTTGAAATTTCATGCCAACATTTCATTTTTCAGAGGAGTACACAGCTTATGACTTGAACTCATTTCTATTATAACTAGAATTTATACAAAGTTTCACGAGACTTCTATCCTTTTCTCCTTGAGTGTCTCTCCATTAGACACATCTGAGCAAGAATCCGAAAGGCACCGTCTCAAAATATTTTTCCTTAAATTATCTTCATTTCCATAATGAACAAAGCTTCACATTTTATCCCCACAGACAACACTGGTGCTTCTAGATGTAATTAGTATGAGAAAAGTCCCTTACCAGTCCAATTATTGATTTAATCAAACGTTCTGCTAATCCAATATTCTCCAAATAGGATTTTGATAACTTTCCTGATGCACAGTGTAATTACAGAACAAAAGATAGGAAGCAGCTGAAGAGATGACCTATTTATAAACAGGCCTTACTAATCATACTGAGCTTTGATTTGATTTAGCAATGAGGACCTATGACATATAATTTTTGGCTCTTCTGGGCAGACATAGCCAGGGAATGCCAGAAGAGGAAAGGCCTTTGGGGCCATTTATTCCATTTTCCCCACACGGGTCTAGTGTAGCATCAGTCACACCATATACTCCTTGGGAAAAAAAGACGTTCTGGTCACGTAAGTTGGGTTAGGCGACACGCCATGTTCCCTTCGGGGAGTTTTGTTATTTCCTATTGGATTAAGATAGGTTCTCGGTCTTAGGACAAATAAGTAAATTTAATTGCACAGAATCCAGAAATCCTTAAGCTTATTTGATCATCGTCCCCCCCCCCCCCCCCCGCCACATAACACCTTCGGCCATCCTGTGGAATAGAGGTCTCGTCCACCCCCCACCCCTGCATTGGAAACTTAAGACCCGGGAAGTTGAGTTGTCTGTCCTGGTTCCCTGGGTTAGAACCTCTGGCTCTTGAGTCTGAATCTGCTCCCTACTGATTTCTAACTCACTCATTTATCTATTAAAACACGCTGCCTTGCTTATGTTCATGCTGACCCTTGCCACACTTTACAAAAAGAATTCTTCCTCTACAGGCAGTGTGTTCCAGAATGACCTGAAAACATCTGTCCCAGTCATTCTCCAGGGCGATTTGTCCAGAGCTGTCTTTGCCACATTTGTACAGTCTCTTCTTGCTTTATGTCATTTGTATTGTGAAGTCCTATTTATACTGACACTTACCTTTACGCTTTTATTTATATTTACAACGGAAGTCTAAACGGCGACCTCTCTGAATAGCCTATGTCTTCAGCTTAAAGGAGAGGGAGAAGGAGGGAGGCTGGAGGGTTGAGGTTTGGCCACCTGTCACTTGGGGCTTGGCAGCTTTGTCTTCAAAAAAGAACCCCAGATCCCGGTGTCAGCATCAAAACAGAGAAACAAAACCCACCAGAACTCCAGCCCACAGTTTTGATAGTAACCAGCCCTGGGTTCTCAGGGAGCCACCATCTAGACCAGCTCAGAGCTCTCACGCCGAGGGGCAATCTGGCTCTGGCTAGCTGGTAGATGACCTTGCCCATGGCCCATCAGTCACTCCAACTCCAATGAATGGAGTGGAAGAAATGTGCATCAAGACCGCTTCCAGCTCCCGTGATCCCTCTCTCAGACATGCTCTGGGTTACACGACCACCACTCGCCAAGGTGGAAGGGTTCTAAAGACAGCATGTTGGCAGGAGGAACCTTCCAGGTGTGCGGGGGGGACGAGAGGACTAGGAAGACAGATCTTAAGGATCCGTGATGAGGGTATGGTGCCCTCAACGAGGTAGAGGAGACGCCAAGCCCAATGACCACTGCTTCCTCCTGCTTTCCTGCCCAGAGAGGAATATGCTGCATCTTGGGTTATTCAAGGAAAGCCTGGAAAATCCTCGGCTGGCGAACCGCTTCCCACTGCATGAGTGATTGTGCGGTCGTACTTCCCAGGCTCAGGGAGACCAGGCAGCAAAACTACGATTTGGGCCCCCGCTGAGGGTGCCTCTGGCTACACGTCCGGAGGCGTGGCTGCTGTCACAGGTGCCAACTCACTTTTTTTCTTTTTTAATATTTTGAGAGAGAGAGAGAGAAAGCGTGCAGAGAGGGGGAGACAGAGAAGCCCAACCAGGCTCCGTGCCGTCCGCACAGAGCCCAACGCGGGGCTCCAACTCATGAACAGCGAGATCGTCACCCGAGCCGAAATCCAAGAGTCGGGCGCTTAACCGCCTGAGCCCCCCAATTCACTGTTAATTGCAAAGTGCTAGAGCCACGGTCTATAGGACACACGGGCAACAGATCACTCAGGACACTGCTCCAGAGCCCCTCCCAGGAGGAAAGGCTCATGCACTCAAGTAAACTGCAGGGATATAAAGATGTCCCAGTGCCGGCCGAGCCAGTGGGGGTCCACACTGCACCGGTGGCCCTGGCCATATGCCACCCTGTGTCCTGCGAAGGTGCCCTCTCGCGCCCTCAGTCCCCCATCTCTCCCCACCCCACTCCCTCAAGCACAATTCCGAGCCCCTTATCTTTGTGTTCGTAGGCCGAGGACTTGAGCTTCTTTCTACAAAGAAGTAAACTGGTGCCCTCCCGTAGGACCGCTGTGGCTCGGCCAGCAGCTCCCACAGCACAGATGTCAGAGCCGGAAAGCGTCTTGTGAAGTCAGGGTCCGACAAAGAACGGCCTCACCAAGGGAGCATCTGTCTTTGTTCTCGGACAGAAATAGATCCCATTCTGGCCCAGGGCCCACGGAAGAAGCAAGTCCCCCACCCCACGCCCCAGCACAATCAGAAAGGCAGGAGGCAGCGGCAAACAGCGGTCCTTGAAGACAGAGCTTGGCCGCCAAGAGGTCACCTGCGTCCGCTCCTCACGCACAGCAAGCAGCTCACGGAGTAACACGCTGGGGATTCGCCAACGTGAGTAAAGCCTGTTTTACGGTTCAACTTCCTCATCAAAGATTGTAATTCCGTTTTATAGCTGTACCTGAAATAGACGTAATGCGTTTCTGCCACGGGCAAAAAAAAAAAAAAAAAAAAAAGTGCTATATTTGACATCCCTTTTCTGCTGGCAAGTGCTTTCTTAAAGTGTCCACAGTAATCACTGGGATTACAGTTTGGTGTTGTTTCTGGCTCTGAGATATTAAGGTAACTGCTTCGAACAGTGTAACTCAGTACCTGTCACATGCCCAAACCATATCCGCAGTAGCTGATAGGGCTGCAAAGTTAGGATTATGTGTCATTTTTCAGCAATACGGAAAGCATTACCAAAAGAAGTAGTGAAATTCCAAAGGAATAAAAGAACAGGGGACACACACGACCGAAGGTAGTTACGATAAATCTAACTCCACGACCCCGAGCTTGGGATCGTCCACAGAGGTGGAAGACGAGGACAGCAAGCATCGTTTAAGGCAGCTTGGGGTTGACGAGTGAAGAAAATCGGTACGACTAGAGAATAAAAATCGGGATTTTTTAGAAATGAAAACGATCAAGTCTTCAATTTCAGGGCACAGTCGGGATGTTCAGGAGGCATGCCTCATGAGCTGGGGCTTTCTTCCTGGCATACAAATCCCCCCTTGTTTTTGTTTCGTTTTGTTTTTTTTTTATTTTTTTTTTCAACATTTATTTATTTTTGGGACAGAGAGAGACAGAGCATGAACGGGGGAGGGGCAGAGAGAGAGGGAGACAGAATCGGAAACAGGCTCCAGGCTCTGAGCCATCAGCCCAGAGCCCGACGCGGGGCTCGAACTCACAGACCGCGAGATCGTGACCTGGCTGAAGTCGGACGCTTAACCGACTGCGCCACCCAGGCGCCCCTTTTTTTTTAATATTTTTTTTTAATTTTTTTTTCGTTTTGTTTTAAATACGTGTATATATCTTTAACTTTTGTAGCCAGGTTTGAAATGGCTTAATTCTGCCACAAACACATTTCAACCACATCTCCAGGTGTAAATTCAAGCAGAGATTGGAACAGGTAGCAACAGGAGAGGCAAAAACCCAGCAGAACCTCTAAAATTTGTGTATAAAATTGCAGTGCAAGCCCCTGAAACTGCTCTCCTGTTGACCTCGGAAACAAACCTGCGAGGAAATGTTTAGCCGATCTACCACGAGGGCAGTGTCCTGTCCTGGGCTCTCGTCTTTCATGTCAGGGAGGACACAACCAAAATGTTCGCACAAACGGGACATCTCCGCCGGGAGACACACATCCCGGCGTCTCCCAGGGTGGCCGCGTTCATGCCTGTTGTCTCGACATGAGTATTAATAGCTCCCCTCTCTCCCCTCCCTGTACCGTTTGGATGGTCAATTATATGGTCACTTCACTTATAGGTCAGGATCCCCTTACAACAGTTCGACTTAGCTCTATCTCACTGTTGCATATTCAACCAACTAAATGTCAATTCTCTTTACGTTGGTGACAATTTCTCAGTACTTCTGCTACCTCTCCTTGAACCAAAGTGAATTTCAAAGAAGTTGCAAATCTCTGGCTGATAGACTTCATACTTCGTCTTCACGTTCAATGACCCCTATCAAGGATTTAGCTGTATTAAAAATAGCCCTTTGTCCAATCTATTCCTGGTTTTATTTTCTGGGGATACTGCGGTGAATACTTCATCCATATAAAAATCGCAGTTTGGTAATTGCAGACATAAAGTTTCATTGAATTCCTGGGGCAACCACAAGACTGAGGGCTCAACTAACCATGCCCCACAAAGCCAGGGAGCACTTAGGTCAAAGTGGAGATGAACTTTGATATTTTCGTAGATGAACTACGATATTTTCGTAAATAGGGAGACAATTTACGACTCTGCAAAATCATCTACAGGATGGTCTCCTTGTGACCTATTACTTCTAGGCTCTCTCCAACAGAACAAAGATCTTTTCTGTTTTTTTTCTTCTGTTTTTTTTTAGTTTTTTTTAAAATATTTATTTTAGAGAGAGAGAGAGAGAGAACACAAGCAGGGGAGGAGCAGAGAGAGAAGGAGACACAGAATTGGAAGCAGGCTCCAGGCTCCGAGCTGTCAGCACAGAGCCCGACACGGGGCTTGAACCCACAAGCTGTGAGATCATGACCTGAGCCGAAGTCGGCCGTTTAACCAACTCAGCCACCCAGGTGCCCTAGATCTTTTCTCTTTTAACCTGTGATGTGAGCCCGTAATCTTCACTCTTGCCTGCAGCCAGGGCACCATTTCTCAACCCAAGGAGCCATCACACCTAACCTGGGCCAGCAAAAGACAATGAGTAACAGTGTAATTCCATTTTTGTCCACTGCTAAACTAACCAATGCATGTACCCTATCGATGGCTGGTGGGAATGATAACCTTCTTGTAAGAAGTCGTGTTGCAAGGATTGACTCTCCATGTGACATTCACTGTTTTCCCTCAGCGCCTGCCAATGTAGCGTTTAATACATTTACAAAGGCGCACAGCTCTTTAATAGTTGCCTTGGGAATCTACGCATCATCTAATTATGTCTTATAGTTATGTTTTTCTCTAACGTGACTATATCTTATTTGACAGAAGTAAAGCTAAGACACAATCCAATGCATACAACCTGGCTTATAGTAGTTTTCAGAAGGAGGCAGTATATGAGGGGAAGCCAGTCGAATTTTGAAAGGACTTCAGAAAATTCCATTTTGTGTCTTCAGCTGGTCCTGGCAGGCCACTTGCCTCATTCGTGGCTTCTTTCCACAGCACTGTCTCTTGCAGTCCACACAGTATTGTCCCTCCCTCCTCACCCCCCCCATTCACCCTTCAGTGAATGCTAATCCAGCTTTGATTTCCACTACGCTAGTGAACTGGCAGGAAGTTGTTTCTCTTAGAGTCTCCAAAGCCCTCCATGTGGCACACTAACCAAGGGGCACATTTCTGTCCTCGCCTTACTCTTTTGTCTCCAACCCCCGCAGACACACCTCTGCAGTCTCCTCTGTTGGGATCTTAAGGGTCTTCTCTCTTTTTATCAGCCTTTTCTTCCTAGGTGTGATCGGTCATTACTTCCCTCCAAATATTGCCTAGAGGCAGGCCAACTCCTCCCATGTCTTATTTGAGTCTGGGCCTCTTCTCTCAGTGCCAAATGCCTAGCGTTGCCATTATTGCCTGGCCTTCTCCCGGGTACCCAGCTCCACAGGCAGAAACCTCCCCCTTCCCTCAGTCTCCTCATTATAGATGATGGTGTCAACATTAAACAGACTGCTCAGACAGCCCGGAGCACAGATAGCATCATGAATTCCCTAACCTCCCACCCCACCCGCAAATCAAATCCATCAGCAATTTTCTTTTATTTTGGATATTTTGGAAGCATTTCCCCTTCCTACCTGCACGGCCACCGCCTGCTTACAACACTTGAGTGGCTCGTCATGGCATCGAGAATAACGTGCCAGCTCCTTACACCCCGGGTTTTGGAGCCCTGCTGTCTGTCACCCCTTCTGTGGCACCCACACCGGCTTCCCATGTCCCATAATGAGCCATGCACCTTCCCTCCAAGCCCTTGGGAGATGCCTCTGGAACACGCGCCCCCGCCCCCACTCTCTCTCACTCTCCTCCTCCCCTCCTGTTCGCAGCTTGTCAGGAGACCAGCCCCTTCTCATCCTTTCAACCCCATTGAGGTGTCAGCCCACAAGCGGTCTTCCTTCCTTAACTCCCTCTCCCGTGTCATCATCCCACATCCCAACACTCTATACATGTCCTCATACTGATACCCAAGTCGGAAAAGAGTGGGAGAGACGAAGGAAGCAAGCAAACGAGGGAGACGATGAGCCCCGTGAGGCGTGGCGCCCCGTCCCGTCTCCTGGGTCCCTGGTAGGTCGCTCGACGGTTAGCACACAGCAAGCATTCAGCGGTGTTTGCTGAAGGAATGCACACGTCATCCTCCTCATTCATCAACATAACCCCAATGCAGCTAGTGCCTCCCAGTGCCGTGGGCCACAAAGAAAGAGCAGAGTTAGTCTGGGAGAAGACAGCTCTCAGAAAGTAAAGAAGAAGCCGGGCAGACTGTCCAGCTTGTAAAATGTCATTCATTCTTGCTGGAAACAAACAAACAAAAAAAAGAGCTATCTGCCTAACAATTTTAAGAGCAAATCCCTCCATGTAAATGTTGATCAAATGCTCAAGGAAGAGTTGTGAGATCGAGCTTCCACCAAAGTTAGACCAACCAGGACCAGTTCACAGCACTGCCCCAAAGCAAGCCCTGAAATTCACTTTGAAGGAAGAAGCCATGTCGGCCGTGGGAGCGCAGCACAGGAGGTAAGCAGTTATCTCCCGATGTAATTACTTGATATGAGTCAAACACAGAAGGCTTTGGGGATCACTGAAGGCAATTCAGTCGGTTGTGGTGCGTATTCTTTATACGTTTGTTATTCTGTTAGTTTACATTCTATTGTAGTTCACTTCCCTGGAGATGCCTCTTTTCCTTGCTATAAATAACTCTGGTGTCTCTCATCAGTTCAGGCTTCAGGCACAGATTGCTTGGACAGAAAAACAACAAAGATCTGTCCGTGAATGCCACCGGCAGCTGGCTTACGACTCACTCAATGGCTGATGGTCAGAGAGAGACAAGGGTCTGATGGTCAGAGAGAGGAGGTGTGATGGTTAGAGTAAGGAGGATCTGATGATCAGCACGTAAAGATTATGAGACTCACAATCCAAAAGAATAACTTTTAACAGTAGTAAAAATACAACTCTGTGCTAAAGGCTCATTATATACACGAGGCACACCCAGAATGCCTTATATTACCTCGTCACACCCCATCCCCTGAGCCACACCACCTCGGATCAGTACGCAAACATGACATATGCGAGCCCCTCTCAGCACGCTGGGGACGGGGTGGTGAAGTGTTCTGTGCTGGAGTAATCATTTCTAATCGTTATTTCGGCTCCTCGGAGGTAATTACTTCAGGCCCACATACACAGACACCTGAGAGAAGTGAGTCCAGTGTTTTCTGAAGCTGTGCCCATCCTTAGCTCTACGTGCAAATTTCAAAAGGACACTAAATGGGAAATAAGGAAAAGTGCTATTCCAGTCGAAAAGCGTGGTCACACGTGGTTATTTTCAGTAATTACCACAATCATGAGGAATGCCGTCGGCTGAACGGTCTCTGGTCTGGGATGATGGGCCATTTTATTTTTTTATTTTTTTATTTTTAATTTTTTTTTCAGCGTTTTTATTTATTTTGGGGACAGAGAGAGACAGAGCATGAACGGGGGAGGGGCCGAGAGAGAGGGAGACACAGAATCGGAAACAGGCTCCAGGCTCCGAGCCGTCAGCCCAGAGCCCGACGCGGGGCTCGAACTCCCGGACCGCGAGATCGTGACCTGGCTGAAGTCGGACGCTTAACCGACTGCGCCACCCAGGCGCCCCGATGATGGGCCATTTTAAACAGCAGACAGCCCGAACAGTAGATGCTGATATTTGATGTGGCGTCTCCAGATAGAAAAAGAAGGTGTGGGAAGCCCGAGTCTGTTGTCTCTTCCACAAGCTCTCCCCGCCGACAGCAACAGGACGTACGTGCCCCTCCGTGCATGTGGAACGTTCTCCAGCGTGGACCGTATGCGAGGCCACAAAACAAGTCTCAAGACATTTAAAAGATGAAAATCATACCAATATATTTCCTGATCACAGTGGAATGAATCTAGAAGTCAGGAACAGGCAGAAAACTGAAAATTGACACAAATATATGGAAACGAAACAGCACACTAACAAATAAGAAGAAACCACATGGGAAATGACAAAATCCTTGGAGCTGAATGGAAATGAAAACACAACGTACCACAACTTAGGTGATGCACCAAAAGCCACCCTTCGCTGTAAATGCCTATATTAAGAGAAAAGACCTCCAAATAATACCCTAACATCCCACCTTAAGAGGCTGGCAGGAGGAGAACAAACGTCACCCAAGGCAAGCAGGAGGAAGGACATAAAGGACAGGGCAGGAAGAAGAGAGCAGAAAAGCAATAAATTAACGAAGGTGAAGGTCGGTTCTCTGAAGATCCACAAAACCGACAGATCTCTATCTAGCTAGACCGACCATTACGAATTCTTCAGCGTGAATCTTTAATTCCAGGATGGGTTCCTTCAAGTTCCCATCAAATCAGGCTTTCTCCGCGGACTGGTGGTAATCAATTTAGAAAGTTATAAGGAGCTATTTATGTTAGTCTTACAAAGCACAGGGCTTTCTACCCATGGGGGATTTCCACCCTTACCCTTGACTCTTCAATCTTTAGCTCAGGGCACCATGTTTTAGGAAAAAAAAACCTTTAAAAATGAGCACACAAAACACAGGATAGATAAGTAAGAAAGGAGAAATTTTAATGCAGAAGAATGCAGTGATATATGGTAAAAACCAAATGTTTACATAGAATAGAAAGCTGGAGAAAGCCACGGGAGCGTACAGCCAGAGTTCAGGTTGGAGAGTTAAAGCCATGACTCTTACAGAGTGATAATCTATTACAGGAATTAGACCTGCCCCATTTCTGGGTACGGATGGGGAAGGAAAGGTCTGTACAAGAGAGCTGCAGCATCTGGTGTGGCCCAGGGGTCCTTTCTGTAGAGAAGAGCCAAGCATTTGGTGGCCCTGGGGTCACTGTTGGTCAGCGCGGCTGGCGGCCGGGAAGGGAGTTGGACACAGGTCAGGGAAGGCAACGTGAGGCCCCCTGGTAGCTCCCCTTCTCTCTCACCACCTCCAACCACTGTTTCCTTTCACCTCCTAAATCTCTCTCCACCCCACTTTCGGCCAATGCTGTCCCAGAACCATATATACTGGGAAGAAGACTTGGAAATACCAACATCACAAGTTGATGCTGGAAAAATCCATCGCAGGTAAATTACCTAGTATTTCTAAGTCTCCCTCTCCTCACCTGTTGAAAGGGTTTGACATTACCTATCCCGGCATTGTGTCCACTGAGATAATATAAAATGAAGTTTCTACAGTTAGTTTTTATTTTAGAGAAATAAGAAACAATAGAGAATCGGTGTGCCCACGTGTTGATGGATGTGTTACGAGATCGGACGAGGGACCCAGCAGAGACCCAGGTCTGCTCAGAGGGGCGGCACCAAAGTTTTCCAGCCTAGCGTGGGACGTCTTTGAGGAGCGCGTATTGAACACAGATTGGAAGAGTTTCGCCTTCTTTACGACTCTACAACGGCCCCTCCAGGCGTGCCCACGTGTGCCCACCAATGGCACACATGTTTGTTTTGTATAAACACTGTCGGAGGGCCCAGATCCTGGCTGCCACGGACCACAGACATTTCCCTTCACCCGAACCCAGCATTCATGGTGCCCTTGTTGTAGGCAGCATTGTGTGTCCACGTGACTATCAAAATGCCAAAAGGCACGTGACCCCCTCCAGAAAAGGTTCATGACCCGCATGGCTCTGTTGTCCCGTGCTTTTCTCTGAGGATCGCTGACCTTCAGGAAGGTGTCCATATCTTACAAAAATGCCAGTGATCATCTGGAAACAACAACATCCAGATTTCAAGGCGTTTCTTGGGACTTTCCATTCCCTGCCAAAAATCAACGCATTGTCACCTTCCTGCCATCTCAGACATGAAGTTGAAGACACTTCACACGATATGCCACTTCAGATGTGAAGAAAGAAGGCATTCATCGCTGTCTGAAAAAACCACTTGTATTTCCTTGTTATTTATTCTAAACTTGCCACATCTCTTAAGAAGAGACATCTACCTGTGACGCGGGTGACACTAACAATCACTCACAGGTCTTTTTTTTTTTTTTTTTTTTTCTTCCTTCTCTCAGCTTCCATACGACATCCCTGCAATTCAGACGCAAGCATCTCCTCTTTGGTCCCATTATCTGTAGCCAGTTCAATCTTATCCAGATTGCTGTACTTCTCAGCAGGCATGATTACGGCAGGCTTAGCCCCCGAAGCGGAGCGACGAGACACTGGTGTCACCCCCTAGGCTCTGGTCCCAGAACCCAGTACTGGGCATTCTCGGCCACGCCACGTTCCTCCCCCAGAAACGCCAGGCATGGCTCTGCTCCCTATCTACTCACTTGCACTTTGTATATCTTAGCCAGCCTTCTCCCATCCACCCCAGTGTGCGGGTCAGATTTAGCAAATGTCAGCGACCGTACGTTCACTAAAAGCAGCCGTCTCTAACGCGCACCTCTCCTAAGCTCAAGGCAGGTGACGTGCAGTTTGCAAAAATCATTACGATTCAGAGCAGCGAGCTGGCAGGTTCCAGGTCATGCTGGACAATGAAAAAAGGGAAGTTTACAAGAGAAGCTAGAAGAGGGAGAGTAAAGAAACTTGATCTCATTTCCAGGAACCCACATTCTTTAAAGAAACTAGCAATGAGGTAAGTCCAAAACCTACAGTCCTCTCTCGCCAAAGAAGAGACAAAGACACCAGAGTGCTGAGCATATCGAATCACATATGAGAACACAAACCAAGAGCTGTAGTACTCAGACCTTTAAAAAACCTCCAAATAAGAAGTCAGAAAAAGACATTTCCTTAAAGGTAACATGTGAGCCTCAAAGGTAAAAGCAGGGTGTGCTGTGTATCCACGTCTCCAATAAGTCGTTTTGCGTGACTAAGTCGTGACCATTATGTGAAACTGTGATGTTTACCAATCTGTTGCATTTTAGGCAGTAACAGGATGTCTGCACCGATCTAGTAAGTGAGATGCTTGGAATGAGAGGCCTGGGTTGAATTTCTGCTAGTCTCACAAAGCAGTCCTTTCAGTGCATATTTTTGGGTGAGCGTGTATTAATTCCCAGGGGCCCACCTCGCTGCCACAAAAAGCGAAGGCCGGCGAAAAGAGGTCTTTTTGAGGCCTGAGAATCTTGGGGAGCACTGAGGATGCACTGTACTGACCCGTGTTGCAGATGGAGAAGGCTCAGGAATGAGGACCGTCTGTGTCTGCCCTGGACCCAGTCAGAGCTTAGAATCTGTTTTGTTGAGGGGTGTCTGGATGGCTCATTTCAGTTGAGCACCAACTTCAGCTCAGGTCACGATCTCACGGTTCACGGGGTCGAGCCCCGTGTCGGGCTCTGCGCTGACAGCTCGGAGCCTGGAGCCTGCTTCCGATTCTGTGTCTCCCTCTCCCTCTGCCTCTCAGAAAGAAACATTAAAAAAAAAAAAGAATTTGTTTTGTTTTGTTTTCTAATTCTTATTATCTCATTTTCTTAGAATTGCTCTCTGAGTCCACCTTCTAGGAAAAGAGACAGGCCTTGGATAATTGTGGAATCTGATTCAACAAAAATTTGCCTGGATTATAAGTAAAGCAAAGGTCAAGGGAGGCGAATCAGAAATAATTCAAGGAGAAACTACTAGCTGGTAAAAAGGTGAAATGGTGAAGGGAGGTGGCGATGAAGGAATGTTTGAATCGTAGACACTGAAAACGTAATCGTAGACACTGAAAACGTAATTGTAGACACTGAAAAACGTAATTGTAGACACTGAAAACGTAATTCTCAGACATCTACTAAAGATCAGGGCTCAGGATTTGTTTTACTGGGGAAAGTAAACCACTTGCTTACTCACGTGTTGACATTCTGAAACAATAAGCAAATCTAATCATAAATAAATCTCTTGAGGACAAACTTACGGAGAAGTTTCTGTGGAGCAGGTTGAGGCCAGAACATAAATGCTTCCTGTCTCCTCAACAAGGAGGATATTCGGGGGCCCTGGTTTCTAAAGGCCAATCAGAATCAAATACTTTATTCTCCTGCAAACCAAAGTACCAGATACAAAGGTTTTTTTTTTTTTTTTCCCAAGAAAGTCAATGTCCATCCATCCATTCAACTATTGTTTTATTCAATTCTCCTTTGAAGGAGAGAATGTACGTGAAGCGGAAGACAGTCCCAAACTGAAGAAGTTTTACGATCTGTCTGAGTAACTAACCAAAGGAGACACGTCTCATTTAGTGCACATACCATATGCCCGCAATAGCGGTCATGTGAAGAACGAACATCGAACGTTCTGCAAAACGTAAGGATTTGACCATCTGTCATGTAAACACACACTTGGTTTTATATTGGATTTCACATCTAAACTGCTCATAACCAGAGAGAGACCCTTTTCCTTCTGCGTAGCATCCGGGCTCTTGGGGAGGGTCACCTCACGCACTCATTATCAATCCATGGCGACAACAGTGTTACCATCCAACCCTCGGGAAAGTGCCCTCGAGTCAGCCACATGGATGTCACTATTTGAATGGCTGTGCACTCACACCAGCTCGTGTAGGTCTGCACTGGCCGTTTTACAAGTGAGAGGCCGAGGTTTAGTCAAAGTCAACCAACCAAACCCAAAGAGCTCACTCTCTCCAGGTTGTACGCACCCGAAAGCCACAGCTCCTCCCGCTGGAACTGACACACTCCGGCAAGTGTCTGCGGGAGCAAATGGCAGGATCCACAGTCCCCTTGAACGGTCTCAGTCACAGACCTCAGGCGCGGACCCCACCCACGGACGATCGAGATGCACGGCTGGTGAGCTGTGCAGCATTACCGCCCTGACTGATGGCCACAAACATTCCGGGCCACCCATCTGATGAGGGACATTGGAATAAAGCTCTTAAAACCTGTGGGGGTCACAAATAAACCTTAATGGTTTATGATTCGATTTATTCTTTCAGCTAAAGCCACAGGAGTACTTTGTCAAAGTTCATCATTGGCTGGCTTAGAGGTTCTTAACGGCTGTAAGCGGGACCCTACAATGAGGACTGAGAACGACATGACTTCAGTTACATGGGCCATATGTATCACACCAAGTGCAGAACTTGCCTCCACATGCTGGGGGGCAGGGGCAGGCGGGTGGACAAGTCTTCCTGCATGCGGTTGCCCTTGGGGATACAAGATGCACCTGTCTTTAGTAACATCTGCCAACTGCAGAAGGGTCCGACGTCAAGAACCTCTGTGCTCCATGAACCCTGGAGAAAAGGACAAGACCTCACGCCTCCTGACATCAGCATGCCAATGAGCTGGGCGACACAGCTACTGAGTTCCTCCTTACCTCCTTCCACCAGCCGTGCCCACCCAGACCCCGCGGCTCCAGGCAAGCCTGTGCTGGAATCGGACGCCCGCCTCTTGGCCAGCGTTCGGCCCAAACACACACCCAGATGCTGCAGAAAGTCCGCGTAAGGGAGAGCAGACATCCCGGCAGCGACGAAAGCTACGGCAGCCTCCTGGGCACAGGTGGAAACACTGAGAAAAGAGGGATTCTGCGGGATGGGTTCACTTTGATGACAGATGAACGGTGTGGCTGATACGGACAGCGCCGTCCCCCACTCTCTGGGCTGCAGGCCGCCTGGGAGTCTGGTGGTGCACTAACCGGGGAGGGCGTGAGACGGCACGGCGACTCCCCCCTGCTCAGGATCATAACACTCACAGGGAATTTTTGAAGTTCCCTGGGAAATAACCTCTGTGCCGTGCTCCCCTATTCCTCCTCCCTCCACCTCAATAATGGAATAAAAATTGCCTTTTTTATTGTGTCAGGCTCGAGATAGATGGTTTGGGTAGATGGCTTTCCATGGTCTCACTTAATCTTTATAATATCCCTGTGACACGGGTTGGGTCCTGTTATCCCCACTCTGCAGATAAGAAAACCAGGACTCTTCTGAGTTTACGTAACTAGCCCAAGGTAATTCAGCCAGTGAATGTCAGGGCCAGATAACCCCAAAGGGACGATTCTGCCATGGATAAGAGAGAGTCCGCCCTTGAACTAGACATTGGCATATGCTCGGCGTCTGGTGGCCTGCCCGGGGCTGTGGTAGACGAGGCTCTGGGTAGAAGTACCTTGTCGCCAACCAGAGAAAAGAGACGGTCTGACCTCCTCCTTCAGGAGCTCAATTCCGCAAAATATTCTTGCAGAGTATTCGGAGAAGACGATAAAGCCCGTGGCAACGTTTTCAAGACTCCTTTCAGCGGCTGTGAGTGCATTCCTTGCTACAGGCTTCCTAGGTGTCTTTGTCTATCCTTTGCTGAAAATGTAGCCCTTGGCTCACGTTCACCAGGTACTAGGTCTCTGACAAAGCTGCCTGGCTGGCTGACGGGATCTGTGGCATAAATGTCGGTGACAGTCCTGTCACCACACTTGATAGGACACCTACTGTCCATTCCTTCAGACGTGATGGGCACCCGTCCACCTTCCCAGGCTCGCTGATGGGGAGGATTTCTGGAATAAAGGACAGATGAGCGCGGGGAGGATTTCTGGAATAAAGGAAGGTGAGCTGGCAAGAACGGGTCCTCCGGGCAAGTCCCCGCCCATGCTGGCCTAAATGAAGTTTATTTCTTTTTATTCTTTTTGAAAAAGAGAGAGTGAGCAAGAGTATGAGCAGGGGAGGGGCAGAGAGAGAGAGAGAGAGAGAGAGAGAGAGAGAGAGAGAGAGAGAGAGAATCCCAAGCAGGCTCCACACTGTCAGCGCAGAGCCTGACTCGGGGCTCAATCTCATGACCCACCAGATCATGACCTGAGCGGAAACCAAGAACCAGATGTTTAACTGACTGAGGCACCAGGCACCCCCTAACTGAACTTTTAAAAAAAGCATTTTTCCAAAGTTTAAAATGTGGGGCGCCTGGGTGGTTCAGTCGGTTAAGCCTCTGACTTCAGCTCAGGTCATGATCTCATGGTTCGTGGGTTCGAGCCCCGCGTCGGGCTCTGTGCCGACAGCTCAAAGCCTGGAGCCTGTTTCAGATTCCCTCTCTCTCTCTGTCTACTGCCTCCCCCCACCCCCCCCACGCTGTCTCTCTCTCAAAACTAAATAAACATTTTAAAAAAGTTTAAAATGTGTGTTTCACCATTTCTGTCAAGGACAAGGATTCTGCCTTACATCTAAAAGTATTTTAACGACGTGGACAAATTATCCCCAATTACACAACCTGCCCTCACATCCACACGCCATCAATCTCGGAGCTACTCATAAGCCCCCGTCAGTATGCCACCAGTGGATTTTCTCTAGTTACATTTAGATGGCATTTTACGTCCGCAATGAGGACAAAATAAAAACAGATCGGAAGAGACACCTAATTCCATCAACTAAATCATGCTCCCAAACAAAATTTAAAAAATACCTGCTTGTTTGTATTTTTATCATCCTCTCTGGCACCATCCAGGCCAGAAAAATAACTGGAATAAATATTTTCCATCAGGCACTGGCATTAATCACGATTCCCTCTGCCCGGTGCCTGCACGGTGTGGACACCTGCGACCCTCACAGGGGCTGACGTTTGCCGAGTGCTCACCGTGGGCCAGGCTCTCTCAGAAGAGCTCCGAGTAGGTTTTGTCGTCTGATTCTCATGACGTTCCTAGGAGCCGCACAGTCACTACCCCGTGTCACCAGGACGTACCCCGTGTCACCGGGAGGACGCAGAGACTCAGCGGGGATAAGGAGCTGGCGCTCCCGCAGACCTCCTTCCCCCCGAAGATGCCGACCTCTGAAGGGTCCCCTCTCCTTTCTCTGCCATCAAGCCATGCGCCTCCAAGGGCCTTACTCCTTCAGAGGTTCAATGTCCTCGGACAGGTGACGATGGGTGGTTAATGGATTGTTAATCAGACCAACTAATTCTTACCACCTCTCCCTGCTAAGAATAATGTCCAACCAGGGATAAAATGCGTGTGTCAACTTTCAAATCTTTGTGGTCAACTTTAAAAGAAAACTATGTTATTTAAAAATGCACAGGGGTTGGGGCGCCTGGATGGCTCAGTCAGTTAAGCATCCGACTTCAGCTCAGGTCATGATCTCACACACTGTGAGTTCGAGCCCCGCGTCGGGCTCTGTGCTGACCGCTCAGAGCCTGGAGCCTGCTTCAGATTCTGTGTCTCCCTCTCTCTCTCTGCCCCTCCCCTGCTTGTGCTCTCTCTCTCTCTCTCAAAAATGAAGAAACATTAAAATAAAATAGGGGCACATGGGTGGCTCAGTCGGTTAAGTGTCCGACTTCAGCTCAGGTCATGATCTCGCGGTCCATGAGTTCGAGCCCTGCATCGGACTCTGTGCTGACAGCTCAGAGCCTGAAGCCTGTTTCAGATTCTGTGTCTCCCTCTCTCTCTGACCCTCCCCTGCTCATGCTCTGTCTCTCTCTGTCTCAAAAATAAATAAAAACATTAAAAAAATGCACAGGGGTGCCTGGGTGGCTCAGTCAATTAAGCGTCCGACTCTTGATTTCAGCCCAGGTCATGATCTCATGATCAGGTCATGGATCAAGCCCTGAGTCAGGCTCTGCACTGACAGCACAGAGCCTGTTTGGGATTCTCTCTCTCCCCTTCTCTCTCTCTCTTTTTCTCTCTCTCTGCCTAAAAATAAATTTTTTTAGAAAATAAATAAAACTATGCCTTTAAAAAAATTTAAATAAATACATAAAAAAATAAAAATGTGTAGAGTCTAATTAATTGTCAGGTACCCAGCATCCAGACGTACATAATTGTTACTCGTTTTCCACATCATTTCTGTATCTGGTTTAAAAATTATTTCAAGTCAATACAAACATGAGGACAGTTTCCCTGTAAACAATTTAGGGTGCATCTTCTAAAAAAATCTGAGTGTTGGGCAACTCTTAAGAATGGAGGCCTCAGGGGGCACCTGGGTTGTTATTCAGCTTCTGACATCAGCTCAGGTCATGATCTCAAGGTTCATAAGTTTGAGCCCCACATTGGGCTCTCTGCTGTCAGCACAGAACCTGCTTGGGATGCTCGGTCTCCCCCTCTCTCTAACCCTCCCCCACTTGTGTGTGTGCGCTCTCTCTCTCTCAAAAACAAATAAACTTTAAAAAACAATTTTATAAAAAGAATGGAAGGGCGCCTGGGTGGCGCAGTCGGTTGAGCGTCCGACTTCAGCTCAGGTCACGATCTCACAGTCCGTGAGTTCGAGCCCCGCGTCGGGCTCTGGGCTGATGGCTCAGAGCTTGGAGCCTGCTTGGGATTCTGTGTCTCCCTCTCTCTCTGCCCTTGCCCTGTTCATGCTCTCTCTCTGTCTCAAAAATAAATAAACGTTAAAAAAATTTAAATAAATAAAATAAAATAAAATAAAATAAAATAAAATAAAATAAAATAAAATAAAAAGAATGGAGACCTCAAGCCCTGGATATTTTCCTACGTCACTAATTAGAAACATCTCATGCTTTTTAAACGACAAATGTAATTTCCTCATGTTGTCCCAGTCCCTCTGATAACTTCCCTTGTTGTTCAGAAACGGCTCACAGAGCTGGCCTGTGTCCACGAAGGAGGTACCCTGGGCTCACGAGCTGCCCGTGGCGGTCACATGTGCTCCAACGTATGATGCACCCACCCCAGCGGTGCCCCTGCCCCACCGCACATTGCGGCCTGTTGGAAGGAATAGGACAGCTGTCCCCTGTCCCCACCCCCAGACTTTTCGAGGGGTCTCCTCTGGCCCCCACACACTAGACTCTCTGTCCTGTTATTTCCTATGAGCTGAGGGCAGGACCTAAGAGTCTGATGCGGTTCAGACTAAACACTCCTGTAGTTCTTCACAGGTGAGGCTGGGCACTCAGGCAAGTGCCTGTGTGTCCCATCCTTGGGGGTGCGGAGACGGATGGCCGGGTCAGGCAGCAACAGCCAGCTCTCTCTGGTGCAGCCACGTCCCTCTGCGTGCAGCCACCAGGCAGTCCCGGGGTGGTGCGTGAGCGCACGTAAATACCCCGATCTAACTGTTTCCCGTCCATTCATGACACTGGCCTAAATCAGGTATTTTAGTAAAGGCACCTACATCATCCATGCAAGGAAACAGGGGTTCGGAGAGGACGACGGCCAAGAGGTGAATGCGCATCAGGCAGGCCAGGCTGCAGGGTGGGGCACCTGCCCATCCGTTGCTCAAGCCCTGGCCCGGAGATGACCCCGAGTGTCCGGAAGAGGGGGACGCGCCGCCCTTTGGTCTCGCGAATCTGCTGGCCCGCTGCGCACAGGGGCAGAGCTATATCAAGGTGCCCCTTCATGCGCTGGGGTGAATGCATTTCTTTATTTTCATTTTCCGTTCCTTCCCCAGCCCTCATGAATTATTTATGTGTTATTAAACTCAACTGAATGAGATTTCAAAGGCAATGGAAACGGCTGAAGTTCAAATGAAATCAAATTCCCACCTTGAGCTCCGGGGGGCTCGGAGACTCAGCCCGCTTTGGAGAAGGGCCCAACGGTGGGTTTTCTGGGCCTGAATCTGGGATGTCAGCGAGCGCTGAAGGCCAGGTCCACGGCCAGTGACCGTAGCACAGGTGATCCACAGAGCCTTCGAGCATCTCCCCTCCGGTGCCCAGGACTGCCAGGCTGCCCACCTCAGGGCCAAATGCCAAAGACACAGCCCCCCTTCCTCACGCGCCCTAGATGGGTGCGCCAGTTTCCACATCCCAGGGCTCCCCTTCTCCGGTGCTCTGCTCACGGACTCTCCTCTCCCTGGGTGACAGGCTGGCTCCATATGACCCTGTGGTCTCCGCTCCAGCATCACCTTCTCAGAGCAGAGCCCTTCCCCGACCGCCCAGCCAAGGCCACCTGACCTGACAGCCACTCTTCAAGGGTCTCCTACAGGTCGACATCGTTCGGTTATTGTGTTTCTCAATTACCACCTCTTACTGCCACTAACATGTACCGAATGGCTGACTACTGAATCCCCAGCACCCAGCCCACCGCAGGGGACACAGCAGGGTCCAGCCATCAATGGAAAGGACCCCACAAAAAATTTTGTTTAAATAAATTAAAAAAAAAAACTTTAAAAGGAAAGTACTGTGGGACACCTGGGTGGCTCAGTTGGTTAAGTATCTGACTCTTGACTTTGGCTCAGGTCATGATCTCATGGTTTGTGAGATCAAGCACTGCATCAGGCTCTGTGCTGACAGTGAGGGAGCCTGCTTGGGATTCATTCTCTCTCTCTCTCTCTCTCTCTCTCTCTCTCTCAAAATAAATTTAAAACCTTTAAAGAAAAAAGGAAGGGACCTCAAACTTTAAGAGTTCTGTCGGGGCACCTGGGTGGTTCAGTCGGTGAAGCGGCCGACTTCGGCTCAGGTCATGATCTCGCAGTTCGTGGGTTCAAGCCCCGTGTCGGGCTCCGTGCTGACAGCTCAGAGCCTGGAGCCTGCTTTGGATTCTGTGTCTCCCCCTCTCTGTCCCTCCCCTGCTTGTGCTCTGTCTCTCTAAAATAAATAAACATTAAAAAAAATTTTTTAAAAAGGGTTCTGTCAGTGGCTGACGTGAGTACATCATTCAGGGTTTGAGCCTCACAACCAGTGCTAGGAGGGGGCCAGAGCAAGTATCCATGCTTTTGGGTTTTCTGTTTTTCCCTTTGTGACAATTATTGCAATTTCAAATATATGTGTAACTGTGTTTGCATGACCCTGGCACAAGAACATAAATCCTATCTGTTCTGCTCAGCCCTGCAAAGTCACCATCTCCCAGCATGTCCACCAAGGAAACAATGCCCCTCGGGCCAGAGTGAGCGGCTAGAAACACAGAGAGAACAGACATGGCCTCTCTGTCCCTGTTCGAAAGGAACTGAGCCCCTCACGGGGAAGACTGGAAGGCAAGAAAAAAAAAAAAAAACACGAGTTTTACAGAAACGGTCCTTTCGGAATGGTATTCTGGAAGCAAAGAAGGAAGGAACTAATGGGGCCTGGGGAACGCACGATGTTTTCGGAAAGAAATGACCTCGAGTAGGTCTCCAGGGTGGGTGGGCCCAGAGCAAGAAATCCCCATCTCGCTTCCTTAGGGGGTGGTAGAAACCAGAAGCTCTGGGAGCCGGGTGAGTTCGGGGGATTTGCACCAGGTGATGGGTTACAGCTGGGTGTTCAGTGCACGCGGGCAAGAGTCACAGCCACATACCCAACAGCTTGTTGAGCTGTGACTCACAGTGCGGACTTACCCCGAAGACTGAGCTGTTGAATATGACGGGACCAGCAGACCTGAAACTGGGATGTTATGGGGAGGTGGCCACTGGACTGGTGCAGGAGGGCCGAGAGCCGCCCCTGGCCGGGCCCCTGGTCACACGGAATCGGAGGTGAGGCTCTGCAATGAACAGCCTGGCCAAGACTGGGAACCCCAGAGTCAGATGCTCCTCTGACTGGAACCCTTTCCTCTTGAACCTGTGGCCCCTCCTCCACATCAACGATCCCACCAAACAAGGGAAAGGCGATGAGCCGACGCCATGCCTCAGCTCTCCACCCGCCTTCTTACACGTACGTGCTCCTGACATCCCAGATCATCGGCCGGAGAGGCGGGGACAAGAGCACTTGGTCTTACTCTGCATGTTTACGCCTGTTCTTGGGGCTCTGTTTTGAAGGGATTATTCACAGGTTAAGAGCGGTAGAGCCCAGATCCGGAGAGGTGAGTGAAAGCTGACAGGGCCCTCAGGAAAGTCCCAAGCGTGTCCCATGTCCGGCCACCGGATAAATTCATGGCGGCAGACTGTTTTGAGAAGTCACAGGAGCTTTAAAATATGCATATTGTGCCTTCTTAGTCATCAGAACACATTCGCCTGTGCTACTGAAGCAAACTCTGCTCTGGGCATCGCACCTGACTTTGACAGAGTGTGGAAGGAAGGGCTCATTAGTCCTCCCCAGCCATACATCACGCGCGTCCAATTTTCCAGCCACTGACAAATGATCTTCATAAAATATGACTAAATTGCCCAGGAAGCAAAATTTCTCAAGGTCTAGCCAAAAACACATCAAGAAAGCACACCCCGTCACCCTTCCAGCCAGGTGTAGCTCCTGGTGGTCATCCATCAGGGGGGAGCAACGCATCTCCATGCTGAGTGGGGGGCCCGGGGAAGGCAAGGTGACACGTGACCCCTACAGCCACACGGATGTGTAGATGCCAACGCGGAGACAAAGGGTCCAACGTGCTGGGCAGTCGACAACGTGAAACCCGAGAGGGTGGGGCTCGAGCAGGGGAGCTCAGCACACCCAGGAGAGGCGCAGGATGGTTAAACCCCCAGTGTGGTGATCGTTTCCCCTGTGCGGCCCATTAGGTCCTCGTGCAAATGTTCACCGAGTGAATGGGTGAAGAAATGAACGAATGGGCACGTGGAAAGGCGCGAACAAAGGCATTCAAACTCTTCACCCGCAGCTCCCGCGCAAAGTCCTAATGACAGATGCAACGGAATGTTCCGACCGCACGTTTCTTGCCGTTGCTGTTGACCAACAACCGCAACCGCTTCTCCGGTAGGCCTTCCCCCTTCCGCTCCCACATGCTGCCTTCCAAGAGTTTCTTTGCTCAACCCTTCCCCTTTCATCGTCTGGGACTGAACACGGGTATATCGGAAGCGAGAGGGAAGGGCGGGAGGGGAGAGGGAAGAAGGCAAAAAGAATGAAATCACCGTCACCGAGTGCTAGCTGCGTGCTAACCCAGTAATAAGCCGGCCCTTCTGCTGGGATCCTCCTGGACCGCACAGAAGACGCACAGTGTCACGTGCTGTCGTAGAAGCTAGCACAGGAAGCTGCTGGAGCACTCGGGACACACACTTCACCCGAATTGGAGGTACCAGACAAAGCTCTCCAGAAAGGGACGTCCCAGCCAGACCTGAGGGACGGGCAGAATGTCCCTGTGACGGGAGCAGGGTGGGGGGCTGGGGGGCTGAGCTTCAGGCGGTCAGAGGACGGCGGGCGAGGCAGCAGAGGTAAGCACTCAGGCAGCCGAAGCCACAGCGTGATGACATGAGCTATCGGAAGGATGGCTCGAGTGCCACAGACTCACGGGAGACACCCCACCCGGGTCCGGGGGGGTAGGGCGCAAGGCAGACAGGTCACGAGCCGTGTTATCGGTGGTGTGAGATGAAAACTCAGCAGGCATCTTGTCCGCAGTGAGTGGAGACGGGGGAGCATCCATTCCAGAGACGGCAGATATCCGACGGCTGGTCTCCTCGCGGCTCTGGAGTTAACGGCTGAGTGTGGGGCGCGGGGAGGCTGGCAGGGGACACGGGGACCCCCTCTGGGGAATGTGACGTGGACTCTGTCACCAAGGAGGGTCCCCAGGAAGTCTAGTCTAACTGGCACTCCCTGAAGTCCAGAGCTCACCCATGCACTGGAATCCCCAGTAGTGTCTGAAGCTTTGCAGTCCCAAAGCTAACCCTGAACCCAGTGCTCCCGCAGGGAGGAAGAGAGGAAGAGAGAGGGAGAGGGAGAGCGAGATCCCATCTCAAAACACAGCAATTCCATGCTTCCCGGGGCTCAGCCCAAACCCTGACTCCTGTCTTCCCTTACAGCCCACACCTAGCGGGTCAGCAAACCCTGCCAACCCTGCACACTCCTCAGGACATCCGCTGCCAAAACCCTGGTGACGTCGCCACCAAGCCTTCCTAGATTCGCGCGACAGCTTCTTAACCAATCACCCTTCTCACAGAGTCCCGGAAGGATCCAGCAAACACTGGTCAATTTATACGCCTTTTCCCTCACACCCGTCAGCAGCTGCCCAGTTCACTCGGGTTAAAGCCAAATCCCCGACACAGTGGCCAAAAAAGCATCACCCGGGCAGCTTTGACCTCATGTCCCTGAGCTCCCTCAAACCACAGTGGACTCCCTCATGCTCTTGTACAAACCAGGCTTCGCCTGCCTCAGGACCTTTGCACTTTCTCTCCTCTGTTCCCAAAAGCTCTTCTCTCAGTCAACCCATGGTTCACTCCCTTACTTCAATCAGTACTTGGGCAAATGTCAACTCCTTAGTGTGACTTCCCTGGCCACAATTTTTATAATTTTAAGCCACCCCCCTCAAAAAAAAAAAACCCTCTATATTCTTTCCCTATTTTTTCCCTTGGGATTCATCATCCGATAATCTACAACACTGTTTAATGATTCATTATTTTTATTTTTGTTTATTTATTTTGGTTTCCACCTGTTAGAATGCAAGCGCGGTGAAGGCAAAGATTTTTTGTTGTTCACCTGCTATAGCCCAAGTGGTTAACATGGGATGCAGAGCCTGGCATGTATTTGGATCTCCACATTTCCTGACTAATAAATGGCTTATGAAGAACGTCTTCAGTTTTATTTCCTATGTCAGTTGATCTTGCTGTAATTCCTAGACAGCCAGGGTAACGGAGACGATTATCTCCCATTCTCCTCTGAGTCAAACGAGCCCCTCCCTTCAGTGACACAAACTTCCATTCTTATTTCACCGAATTCACATTTTTCCTCTGCAAACTATGTGCTCATGTTTTGCCATCCTCCCTAAAAGCCACAGATCTTGCAACCCTCTCCGTACATCAGAACAGTGATGCGACTGTCCGCACAGCCCATCTAAAGGCTGTTTACGGCTTCTGTCTGCACGGCCAGCCTGGCGTGATTTGCTGGTGGCGCCCAGGAGCTTTGATGGGGCCACAACGAGTCGAGCCTGGAGGCGTGCTTTCTTTGCACAAGTGTCATTGCGATCCCTGCCAGGAAAGGCTGAACACCTCTGTATCGCTGCTGAAGGAAGCAGCCGTATTGGTGGATCCCCGACAGGGGCGTCCCTCCCTTCCTTCTCCAGCTGGACCGTGACGTACAGCTGAGCTATGGGAATCCGCTGTCCTCCTAGTGTCACGAAGAGGGAGGACGACCCACGCTGTGGCAAGCTGAGGCCCCAGCAAGATGCAGGAGGGGTCCCCAGAGCCTGTCTCCAGGACATGGTGCGCTAAGGAGGCCTTGGCCTGCGTGCTCCTCTCCTCACAAGCCCACACATGGCGGCACCTCCGATGACCGGCCTCAACGCCAGTCCCACGTGGGTGAACCTCCCGAAACTCTGTGGTGATTTTAAACGTGTGACTGGGGCACCTGCGTGGCTCAGCTGGTTAAACATCCAACTCTCCTTTTTTTTTTTTGTAATTTTTTTAAATGTTTATCTATTTCTGGGAGGGGAGAGGGGCAGAGAGAGGGAGACCCAGAATCCGAAGCAGGCTCCAGGCTCCGAGCTGTCAGCCCAGAGCCCGACGCGGGGCTCAGACCCATAAGCCGTGAGATCGTGACCTGAGCCGACATCAGACTCTTAACCGACTGAGCCACCCGGGCGCCCCCGTTAATGGTGCATTTTAAGTGCATAATGATTCTGTTAAAGATCATCCAAGATACAGAGGAATTTTACTGATATGCCGACCAAAGTTTGACATTTCAGAGTTCCCGGGACACGCGCTGTGTCCGAAGCATCACGCTGGGCACTCGGGAGCTCCAAGCTGAACGTGCAGACCTGGCCGGGCCCTGAACGTGCTTACCATCCAGTAAGGAGCAGAGGTGTGTCCCTGCATGCGGGGATTTCGAGTAAGTGACTGTGGCTCCTGCCCCTGCTTTTGTTGGGGACATGGCCCCTTCTCCCAGGTGGGACACCAACAGCAGCCCGTTCGTGCAGGTGGCGGGCAGGGAGACCCCGAGAGGGCTGGCAGGGGTCGGAGCAGCCGGCCGCCGTGGGCACTGACGGGGTGGATCCAGTGCGCCCAGGCTCACGTGAAGCGGGCGAGGCTGGGTGAGTGGGCCTGGACCAACCAGGGAAGTGAGCGGAGAGGACCACGTCACCAGGAAAGCTGACCACGTGCTAAGGAGCCAGCAGGGGAAGGCCTGGTGCTGCCACCACCTCAACCTAAGGAGGCAGCTTGCTATAAACACGCGACACAGCCATCGATCTCCGCCCTCAGAGTGGACCTGCTTCCCAAGCCACTCTTGCGCCGTGACCATTAACATCTAATACCTGTGTGTGCGTTTTAAACTAACATATGTCGCACGTTTGGTGATGTTGTGATAAACGTAAGTGATGCTGTAATCAGAGCCCCTCAGAGACTGCCAATATAGTAGAGTCACTGTGTTAATTTCTCCTAATATTCTTTACTCGTGATTTGCAACGTTTGGACTTTCTGGCTTTAGATTTTATTTCCCCGCTATTTCCGCTTACGGTTGGAATACAGAAACTTTCTTAGACAATAACAACTCCTTCCAAAATAGGATTCTAGCGATGACGCGGTATTTCGTTATGGGCACTTGGTACCAACGCCGAAAGCTACAGTGTTTTGCTTTATACTCCAACAAGCCAAACGGGATGGCCTCACTGCATCTCCCCCACATTAACAATTTCATTTTCTCCAGCTTGCTTCATTGATACACAATTATTCTTAGATAAATACCCATGTCGGTATTCAGTGCTTCTCATTTTCCAGAACCGGAATTAGTGGGCTGGCAATTAGAGAACTTTATCAACTCGCTCGTGCCTCTGAGGAATGCTTTTTTATCTCTAAAAGGGGATATGGAATTATTTACAACTTTTCACTAAAACGCACGCGCTGAGTTGATTTCGTGGCGTACAAATCTTCGTGCGCATAAAACGGCCCAGCGAGGACTTGGCCGAAACCCCACACTCTTTTCCACTGCCCCCCTGCCTCCTTGTCCAATTAACGTGCGTCACTGTAGGTCTTGTAAGAGGTATTACCCATCACCCCTTGCGTCAGTGCACCCCCAGCCACAACCGCTAAGCCCAGCTGCAAGCAACCTCCCAGAGGGCTCCGCATCCCTCACTGACTCCCGGGATCTCATCCACCGCCGCTCACCTGGGCATCGGCCCCTGGGGTGCAGGGGTTGCACCCTAGATTGAATCGTGGGTCGACACGCTTCTACACGCTCCGCTCCCAGCCATGTCCCTTCCCTGCTGAACACAGGCCTGTCGCTGTGGCCGGCCCTTCAGGTGGCACCAGATGGGTCCCGAGAAAAAAGGTAGCACCAGATGCCGCGCATCCCCAGAGGGGTCTTGGGGACCAGAAAAGACTTGGTGAAGAACGCTTCTTTCCCTTCGAAACACCGCCTCCTGTGGAGTCGGGGACCTCTTGGGAGAGCAGGTGAGCATTCACTTCTGCTTTTCTACCCGATCATTTAATCAGGACTGACTCTGAACAGGGGGAAAATATTTAAGAACTAAGAGCTTGGTCTTTCATTGGGTTCTAACAGGTGCGCATGCCTCCAGGTGCAGAGATCCACAGTGGACGGGCAGGTGAGCCCCTCACTCAGGACGTGTTCTCTCAGTCTCTCTCTGAGCTGTCACCGAAAGCCATGCAGGGGTCATCCACCTCTGCATTCGCAGGTCCCTGCCATGTGCTCGGGTACCTGTGGCACATCCCAGCCCCTTGAGAAGCTTGCCAAGGACCTGGGATCCGGACGGCCGCCCCACCGTTCCTGACTCAGACGCGTGATGCAAGCATCTGGGCCTCGGTTTCCTCACCCGCAGACTCGTAGAGACTGAGCATCACCTCAGTTGGCGCCACGCCCGACACACGAAACCCATCCTCCGGCTCGCGTGGGGTGAGACTGCCTCACAGACCAACCCCAGCAGGGAGGCCCTGCACCAGCTCCCTCTCACCAGTACTGAGCCTCCTACAGAACGGATTCAAACACGAGACGACCTTTAAGTCTGGAAGATGCAGGCAGGGCAGCAGGAGCGAAGGCTAGAAAGGACAGCGAGGGCAAGTGAGCGAGCCCTCTTTGGGGGAGCAAGGGCATCTTGGGAAGCAGGGAGGGCCCGTCTTGAGCACAGGCTGTGAGGGGCGTCCCGCCAACAAGAAGGGCACCGGCTCCCTGGCCCGCACACGTGGCCACGGGGCCACGGCGGCCACACATCCCGGGGCAGGCCGCACGGGAACACCGCCGACCCCGGAAGACGACCTTGAGACGAGATCCTCAAACAGCCGCTCCCCAAGGAAACAAAGCCAGGATTCTGCGCCCTCCCCAGCTCCACCAACTCCCCTTGGCCTCCCCCGTTCCCCACGCCCACGAGACCATTATAAAAATCATCCACAGCACGGAGCCCAAATCCTGGCTGTCACACAACACGAGCAGAAGCACGCAGCATTCCGAAGAACCGAACGGAGCCTCACGCACTGTACGACGTTACATCGAGCCAGCAGAACACTCCAGGGCCGACATCGTTTCCGTCACAAAGTCACCTGTCCTGCTGCAGGGGAGCAGTCTGGCTGAGCTGCATGTGGACAGGAAGCCCTCCCCCCAAATCAGTGTTCCTGGATTTCATCCTAAAGCATCCCCAGGAACAGACCCAGAGAATGAGCCTGCATCTGTTGCGATGCAAACAGCCTACTGCACAAGGACAATTCTCTAAGGGGATTGCACACACACACACACACACAGTATTACAAATACACATACATTATTACTTGTAATCATTCTGTGTCTTTAACATTGTCATCCCTGGAATCTCCTTTTCCAGACTTAGAAACTGCTCAGGAAAAACTCACTCTTATGCCAACAGGGGGTAAAAGCAACAGCCTTCACCACAACGTAAAGGATGAGTTCCTATGAAGCACAGTGCAGTGGGAAAACCGGGGCTGGGGGCCAGGAGGAACCCGGCTGTGTGAACTTTGGAAAGTGGCCTGGGCCACCGTTTCCTCATCGCGAAAATAAGGAGATTGAACTTTAGTCTGTGCCTTCGTTTTTCTATCGGCCTCACTCCTACCGTGACTAACTTTGGAAGAGAAATTATAGGGCGCAGACTGAAGGGATTAGCTGGGACAGGGAAGTACGTTGGCTGCCACTGAGGTGCCACAGTCCCAACGGACTGTGTGTGTGTGTGTGTGTGTGTGTGTGTGTGCGATCCACAGGTGACAGTGGCACTCATCATGACAACCCACACAGTAAAACTGGAAAGACACGCAGAAGACCAGCATAGCTCATTAGCTCCTGTACTGGTGACACACACATGCGTATGTTTGTGGCGTGCCAGCTAATGGAAGCGAAGGGGAAACAAAGTCAGAAAATCACTGTGCGGCCACCACGATCATACTCAACTCAGGCAAGAATCAAGAGGGTGCCAGAACCAGGGGGGTGAAGATGAAAAGAGGCAAAGCTGTTAATACGGTCTCCAAGGGTTTCCACACAATGGAAATCTCTTAATTCCAAAGAACCCACGGCAACTTCCCAATAGCAAACCTCAACGACATGTTGAACTGGCATCGTTTCCGTGGGCTTCTGGCTAAAATTCTCCCTGTGAGGAAACATCGGGCAAATCACACTGACGGACAGTGCGCAGAAAAACTGTTCTGTAACTCCTCAAAGATGTAAAGGTCACAAAAGGTGGAGAAAGATGGAGGAAATGTTCCAGTTGAGAGGAGATTAAAGAGATATAACCCCTCAGTACAGCGGCGATCCTGGAAGAGGGGTAACAAATGACGCGTGAAAGATCCCTCCCCCCCGCCACAACACCCGACATCAGAAGGTTGATTGTGCCTTATGTGATAATATCATATAGGCTGCAAATATCCTGACTTTGACAACTGGACTGTGCCTTCCTAAGAAAGTGCCCTTTTCGTCGCAAAATATACACTCAAGTATTTATGGTAAAAGGGCATGCTTTCCACACCTACTTCTGAAATCACTGGGTAAAAAGATTTCCATCACACGTACGCACATTCACAGAGAGAAGAGTAAAGTTGACGGAGCAAAGTCTAAATCAGTAAATTCGGTAAAGGATGTGAGAAACTCTTTGTACTATTTTCGCAACTGTTCTATAAACTTGGAAATCTCTCAAAATAGAAAGCTACCTACCAGGCAAAGGCGGGTGTGCGGGTGGACAGGTGCGGTATTTGCGGGGACACCTTTCCCCGCAAGCATGACCCCCACCCTTTATTCTGTGTTGTGGACGAGCAAGTCCAGTGCCCTGAGAATCGCTGAGAACCATCAAGGGTGAGTCCCTCGATCCATCCACCATGGCGTCGACATGTCGCAGCTGGAACCTGACCTGAGCTTTCGGTACCAGCCTGCCTTTTCTGAACACGGCTTCAGACCCCTCGGAAAACTGCACAAACGGGAGGGAGGCGTCAGAATCCCCTCTTGCCGATCCAGTCTCCTCACCTGCTAGATTGTGACGGTCACACTTGACCGCAGCAGGAACACGGTTTCCAGAGGCCATGTGGCAAGGATGGGGAACAGGTGTCGGCAAGGGATGTAGCAGGTGGTACTCTGGCGGCGCTCTACCATTCTCTCGGGGACCTCCCTGCCCCCGCGGACTCCCCCTCCTCCCTGTGGGGCCTCCCCTGTGACACAGTTGACCCCTTTAAGTAAGATGCTGGGAGCGGCTTTCAGAACGTTTCTGACAGACACAGTGCACAGAGCGGGCTCTCTGGTGCCCACAAGCTGGGGAACACCCTCTCTTCCTGCAGGGAAGAGGGACAGAAATTCCTCCTCTGCCGGAGCAATAGCTAAACCGTGGAGCATCAGTTATGAGGCATGGGCCCCAAAGCAAGCATCAGATTGGAGTCAAAGAAGGTAAGGCCAGACTGAGACTTAACCAGGAGGCCCGGTGGAATTTCTGGAGGTTTCCCAGCAGGGCAGCGAGGGGCTCCCACTGGTCACACACGCTCTGCGTTGCTTGAGATCCCCCCCCCCCCAGTGGCTCAGCTCTCCAGGACCCCAGGGGCCACCCAATAAGTGCTATCGAATTGCACAGAACTGAAGTTAAAGTAGCCCCACAAACTGTTCCACTTATTAAAAGCTCTAAACTAACACGGAAAAGGCTTAAGAAGACGCCGTAACTTAAGAGAAGACGAACAAAAGCCAAGCACTGCACTTTTTAGCCTGCCGGTCTTACCTGGGGTGCCGGTGGCCCCAGCAACCCACTTAACAACTCCTCCTCGCCGGAAAAATTGGAAACAGCAGTTCCAACCTCCGTGAGGGGCAGTGTGGACAGGTGGTTGTTTCTTTTTTGGGGTTTTTCTTTTTCTTTTAAGGTACAGAAAAAAAATACACTCTTTGATACACAGGGATCTACATTTAAAAAGAAACACTTTCAAGGTATATTCCTATGATACGCAATACAGATCTCAATAAAACCTTAGGTGTCGCGTATTCCCTATTCATTAAATACAAGGGGGTTTAAACATTTCAACGTCATCTGGTGTGTTTGGCCTTTGTTTATAGAGCAACGGGGTGCACGTGATCTCACGGGCTCACCATCCGGGTTTGCAGCTCTGTGTCAGCACTGCCTGCATCAGGCACCCTCCTCCCCACCGGCGACGAGGGTCCTGGCAGCAAAAACCAGGCCAGGTGGAGACTACCTGACTACTCTGTACCCAGGAGCTTTCTCCAGGCGAGAATCCACATAGCACCGACTTCCCCCAGGTTCATGGCCCCGGGCCCGGAAGAAGCTGAGGAAGAGAAGACTCCAGAAGCTTTCTTGACTCATCATCACGGGCATCAAAGTGGAGGGAAGGAAGCAGAGGAAGGTGAAGTTGCCTTTCTTACAAGATTTATAAGCAAACGCTCTGGCCTCAGGTAAATTCCCCAGTGAAACACGCAGGGCCTTAGACCCGAATGGGAGCACCGTGATACCACCGAGGTGGACAGGGCCTGGGACCCACCGGTGTGGTGGCTCTCCACTTCTGGGTCACAGCATTTGGTAACCGCGCAGTCCCCGTGAGTCATCTGCTACCGGCGATGGCTAAAGTCTACTCTAAATAATTTATCTAATAAAGAAATCAGGGAGGATCAGGGTCATTGCACGACTCTCGTTCCTTGCCATTCAGTTTGACTTCTTGCTCACGGTTGAATTTCAACGCACGCGTGAGAACCCCTGGGAATGTGCCGGTGAGGGTGGCATCTGCCCCGTGCAGCAGGCCCAGCCGTCGGTGCCCCCTGTGTGCCAGGCACGACCCTGGGTACTTTATATGTGTTAATTTAACACTCAAAACAGTGGGATGAAACACTTATTGGTATTATTACTAGTTTTTTTTTAATGTATTTATTGGGGTGCCTGGGCAGCTCCGGTTGGTTGAGCTTCCGACTTCGGCTCAGGTCATGGGCTCAGGGTTCATGGGTTCAAGCCCCACATCAGGCTCTGTGTTGACAGTTCAGAGCCTGGATCCTGCTTCGGATTCTGTATCTCCCTTTCTCTCTGCCCCTCCCCCGCTTGTACTCTGTTTCTCTCTGTCTCAAAAATAAGTAATTTAATTTTTTTTTAATTTTCAGTTTTGAGAGAGGACACATGAGTGGGGGAGGGGGAGAGAGAGAGAGAGAGAGAGAGAGAGAGAGAGAGAGAGAGAGAGAATCCCAAGTAGGCTCCACACTGTCAGCGTAGAGCTCGATGTGGGCTTCAAACTCACAAACCATGAGATCATGGCCTGAACTGAAATCAGATGCTTAACCAACTGAGTCCCCCGGGCGCCCCAATTACTGCCATTATTGAGGAGAGTCTTGAGGGGTTCAGTGAGTCGAGCAGATAGCTGGAAAGTGACAGGCCTGGATTTGGGGCAGACTTACCTGGTTCTAAAATCCACGTTCTTGGCATGACACCACACCACCTGTCACCGGCTGGCGTCCCCTGCTCGACACTGTCAATAATTACACACCCGTCTCCCTCCGAGCATCTCGAATGAGAGAAAATCACCGATCCTGGAGATACCAACATTCCACTCTTCGAAAGGTGCTGACAGAAATCTCGGGCTCCTGCAGAGCTAAAGCCTACTTTTTCCACATCCCTCCCATCGGTCAGAGTTAAGCTTTCTTGAGACATTCTAGAAAAATCCAATCTCTGTCCCCAGAGCAGAGACCCTGGATTGTTTGGGGACGGTTTTCCAGGAGAAACAGCTTTCGTTCCTTCCTCCATCCTTCACTCAACAAGATTCCCAGACTCTCCGCCACCCTGGCGGACAACCTCTGGAGCAGCATTGCGTGCAGACCTCTCTGGGGAGCAAGAAAAGGCATGACATCTGATTCTCTATCCCCTAGGCACGTACGGCTCTTGATTGCCGAAATGCGGCTGGTGCCCGAGGAACGGAACGAAGCTTTTAATTTTATTTAATTTCAATTACTCAAAATGCAAATGTCCACATGGGGTCAGTGGCTACCATATTAGCTTCACAGCTCTGGGGTTCCCTAGGAAAGGAGGAATTTCTCTTAAGAGTGTGTTTCCTCGGGGCACCTGGGTGGCTCAGTCGGTTAAGCATCCGACTCTTGATTTTGGCTCAGGTCCTGATCTCATGGTTGGCGGGATCCAGCAACATGTCGGGCCCTGGGCTGACAGCATGGAGTCTGCTTGGGATTCTCTCTCTCCCTCTCTCTCTCTGCCCCTCCCTCTCCCTCAAAATAAACACTAAAATTTTAAAAAAGTGTGTTCCCTAGCCCTGACCACAGCGTTCCAGATACAAGTGGAGTCGCTGCATTTCCAGTGGTTCAGACTTAAAATGCATTAGCTTCCCAGTGGCCGTATCACCCAGATGGCTTGTCTTACACTGAGAGACAGTTAAAACCTGAAAGACTTGGGAACATATCCTTCAGTAGAGCCACACCGCCCCCCTTCTTACTTGATTTCTCCAGAAAGCACCCTCTGGACAGGTGTTCAGGTGAAGGAAGCCTCTGAACAGGGCTCAGGTGAAGGAAGTACTTGGGGAGACCGGGGGGCTTGCCTGAATTCTATGGGCATCACGTTCTTACAGCAGCGAACAGCGAGTGGTGTCTCCATGTGCCACAATCTTTCTAAACCAATAACCCTCGAGGGATGGAGTTTGCCCAGCAGCAGCCGTGAGAACTATCTCTGAAGAGACAGTGTGCAACATGTCAGGGACGGTAATGCCAACCTTGGCTGGGTCGCTATCTGATGGGTCAGCGTGGAATGCGGCCACTGTAGCCCCAGGCCGGGCACCGAGCAGCCTGGGGCGGAAGCAGGGTGTTGGGCGGGTGGGAGCACAGGCCTCCTTCTGAGAGCAGAGTCACGAGAGAAAGCCAAGTGCGTGTCTGCTCCGGGTTCAAACAACGGTGCTGGTGCCAGTTCTGCACCAGAGAGCTTCCCACCAAACCACGGGGGCGGTCACAATACTGCTGAGAGGGCGGGTCCAACAAAGGACAGGACTCTGGCTTCCTCCCCAGCACACTCGGAGACTAACCGAGGTACAAGTCCAGCCTTCCCAGCACATCTGTTCGCTCAACGAATGGCCACTGAATTTTCCAGCTGTGTAACATGGCCACTCAAGATCAGGTTAAAATCTCACCTGCAGATGTTTTGCGGTTATATGACAAGACCCAGTTTCCCCAAGCTCACACGGAAAAGAATCGGGGTACAGAACGACACGTAATGAACTCTGAAGCCCCGCGTTAGTGACAACGTGCTTCCTGGACTCCTCAGAACAACAGCTCGTGTTCACTTTCAATTTCCAAGGTCCGAGGAAACCACACAGTGCGTGAGGCTGCCCCTCTGCCGTGTCCCCATATCCCTGGAAGCCTCCGATCGACGGAGGAACCCCTGGAGACCTCCGTACTGGTCTTGATGGATGATGCTAACTGGCCAACAGATTGCAGTCAGCCTAGGGCAAGAAGGCTGGAGGGGTTGCATGGAGCCTGGATCGCCCCTGTAGAAAGACGCTGTGGGCTAGCATGGCTGGGGAGAAAGGGCGCAGCTCTGTTTCAAACTTCCTACGAAATGAAAAGTTCCCACGGCCATCTACGACTAGATCTCGGACACCCTCAAGACAAGCAGTGTTCAGAGTTTTGAGCTGTGGCTGAGGGTCTTAGAGAAACAAAAGACAAGAGAAGCCAAGGGAGGCGGGGGAGGCTTGGGCACCTAGGAGCCAAGACTCAGCCCTGGGAAGAGGGTTTGGGGAGGCTCCTCTCCTTCAGGAGCCCCACGTGCTTATCCTCTCTCAGCCTACTCTCTGTATTTCCTGGCACCTTCATGAACGGAGATGGACAGAGGGGGGAATCTGAGTTGAGTGTTTTGTTAGAGCTTGCCCACCTGAGTGGCTGGCCCGTTTCTCGTCCGAGGACGTCCCCCCAGCCCCATCCCTCAGGGCAGTAAAACCAGATCAGTGCAGCAGCCCAGTACGCTGGACACACGCACAAAGTCTACCCAGCCCTTATTTGTTTGAACCAGTCAGCTACAGGCAAACAGCACATAGTAACATCCAAAACAAACACGAGTTCTTTATCTCCATGCTTCCATGTGGTTCCTTCCGCTGCCCAGAGGACTGTTGCTGAAATTATGTCATCTTCCCACCCCCCTCACTGCCAAGAGCTGGGCTTCTCCAACAGCCATGCTCTTTTCTCTACCACATGAGGTTACTACTCAACACTGGAACCATTTTCCAAACTTCCTGGGATCCAATTCTCCCCTCCGTAACTCTGGAAGTAGTAAGGGTCTCAAAGCCACCCCAAGAGGGAAACTCTAGTGACGATGAATACAGAGGAGGTATGAAGAACTTTCTGCAGCATTCCACAATTCAAGCAGGTGCTAAGTGTTCACTTAATAAGGCCGGTTGGTTGGTTGATTCGTTCGTTCACCCATTCATTCATTCATTCATTCATTGATAGTTGAGGGCCAAAGGCTACCCAGCTCTTTAGGGGGACTTGGCTCCTGCTCTGACTAGCACCCTCTCCCCAAGACAATTAAATTCATGATTTTCTGTGCTGCTCAAAGTCTGTGCTACATGGACAGGCCCAGGGCCGGAGATACCCAAGCAGACTGGACAGTCCGGAAGAGCCTCTGGTGAGTTTCAGGAAAAGGTCGAGCCTCAAGCTGATTTCTGACATGAAGCAACAGGGAGACCAGTCCAGGTAAGGGGTGAGCCCAGGAGGCCTTCCGTAATGACCTTAAAAAGTAAACATCGATTTTCCATTACGTGCAACAAATCACTATAGGATACATAACACACAACCTTATTTGTTAGCATCAAGAGCTGTCACTTTCTCCAACAAACCAGAACTACAGAAAGACATGTTCCCTCTTATAATTAGCATTTGGCATTGAAAGGCACTTTCTGAAGGTTTTGATGTGTCTCTAAATAGCATATCTAGCAAATCTGTTTGTTTCTGTTCGGAGCGTTAGAAACTCTTATTTGCTCCCGACATAATTTGATTTTCACTCCTTCACTGAATCCTACCACTGATCATGCCCAAGGCTTACCTCTTCTAGAAGACCCCGCTGGCCACCCCATCCCATGCCACAGTGAACATCCCATCCTGGTTGACTGTGGGGAGGAGAGGTAGAGGTAAGGTGACTGTGTGTCCCCATTTTGCTAGGACCCGTCTAGCTTATGCCTGTTGTTCTGACATAATTATTAACAGCACATCCACCCTCAGAAGTGTCCCAACAGGACAGCAAGTTACTGGGTCTTCCTGGGCGGGTGGAATCGACCCCATGGGCACCGGTCTGGGGTTACTGCAAAGGTACATGGCTTCCAGGTTCTCGCTCGCTGGCTGTGGTATGTCGGGAAAGAGAAAGAGCCACGAGGACTTCAAAGGGCTGTCAGGCACCATCTGTCCTCACCGTGTGGACCTCCCCGGGTGAGAGTCCCTGCTCCATTCTGCTCCCTGCCTCAGCAGGCTGGTCTGTGTGCACTATATCCACAACAGACCTTGTTCCCCGGCTTCCTCGTGACTTCAGCCACAGGTACACTGGCAGGGTGTTCATACCCCGGCTCCCTCGCCCCGGGGTCGCCCCACTCTCTGTGTCCCTTCTCCACACAACCTTCTCTATGGCTTCTGAGGGCAGGTCCCTCCTCGTCCCATCCGTCTGCAGTGGCAACGGGGTCTCCCATCCTTCCTTGTGGCTTCGCTGCCCCTTACTCCCACTTTGCACATGGTGCCCATTTGAAACTGCCCCTGACCTGTCCTAGTTTGGGGACCCCGCCTGTTTCCCGGGTCCCCTGACTGAGGAACTGCACCACAGATGGCTCTCCTCACCTGGCACTTCTTCCAGGTCGTACTTTGGCAACTCAACTGCTAACTGCCGGGGACTGAGCGTCAACGAGCGATGTGCACGAGGCCGTGCGCGAGCACGCAGACGGGCCCGGGCAGGGTAGGGCTGGCAGCAGGGGTGCGGAGGCAGGCTCGAGGGATCCACCAGGGCAGCAGGAACCAGTTCAGAGGGTCAGGGGACTCCTGAGCCCGTTGGCAGAGAGGCCACTCTCCCCACCCACCTTTGTCTCAGATCCAGACCCCGAGGCCCACCAAGCACGTTCCCACAGTCTCTGCCTGCCTGTCCCAGCATGCGCTCTGCCCCCAGCAGGTCCCCTCCCACCTCACACTGCCAGCTGGTGCGTACCCCGGGCTCTGCCTCTCACCTGCTCCATAATCCTACCCTCCGAAATTTCAGGCCCTCACTCTGACCTTCTCTTCCAAGCCAGGCTGCCTTCCCCGTTGGGCAGTCCCCATCTTCACCTGAAGACGATCTACGCTTCCTGCATAGGCTCCCGTAAGTGGCTTTTGTTTCATCAACTGGATGTTAACCTCTTGAGGTCAAGGCCATGTGACGCATGCCCTTCGAAAGTAGGTGCTGAGCAGAAACCAGATGCTCAGGGGGAGTCTATTAGTTGGTGTTTAAGGACAGCCACACTCAAAACAGCACCACGGCCAGCTCCTGGGGCACAGAGGGTTGCAGAGGGGGCTGGATGCGTCCACACGCAAAGACCCTGCCTTTGTTTCCTTTGGAATCCCCATCAGTGTTCTGAATTTTAAAAAAGAAAGAAAACCTTTTTTTTTCCTCCTATAATAATTTTGGAGGAAAATAAAATAGAGTTTATTTTATAAATCATTGGGGGTGAATTTCTTTCTCCAAAATTAAAGTCTAAAGCCAGGTGGCTTTCTTTGATTCCAATCCTTTTCATGTTCTCCCTGGGTCTTGTGAAAGTGAAGTTGCTATGGCAACCACTCATTATTTTTCAGGAGTTGGCTAGATATTTTAACAACAACAACAACAAAAATCCCCAAATCTTTCTAGCCTCCAGATAGTCTTAATTTATAGCCTACACTGGTTTCTAATTTTTACAACCTCTTAACTAAGCACCGTGCTGTTGCTTGAACAAGCCCAGCCAACCCACAACTTTGTCACTAAATGAGCTTTGGGGAATAATTCAGCAGCTTAACTTTTCCCCCATAGTCCTTAACATCTAAGAGAATTTTTAAATTTTCTGCCATTGTAGAGTCTTGCTCTGCCGTCAGGGTGAAAGATGTATGTAAATTTAATGAAGCCTAAAATGTGGGGGGATGTGCACACGTGTGTGTGCGCGTGTGCGCATGTGTGCATGTGAGTGCCTTGTGTGCAACATGTCTGTATGTGTGCACGCACACTCACAACAGATACATGCTAAGCTTCGAGAGAGCTTCAACATAAATTAAGGAAGAAAGGCTTGATTCTATCATCTTTCTTCCTACGTACTTTTTTCTAGTTGCATCTATCATCTTCTGAGCACGGTGCCAGAATTTCTAAAGGATTCAAGAGAAGCGACATCATCCACCTTCAACACCCCTAATACCTGGTCGTAAAGGTAAAGTGACATGTAAGGTCACAATTCAAAGATGAGAGATACAACAATGGGGGGAACTCATTCCTGGGTACGTAATGGAAAGGAGTGAGGTTAGAAGGCAGGAAGTGGTCACCGGACAGAGTTTTATAAAATAGAACCACAGGGATTAGATCTGGGGTCTACTGAGGGATCTCTATGGGGGCAAACTACCGCCTAGGAAATCCGTTCAGTCGTGGCTTTCTAAAAAGATACATCCCGTGGCCTTTGCTCCCAAGGTTGACCAAATAAGAACGACTCTTGGGGAAAAATGAAACACCGAACAAATAAATGAACCAGCATTTTGCAAATGAGTATTTTGCAGACGTCCCAAGGAATGCAGGTCTCCACGGGTTTCGGAGTGGAGGCCGGGGATGTGGACACCCCTGCACCGTGAGAGATTTGCATGGCACCCCACAGCTCCCAAGCGCCCCACCGGGGTGAACCCACAGAATGACAGATCGGTGGTCCCCCAGCACACAGGGACGCTGAAAGTTCACACCAGATGATAAATAAAGGGCTTGGGGACCACACAAGCTAGTTGCAGAGACAGAAGCTGGTTTCCTCTTTCTACATATCCTGTCTGGTTAGTATATCGTGGCCAATCCACCTTCAAATTGGGCAGTTTCAGTGCAGAGGCCCAGATACCACACCAATGGCAAAACAGTCCAAAGGGATTTTCAATCACCTCAGTTACAGACTAACGTCTTGACCCCAAATGTTATTTTCAACGGAAAAACATGAAATGCAGAGGTCTTGATAACTTTTACTTAGAAGACTGTTCAAAAAGATTTTAAAGTGTTTCCTATAGGTTTAAAAATCACAGCTCTAGGATTAATCTACCCTGTAAAAGTTTGAAACTGAAATTACTTCGGGGGGAGGGAGCGAGTCATCTGTTATTCTTCAGGCTTTCTCTGACAGGGTCCCCGTGGGTCTCATTACACGACTTCTCTGTTTCTGCTTCTTTTCCAGTCCAGGCTGTATTTCCTACTAAGTATCAAAGCACGCAGTCTCCAAGGCCGTCTTAAGTCCTAAAGCCACAACGGGCACCGTGGGCGTGTGGTGGGATCCCCGGGAGACTGCCCCCCTGCCCATCCACGTCACCACCACAGAGGACACTGGTTTGACATGGGAGTAAGACCCAGATCGCTGCTGAGATTCTCACACCTGCCTGCCCCACCCTGACAATCTGGAATCCGTCTTGGGACGCGTCTCTTACCCACCCCCACGGCATGCCTCCCTCTTCCTTGTCATTCAGATAAAGCGAATGTACCATTACTCATCCCAACACTCACCTGCCGAAGTACGTGTTCCTTTCCTAGAAAGTGTTCGATTTCATTTCAGCTACATACTGAATTATTTCTCAATGTGGTGTCGCACGTAAGTTTTATTCTCTGGGTTTAAGTTGGGAAAGGGGCGCTAAAACCAGTCGTCACAGCAAGGAGAGAGTAGGCTGAGGTAGGGTTGCCCAGTGCAACACGTGCGTCTCTTGGTTTGCTTTTCCCTTCAAGACAATAGAGGGACGGGGTGCCCGGGTGGCTCAGTCAGTTGAGTGTCTGACTCTTGATTTGGCTCAGGTCATGATCTCACAGTGCGTGGGTTCGAGTCCCACGTCTGTGCTGACAGCTCGGGGCCTGGAGCCTGTTTCAGATTCTGTGTCTCCCTCTCTCTCTGCCCCCCCCCCCCACCTAAAAAATGATGTGTGAGGGCTGGCGGCAGCTAAGACACATCCATCGGTGTCTCAAGTAGCAACCCTACTTCAGAGCGATTCCCAGATGGTCAAGAGCATCGCCCTGAGGTCAGACCTTGTCCCCTGAACACACACAGAGCCCTGCACACCAGGCATTACTCCTCTCCCCCCAGTGAAACCAACGGTACTTGACGTGAACGTTACTCTAATTCTTCCGGAATGCATCCTCCCTTTTCTTAAAATTATGAAATAGAGAATTACAGTTCACACACAGAACATAAAACACACTCATGGTTCAACGTGTTAACACTTGGTTGTATCTGTAATAATGTATACGTTATTATGAAACGTATTATTAAATGTTTTAATGAAAACGTTAGGAATCCGCTGAAGTCAAATACTCACTAGCGCTACCGGAATCCCCTCCCCCTCCCCCAGTAACCCGTAGCCTGGGGTGTGTGTGGATCTTTTCCTTCTAGGTTTTTACCCTTCACCTTCATACGTCAGCATCGATAAATGAGACCCGTTGTGCCTGACTCCGACCGGAGCTGGATGTATCATACCATTTCCCTAACGTTTATCGGAACGCAAAGGGATGTGTTGAGATTTACTAGCCAAAAGACCTAGTTCATTCATCTGACTGCTGTATAGTATTCCATATACTACATAAACATACTGCTATGACAAAAGTATTCCCCTTTTTACAGACATTAAACTGCTTTGTTTCCTGTTATTACAGATAATACTTCCTCACATTTAATCCTTCCTTGTGCATAAGGCTTACTCCAGGAAATACTTGTGGAGGGAGAACTGCTAGGGGCAGTATACAAACAACTTCTACTCTGTCAGCTACTTGCAAATTGCCTTCCAAAGGAACTGTACAAACTTCTCCTACCGGCAACAATAGGTGTGAATTCCTCTTTATTATCAAGCCTGTAGATGCTTTAAATGTTTTCATTCATTCAAAGTGTATGGCTCAGTGGCTTTTAGTATATTCACGGTTGTACATCCATCAGACAATTTTGGAACATTTCCATGACCCCAGAAAGGAACCCAGCACCCCTTAGCCGTCATCCCCCCATCCCCTCCAGCTCTAGGCCACGATTCATCTATTTTCTGTCTCTAAATTTGCCTGTTCTGGATGTCTCACGTAAATGGGGCCATACGACACGTGGTCCCTTGTGACTGGCTTCTTTCAAGGATAAGGTTTCCAAGATTCATCTGTATTGTGGCATGTATTCATTACTTCATTTTTTTTTTAAGTTTTTAATTTCAATTCCAATATAGCTAACATATGGTGTTACATTAGTTTCAGGCGTTCAATACAGTAATGCAATGATTCCACACATTACTTAGTGGTCATCGTGATTCAGGTACTTTTAATCCCCTCCACCATTTCCCCCACCCGCCCGCCCACCTCCCCTCTGGTGACCATCGGTTTATTCTCTACAGTTAAGTCTGTTTCCTGGTTTGTCTTTCTCTCCTTTCCTTTGTTCATTTGTTTCCTAAATTCTACATATGAGTAAAAATCATGTGGTATCTGCCTTTCTCTGACTGACTTCCTTCACTCAGCATTATACCCTCTAGCTCCATCCATGTTGCAAATGGCAAGATTTCATTCTTTTTTATGGCCGAATCATACTCCATTGTGTATGTGTCTGTACGTATATATTCACACGTACACACCACATCTTCTTTAACCATTCACCTATCAATGGACACTTGGGCTGCTTGCATAATTTGGCTACTGCAAATAATGCTGCAACAAACGCAGGGGTGCAAAAACCCTTTCAATTTAGCATTTTTGTGCTCTTTGGGTAAATACCCAGTAGTGCAATTCCTGGATCATAGGGTACTACTATTTTTACTTTTTTGAGGACCCTCCATACTGTTTCCACAGTGGCTGCACCCGTTTGCACGCCCACCAACAGTGCAAGAGGGTTCCTTTTTCTCCACATCCTTGCCAGCATCTGTTGTTTCTTGTGTTAGCCGTTCTAACAGGTATGAAGTGGTATCTTATTGTGGTTTTGATTTGTATTTGCCTCATGATGAGTGATGTTGAACATCTTTTCACGTGTCTGTTGGCCATCTGGATGTCTTTTTTAGAGAAATGTCTGTTTCTGTCTTCTGCCCAGTTTTAACTGGATTCTTTGGGGGTTTTTTGGATGTTGAGTTGTGTAAGTTCTTTATATATTTTGGATACTAATCCTTTATCAGATATGTCATTTGCAAATATCTTCCCCCATTCTGTAGGTTGTCTTTTAGTTTTGTCGATTGTTTCCTTCACTGTGCAGAAGCTTTTTATTTTGACGTAGTCCCAATAATTTATTCTTTCTTTTGTTTCTCTTCCTTCAGGAGACATATCTAGAAAAATGTTGCTACAGCCGATGTCAGAGAAGTTACTTCCTGTGCTCTCTTCTAGGATTTTTATGGTTTCAGATCTTACATTTGGGTCCGTAATCCACTTTGAGTTTATTTTTGTGTATGGTAGAAGAAAGTGGTCCAGTTTCGTTCTTCTGGATGTAGCTGTCCAGTTTTCCCAACACCATTTGTTGAAGAGACTGTCTTTTTCCCATCGCATATTCTTGCCTCTTTTGTCGAAGACTAATTGACCATATGACTGTGGGTTTATTTCTTGGTTTTCTATCCATTCCATTGATTTATGTGTCTATTTTTCTGCCAGCACCATGCTGTTTTGATCACGACAGCTCCATAATATAACTTGACATCTGGAATGGTGATCATCCAGCTTTGTTTTTCTTTTGATATAATCTGTCTTATTACTTTTATTTCCATTTCTTTCTGACTCCCAGCGAGAGTGGGGCTCTTTTGTTAATTGGCCACTCTGGTTTCCAAATCTGAAACCCTTTCCTTCTTTCCTAGTAGGTTATCTATTATTTACTGATTTCTAGAAATTTTATATATTCTGGATACTAATTCTAAATCAATTCTGTGTGCAGCTATATTTTCATATGGTCTGTGGTTTGCTTTTTCACCCTCCTATCTTCTATCAGGCGGAAAAAAATTCATTTTTTCCCTTTATGATTTGTGCACTCTGTGTATTGTTTTAAAAATCTTTCCATGCCCCAATTCTATAAAAATGTTCTAGATTTTCTATGAAGTTAAAAAAATTTTTAGTCTTCAATCCCTCTGGATTGTTTAGTATAGAATGAGTAGGGAAAATAACTTTATTTTTTTCTATATCAATAAACAATTCATATTTATGAAATAATACTTTTCACACTGATTTTTGACAACACTTCTTCCTATGCCAACAGCTAGTTCACAGCTGGTCTCTTAACTCTCTTTTCCCAGTTTCCCTAGAGCTTTAAATGGGAGCTATAAATTCTGCTTCATGGGTGGTTATAAGAATTCAGTGAATTTATGTCTGAAAATTATTTAACATAGCACCCTGCACATAGTAGGGATTATGTAATGTGAGCTACTGTGGCCACTTCTGTTTTGTCCCCTGGTGGATGAGGTCTATTCCTGCACCAGTGTGGGTACAGTGATCAAAATTAAAATTACCGGGGTGCCTGAGTGGCTCAGTTGGTTGAGTGTCTGACTTTGGCTCAGGTCATGATCTCACAGTTGGTGGGTTTGAGTCCCGCGTCAGGCTCTGTGCTGATGGCTCGGAGCCTGGATCCTGGAGCCTGGAGCCTACTTTGGATTCTGTGTCTCCCTCTCTCTGCCCCGCCCCCACTCACACTCTGTCTCTCAAAAGTGAATAAATGTTAAAAAAAAGTTTTTTAATTAAAATTACTAAGGACTTAGGATAAATCTTGGCATCTAGGTAGATAGAAATGTTCTCCTTGATTCTCTTGGTCTCTTATGCTTCCATAGTATTTGTCCTCATCTTTCTTTATTCATTAACTAAGTAATGTGCAAAAATTCACAATTCACACAGTACAGATCATAAAAAAATATTATCTTCATTCTTCCTGCCCTATTTCCCATAAGGTTACCTCTGGCGGCTATTGGCTATATATATCTCCAGGTCTCTATCTGTTCATTTTTATCCAATTATAGGCACACACATACCTTGCCTCGCCCAGGTAATCCTTAGTTTTCTGAGACTTACTTTAAAAAAAAAAAAATCAAGAGACATTTTTATTAAGACAACTTGATTCTCAAACAATTGATATAGAGCTGACATATTTTTAAGATAATACCATATTTTTTAGTTAGTTAAGTAAGAGCAGATTAAGGCACCTGGGTGGCTCAGTCAGTTGAGCGTCTGACTCAATTTCAGCTCAGGTCATGATCCTACGGTTTGTGAGATCGAGCCCCACGTCAGGTTCTGTGTTGACAGCGTGGAGCCTGCTCGGGATTTTCTCTCCCTCTCTCTGCCTCTCTCTCTCAAAGTACATAAATAAACTTAAAAAAAAAAGTAAGAGCAGTTTTCCCATCCATGGACATCAGTTTCTCTTTAGAATCCTTATCTAACGCCAGGAACTCAGATCTAAAGAATGCTGGGAAATTTGCAGTGAAATACTAAAGGCCTTATTCCTGACACTGGTCTTACATATTAGAACCTTCACTGAAGTCCACTCACTCATGCATGGCAATATGCGTCCAGCACCTGTTTTGGCCAAGATATATATGAAACAATCCTCATCCTTGAGATTCTCAAGGGCTAAAAATTGAGACAAATAACTGACCACACCAAATGACAGGTGTTATTATGGAATAACCCAGAAATTGTGGGACAGTAGAGGAAACAGAGGCTCTCAAAATAGTTTCTAGCAGGCACAGATTTAGGGGAGAAGGAGGCAGGCCAGTAGAAGTTCACCAAAGAAAGGCCACTCCAGGCAGAGGGGCAGGAGACCATGGAAGACACCAGAATGGGACAAAGAGCCCAGACCATTGAAGAGCTGGTCCTGTGAGCTGAGCAGGGCCTCAGCTGGGAAGAACACGCTGAGAATTCCACATCTGAACTTTTCCTTTTAGGGACCTGAGGGATGGCAGAGGGTGTGAGCCAAGGGCAGCCACACTGAGGCGTCTACACCCGCAGACGTGAGCCAGTAAGGGCGACAAGCTGGAGGCAAGAGGACCACTGGGAAGCCAGTGGACGCTCCCCCAGCCACTGATGGTCATCAGGCCTCTCTGGTGCTGGCAGGGCCCATGAGCAGGGGGGTCCCACCACGCTCCCCTCCAAGCCTGGGGTCCCCAGGAGAACTGCACTCATTCACAGCACAGACCACAGTCAGAGCTGGTCTGGCTTCTGATAGGTGCATTTCTCCATCTGCACCTATCGGCCACCGGGAATGAAGTCCATGCCCCCAGGCACCTGAGTGTGGGACCTGGACAAGTCCGCAGGGTACAGGCTGTTCACACCTACATCAGACTCGGTCCAGCCTAGCAACTCTCGGGATACAATGGAAACAAAACAAAACACTATACTTGTAAGCCAGTCCGTCAATAACCAATGATACCTGGGTAGGCAAGACCAGCCCTCTTCAGATGCTTCCGGCTGTGCAAGAAGAAAGATAATGTAGACAAAGACCCCACGGACTCTGCAGCGTGAGCCCAGGAGGGCCGATCCACGCACCACAAATGCACAGTCAGGGAGCTTTCCAGGACTTAACAGAATCAAATCCTGACTGTTCGTCATGATTATTCCTTGAGGTGTGCAGTGAAGGCGGGGAGGTCTCTGAACCCTGCCTCGCCCCTCAGCGCGCTCACAGCATGGTCAGGAGGGCCAGGCCTCTGGACTTCCTTTATCACGACATAAACAAACATCACTGAGAAGCATCTGATTCTCCACAGACGAGCCCTCTCCAGAAAATCCTGGTGTGATGTGCGGGATTTAAGGGGAACTAGGAGAACATCAAGCCGATACAAGCCCTTCTGTCTGACCAGTTTTCCCCTGTGTCATAATTCCCGTCTATCGGCACAGGCATCATCTTCCGTAGTCTGTGTTTTCCTCTTACAGCCTCCCCGCACTACTGCAAAACCCTGGAAACAGAATCTGATCAGTACACTCTGCCCTCTGCTGTCCACGCTTAAACAGTACACAACCCTACCTCCCCTCCCACGTCAGCGCTCGCATCAGGCTTGTGGATGGAAACTGTCGGGTACCAAGGGGATTCTACTTGTTTGCTTAAAACTGCCAATTTTTCTGTTTTCAAGGGATTGAGTTTTTTTTTAATTTTTTAATCTTTATTTATTTTGAGACAGAGAGAGGGAGGGAGGGAGGAACAGAGAGAGGGAGACACAGAATCTGAAGCAGGCTCCAGGCCCCGAGCTGTCAGCACAGAGCCTGACGCGGGGCTTGAACCCACCAACCAGAGATCATGACCTGAGCCGAAGTCGGACGCTTAACTGACTGAGCCACCCAGGCGCCTCAAGGGATTCAGCTTTTTAGACTAATTTCACTAGCTGGATTTTTCCTTGCAATGCCTAGGGAAGTTGAAGAAAGAAGGAAACCCCTGCACTTTCCCCAACAATCTGTTCTTTGTTAACGAGAGAGGTATATACACTCAACGGAAAGGCATCCTTAGAACACAGTCTGTGTGAAGGCTTAGCATAAAGTGGTGACACAAACAGTCCCAGGGCCATTAACGTAATACACCATTTTCCAGGGCAACCGTATGATCCTGGGGATTTGTTTCAAGATAATGTGGTGGCAAATGGATGAGGTGGGATTGACCAAGTTGATAATTATAAAGCTAGCCAGTGACTACAATGAGCTCATTATATAATTCCCTCTACTTTTATTAATGTTGGGAAGTTTCCATAAACTTGTGCCTCCATCTTAGTTCAAAGAACACTGAGCGGCTGGGGCTGAGGGTTAAAGGCGTGAAATTTGGAGGCAGAAAGCCACGGGGGCGGATGGATGATGCAGGTTTCCACGTCCTCATCACGCCTCTGCTGCTTATAACGGGGAGGCCGTGGGCAGGTCACCTTATCTCTCTTAGGCTCACTTTCCATATTCGAAAAAAGAGAACAATAAAACATACCCCACTGGGTTATTGCGGGTATAAAGTGAGATTGGATTAAAATGCCTGGCACGCAGCTGGTAAATGCGAATCTTTTCTTTCTCCTTTTTCCAGCAAGCCCCAGATAAACGCCAGTGGTCAGTGAACACAGCCAGTTCAAGCAACTCCCTTGTTAGGGATCACCCTTGTAGTCCCTGAGTGTTTTAGCCTCTCAAATGCAAATGTGTCAAAAGATCGTTGATTCAGGGGCACCTGAGTGGCTCAGTTGGTTCAGTGTCTAACTCCTGGTTTTGGCTCAGGTCATGATCTCATAGGTCGTGGGTTCAAGCCCCGCATCGACAGGCAATCCTGCTTAGGATTCTCTCTCCCTCTCCCTCTGCCCCTCCTTTCTTCACTTGCTCTCTCAAAATAAATAAACTTAAAACATTAAAAAAAAAAAGATCATTGAATCAGTATCAGCCAAGATAGAACACGCATGCACAAATAAAATAAGCTATTTTATACTGTGTTATTTTTGACTGTTTTTATATCATAGCATTCTTATTCAATATCATGTATATACCTCAAGCCTACATTTTATCACAAAGGATGGTTTAAAGGCATTATGTACTAGAGTTCATTAGCCAATTTCCAAGAGCTTGGTCCACGGATAGCCCACTTTATCAGACACCATTTGAATGAACACTACAAATACAGTTTCCCACACCTTCAATTAACCAAAATATTTGAATAACACTCTATGCTACCAATTTTATTTTCCTGGCAACAGAGGGCCATTCCGGCTTAAAATGGATTTGAATAGAGAGAACGGAGTTATTTTCTGCAAGAATGTGTCATTCAGGAAAAATGAACCCGAGAGAAGAAGCAAATGCAGAGGTTGAAGAGAACTCTGGAAGCATGTGTATTAGACCTAGGACGTCCACTTACTGGTATGTCATTTAAGTGACCACATAAAACACCTGAACGTTTTCCAGGGCCTTTTCATAAATCAATAGATGCATCGCAACTGTCCTCTGAGGGATTAATGTATACATGTGCCTAATTTGATAAATTATAAATTATATGGATGGAGGCTTAAAGAGTTCCTCCATGTAATTAATGTGTGACAGAGTTAGGATCTGAAGTGTCTGAGTAACTCTTCCCGCCTCACCACACCGCGCCAGTCCGTGCAGAGCGTGACGCATCATGACAGTGACCGCCTGTCCCCAGCATGGGATTTGGGGGAGGGGAAACTTTTCCTTACTTTTTGCCATTTCCCCTGGATTCATGTCTGCTTAGTTGAAGGACGATCAGAATCTACAGGTGCACTGCATTTGAGAAAGACAGATTTATTTTTTCTTTTAATTTTTTTAAATTTAATGTTTATTTTGAGAGAGAGAGAGAGAGAGAGAGAGAGAGAGAGAGAGAGAGAGCACGAGCAGGGGAGGGGCAGAGAGAGAGACACACAAAATGAGAAGCAGGCTCCAGGCTGTCCAGCACAGAACCTGACACGGGGCTCGAACCCACGAACTGCGAGATCATGACCTGAGCTGCAGTCAGACGCTCAACCGACTGAGCCACCCAGGCACCCCAACAGATTTCTTTTTAAGTCCTTCTTTTAAGTCCCCACATAACTGGATACTTTGCAAAGCTACGTTTCTACAGACAGGAAAATGGCTTGTAACAGAGTAAACACTAACTTAAACTCTGTCAAACATGAGAACATTTATTCATGATTAAATATGGTATTATTAGCAGAAAACAATGACCAGTGGTCTGTGACAACCTTGAATTCCAAAGAAGTATCAAAATATGAATAATGGGCCAAATGCTTGCTTGCATAAATATCATTTGCGTATTTTCAAAACGTGCTTTCTTCTCAAACTTGGGTCCAGATACCAGCGCTTACAAGGTGTCGTAGCACAGGAGACAGAGTTTTTCTGTTTTCAGCTTTACTGCTAACTCAAGATCTATCCAAATAAAATAATGATTGTGCATATTCCCAGTGCCAAATATAAGGATAATCTGGAATGTGATCTCAGGGACCCGTCTCTTGGGCACAACAGCCCTTGCCCTGTGCGACTCTGCGATCTGATGTCTGAGCCTAGCACAAGGACCCCAAGGCCTTATTACAGGACTGACTCTGAGATCTTAGAGCTGACGCTTTAGTTGTGGCTGATTTTTTTCCTATCCCTTAGAAGAGGTGTGTGTGTGTGTGTGTGTGTGTGTGTGTGTGTGTGTGCGTGCATATGCAGGGGGGACCAAAAAATGTGTGTAATATGACAATTCTCATTGGTTAATTCCCAATTCAGAGGCGGTAAAGATGTGAATTAAGTCCGTAGTGGCCTCACTAAGCTCCTGACAGTCAACAGACCCGCCTCAGAGGCCCCCTTGGACAGGACGTCCTCTGTGCCACGGGCCCAAATGTCAACTCTTCCCTTTGGGGGATGGCAGCCTCCCCTCCTGGCCTCTCTGCTCCCTGGGTCTGTGGCTCTGGCCTGAAGCTGTGGCTTGTGCACAAGGAGGCCCCTTCCGGTCCCTGCAAGAAACCTCTCCTAGATTTGATGCCCCGGCCCTGCCTCAGGGTCTTATGAATCGCCTTCATTTCCCAGTTAGTGATGTCTCCTTGCTTGGGCCGCGGCAGCCTAGCCAACACCTGTGCTCCAGAAGACTGCTCTGGCCGTGGCCACCAAAGTACCGTGGAACCCGAGTTCACGGGGCCCCTTGCTGCTTTTGTATCACTTGCCCCTTACGGGGCCACCTTCTCACTTCAAAAGCTATTTTCCCCTTGGCATCCGTGTCAGCAGCATCCTTCTCCTCCCGGGGCTTCTGCTCTGCCTGGTACACGTACACACCTTCAAACATCCTGAGTCTGTCCACCAGCCGGCTACTCCCATCGCACCACACATTTTCCCTGGACCATCTCGGCTCCCATAGCTCAACCATCACTAACAGAGTAATGACACAGAAATGTAAACCTCTCCGGCCCAGGTCCATCCCATCAGGCTCTCGATGTCCAAACTGGCTTCTCTTGTCTCTCTCGTCTGGCCCTGCCCACCGGCCACTGTATTCTGCACACAGGGCAATGCCCCTGAGGCCACCCTGGGGTTTTCCCAACCCCATCAGACCGCTCAGCTGCTGCAACAACATACGATGACGAGTCGGCCTCAGTGTATCTTCTCACAGATCTGGAGGCTAGAAGCGCAAGGTCAGGGTCCCAGCACGATTGGGTTCTGGGGAAGGCCCTCTTCCTGCTTGGCTTCCAGAAAGCCTCCCGGTCAAAGGGTCCTCACACGGCCAAGAGAGCCAGAGCACGATGGAGCAGGCTCTCTGGTGTCTCTTCCAATAAGGACACTAAGCTCATCACCAGGGCCCCACGCCCAAGGCCCCATCTAACCCGCCACCTCCCAATAGCCCATCCCCGTATTCCATCACGTTGGGGGCTAGGACTTCCGTGTGCGAATTTGGCCCGATCCAGTCCATAGCACTGACCGACCCCACCTTTCTCACCTAATCCATCACCAAAGTCTCTCAGTCTTTCTCAAACTCTTAAATACTTCTCACGCTTGCCCCCTTCTTCCTAGCGTTACCACTGCCATTTACAAAAGCCTGAAATGGAAACAGAGGAACGGAAGTCGGTGCCGCGTCACAATCAGAAGAAACCCATTCACAGCCCGTGCGATTCCAACCTGTCGACAGTCTGCCTTCTCGCTTCTGTTCGCAGGCCACGGCAGCCGTCTCGACGAGAGCTTCTGCCCACCCATCCCCCGATTCCTCTCCCTCGACCAACACCACGCCTCTGGCCTCCAGGCCGGACGCAGGATGATTTTTATAAAACCTGAAGAAGACGTGGCCACGTGTCCGCTTCAGCTTGCCATGACTTTCCATCACCTTGCAAGGACCATGTCAGTCTTGCCACGCAAGAGCCCCGCGACACGCCATCCATCTCTGAGGCTCACCTCTACCCGCTCGGCCCCACAGACACCATCCCTCAGGCCACCCAAGTACCTGAATGCGCAGGGCTCTCTTACGCCACTGTGGCTCTGAAGGAGCCATCACCTCAGCCTGAGATATCTTTCTCCTTCTTCCCATGGTTATCTGCTATTAATCCGTCAAGAATCATCGTAGGCACTCCTATCTCCCAGGAAACGCTCCCTGACACCCTTGAGACAGAATTAAGTCTCTCTCTTCCTGCTCCCATAGGGCCCTCTGCATACTCCACCACTTAATAATAAGATAAGGTGATGTGTTAAACTTGAAGGCAAGGACTGTTTTATTCATGGAGTGCCGCATGCTGAATCCTTGCGCTCGTAAAGAGATTAATAAGGGGGTTTTCAAGCCAACGCATCATCAACCTGTCTTCCCGTTATTTGCCCGAATACAAACTCCTCATCCCGGTCCTATAGCCCATGCTACCCAACATGGTAGCCACCAGGTGCTTGCGGCTATTTAAATTTACCTACATTAAGATTAACTACAATTTAAAATTCAGTGGCACAGGCCACGTGCTCAGCAGCCACGGGTAGGTGTCGGCTACTGGAGGGGACGGCACGGATGCAGAGTGTTTCCATCGCCACTGACAGGTCTCTTGGATGTTGCTGCTTGGGACCCTTCTCACAACATACCCACCTCTCTTGCTCATTTGCACGCCTGTCTCTCCCACCAGACTGAGACTCGAGCACGTCTGTACCCCCTGGCATCGGCCCCACATTGCGCTGTAGCCGATATTCAGTGAAAGCCTGTTGTATGAACAAGCAAACCCTCTCCTGCACAATCTCTACGTGCCTCTCATCTTCTCTGCCACTCCTCCCACTCGACAGAGCCAAACTCTAAAGCTCCCCCCGCCAGGCCCTGCTTGAGGACCCCCTTCTCGAGAGCTCCCCCGCCCCTTCCTTTCGTGATGGCGGGTTCCATCTGAAAGCCGGTGGGTTCTAGAGCTGGGCATCTCGCTCCTTCAGCTTGCTCCGTGCACCACAGCTGAGCAGAAGCTGGGCCACCTGGCCCTCACGCAGGCCAGCAGAGGGCTCTGCTGTGCAGGTGCACAGCTATCCAACTGCACGGCGGTGTGTTCACGAGCAAGCAGGAACCGGGTGGTGGCTGACATCTATCCCGGTCATCACAGAAATACTAAGAGAAGCCTTGGAAGAAGAACGGAGGTTTCCAACATTTAAAATATGGACATTCTGGGGATGCCTAGGGCAGGCGCGACTCAGGAGGGCTGCTGTGCAGGAGGAAAAAACCCAGCTGCCATCGGGAAGCGCTCGTGCAGGCAGGTCAGAAGAACCTCCAGCCCCCGGGAGCAGAACTGGGTCCTGTTCAGGCTCTGCCCCATCCGACCTGCCCCTGACGCACTCTGGGGCCCAGCGGTGACAGGCAGGCTGAGCAGCTCCCCCTCGGGCCTGGCCCCACTCCATGCCTCGGGCTCTGCTTCGCTCACAAACACGGGCCTGGAGGGGACGATGGGCCCCCAGTGTAACTGCCTAGTTGGGGCTCACAGCTGGGCTTCGGAGGGCACAGCAAGGGGACAAGCTGTTTTCCCTTCCGGGACCATCTGCTCCCAGATATGGCAGAAGTCGTGAGTTACGTTCCAAAACACACACTGCCTTTGCCTCAGTGGTGCCAGTGGCTCGTTCTAAAGTTTGCTACAGTTTTGCGTAAGTCACGTGGGCAGGTGCCCACCACTCACGACTGGAAGACAACAGACCAGCACGGGAGCGATGGTAATGAGTGAAGGCTCACAGGCAGGAAGCGATGAGTGGTTTCAGGGAACTTCACTCCGTCCGACTCGCTCACGGGCGAGGTCAAGGTGGGGGGCTGGTGTGGGGAGAACACCGTGGCAGTGGGCAGGGGGGAGGGAGGGGTAGCTGTGTGGAGACACCGTATGGCCAGCCCAGAGGACACCACGTGATGGCCTTCCTGTGACCTTGCCCGGGATGGGGCACCAGCAGTCACAGAGGGCCCTCCAGACAGTGCTGTCAGCCCCACAGTGACCCAACCCGAGAGTGTGCCCTTGAGCACTGATAACGGGCCCTGCTTAGCACCCAGCTAAGTCACAGGAGATTGAGACGTAGGTGCTAACATGTGGAATGAGGTAAGGCAGGGCCCAGGCCCCGGCCCCATCACAGTGGAATGCCAGCTGAAGCTCACAGATGGACGGACAAGGCAGTGCTATCTTGGCAAGAGGGGAGGGCACTATCTGGTCCTTGAAAGGTTGGTGAGATTTTTAAAAACTGTTGTAATGTTTATTTTTGAGAGAGAGACAGAGACAGAGACTGCGAGTGGGGGAAGGGCAGAGGGAGAGGGAGACACAGAATCGGAAACAGGCTCCAGGCTCCGAGCGGTCAGCACAGAGCCCGACGCGGGGCTCGAACCCACGGACCGCAACATCACGACCTGAGCCGAAGCCGGACGCTTAACCGACTGAGCCACCCAGGAGCCCCTGAAAGGGTGGTGAGATTTTAAAGCAGAGAGGGCAGAAAAGGCATGTGGCTGTCAACACGGGGGAATGGCCCACCAAGGCTGGAAACCCACAGTGAAGTTTTTGATTATCTGTCTTCATGGAGCTCTTCAATGAAACCAAATGAGGGCATTGGGGTCCATTACTGAAAGAGGCTTTAAGATGGCCTTATTAGGGGCTCCTGGGTGGCTCAGTCGGTTAAGCATCCGACTTCGGCTCAGGTCGTGATCTCTTGATTCGTGAGTTTGAGCCCCACGTCGGGCTCTGTGCTGACAGCTCAGAGCCGGGAGCCTGCTTCGGATTCTGTGTCTCCCTCCTCTGTCCCTCCCCACTTGGTCTCTCTCTCTCTCTCTCTCTCTCTCAAAAATAAACATTTAAAAAAGTTAAAAAATAAAACAAAATAAGTAAATACATAAAATGGCCTTATTAGCACCGTACCGATACGCCCTTGCAAAAATAATGCCCTAAACGGCAAATGTTCCCCTCGTCCCTTAAAGTCGATGCCTATCGCTAGTGACAGAAATGAAACCCAAATCCGATTTCCCGCTAACGGAACTCGAGTGTGCAGTGAATTGTATTTATTCCCACTGTTGCCCCACAGTTCTCACAGCACTCTCCGTCCCTCCATCCAGCCCCGGGCGGTGTCTGCTGAGTCACAGGAGGAACATGTGGACTCTCTCCTTCTTAAAGTCCCCTCTGCGTGTGCTGTCGGGTTCTTCTCTTTTCTCCTGGACACCGTGGCTCTATAACCTGACGCTGGCGTCTTCCCCGCACCGGCTGCTTCTCACCGCCGCTCGCCACCTGCTCGGTCAGGGTTTCACACCGACCCCTTCCAGAGCCCAAACCACCGCTCTCCGCGGCTGCGCTGGCAAATCAGCGTCCGAGGCTGATCGGCCTCCGGCCGTCACACATCCGCTGTGAGATTCTTTACTGTCTGGGTCGCCGGTTTTGATCGAAAGGTGCCCCCGAGCCTTCGGGTTTATTTTCCCAATACATGGGTGAGTCCGCTCATCTTGGGTCTGCAGGCAGTGACTCACGTCTACGCTGCTCCCCACATCTGCTTCCTGTAACTCGGGAGTCTGCAAACTGCTTCCCGTGTGCCAAAGCTGCCTCTGCCCATTTTCATCAGCAAGGTGTCGTCGGCACGCGGCCACTGTGCGCGGCTCCTTCCGCGCCACGCCCGCAGGGTGGCGTGGATGTGACAGACGGTGTCACCCTCACAGCCAAGACTATTTACGGATCTGGCTCTTCCAGAAGAAGTCTGCCAGTCCCTGCACCAGACCGGTGATCTGAAAAGCCAGTTTTATCTACATCTCTACTATAGTTTTTAAGATTTTTTATTTCAAATAGCAGAGAGGTGCAGACGTTTCGCAAACGATCCAAGGAAACGTGTATCTCCCGCCAATTCACGATGTTCTGCCTACACGCCAAACACGTATGTGATACAAGCTCTATTTCAAACATCGGGGGTTCCCAAGGGAATACAGCATGCCCTTGCACTTAAAGATCTCTGACCTAGCGAGGAGGCCGGGTGTGCGGAGAAACCATCTCAGCGAAGACACTTCACGTTCAACACCTACCGCCCGGGGCAAGGTGGACGGAACCGTTGATCTGTCCTATCCCCAATGTCCAAAACTCACCTCCCAGAGAACTCGGCACCCGCACCTGTCATCCATCAACAAGGAAGGGGGACTAGCTGCTTTCTAGCTGCGGAAAGGGACAGAGGGCTAGCAGATGACTGTGGAGGCAAGTCAGAGCACGGGATGTTGGAGGGAAGGCCAAGGGGTCAGGTGCGGGGCCCGCAGGAGGAGGGCTTCACAGGGAGGGGCTGCCCGGAGAGGCGCCCTGCCGTAGGCATATAAAGACGAAGCTCGGGTCCCAACCGACGGCAGAAATGGGTCATCTTGGAAAGCAAACCTGTGGCAGAAAGCGTCCCCTGAGGTATACACGTAGTCATTTGACAGAATGGACAAAAAGCAGAGCAAAGGCAGTGAGTGCCGCTTTTAATGGCTTGTGACATTTTACATTTCTTTCTTTCCCAGATAAACTCTTCCCTTTTATTTTTCGTCCCCCAACACGGATTTTTACCCACTGCCTGGGAAGGAGCCGGAAACCCCAAGGGAGATGTGGCTGTTGCTCTTTGAAAGGGCACATCTTAAAAATAACCTCATTTCTTTTAAATTGGTCACAGCATGAAATGAGGTGTCTGGGAAGGAAATAATGAATAATGGAGAAATGCCAGCGACTTTGGGGTGCCCTTTGAGGAGGCTGCTCTAGACGTTCCTACTCCTTCATGTTTGGCCTTGGCAATGTATCATTTATGTCCTCGTTTCCACCCTGGACTGTTTGTTAGGTGAAACAGTGAGTAAACAGAATGCCAGGCAGGCGCAGCAACGCAGACTCTGAGTTAAGACCACAAGTAGAGGCACAGGGCTGGATCCTGGAGGCGCTTGGAGTGGCCAGGACTCGTCTCTCTCCTGCAGTCCTCTGGCCCCTGGGAGCCCGTGTCCCATGCCTTGTCCTCCGGAAGCTCAGATGCCAGTGGAAAAGGAAGAAAACGCAAGCGGCTTCCGGTGAGGTGTGATAGATGCCCCCACAGCTGTGCGCACAGGGCATCCCAGGAGCCCGTCACAAGGACCTTGAATCCAGATTAAGGGATTAGGGTGGCTTTCAGGAAGAGGGGCCATTAAAGGAGGCTACCTCCCCTAAAAGCTTCCACCAAGACAGCAGAGAATACAAACTGTAGCCCAGGGGCGCCTGGGTGGCTCGGTCGGTTAAGCGTCCGACTTCGGCTCAGGTCATGATCTCACGGTCTGTGAGTTTGAGCCCCGCGTCGGGCTCTGTGCTGACAGCTCAGAGCCTGGAGCCTGTTTCAGATTCTGTGTCTCCCTCTCTCTCTGCCCCTCCCCTGTTCATGCTCTGTCTCTCTCTGTCTCAAAAATAAATAAACGTTAAAAAAAATAAATAAATAAACTGTAGCCCAAGTTGCAAGGCGGAGAAGGCAAAGTGTGTTCAACAAAGAAACACCGGTATCCACGTATGTGCAGCTGGGGACAACAGGGACACGAGCGATTGCTAGCATAGGGACAGAAATAGCACCTGGCCAAGCCCATGCAGAGAGGCGTGGGCAGTGCTCACGGCGGGGAGGATCGAAACGTTCCCCTGCAGCCCTGAGTACCTCTCCCCACGGTCCTCCCCATGGTCCTCCTGTGCTGCAACGCTGGACCAAGGGTCATATTAGGGGGGGTATCTGACATCACCAAACTACTCCTCTGGATACAGGTTTGGAACATACAGGTTAGGAACATACAGGTTAGGACTGGCTTCCCAGGAAACCCAACCTCTCATGTGAGTGGTCACTACATACCCTTCTCCTACCTTCTGTCTCCCAGAGCTCACGCCCCACACCTCAGGGGCAGGGGAGAAATGAGGCCAGCACCTTTGTCCACTGGGAGCCAGCACTGGGTCTAGGCGTGGACGTTGTACTGTCTGGATACTTTCAAGCATGAGATTCCAGACACTTTCATGCTGTGACAGCGCAGAAGACACACAGGTTTTCTGTTTGCAGTCTGGAAGCTCTCTACTTTTGTTTTCGCCCCTCCCCCACCCCCGCCAATTCATGCTTGCAATCTGTTTTGGGTAGGAAGAAACAGAAATAGAAATAAAGAAATAGAAATAGAAAAAATAGAAAATAGAAATAGAAATAGAAAATAGAAAAAAAGAAATAGAAATAGAAATAAAGCCACGCCTCCTCCTCTGACAATGACCTTGCCGGCAGCATCCTCTCCAGTGCTCCCAACAGTAGGGTGACAGAAGCAGGTGTATGTGCCCCGGGGTTTTGCAGTCACAAAATTAGCTATGTCTGGGTTCCCAGAACAACACGGCATGCAGCATCTTACAACAGGCCCATCAGAAGTCCTTACGGAATGAAGTGAGCCATCCACAGACCAGACGACGGTTGACATCTCAGGTTTGCAACGTCTTACTGTCATTCCCTAAGTCTGGTGGCACCAACTAGCCCAAGAATCCCTTTCCTGTTTAACGCATCCAGCTGTGACATGGCCCTAATCAGCTGCGAATCCCCCAGAGCGAAATGCATGACATCTCACCACTGAGACTGTCCTAATTATTTATCTCCAAATCAGTTCCCTCTCCTCCTCCCCCAATGGCTTTTCCCAAAGGAAACATCACCAAAAACAGGAAGCACCAATCAAATGGCAATAACGATTCAATAAACAGTCCACTGCACAGAGCGGATGAGTCAAATTGAGCAACGAAGATGTGTTCCTTAAAGTTCCGAGGAACACAGTCATCCTCCAAATATTTTAAATAACCTAAAAATGATATGCTTTGAGACAAAAGTCAGTCAGTGTTAATGAGTTGGGCTGTGTCCCCACGCCTGCAAAAAAAAAGGTGTACCACTCTAACCTCCAGTATCTCAAAATGTGATCGTATTTTGGAAACAGGGTCACTGGAGATGTAATTTAGTTAAGGTGGAGTCATGCTGGGGTAGGGTGGACCCCGAATCCAATGTGCCTGCTGTCCTCATAAGAAGGGAAGAGACACACAGGGAGAACTGTCATGTAAACGCGGAGGGAGGGACTCCAGGGATGGGGCCACAAGCCAAGGCACACCCGGCGCCCCCAGAAGCTAGAAGACCAAGAGTGGGTCCTCCCTGGAGGTTTCGGAGGGAGCGCGGCCCTGCCGACCCCTTGATTTCAGACCTAAGGGAGACAGCACATGTCTGTTGTTCTGAGACACCCAGTTTGTACGGTAACACTCAGTGTGGAGTTCTCATTGAAAGCAAATCAAGTGAGGGGCGCCTGGGTGGCTCAGTCGGTTGAGCATCCGACTTCGGCTCAGGTCACGATCTCGCGGTCCATGAGTTTGAGCCCCGCGTCGGGCTCTGGGCTGACGGCTCAGAGCCTGGAGCCTGCTTCCGATTCTGTGTCTCCCTCTCTCTCTGCCCCTCCCCTGTTCATGCTCTGTCTCTCTCTGTCTCAAAAATAAATAAACGTTAAAAAAAAAAATAAAAAAAAAATAAAGCAAATCAAATGAGCTTGAAGAATTCAATGCTTCCCGAACTTTTTGACCATGAACCCTTTTCTGCACAAGCAGAGACTTTAAAAAGGACAGCCTGGAAAATCCCTGTGTGTCGTTTCCCCTAAGCTCTGTGTTAACAAAGATCCAATCTTATTTCAAAGGAACGGCAAAGCTGACAGTTAAATATACACAAATATGACTGATGGTAAAAGAATTAGATTAAATTAGGTTCTTCCTAATTGTATTTTTAAGTGAAATTTTATATTCTACCCGTCACCAGAATTTGTCAGAGCGCTGTGAACGTGAGAACAGGCCAGTACTGGAGCCATAAAGACTAGGAAACATGCCAGGCGCTGGTGATTCAGAACAATCGGATGTGCTCAGACTTTTCGATGTTGAGCAAGACTCGTGTCATGAAAGGAAATACGGGCTACGCTCCTCCCTGCAAGCAAGGTGTCGGGACTTGTGGGAGCTTCTCCAAAGACAGACACAGATTCTTCCTTCTCGTTCCTACCTGGCTGGGCTGCAGTTTGCCCACCTTGCCCTGGAGGTGAGCTGGGTGAAGCAGAGATTTTCCTCCAGTCTTTCCCTAAATGTATTTCTGTTCACAAAGCATCTCGATGCATGCCTCCTTGGGAAGGTCCTTCTTTGGGAAGCCAGCTTGGAAGGCAACAAGCTTTGAGTGACACCCGTCCAGACAGTGAGACAGGTGCCAGCGATGCTACCAGATCTTTCCAGAACCCTTGAGGCTCCAGTTACATGTACGGTGCATTAGCTCCTACACGGTGAGCGGGCGGCAGGCACACCTGGGATGCCATGTTGTTTTATCCACTAGAGTTGACCATCGGGCAGTTCATGGCACGTGATACCTTTCCATGGCTTCCATTGACCCAGTGGGCCAATCCCAGGGTATCTGGAGCCTAAGGATCTCTGAGTTTGTAGAAAACTCTCCAAAGACTGCCTGGACACAATGCTGGCTCTGTGTGCTTTGTTTGGGGAAGAGAAGAGTGTGCTGGTTGAGTGCAGAGGCTTTCCAACCTCAGAGAACCTCAGAAACCACTTCAAGTGAGGATTCGGCGGATACAACAGAGTGGCCAACTCTCTGGTTTTTGGTGAGCCGGAACGAAGAGACTTCTGGAAAGTTTTAATGGAAACATTGCCAGTATAACTGCTAATAGAGAAAGAACTAATTAAAATTCAGGCGTTAGGTCGAAGCTTCTGAGAAACATCATGGGAAGTGGTTTAAGATCTCTGTTCACAGTGAGAACGTTCTTTGTTTTTATTTAATTTTTTTTAATTTTTTTTAACGTTTATTTGAGACAGAGAGAGACGGAGCATGAACAGGGGAGGGTCAGAGAGAGGGAGACACAGAATCCGAAACAGGCTCCAGGCTCTGAGCTGTCAGCACAGAGCCCGACGTGGGGCTCGAACTCACGGACCGTGAGATCATGACCTGAGCCGAAGTCGGCCGCCCAACCGACTGAGCCACCCAGGGGCCCCACGTTCTTTGTTTTTAAAACCGCTGCAGTCACACCTGCATCTGGCCATTTTCCACTATTCCACTCTGGGGACCTCGCTTGCTGGGGATCCCGGTTCCTAGTTCTCAGGCTGGACGACCTATTTCCACGTTCCTTCAACTCACAGCTGGCTCACCCACGATTCTTTCTTCCACGTCTTCTAGCTGGACCCGTTCTGCCCACCGTGCTGGGCACGCACCATGTATCATACTTTGGATTCTCAATCATGAAAGGGACTCCCGAGGGAAGTAACGTTTCTCAAGAACCATTTCCTACTTTCGTTTTAAGGCAGGGCCTGGCCCTGGAGGATGTCCGTGAACAGCCCTGGGGAGCAAGTCTGTGTTCTCTGATGGTGTGCCAAGGCTCTCAGGGTTAATCTAGGGGTCAGCTTGTGCTTCCTCATCTACTGTCGTCTCCGGAGGGGAGTGTGACCTAGGACCTCTAGTTCCAAATCCCCGTGTTTCCTCCAGGAACGCCACACAGGGGGGATGGAACACGGAGCCACGCTGAGGGAACTGGTAGTTAATGGTGACACCATCAGCCCCCCCAAAACCATGCTGCCCCTCAGTCCAGCTGTCCTAACCAGACCACTAAATCAACCCACCTATCAACATTATAGTTAAGTTTCAGGCACAAGGGATTATGGTTAATATTCAGTGCACCTGTGATTACTGGGGGGCTTCCCACATCCCTCTACCTCCAGCTCCACGCCACTGTGTCCGAAAAGCACACCAGCCCTCCACCCATCCTTTCTAGAACAACTACATCTTTCAATAAGGACTTCATGACATCGTGATGATGCATGGCACGCCAGGGACTATTTTTAAGTGTTTCCCACGTATTAACTTAAACTTCCTAACCAACTGGTGAGCAAGATACCATGATTTATTTCTCCTAACTGTATAAATAAAAAGACGGAGTCCAGAAACAGTTAAGTAACTTCTGGGGGCTAAGCAATGAGTAAATGGCGGGAAGAGTCAGTCAGTACTCAAGCTCAGGGGGTCTGAGTCGAGGGTCGTACACCCACCCACTGAGCCACGCTGCCCGCGATGAAGACCCTGGGAACAAGAAACAGAAACCAGAAATGGAGCCCTACTGGCGGTAACGTGACGTTAGGTGTGCGCCTCAGTGAATTCTGCGTGCGACACGTTGGTAAACCGCCACGTCAGCTCCGGTACGTGTGAGTTCGCTGGTCCTTGGGCTGTTACTCAAGAAGGGCTTGTGTTGTCCCAACACACTGTTTCATGTCAACTCGTATCAACAAGGAAATAGCCTTAAAAGTGCAGTTGCTGTACGGAAGGGGCCACGTTCCACTGGCCCTGTCTCCTGTTCCTCCTTTGGCCCTCATCAGGAGCGCTATGACTCGGGGAAGCACAGTTTGAAGCTCACGTCTCCAAACCAAAGCCTGGGGCGGGGGAGGAGGGGAGTCTGGCTTCTCTGACGCAGTCACAGTGGGCATTCACTGGCCGACACAGCACCGAATACACACCCTTGACCTTCCTGGCTGAATGCCCTTCACTCCCCGAGCTCACCTGTGCCCCGCTTCTGTTTCCAGAGCAGCTCTGCTGTCTTACCTGAGAGGTTTCCCTCTCTTGACTCCCGCCAAATACCCAGTGGCCTCATGCCTCTTCCTCGGGCCGCATGCGCGTCTCCAACAATCGGCAGGTGACTACATTCCAACCGTGAGACGCTCAGTGCGGTGGCCCCGGGATCATCCCAGTGCCCCTGAAACCACACACCCTGACTCCTCACAGATGTAAAGGCGGGGGGAGGGGGGGGCGGCAGAGGCCCTGCTGGGTAGATCCCACCTGCACTGCCCTTCCAGCGGCTGGCAGTGCTGCAGGTGTCTGGGGCCCACTGGGTCCTCTCAGGCATGGAGAGCCAACTGTGGGGGTGTGCAGTGGCTTTTCACATGCACCGCAGACCCCTCTCTCTCCCGGGACTTGAACTGGATGCTGAACTTGGAAACCTGGGCACATCAACTCACATCCCTACTCCTTAAGTAATCACAGCAGAAAACGTGCTTTGGTGAGTCTTTTGGCTCTAAGTGTTCTCAGGCACTTGGACTACTTCAGTGCAGGGGTCAGAGAGCTCCCCACGCCCAGCGATGCATCTCCTTATTATGGGTTGCATCATCTCTATCTAATTGCGTGCACTTTGGCCCCATCTGATAGCTCCAGAACTCCACGTGCTTATTAGCACGTCTTTGGACGAAGTATGCAGCCTTCCCACAGCTCTCTGATTACCCCTTCCAAATGTGCCCGTGACGCAGACCCTCTCCCGATTGGAGGGCTGCTGCGCCTTCTTCCTTGTTCTTAAACAGCTCAGCCCAGTTTGGGGTGGGCAAGAGAGCACTCACGACACATACGTGCAAGCCAACCCTTGTCTGACAACAGAAAATAAAACGGCCAATCTTCATTTTGCACAATTTGTTGATGGAGACTTGAGTCAAAGTGTCAGCACAGCCTTGAGCCGCCAGGCCACTCAGCTGGGCGGAGCAGAGGGAATAGGGATGAAACAGGGGTGGCAGTCTCCGGTCTCAGCCCCCTCATAAGTGCAGCTAAGTCCTGACTGTATTATAAAAATGGACGCTAGAGACAGGAAATGAGCCCCGGGCTGAGCACCCAGGCACAGTTCCTCTAGCAGAAACTGAGCGTTTTGGTCTGGGAACTTTAGTATTCCGCTAATGACATACGATTCCAAAATACTCTGAGTTGACTTTCCACCTGCCAACGGTCACGGAACCATGGAAAACCAAGGTGCAATCTTTTGCTTTCGCTTAAATTGCAAATTAGGTAATAGGAATTTCTAATCAAAACCAACTTATCACCTTCTTGAATTCATAGGAATCTCTTCTTCCCAAAGATACACACTTTTCCCAATGGGACCTTCTTTTCTACTACTTTTGCTGATAACCACAAAAAGAGCCAGCAAAAAGAGTCGTGTGTAGGAAATGTATATTTCACTCGCACTTATTTTTAAATTCAGACAAAATATTACAAACGCTAGACACTGACATTTAAAGCAGATCCTACAAAAGTAAAGCCTGCTGTTTCCCTAATAACCGTTTCATCTTCTCAACTACAGTCTTGAGTTGGAAGAGCCAACTTCCACTGTTCAGAATCAAATAATAAAGAAAATCCCAAAAAGGAGAGAATCTATTTGCAGACAGTCGTGATCAACCACGTACGAGGTTCAGAGCACTAATTTTAGAACCTTTCAATTTCAGAAGAAGTCCTGAGAACACGGTTAAAGGAACGTGATTATTCAGACAGAAGCAAAGAGAGATTTTTCAGGTAGGATACCATTCGTTCGCTCATCATATGACAAATACTCACCGAGAACCTTGGGGGCACCAGGCACTGTACCGGGTGCCTAGATACATCAGAGGACAAACCAGCCACAGTCCCTTATGCTAGTTCAGCCAATGTCCTGATGGGGGCTGTAGAGGGCGGGGGCCAAAAATAACACAGGCATAAAAAGAAAATTATATAATTTTCTGGAAGATGATAAACACCTTCCACCTGAGCAGGGTAGGGAGTATCAGGAGTGATGCAATTTTGAATGGGGTGGGCAGTGTAGAGTCTTTGAGAAAGTAGCACTTTAGCAAAGACCGGCAGGACACCTGGGAAGAACATTCCAGCAGGTGGAACAGCCAAGGAGAAGACCACAGGGCGAGAGTGGGGAGGCACATCGTCGCAGGCCCTTCGTTCATTGTAGGAACCTTGGCTTTTACTCTGAGAGAGAGAAGTGAGGGGCCCTCGCATGGTTCCCAGCGCAGGAGTGGCTGGGCAGCTCCGACATGGGGCAGAGGATGCTGAGGGCAGCTCTCCTAGTGAGGTCAGAGTGAAGGTGATGCCCTTGACCTGCCTGCCATGAACTGGGTGGGCAAGACCAAGCAGATCTTGGATGATGATGGGCAAACCTTTCCTGGAAGCCCATTAAAGTAGGAAGATGGTGTCTGTAAGAGGAAGTGGGAGACACTGAGGGCCAGCAATGACCACTCAAGGTCCTTTCCTGCTTCAGAGACACCACGATGAGCCCCAGGAGCAATAAAAGGCTCGGAAGGCAAGACTGCTTTCTCCCCAGCTGTGGTGAAAGACAAGACCTGTTGGAGCAGAGGTGGCACGAGAAAGACCATGGGGAGGCGGGCACGGGAGCATTAGGATTCTGCTCAGGTGTTCTCCTTGTACCTGTGCAAACAACAGCCCTGCTGACTGATGTGATCCCGTCAGAGCCGCAGGACATCAACGAGGAAGCATAGCAGTGATTGAGTATTCAGTGAGGCCAGCAGCCCAACAAGGAAGCCAGATGCCCCGGCTCATCACAGCCAGCTCCCGTTTCTATAGAAACGGCACCCCTGTCTCTCATGGCACCCCCCCTCTCCTTTTAATAGATAACCCGTCATTCGGGGGCTGAATTTGAGAGAAGCTCAAAAATCTAGAAGAAAGGAAGAGAAATTCATGACACTTTCCCACATACAAAATGGCGATTAAATGACCATAGGCAGGATGCTAATTGGGGAGAAAGATACCGGGCTACAGCTAGATGTTTCTGCTGACGTTTCCTATTATTCAGATGAAGACACGTACCTCTCCGTTCCCACAGAGCAAATAACCTCATCCTGAATCCACTAAGACGGAAAAGCGTAGCGAATGCCAAGGGCAGAGTCAGGGACCGAGACTGTTCTCCACACTGAGAACCTTTAGAGCCTCCCCTGTGAACCAACCACCACTTCCCTGACTTAGAAGGTTTCCCGTCAAGGACCCAGAGCCTCGGCTCTAAGGCTGGCCCTCGTTGACACCCTGCAGGCCTGTGCTGGCTTCTGCCATGGTCATTTAGTGTCCTACCTAGCATCCCTCCCACTGCCCAGTCCCTGCACCCCTCACCCCTGCACACTGCCAGCATGCGCACCTGTCTTTCAAGGAATTGTTCCCACTTGCCCCCCAAATAAAGTAAGCGATGGAACAGGTAAGACTCATGCCCTACCACATCTGCAGTCCTCCCCAAAGGAATTTCTGACTCATCATCCTTGGCAACTAAAAAGTTTGACGTGAGACACAAGGAGGCAGGGTGAAACTACCCACCCAACTTTAGGAAGTGTCAATTCTGGCCGGGGCGATGATGTAACCAAGGCCCAGAAATGAGGAACAGACCACCCACATCAACACTCGCGCCCTGCGCTCCTCGGCTCCAACCAGGTTACGCTGTGGTAACATAACCTCCGTGTTTACAGACCGAAGTGCACAGCTTTCCCATTGAGCAGCCGCTCTCTGAAATACCCCTTGTTTCCATGGCAAAAGGAAGGTGAGTACAGAACCCGCCCATGCTGGTTCTGGAAGCTTCCATTTTGCAAGTGCTCCCCGCACCGCCACTCCCGGTTCCCCAGCCAAAGTATGGCGCGGCCACACCGCCGTCTAAGGGAGCAAGGGGACGCCATCCCCAGAAGCATCTGCAGAGCCAAAGTGAAGACCCCTACACCCGCCCACGTGAGAAGCCAGCCCTCTTCCAGCACTTAGCCAAGTGCCCATTTGAGAAAATCTAAACCAACTCGACTTCTCTGCCCCCGTCCCTCTGCTCCCCACCTTGTGGCGACCCTATCCGTCCTTCCACCTGACCGCTATCCGCACAGAAGCTCTACCCGAGCCCACACTCCTCCTGAAGGTCTGTATGGCTGGCAGCACATGCTGGCGAGAGAGGGAACGCGAGGAGGAGCCACTAACGGGTGCGCTCACCTGGGATTCGGCAGCTCCCCCGCAGCACGGTGCCCTCACACTTAGCAATGGAGAGCAGAGGTTTGCACACGGGAAAAGACCGATGCGCATGATGAGAAGGACCCAGGAACTCACCTGCACAAGCAGCTGGGTATTCTATGATGCAGCCCGAGTGTCCTAGAACACTACAGCCATCCCCTCCATGGATATTCCTGAGAAGACCTGTAAAGGTGGGTAGAGAGGGAAGTGCTCCCTGAGGCAGGAACAAAATGAGAAGGGAAGACAGGGGACCACGTGGCTTCGTCTACAGCTCTGTCCTTCCTCAGACGCCATGGCAATGAGGGTCGGTGAGCAGAAGCCATGGGGAAGCACAAGATGCTTGTGGAAGCATCTTTCCACAAGAACAAGAGTGTGGCATGAACATGGGGAAGCGAAAGAAAGCAAGAAAGTAGGCGGCCATGAAGCAAATGTTTAGTCTCTAAAATCAGATGCTTAATGGACAGATTCAGAGCTAAAAAGGGGGGCGCCTGGGTGGCTCAGTCGGTTAAGTGTCCAACTTCAGCTCAAGTCATGATCTCACGGTTTGTCGGTTCAAGCCCCGCATCGGGCTCTGTGCTGACAGCTCAGAGCCTGGAGCCTGCTTCAGATTCTGTGTCTCCCTCTCTCTCTCCCCCTTCCCTGCTCATGCTCGCTCGCTCTCTCTCTCTCTCTCTCTCACACACACACACACAAATAAAATATAATAATTAAAAATTACAACCTGAAAAGAAAGCAAAGATCCCAGTGCACTCAGGAAAAGAGAAGTGTCCCAACATCCTTCCCACTTATTCCTCCAATATAACACACAGCTGAGCCCACCTCACCACATCCTGTTTGACACCAATTTTATCAATTTTTCCATTAAAGTCAAACTTAGTGCAATCAATGCCAGACTGCCTGTATGCCAAGTGTATCCCTGAATAGCTGACTGTGTAATGGCTGAAATTGAGAAACTGGGACAGAAGTCTGGAGTGGCTACGGATTGTCAAGGACCCAAGATGCGAACAATTACCAGGCACACAGGAGACAATCTATGCAGATGACTGCTCAGTACAGGTGGTAACTCGGCACAAGTGTCACATTGTGGCCACTGTTGACCCCGACCTGAAACAAAGGACCGGAAGGATCTGGAAGATCCCTTGAATTCCCATCATGTACATTTCTAACCACAGGTACAACATTCAGCAGATGCCAGATGAACACGGAGCCCTTGAGTTCTAATTCCTTTACCAACTTTTCCTACTGCCACTCCGTATAGAAATATGCCACAGCGTGAATTATTCCACTGACCCATTTGCTCTGTTATGAGCAGAGGATGGCTATATGCACTCACTTTTTACTGTCGTTCTGAAATTGACATTTTGGTATCATTTTGAATTTTGTTGCATCTTTTTACATGTCAGATGATTGCTCGCACGAAAGAAAGGAAAGAAAGAGAGAGAGAGAGAGAGAGAGAGAGAGAAAGAAAGAAAGAAAGAAAGAAAGAAAGAAAGAAAGAAAGAAAGAAAGAAAGAAAGAAAGAAAGAAAGAAAGAGAGAGAGAAAGGCGTCTCCAGTAATTGGACCGTTCACACTGCAGTGGACCCCCTCTTGGGGCCATGAACACCCACAACTCTAAAAGCTTTCAAGAAGAAATGGGAAAGGATCACCTGGTGGTTCACTTGGTTAAGCACCTGACTCTTGACTTCGGCTGAGGTCACGATCTCATGGTTGGTGGGATCGAGCCCCATGCTGGTCTCTGCCCTGGAGCCTGCTTGGGATTGTCTCTCTCCCTCTCTTTCTGCCCTTTATTTGTAGTTCTTCCAATGCTCCTTTACTCCCTTCCCACTCCCACCCCTGCTGGCAGGTGCCACCTTGAATGCATCAAATATACAATGCATGAAATATGATGGATACACACAATTATATAAACATATCCAGGACGATACAGCAAGGTTCCCACTGATCCCCAAAAGCTGCTGTAGTAATTCCAGTAGCTCTGTCTCTAACATAAGTCTTCCCAAACAGTAAACAACAGAAGACAGAAAAAATAAATTGGTCTTCTCAATTCCAAACTGGGAAAGATACCTATATCCCCATTCCATTTTGGTTTTTTTTTTTACGTAAACATGTTAAGATTGACCCAAAATTATGTGAGGTAAAAGTTGAGATCAAAGAAATCCAAGCACTGTAGGAAGTTTACACATTGATTTTTACAATGACTGTGAGGCCCTGGAAAATCCTTAAGTTCCCTCTGAATGTTAAAAAAAAAAAAAAAGCGTGTGTGAGTGTGTGTGTTTCACTTCCATCAGGCATATTGCCGGAATGATCTTAAAGTCTTCAAGCTGTTCATCTACATGTGCAGCATGAGTGAAAGGAAATTTGTTTTTTTTAAGTTAAGCACTGTTTTAGGCCCTGAGAACACTGCGTCTATAGCTACCCGAGTCTCTGTCTTCCCGGCACCCCTACAAGGTTCCGATCCCTGCCTTGTGCTCACGTACAGCATCTGTCCCCAGTGCCTGCTGCACAAGCCACCGTCACCTCAGATGTTCTGATTCTGGGAAGCAGGATTTTCCCTACCTGGAATTCTACCATCTGGACCTTCCAGGCCACATTGGCTTCCAGTCTCCCTGCAAAATTACATCTATGTCTGTATCTTTATCATTTGTGGGGCAAAACTGAACATGTCCTGGGCTCCAAACAGATCTGGATGATGCTGGAAAGACAGCAAGAAATATAGGGAGGAAGAAAAATAAATCTATGGGGGAAAACATGTCAAACAAGTCGGAGCAAAATCTTAGACTACTGTGGAAAAACTGTTTTTCCCTTCGGCAATTAGCACATCCATTTGGAACCAAATTAATTTAAACTGTTAGATTTCATAATGTTCATACTTTTTAAGTCCAATGATACAATTAAGTTCATTCCTCCACTCAATTATGGTACCACAGAGCATACTGAGAAGAACGCAGGATAGGACGGAAGGCTGAGTTTCTCTGAGGAGCACAAGTGGCTTGCCAAATACTATTCACATAATTACCTGGAGCGTTCTCATTTGTAAAATTAGATGCTATCAATTTTTAAATGTTCTATTTCAGATAATTTCCCAATACTAGATCATTCTAAAGATAAATGTCCCAAAAGTCATTAATGAGAAAGGCTGACTGATTTTCTCTCTTTTTTTTTACATATACATAAAATCAAACTCATGTGATTAAATAAAAGCAAATCGTAACAGCACATGGGCACTCAATGCCCTTAACACCAAATTTATTAAGCAGAATTTAATTTTGAAAGGATTATTATACATATTATTTTTACAGGCAATGCTCTATGAAAGGGATCAATATTGTATATTGCACAGAGGCATTCTGCATGCAGTTGATAAATGCATTGTTATCATCAGAGTAATTAAAAGGAACAGGGTTATATACAATCAGCATGTACATCTTACTCAGCAACTCCTGCCAGTTGCTTGCAAAAATTAAACTCATTAATCATTCTGACTCTACGGGAGAAAAAGCTTTAGGTACAAAATTAAAAAGCTCTATTTCATGAAGAAGAAAAAAATGTCCAAAGCCAACATCTCAAGAAATTCCTGTCTACACAGTGATGCTAGAATATTAATCTCATGCAGGAAAATGAGTTGATCCCCTTTTCAAAAATATAAATTAATATGATGTTACTCTAATGCTTCAGACCTCCTTAAATCTGCAGGAAACACAGACAAGTAAATTATTTAAAAGTGGGTGCCGGCAGCACGAAAAAAGCATGCCAAATAGAGTATGCTTCCGTGTCCACCTCAAGACGTCTTAGTGCTACACAGAATTCAAATCCACTGAGAAGGCATAATGTTCACTTTCCACAAACAACTTTGGCTTTAAGCAAACACACACTTTTGTGACTGGCTCTAGAGACCAAAGGCTTGTTAACACACCGAAATCTGTTTGTTATCATTCACGGTTGACAACTGACTCATGCGACGGAAAAGTAGTTGGGTTTACCCTTATTAATTTTTCAAGCCCACAGATCAGCTGTTTGTTAGGGTTCTCCTCCCTAGCCAAGGTGACTATGAAGACACAATGAGAATACTTACAGCGGCACTTTAAAAACAAAATCAAGGCGTAGTGCAGAGGCAAGGTATTTTTGATGCTATATCTGGCTTCACTCATGGTTCAGCGAGCACTGACTTTGCTTATGTCATGAGTCTTACTTCCTTCAATCTAGACAATTTCCCAATTATGACTACATTCTCTGTGCTGAGACAGTAAGCAAAATTTTATATAATTTTGTTACAGATGTATTATAATTTCAGCAAATTCTTTACAGACACAGAATTATATTTTTAAAACTTGAGTGATTATTCACTTTACCAAAACATTGACAGCGAGACTGTTTTAGGTAGTAAACACTTCCTATGCATTTAAAATACGTTCTGAAGTACAAAAGCTAAACTTTTCAGGACAAGTACTATGTCCAGCAGAGTGCTAAGACATAGTTTTATATGGCATTAAACTCATAAGGGGACCTCAAAGCTTATCTGGTGAAACATCTAATATAAAAAAAGAAACAAAACCATAGAGAAAATGTCATTTTTACATGATTGCATACGTGGAACACCATGCTGGGATACGGACGAAATGGCGATACTATCACAACAAATAAAGAGATTAGGAAGAAGGGTATCTAGCATAAGCAGACGTAAAGAGAGGAGGAATGTTAGGGATACATTCCGTGCAGCTGTCTTGTCGCCATCGCAAAAATGATGTAATGTCTAGTTGCTTGACATGTGGAAAAAAAGCTCAGAAGAGAGATCAAGACGGTCACCATCAAGGTCCTTCTAATTCTACAATCCTATAAAACAGAAAAGAAAAACACCTTCAGAAGAAAGGCGAGGGGATGTATATTAGAGGAAGGAAGCTACTTAGCCATCTTCTAATACAGAAGCTGCAGGATAAGCTCGGTTCCCTTTACCTTCATTCTAATTTACCTGAAATCTAATTTATCTTTAGAAAGCATGAAAGGTAAAGAATAGAATGGTGGAGGACCAAAACTGGGGAGCATAGGTTCTCCCACCCTCCTACGTTAAGAGTAGGAGGACTGATGTACCCAAGAATTCAAAGACCGAGTTCAGAAAGAAAGCGACAGGACAGGAATTCAAGCCGCATCAGGAAAGACATGCAATGCAAAAGTCGGAAATGCAGGGTGGTGGTCACCAAGACCAGGAGCTGTAACAACAAAGGCTGAAGAGGAATCACACAGGGCAGACTCCCGATGACGTTCTCTGTGTGCAGCTTCCTCAGTGAGAACGGTAAGAATCAAAGTCTGCCACCAAGAAAGACAAGGAAAAGAAGACTGTTGGTGATATGCAGGTGGCATCAGTTGTAGACTACTTGATTGAGAAGTTGGACTACAAAACCAGAAAGAAAAACAGGGCAGCAACAGACCAGTGAGGATGGTCTTTGTGTCTGTTTGCAGGCAGAGAAGAAAGAACTGGTAGAGAAGGGTCATATCAAGGGATAATGTTATTAGTAATAGCAACAACATATATTCACCGAAACGGGACGAATTGCACTGCTCGGCATGTAATAGGACCTACTTTGTAGGCACCACCGTTATGAGGAGTGAGATGGCGATTCCACCTGTCTCCTCAAGTCAAAGGTCACTTGGAGCTTCATGTGATATACCCCACGGATGATCTGTAGATGACGACACTGAGCACTGTCAAATCAGTCATGAGAAGAATGGGACCAAATCGGTAGTTGAAAGTTTTCGTCTTTTCCTCATATATTAGGAAAACGATGTGAAATTAAATACTTAGAAAATTAACACTGGGGCAGAAGAACAAACATAGGCAGGGTAAAGAAACATCATATCTGTACAGCCAAACTACTTAAAACATTAAAATCGACAAATACCCATCAAAAATTCACAGGATGCTGACATCGTAGCAGTGAAAACTCAAGGTGGAGAGAACAATGGGCTGCTTGCTGGAGAACAAACCTCATGCTGAAGATACTGGATAATGAAATTGGCCCTGTCAGGCTGACAGACATCGTAAGTCAGGGGACTGATGCTCAGCGCCTGCTTTGGCCAATTTGCTGTTTTAAAATCCCGTTTGTCATCGTGTTTGTATTGTTAGGAAATCACGTGTCAACGACCATGAAGAATACAGGAACATACTAATGGGGCCTCAACAAGACTACTGCCTAAGCCCTACGGAGTCCTTTAAGGAATAAAACAAACAAAAAACAAAAAACATGCAAGCAGGGGCGACACAAAATCCAGTATTTTAAAATCAGTCACAGTCACAATTTCCTATTGGAAATTACTTAAATTCCATTAGAAGTCACTTCTTGCAACATTTCCTTTAAGAGTCAACTTAATTTTTAAACCTACAAAATGAATTTTAAATCAAAATGGCTATTGATTCCTCAGAGGGGTTACCCAGGTAATTGACTTTATGTTTAAATAAATTTAAGATTGATGAGGAAACTCCAATAGAAAAGGTATTCTGGTTTTATTTCTATTTCAGAGCTAACCTCACATCCCAGAACTGACCCATCCAGCCAAAGCAGGCTTTTCTCTGGTTCCGTGGCGGGGGTGTGGTGGTGGTGGGGGCAGGGGGGTTGTGCAGATAGGAAATGCAATACTAGTTAATTACCTGCTGTACAATCTCAGCATTTGATTCATCTCTACTAAATCTTGTGACTACCGTAACTTTTATTTTGGTGGAAATTACTTATTTTTAATCATACTCAGGCATGTGTGCATATACACAGAAGTCAAGAATGGGACTTTATTTCCCCCTTTTTGGATGGAGGGACAAGAGGCACAAGGCCCACTGGATTTTAAAGGCATGCTGTTTATCATGGTCTCCGTGACCATGGCGGGAAAGCTGTTTGTGTACCACGGAACAGCTTTCCCTGACTGACAAGCCACAGGAGGGCTATAAAGGCCACGGGCTCTAGTGTAAGGATGTGCAGAAGGGAGCCGCGGCCATGCCTCAGCACCTCGGACAGCTCCCGCGACCCACAGGCCAGCTCCCCAACTGCTGAAATCCAGGTCGTAAAAGGCAGGGCCAACATGCAAAGAGTAATCCGTGATTATGATTCCATTATTATATACGTTCCTAATTACATGCACGTCTTCAGGTTTACGTTTAGGTGGCAAAACGACTGCTCTCAATTCTTTCATCTTGACAAAGGTGGTGTCAAAACAGCAGTTTTTACATCTATCTTTTTTTTTATTTTATTTTTGGGACAGAGAGAGACAGAGCATGAACGGGGGAGGGGCAGAGAGAGAGGGAGACACAGAATCGGAAACAGGCTCCAGGCTCTGAGCCGTCAGCCCAGAGCCCAACGCGGGGCTCGAACTCACGGACCGCGAGATCGTGACCTGGCTGAAGTCGGACGCTTAACCGACTGCGCCACCCAGGCGCCCCAACATCTATCTTTCTAAACTAGTAGTATCTCAAGCAAAACGCACCTGCCGTTCCTGAAGGAAAAGCGTTTTAATATGTACACCTATCTTTTTGTAAATTTTAGACCTAACTTTTCCAAACTGGATAACATTTCTGAGAAAAGCTTTCAAGAACTCGATGCCACATTTAGCTGTGTCATTGATCTCATCATACATTTTAGATATATACATATATTTATACGTACTTCATAAGGACACTACAGGCACGTACACCATGTTTATACCTGCACCTACATATCACACACACACACAATTCTGAATTTTCCAGGAAAAAACACTGGTGTCAGGTCTTCCTGAATTTAAGTCAGAGACACGGGTCAGAGCCACATCAGCAGAAATCCTCTTCGAATGTTAGGTCCCCAATTTGCTCCCCAGTTCAACCCTTTTGCTCATCTGAGAAACGGTGCTAGGCATATATCAAACCGAAAAGAAGGAACTATAACCAGATGCTCCAAACTAAGAAGAAAGAAAAAAAGAGAGGAAGATGGGTGGAGATCATCAGAAACAAAATTCAGAAACCACTGCCTGTCCTTCCTCCTGGCGCCACCTAGAGCCTATCCAATGGAAACTGCCCTGTTCTACTCCAAGCATAACAATTCAACAGTTTTAAGTCAGACTTAAGGCAAAAAGTGCATAATTTCTGTCTGCATTGCAGTTCAATTGTCTTCCCCAAGATTCTCAGTAACTAGATCCTCCAGAATTTTTCACCAACCGCCCAAAAACCCCTCCTCAGAGACTTCTAGTTCCTTGAACCAGATGCCTGAAGAATCCACACATCTCCCGCAGGACCTGACCCACTGAAGTGAGGGACATCTCTCTGCTTGCTATCTGTGTAACCAGGGGAGTCTGGAAATGATCCAGAAGAAAATAGGAAGGTTGCGTGCAAAATCTGATACAGGCTGTGGTGTGTGCATGTGTGCGCGTGTATGGACACAGACTGCACTTGCCACAAACTTGTCATCCCTATCAGTCTTCACATCCTCCCTCCGTAAAACCAAAAATGACCAGTGACAACAACAAAACCTCAGTGGCTTTTTTTCAGAATTGTCCCTGTGAAAGCCCTTCCCCCCAACCTTGCACTATTAAAGAAAAACCAAATGGTGAAGCAGTGGGACCTGAGACAAGACATGTTTGAATGACCTAACAGCCTGCTCAGGGCAGGGACCGGTACTGCCCTGGGTTGTCAGGGGAGGCTATCTGAGAGGCTTGTGTGAGGACCTGTGCCCAGGTGCACCCAGGTAGCAAACTCCTCCAAGGCACACGCAGCGGGTTCCACAACACAATGCACCCTGCTTATCCCCAGGGGCCGGAGCAGCTAAGCTACAGCTCTCCCTGTCAGTCCCAGAGCTTGTCTGGGATTTTTCTCTTTTCCCCGGGGAAGAGAACATCTCAACAAGGGCAGTTGCCTCTCTTTGTGGTCCTCCCCGGACATCTGAATAGCTAGAAGGGATCAGCAGAGGTGGCTGGACTCATCCATCTAAGCAGCCCGCTGGTGTCCAGCCTGAGTCATCGGTTACTAAGGTGATATGCAAATCCAACCTTTGAAACCCAGGCTTTCAGCCCAAGAAGAGTAGGAAACAAGCCGAAGAAGAAGTTTTCTCCTAACACAGGTCTAAGGTAGAGCTACTAGTCCAAGGCCGGTCGTCAGAGACAGGCAGGGCCTGACTCCCATCAGCAAAAATTGTGCCGGGCCCAGGGACAGGACGCTGGGCCTCGGATGCTAGTGTTTTGCACCCCCTGCCAAAAGGAAATCACCACCCACAAGATCCGCACTGGAGGGGAAAGTGGCCTGGAGAGGGGAGAAGTGCAGGCCACGTGAGTAAAGGGACAGCAAGAAGGAGGTGAGGAGGGCGCAATGCATAGATTGTAGTGACAGGTGGGAAGCCTGGGACTTTATCTTCCCCAGTCTTAAAGCAGGGGGGAAAAAAGGGAGGGAGGGTGAGAGGGAGGAAGGAAGATCAAGTTGTAATCGCAGACTGGTTGAACTGTCGCCTTAGGACGCATACCCCTGTACAGTGACAACAGACACCCACACACCCACTGCCACCCCCAGCCTTCCCCCATCCCGGCAGCGCAGCCCCGCAGACGCTGCTCTCTCAGGCACCAACTCCCGGCCGCCGCCGCTGCAGACCGAGCCCCGCTTCGGGACGGCGGTGACCGAGATCGGCGCCGGCGCCGAGGAGCGAGCGCTCCCGGGAGGCAGAGGAGGGGAGGGGAGGGGAGCCGCGAGGGCGACCCCGACCCTCGCAGATGCGGAGCGCACGCGGCTCCCCGAGCGCTCGGCCCCAAGCCCCGCGCCGCCCCCCACCCACCAAGATGCTCTTACGTCCTCGTCGTCACCGTCGCTCCGCGCCTGGTACTGGAACCGGGGCCGGCCACCCGCGCCGCCGCCGCCGCCGCCGCCGCGCTCCCGGGGCGCCGCCGCGGGCGCGGGGACTCCGAGGGGCTTGGGCCCCGCGCCGTCCTCCTCCGGCCCCTGGCCGCCCAGGAGGTGGCTGGCCTCCGGGGGCGCCGGGAAGGAGCGCGAGGTGTTGATCTTGCCCGTGAACCTCTGGTAGAGCGAAGCCATCGGTGCCCGCGCCCTCGCCGGCTGCCCGGGGGGGCGTTCTGCGCCGCGCCTTCCCCTCTCGGGGCCCCCGCTCCCCACCCCCTCCGGGGGGGAAAGGGAAGAAGCCGCAGAAGAAAGGGAAGCGGCAGCCGCCGCTCCTCCCGCGCGCCACTCTCAAGTCGCCGCCGGGCGACTGCCTGGCTCGGCTCCTCCGCCCCCTCCCCCGGCGGCTCGGCGGAGCCGGGGGTCTGGGGGTGCGATCGCTCGCTCGGTCCTTTCCGCTTTTTTCAACTCCCTGCCACGGCCACGGCCGGCCTAGTCAAAGGCACCGGAGGAAGGAAAAAAAATCCCCGGAAAACCATAAAGGGAGGGAAAATGCCTAGGCCCCAGAATTGGCACCACCTAGAGACGGGAGAACAGCCAGCGCGGATCTCCGCGCTCCCCCACCCCGGCCCCTCCGCGCGGCTCCTCCTCCCCCTCCCCACCGGCCCCTCCGCGCGGCCGGGTAATGGCGCCCGGGTGGCGGGGGGCTGGCGGCGCAAGCGGGGTGGGGGTGTGGGGGGCACGGGGGGTCGCGGGGGCGGGCCGGGGACCGGGCGGGGGCGTGAGCGCGCCAGGGGCTCAGGGCGCTCCGGGCCTCGCCGGAGGTGGCGCCCCCGGGTGCGCGGGAAGAGAGCGCGGAAAACGCGGGGGGCTTGGGGGGGGGGAGCGGGCACTGAGGAAGAGCAGAGCCCCGAAGGCGCCCATCCTCGGCGTGGGGCTGCGCCCTGGGTGCACACGCTCGAACCCCGCGCAGCTGCAGCCTCGCCCCCCTCCGAGCGCTCCCCCTCGGGGTTTCCTTCCAGCTTTCCTCGCCTAACTTGCAACAACAGCGCCCAGGACCCCTCGGGCCTGGGGGGCCTAAGTAGGGAGAGGGACGGCAAACAGCAGGGCTGGAAGGGAGGGGCTCAGACACACGGCTTTCTAAGGAGCCCTCGTTGCTTCCCAAACCAAGCTCGTCTCCGAAAACAGATTCATTTTCCTCCCCCCCCAACCCGGCCTCAACAAGAAGGGAAAGGCAGGGTCACGGAAAGCGAGGCAGGGGAGGCCTGGTGGAAGGCTCCCGAGCAACTCAGTGGAACGCTCCTCCCTACACATCCCAACCCATTGGTGTCCATCGCGAACTCCGTTTTCATGTTCAGTAAACAGAGGCAGAGGCTGAGGCTTCAGGGAGGCCAGCAACTTCTCCAAAGCTTGCTCCGCCCCCTCAGCCTCCGACTGAGAGGAAGGAACCGGGGAGAAACCACACCAAACAGGGCGCCAGGCTCCGGGTGCGCATTCGCGCGTCTTGCTGCAGTAAGACGTGCTCCAGCGCCCCTGTGTGGAAACACACCAGCATGCCGGCGCGCCCGGCTCCGACTCCAGGCGCAGGCTGCTTTCTCCCCGCCCTTCCCTGGGGCGGATTGCTCCATCGGGCCTCTGGGAATGTCTCCCTCCTTCTCGAATCCGCGCCTCCGGCTTTCATGAGGATCTGGGGGCTCCTCCTTCTCATCTCGTCCCCACACCCCCTTCCCTTTTGTTTGCAGCCCCTCGAGATGGGACAGATCGGTCCCAACTTGAGCTTCAGCCAAAACTCGGGCCTGAGACTCCGAGGGGAGGGGACCGTTTGTACCTGCCCACTTTGCGGTGCCTTCCACACCATCTTCATGTTGACATTCTTCCTGGACTCAGTGGTGGCCCCTGCTCCACCTGGGTTTTCATGACTGTTTGATCTACGTTGGGGGGGCGGGGGGGGGGGGGGGAGAAGGCGAGGCCAGGGCCAGTGAGGCCATATATCTGGCTCATCAGCCTTTGTTGAGTCTCAATCCAAGGGGATCTCCTGGCATCACTGCCCGCGCCCAGATACCCCTGAGAAAGCCGTTGCCTGGTCCTGAAATTGCTTCTTCCCAGTGTCCTTAACTAGGGGGGAGAAACCGGATGCCGGTGAATAAGCCTCCTGGGAGAACACACCTTCTGGTCCCTTCCACACTCTCCCCAAATCTCAACCCAGTGGGTAGCCTTGTTTTAATTAGAATTTATACCACACCCATCCTCTGCTTAATCCACTGTGGTTTCCCTCCACTATGAAGAAGAGGGTGATTGTGAAAGTAGTTGAAAGGCACATTTTTCCTCTACGCCACCGCGAAAACAAGTAAAGCCAAAATCCCAACAGCTAGAGGTGCCCTGAACCAGCCAAAGGCCTACGGTTCAGGTGGATGTCCCGCCCACAGGTCCAGGGTGGCAGAGCGCGTCACCGGCCCCCCATCACTTTGAAGACAGAGGCAACAGTTACTAGAGCCATGAAATGAAACTTTAAAAGTCATCACATTTAGATAAATAGGAAACCTTGCTGTCATCCCCCCTCCCCCGGCCCCAGCTGTGCTTTTGATGGGAGGAAGCTGCCTTTCCAGCAGGACTTGAAAGGAAGGTTCAGGCTGCTCCCTGAGGCATCTAGGTCCCGGACCGCCACTAAATATAGACGCTGCCAGGGGCTTACTTTTGTAATATTCCTATAAAATATGCATGTATTTATTCACGCAGACTGTGAGAAGTAGCATTGCATATTTCTTGTACTAACATTGTATACAAAATACAGTATTTATATGGAAATAGCTCGTGTATCACACACAATACTTCCTAGATGGATGCATATCGACCAGAACAGGCTGAAACTAAGGTACAGAAGGCACATGCGTCCCTCACTTTTAAAAATCACTGTCCAGTGATCTCGTAGGTATTCAAATTACAATCTGGTCAGCCTTAGAAATCCTAACTAAATGATTCAGACAACATAATAAGCAATGCTTATTTAAAATTACTTATAAAATGGGGTGCCTGGGTGGCTCAGTCAGTGGAGCCGCCAACTTCAGCTCAGGTCACGATCTCGTGGTTCCTGAGTTTGAGACCCACATCTGGCTCTGCACAAACAGTTCGGAGCTTGCTTGGGATTCCCTCTCTCTCTCTCTCTCTCTCTCTCTCTGTCCCTCCCCCACTCGCTCATAGCGCGCTCTGTCTCTCAAATACATAAACCTTAAAAAATAAAAGCAATTGTGGAAAATTGCAACGATGGCATTTCGTGTTTGTGACACAGAATTAACTCACTTATTGCCTTCAATTACGTTTTCGGAGCCCCATCCCTCAAATAGGGGGGAAAAAGTCTGAAGAGGGGCAAAACTTCCCAATGAGTATTTAAACATTGGAGCGTCTCAGAAGGGAACAGGTCAATAATTGCCTCCACTCACCAGTCAATGAACGCCTTCAATATGCTATATTGAAATAGTTTCCATATCTGCCTACCGGATAAATGTGGGAAACTGTTTTTGAAAATATTTCATGGATTCTTTCATATCAAGATGTGAATACTGCTTAAAACCATGCCCACTGACCCATTTTTCCCACCGAGTTACATAGGATGGGTTTTCCCCCCTGTTTATTAAATAAAGGCGTGAGTTGTGTGTTTCTTTCCCCTGGAACCAAATTGCAAGGCAAATATGATAAGTCACTGGAATTAAGGAGCTGCTGCAAAATTTGGTGGGATGGTCATTTTTTAAATGACAAGAAAGGGGACTTTCTGGTCCACGTGCAAGCTAAGCATTGAAAAAAATACCAAAAGTATATTGAGTTCAGCAGCCTAAGCATGATTTTGATTAGCTAAGAGGTTTTCCTATTTCTAGGAGAGAATTACATCCTGGGGTTCACTTTCTCTTTCTCTGTGAGGTAAAGGAGAGCAGAGCGCTATTCACGATTTTTATGCCTTCCAAACCCTGAGATAAGAGGAAGGAGATGGTCAGCAGCTCACGCTCACGGCAAGGCTTCCCTAAAACACTGGACATCGGTATCTACTAGGTATTATCACCTTGTACTCATGCCACCGGGGAGAAACAAGACAAATACTTGGACAGTTTGAGAAAGTACAGTGCTAAATGCATAAATACAGAGCCTATTTCCAGCCAAACTCTCTATATGTCTATCGTTAAAAATATATATTTTGGGGGCACCTGGGTGGTTCAGTCAGTGAAGCATCTAACTTCAGCTCAAGCCATGATCTCGCGGTTCGTGAGTTCGAGCCCCGTGTCCTGCTCTGTGCTGACAGCTCGGAGCCTGGAGCCTGCTTGGGATTCTGTGTCTCCCTCTCCCTCTGCCCTTCCTCCACTCGTGGTCTGTCTCTCCCTCAAAAATAAATAAACGTTAAAATCTTTTAAAGAATAAAGGTATATATATTTTTTGGCCAGATGCCTATCAACAAGGGTCTGCATAGCATGACCTGTTTACAAATTTCACAAACAGGAAGTGTCTGGCACAAGAAAAGGGACTGCTTAGTCTCGGCTCTTAAAAAATACAGAATTAAAATATGCCCGGGGTTAATCTTGAGGTTTTTCAAGTTGATATCAAGTTGGCACTTAACAATTAATATGTTCTAAAGAACAATTAATATGTTCTAATATGGGTTATTTTAACCCAACAAAAAGGCTTACTCTAAAATTAATAAATTTCAATGTTAATCTCCCTATGGCACTTGCATTTGCATTTTAATACAGCCATTACACAACTGTCCATTTTGTGCACGCTACCCCAAAACCTTCTAGGGGCAGCTAACCGCCGTCACAGGGCACCTGCGAACACACAGCGTCAATCATCAGGAGCCTGGGAAGCCCACTGCCGAGTCGGCACAACGGCTCCAGATTCAACTCAAAGGCTGGTGTCAACCTAGAGAAGATATCTGTTCTGGCCCGGTTGGGTGGGGGGCTGGCCCTCCCTTCCTTCAGGGGTGCTCCCTCTCGCCGGCCACCTGTTGCCCCTGACATCCTCTGCTCTCCATCTTCCTTTCCTTCCTTCTTGTTCTTGTCCTTCATTCCTGTCCTTGCTCTGGGTCAACATCAATAGGCTGTACATATATATATATTTTTTTTTCCTACAAATTCCTTGCTGCTCACTGATTTGTAAAATACTTATAAGAACTTATAAAATAAAATTATCTAAATAACCGCTTTCCCTCCCAGAGGAGGCACCAACCTCTGTGTGGTCACATGTCCCGATGACACAGCAAGAGCCTCCGCAGTGTTTTCTGAGGCTCTTAAGGTTTTTGGAGCGTGAGGCTGGGAAGAGAGTCTGTTGTTTCTGTTTGTCCCCGGTGATCATTTGAACCCGATGTCGTCATCTGAAATGTCTTAATTCACACCTCAAGTATTATTAGATTAAGAGGGCAGTGACTTCTGCTCTGAAATGCCCCCAGAGCTCCCCGCCCTTTGTAACCAAGCACTCCCCCGGTCTAATGAATTCCGTTAAATCTGCTTCCCTTTAATGTTAAAGTCATGCTAATGAGCCTCTGTAATTCAGTGCTTTCAGTGCTGGCACAGACAGAGGTGATGACTGTGTTCTAGAAGAAGGGCAAGCTTTTATCTGTGCTCTCTTGCAACCAATGACAAGGATTCTGAAATTCCGAGGCCAAGTCCGCTTTGGAGGCTCCAACCCTCACATGGGACTTTTGAATTTATGTTGATGATCGTGATGATGATGATGATTTTGCATCATGTCACCCAAAAGGGTTTTTCGGCTTCTACTTGAAAGCAACAATGGAATAGAAAAGGATAGAAAGAAACCGCGTCATTCAAATGCACGGTCTTCTTTGGACAGTGGAAAACGGAGCTGATGCTGAGTCATTTAATCCTTCCATGAACATTATACTCATGTGCAGGCCAATGGAAACACAGAAGATTAAAATAATCTGCCTCCACTAAAAACGATTCCAGTTATAAAACGGAAGGGGATATGGTGTGTTCCTAGAATGCACAACAAGACTAAAATTTAGGGAGGCTGAGTGTGAGGCTGATGTAATCCAGCCTAGAAAGACAGGGCTGGTCAGCCAGGAATAGCAAAAGGGAGTAAGACGAGCCCAGTTTCATCGGCTTCCAGGTTCAGGTGCTGCATTTGGATTCAAGACCCAAAGAGGGAAGAGAGGAGAGACTTCCTGTGCGTAGCAAGGACCCACGGTGCCTGGGGGGAATCAAGGCCAGCAGCACCTGCTAGGCAGGCCAGGTCGGGAGAGCTGCCTGCTGGAGTCTGAAGAACTCTCCTACAGAATCACTTCCCTCACCATCTTTCTGCACGTCAAAAATTACCAGCATGAAGGCCATTCCTTTGAGTTCAGACATGCCTGGAGCAGCATCAATAAAAAACAATTAGCAAGCAGCCAGGGCCTGAGTGAAAAGAAAACCAAGCAGCCCAGAAGCCAAGCCGCGCCTTCAAGTATGTGATGGGACAGTCCGAGCAGGAGCGGCCTCCTCCAGGGCATCACTACATTCCCAGGTTTCTCGGTCAAGATGACTCATCCTGGAGATGCGAAGTGGCTATTCCCACATTCAAAACCGGGACAGACTGGAATGCCGCTCAGCAAATATCTCCTCCTATCCCAGGGCCCTTCCAGTCAGGTACCCTACACTGCCGGAGTGACTCGCTCTGGCCACTGGCATGTGAACGGACACGGCACAGGCAGAGGCTTCGAGGGACCTGCACGGCCTGCCCGAGCTCCTTCACTCAGGTGATCCGCCATACAAGACCATGTCCTGGCTGCCATGTTGGCTTGCTCTCCACAACAAACACATCTGAACCCAACCCACAGCTTGGAGTCCAGTCCAGCGATCAGGGCGCGCAAAGCAGAGCCAGCTCGCTGAGCCCAGGGCGGCCGGACCAAATCACAGGTGACCCGCAGGAATGTGCACCTTAGAATCAATAACTGTTGTACAAGCCATCAAGTTGGGACGATGTGTTGTACAGTACGCTCGTGTCATTAGCTCACTAAAACCAAATCCAAACCCACGTGTGGCAAATGGTAGAGCTAATGTTCGTGTTCGTTGTGAGCATTTCACCCACTTATTCAGTCAATATTTGAACCCCTACTAGGTGCCAGTCGCTGTGCTGTGTTCTAGGGACGACACGATGGACTGAAATACACATAGTCTTTCCTTTCCTACAGATTACAGCCAATATCCCAATATCCCTCACAGTGAATCAGGATTGAGGCTCTAAATCACATGGTCAGATTGATAATGACTTCCTTTTGTGAATAAATGCGCTTTTCTCAATTTCTTGCTCATTCTGGTGCATTCACAGCCCTTCTACTTTTATTAGAAAAAGACTCTTAGAAAGAACTAGATCACAAATGTGTTCATAATAATGCCCTAGTTATTTATTGTAGGAGCGCTAAGTGGCGTTTTCAGTCCACTCAGAGAACTGTCTCTAGACCAACAGCACAAGGATCATCTAGGAATCTGTTAGAAAAGAAAAATCTGGACTCCATCCCTAACCTGCTGAATCAAAAACTCAGGACTAGGGCCCTGCCACCTGTATTTTAATAAGCCCTCCAGGTCATTCTGGATGCAATGCTCAAGTTTGAGAAACGCTGGACTAGAATAATATACTCGAACGTTTTTCTAGATGGCACCCAGGTGACCTCAAAGATTCTCCCAAATGTTTGCTTTTTTTCCCTGGGGAATGGCTTTCCAATCTAAAGTATTTAACAAGGATTTTCCAGAGGGTAGGAAGTTCTTGAGAATGCACAAGCCTGTCTTCCTCATTTAAATAAAGGTTATCTCAGCAGATCAAAGTCAAAAGAGAATGGAGTACGGTTGGCCTTTCCAAGACATTTTCAGAATGCTGTTTCCCCCTTGAATTGAGCTGTTTCGGGCTCATCTCAGGAAGAAGGTAGTGGCCAGAAGGGGATTGATAAGGCAGACACCAACGACAGGATCAAAGCTAAGACACCACGCCTGCTGGGGCAGATCTCAGAGACACTTTCCTTTATGCAAGCGAGCAAAGAGCATCACCCCCTTGCCAGAATATAGGCCATTTCGCAGAAAGCTCTGCAGAATTGCGAGGGGTGGGGGAAAGCATTACTTTCAAAACCTGATTTCGTTAAAAAATCCTCAGCGCCTCTGGTTTAGACTCATTGCTTTTTTCATGCAATAAAAAAAAAACCTTTGTCACGAATTAAAAATCAACGAAGTTAATAAACACATTTAAGTTGAAAACTGACTTTTATGAACTTAATTTTCCTGAATCTACTCCTTTACACCACATCAAAGTGTTCATCATCAACTCCTTTTTTTTTTCGCCATCACTTAACGATTTTCTCCAGGTTTCCATGGAACGTGCCTATTTTTGTGAATATATACCTATATTTAAGGATCACCATCAACACGCACATAGATCCTAAATATGAAGTATGACACTGTGGGAAAGAAAATAAACTTCAGACCTGTGCTCTGTATCTTCCCAAAGTCTTGAGCAAACACAGAAGACATCAGCGCAAAACCCTGATTCACGCAGAGGGGGACACGTCAGATAGGAGAAAGAGTGGGTTCTCGTTAATGAAAACATATTATATTAGGAGCAATAAAACAGAAAGGAAGCCACTCATTTGCTTCATGTGGGTAATTCAATCCACTGCGCACTCTACCAACTGCACTTACCCATTTCCGAACAATTTCCTTCTCATAAAAGGGGGAAATAGGTTTGTCTATAGCACTAATTGCATTCCGAGTCATTGTAATTTGGAACTCAAAAAAGTAATCCCCCTAACAATTATATTTTGCTTGACAGGTAAAACAGAAACCGCCCGTTGGCTACATAAATCCATTAGTCATATAAGCCTGCAATTTGAACGGTTTTTTCCCTCACTCACAGCAAAAACAAAATTCACTCTCTGCTACAACAGGATGAGGTGGATCCCACTTGTTCCCTGGATTGTGCCGAGTCCCTGATGGGTCTCGTTACCTCAGTCCTCTGCACTGCACCCGTAATCACTGCCATTTCGTTCCTTTATAACCCAACAAAACCCAAATTGCATCATTTATTCAGAACCTCCTCAATCTTTGTGAGGACGGATGGATAAATTAAAGCTTTCAAAGGACTCTGAAGGGTTTCCAAGCCACCTTACAGTAGAAGCGGCAACAGTAAAGCCTCAATTTCCATCTGTGTTTCAGGATCGCTTTATTCCTCCCTCTCAGAGCCCGGATATCGTACACAACGTCAAGTTCAACTCGGAACGAGACGAAATGGCTGCTCGTGATCTACATGAATTCTGAGTCTCCAAATACCTTTCTGCAGCACTTAATTTACTCAAAGAGAAATAATACAAAGTCATTAAATCCAAATACGGGATGATATGGGATAGAACACAAAAGTCGTGAGTATGCTAAGATATAAGGCTCCAAATAAGTTAACCACTCGTATCACAGACCCTCAAGTGGTGCACTTGTCCCATGACGGACGCTTCCGTGGAAAACCTGGAACGAGTACTCATCTGACATCGCCACCACTGATCACATCTGCATTTGATGAGGTCTTCCCATCTATAACCGTGAACGTCAGGCCCTGACGTGTACAGACAGGTACTGAATCCCCGGGAAGGCAGCCTGCTCGGGTTTATCCACCTGATGAACTACAGGCACTGGTTATGATGGCGTCTCACGAGTGCAGAGCGTCGCAGCGGTTAGGCCACACGCAGCCCTGGGTTTCCGTCCCTGATTCAAGTGGAATGATGATGCAGCCGCAGGAAGAGAATCCCACTGATCTCTGAGGGGGGAGCACCCTCGCTGAGATTATTAACGCATTCTGTGGTTTGTTTTTCTTCCCAAAGTCTTACCAGGGAAGGAGGCTGGAGACGCCCAGAAGGTCCCTAGTCCAACCTATTCCCAGTTTCTGGGGCTTTTATCTTCTTATCGTTTCTCTAAGCCTCATTCGTCAGATCTACTCAAGGCAGGATGGGAGAGTCCCACAAAGGTATCTCCTTATGGTTCAGTGACCTGAAAAATAACCCTAGAGAATGGCTGGAACCAAGAAGACAAGAGATAACAAGTACTGGCAAACGGGTGGAGAAAAGGGAACCCTCGCGCGCTGTTGGCAGGAATGTGAGTTGGTTCTGCCAGTCTGGAAACCAGCATGGAGGGCCCTCAAAAAGTTAAAACCAGAACTACCCTATGGTCCGGTAATTCCACTACGAGGCATTTACCCAAAGAAAACGAAAAGACTAATTCAAAAAGATAGTCATCCTTATGTTTACCTCAGCGTTATTTACAATAGCCAAGATATGGAGGTAACCCAATGTCCATCAATAGATGAATGGATAAAGAAGATGAGGTCTGTCTGTCTGTCTGTCTAGCCACACACACTGGCACATTACTCAGCCATAAAAAGGAATGAGCTCTTGTCATTTGCAACAACATGGATGGTCCTAGAGGGTATTCTGCTAAGTAGAAGAAGGCAGTGGAAGACAAAAGCCATATGCTTTCATTATATGTGGAATCTAAAACACAAACCAAAGAAAGAAAAAGCAGAAATAGACCCATAAACACAGAGGACAAACTGGTAGTTGACAGAGAGGAGAGGTAGGGGGATGGGCGAAACGGGTGGCAGGGAGTGGGGAGTGGGAGATACAGGCTTCCACTTATGGACGACTGAGTCACGGGGATGAAAGGCACACCTTGGGAGTATTGCACTCGTGGTGAGTGTCGCATGACATACGGATTTGTCGAGTCCCCATGCTGTGTGCCTGAAACCCATGTAACATTATGCCACCTGTACTTCGGGTCAAATAAAAATAATAATAACCCCAGATTTGCCTGCTGGGAGAGAGCTGGCTACTCTTCATTAAATTGGATCTTTGAAGAAAGGCAAAGCACTTTTGTTTTCTGGAGGGAATGACATGAATTTCTTCCGTAACCATATTCTTATATGCATTCTTCACTCACTGATGAGAACCACCGTGGGAGCCACCCTCCTTGGTCACCCAAAAGCTCTGCCACTGTCCCTTCTCCCTCTTCACCCGACAACATAGACCTTCTGTCCTCCAGTTAGAAGTGTCTGCTTGGCTAAAGAGATGTAAACAGTTTCTGGGCGGCTCCTGGCAAGAAGGTTTTCCTCCTCAATAAAAGAGGGTGGTGGGAAGAGGGACCCTCCCCGCCCCCCTGATACTGCCCCCTCCAGTCTTCTGCACTCAGTTGTGTGCGGACCCGAGGGCTCACAGCTGCCATGACCTCTTTGTGGCCACGACAAAAAAGGGTACAGGCCTGCAGGGATACAAGCAGGACCCTCACAGCACAGAGCTGCTGAACAGAACCAGGACCCGGACAGAAACCCCAGTGTCCCCCCTTTCTGTCGGGAAATATCACGTAGCCAAGTGTTGTAACACATGCAGTCAAGCCCGGGGGGGTTCCTCCCCTCGCTGGCCCCCTGCAGGGGAAGGATTCACTAGCACCAGCTTCTTCCTGGACAGCATCTCGGGGTCCAGAGTGACCAATGCGGGGCTCCTGAGAGGTTCCAGTAAGCTGTTACTACAGGGGAAACCGGAGCACCTAACATACACCTAACCTTCAGAAAAATCACGGCTGCCTGTGGCTCAGCACCCACAAAAGGCGTCATTAGGCTTTCCTGTGGATTCTCTTGTTTGCTGTTGTCTCAGATTCGAAGGGGAAACACTTGGACTTTCCATTGACTTTTGTACTTTCCTTCCACAAGAGTGTTGGCAGGAAGATGTGTTCCAACTCTCAGAAGCCTCTCCTGTGCGGAGTGAAGAAACATGTCTTCGGAGATATTTCTCCCTCCAGGGTCGCTAAAGCCACCAAGGAGCAGCCCGGGGCCCAAACAGGGAGGTGAACACCGCGGCTCTAACAAAGCAAAACATTAAAACTCATGTGTATCAGCACTTGGTACTCAAAGTGCTTTCAGTTTTCTTTTTAATGTTTATTATTTATTTTCGAGAGAGAGAGAGGGCGAGCGCAAATGGAGGATGGGCAGAGAGAGAGGGAGACACAGAATCCGAAGCAGGGTCCAGGCTCTGAGCTGCCGGCCCAGAGCCCGATGTGGGGCTCGAACTCAAGGACCTCGAGATCATGATCTGAGCCGAAGTCGGACGCTTAACCGACTGAGCCCCCCAGGCGCCCCTCAAAGTGCTTTCCAATATTCAACGTCACTACCCTAAAAAGCAGACCCCCTAAGAAGCAGACCTTGATTTGGTGTCAAAAGAGCCAGTCTGGGATCCCCATCCGGCCAGAGCCACCATGAGCCATGAGCTGCCCAGCGAAAAACCGCTAGCTCACAGGAGGGGCCGCGCAGGGCTACAGCGGCAGGTGCGGGTGCCCAGGGCACACATAAGGAGTGAAAACACAAGTAAACACGTTCCACCTTGGATGGACACATACAACTTTGCACTCCGAGTATCTGGGAAGAAACTAATTTTCAGTACACGTATATATTTTTATTGGAATTGCACCTAGGAGGGCCCGTGGTTTTGAGTCCTAACCCAGCCTGACCCAGGGGATGCTCCCCAAAAAAACAGATGATGGGAATTTGACCCCATGTTTATCAACCTTGTCTATCAAGGCAGGGGCCAGCAACATTTCAGATGATATTATCCAGAACTCCACGCTGGGAAAAGAACACAAGAAAAACAGGCTCATAAAGCATGTTCCCTTTATCTTGCAGCCTGTGTTGATTGTTGGGACCCCGTATGTGGTTTGATCTTTGCTTCGATCCAGGGGAAGAAAACAACATGAGGGAAATAGGCAAATATATTCCCCACGGTCTCACAGGTTTCTTCCATGTTCCTTTCTTACTGTTTTTCTTCCCCCGCGTCCGCCGACGGCCCCCTCGTGCCAGCATCCATATCGTTTCAAAATCACTCTGCAAATCCTAGTCACTTCCAGCTTTTTATTTTGACAACCCTTTGGTGAATTCAATCATCTGCAAAAATCAAAGCGACTACACAAACCACGGGAAAGACCGAGCAAACCCAGGGTCTTGCGGGTTTTGAGCACATGGAGAGCTTGATGTTGCCACTTGAGGGCGCTATGGGAGCTCAGAAGCGCACGTCTGCTCCGCCCAGGCAGGTGAAGGGAATGCATTTCTGCATTCAGTGCTCGCCCCGGGAAGGAGCAGCCTTAGGAGACTTTTGTTTCCTACCAAAGGGCAGACTGCTGCTCTATAAATGTTTTAAATGCTCTCAGAAATATTAAAGTCAGGTCAGTAAATGAACCATAATTCTGTCTTCTCATTTATTGCAGATTTGGATACTCCTGGGGGAGAGGGAAGGACCAATCATGAGCTCAATTTCCATGCATCATGGAGGTCAGGCATAGCCTATGGATGGCTTTGTGTGCCAAGAGTTGTGGGGTCCAGAAGGGACCCTCGATCACCTTTAGCCTCTTTTATCCACGGCGCCCCCGTGAGGGGGAACCTGAACTGGCATCCAGGAAGTGGGGGCGCAGGAGGGAGCCACGGAAAGGGAGAGGTGGACGCGACCAGGAGCGAGCCTTATTTGGCCTGGATTGGCTTATTCTACCTCCCATTCCTCCCTCCTCCAGCTCCTCCTCCTTCCAGTATCAAAAAGAACCCAGAAAGAAGAGGCTGTGCTGGGACAGCAGACACCCTTTCTGGGGGAACAGGAAATAAATCGGGGATACCGGAGGGTACCCTTACGATGGCCACCTCTGCACAAGTCTTCTCGGAGAGCGCGGACTTTAGGTTCTTTGTAAAGTTATTCCCTAATTTGGAAAAAGCAGCTTTACGATTTCTTTTCCGTCGTATTTTGAAACATGCATGTGTCTCTATAAATGGGCGATGGATCTGGGATGCTAGGACATCCACGGGTCCATGAGACACCTCCATTAGGCACTCCGAATTTATTTATAAACTTTTGATCCATTAAGGGTTTTGTCGATGAGTAAGAACAGATTCAATGGTGGAGGGAGCTTTATTATACCATGTTTCCCATACAGCATCTCACTTAGTTTTAGAAGGCGCGTGGTGTGGGCGTCACAGAATTGGGATCCCAACCCAGTTCTGAGTGCTACATGGGACGGGAACACGCACCCTGGTACCCTGTACATCTAATGCTGGTATTTTGATGAGTCATGCCCCGAGGCACATCTCAGGAAGTTGTGAGGTTGAATTGCCAGATGGCACAACCATAGCCTTACATCAAAGCCACTCCCTCCAAGAGGCCTTCCGTGATATTCTAGACGTTACTATCCGTCTTGTGGAATGCTCATAACACGTAAGTACCTGTTTCAGAGAACGCACAACCCTCTACCTCGCGCGGTCCGTTCATTTCTTCACGCAGCACATGTTACTGAGCGCTCGCCATGGCGGGTCATGTCTCAGCTCCCCCGTCAAAAGCCCCTTAGTGAGAAGAGACGTGCCTGACCAAGGCTCACACAGGGAGCCCCGTGGCATACAGAGCAGGTGTTCAAGTGAGAAGAAAGAGGAAGTGCACTGAAGCCACACTTGTCTCAGACACGTCTCGGTCTTCACGGAGGTGGCCTACTAGAAGATTCCATGTGGGAGTCTGCTGGGAGGAGCTCTGACTGGCGCTCCCTCGGACACCAGGGGGAGGAAAAGGCTCTTCTGTTCACAACAGCGCTTTTAAACAGCGTGGACCACGATCCTGCAGTGGGTCGTGTTATTTATGAAACTGGTATCTGATTATAGAGAAACACTTGAAAAATCCGCCGCACTGTGTGATGAGGGAAACAAAGGCAAGAGAAATGTGACGTAAATTAAATGTCCATGCAGCTCGCAGCCCCCCGGTAGACCCCTGAAACACGCACAGTGTGACCTTCCTCAAGCCGACTCATGGCCGCCTTCCTTCCTTAATGATTTTGTTTTATGAAAGACTAAAAGTAACTTATCTTTTTAGTATGAAATTTATTGTCAAATTGGTTTCCATGCAACACCCAGTGCTCATCCCAACAGGTGCCTCCTCAATGCCCATCACCCATGAAAGTAACCTTATCTTAGCAGCTAGCCCCTCAAGGTCCTGAGAGCTTTGCTTCCAAATTCCTTAGAGATTTACACTATCCCTAAGCCCCACTAAAAGTATATAATCACCTTTTTTTTAATGTTTGTTTTTGAAAGACAGGGAGAGATAGAACGCGAGTGAAAAGGGACACAGAGAGGGAGACACAGAATCCGAAGCAGCTCCAGGCTCCGAGCTGCCAGCACAGAGCCCGCTGTGGGGCTCAAACTCACAAATCGTGAGATCATGACCCGAGCCGAAGTCAGACGCTTAACCGAGCGACCCAGGCACCCCTATAATCAGTCACTCTTTACAACCCCAGTGCAGCTCTTTCTGCCCATGGGTCCTGTCCCCACGCTTTAATAAAATCACCCTTTTGCACCAAAGACGTCTCAAGAATTCTTTCTTAGTCATTTGCTCAAGAACCCCATCACTGTGTGTTTTCATCCTGCATGCACGTCGGGCTCTTCCCGGATGGACAGACTATCCTGCTGGATGCCTCCCTGGATGTCCCCCCACCACCCCCCCCAGGGCACAGGCTCCTTGAGTGGGGAGATTGCTTCTGTCTGCTTCACTGCTCTTAACCCGAGTCTGTCGCGGGGTGTGGGATACTGGAGTCGAGCAATAATACCAGCCGCGTTCAACGGGTTACTCATTTATTCACCTAGTAAGCCATTTTAATTACAGCATCAGTGACTCTTTAATAACACATCTATAAATATTTGCTTCAAGGGCTACCTGTAAACCTCAGAAAAATACACGTGGCTCCAGGCCAGAGCCTGAGGATAAGCCCGCCATGCGGTCCTGGGAGACTTTCGCTGTTGGCTTCAGACAACGATTCTGTCCCCGTGAACACCTGAGAACACTAGCAGGGAAAAGGAATTCACAGAACGTAGACGGACTGAAATCCTTCCTCTGAGGTACCGGCCAGGGTCAGAGTTGGTGCTGGTCAATCACCTCCCTCTTCACTGTCTTCCTACCAACTCCAAGGTGCGGCTGTACAGCTTACTCACCGAGTTTGCAATTGACGTGATTTTCCACCCAGCCCGGGGATTTCCAAATGTCTGCATCAAGACTCCCGGGTCTGACTCAACCTTGAGCTGGAAAAGGCTAAGACAGTGCAACGTAACAATATTATTTAGTTTTGAATATTCTCAAATAAATCGTGTCTTGATCTCCTTTTGCCATGGGATAGAATTCCTACCGAGATGGCTGATGACTGGGCACGCCCACCAAAGGTGTGCCTGCTGGGTCTCTAGATGCCAAGGAATGTCACCTGCGCATTGGGGCATACAGCCTGGGTGAGTGGAGCAGACTTCAGCGCTGGGGTTGGCATGTTCCTGTCACCACGCCATCTCACGACGCACAACGGCTTTTCCACGGACACTGCAGTACAGCAAGTGACTGCAAAGGTAGCAACTCTGTTCAGAAATCCTGTTTCCTAGTGGAAAATATCTCTTGCTTGAATGAGCAGAATACTTGCGACACGGATCAGCCATCTGTTCTCCGTTTCTTGTCCTACTTCCCAGAGAAGGGTATAAATGGTGCCCAGAGTATGATCCACACGTGTGCGATCTGAGCCGGGGCTCTCTCCACGTCTCACACGCCCGTGAATAATGGAGCCCCACAACTGGATGGCTTCACAAAGGGCAGAATGAAACCCCTCACTCAGGGCCTCCACATTGCTGTAGGCAAGACATCCGAAGCTCAGTTTCAAATACATTTCTCACTGGAGACAGGCATTAACACCCATTCCAGAGGATTGTTAAAAGGATTTAGAAAACTTATTATATGATGTTCATTTTAACACACACACATGCACACACACTCACAAGCAAGTTATCTGTTGGCTTTCCATCAGGCTCCCTGGTGCAACATCATTACTGTCCTTTCGGCCAATGGGTTCGCGTACATATGACAGCCTGTCCATGTTCTAAATGCTTCGTGTTTGCCAAGGTATCCAACCAGGAGAGTGGCCCTGCTATTTTCAACAGTACAGCTGATAAATATAATGCATGGAAGGTGCGTAAAGGGCGAGTGGTACCACAGTGATCAACAGAAATAATCTTTGCAGGTATCTATGGGTGAGACAAGATTAAAAAACATTCATTCTGTGCCTTTGCTATAATTTCGAGCTTCTCGATGCTTTTATGTGTTCCATATGGCCTTTCTAAGTGTGTTTATATTGATAAATGCTTTCTGGATAAAAGCATCACGCTAGATGATCAGTACTTATAGACAGCATTCGTCCACCAGAAGCTGGAGGTCTCGATCCCTAGTTTAACTACCATCGTCACAAGTGTCTCCTGCAAGGAAAAAGGAAAAAAAAAACTTTTTGCTCCAAAAGGGGCAGAAAAGGAAATAAAGTAAATGAGTAGTGTAAGGGAGCCATCACTCAGGCTTGTGTTACTGGCTCATTATCTGTAATGAATGAAGTGATTCACGTAATTTCACATTGAGAGCCACACTAATTATTGCACCATTGTATCACCGCTCTATATGATAGGTGATGGATTCTAGAGGGCAACTTATGCACTTTACTTATTTATTTTCAAGTCTCAAAGTGAATCCATTACTTTACCACTCCATAATTCTTTCCTAACGGAGGCTTTTCACTCTCTAGCTCAGAGACAGCACATAAGAATACATCATCCGCCAAAGCTAATGATTATGCTGTGAGCCATCTCGTCACAAAAAACAGTGAAGACTTGACCCCCCCCCCAAATGCAGACCCCGGGAAAAACTCTTAAGGTTGTAAATCTTAGGATACAAAGGGGTTGCTGCATCCAGGGTGCCCAGGATTGGGTGGGAAACCAAGATCTGGGAGCTGGTCAAGTTGAAGTTATGGACGTTGGCCACTGATATATGTCTTAGCCTCAGAAAAGATCAGTTCTCTCAGTCTGGATTGCATGGGGATGGGACTTTGAATTCAACCAATGATTAGGACTGACCAAATAAATCAATGGACTGATCTCAGTTTTCTATTGCTTGAGTCTTTAAGACACAAAAGCAACCTTCAACTAAGTGGATGACAGAAGCAAAGGAGAATGAAAGCAAAAGCAAAAATTAGGTGGCTCTCCAGCACCAGGAGAGGTGAAGGGGGGCTCTGACACACCCAGGAGAGGTGAAGGGGGGCTCCGACATGCCTAGAAGGGGTGAAGGGGAGCTCCGACATGCCCGGGAGGGCTAGTTTCATGATCTCAGACATTGGAAAGTGGCTTCGTGTGTATTGATGACTGTCGCCAGAACGAATTAGTAATGCATACAAATAAAAAGTTACATGTGGCATTGCACTGTGTGAGCGCCAAAACAAATTCTATCTTGACTTAAAAGCAGGCTAAAAAGGAACCACTGATCCCAACAGCCACACACACGCACACACACACACGCACGCGCACACACACACACACACACACACACACACGAGGGAGGAAGGAAGGGAGTCACCTGCATTTGCTTCAGGGACCCTGGCTGTAGCGAAGGGGACCATGGGACTCTCACTGTTGTGCAGAAGTGGTCCAAAGGCACATTAAGGTTCCAGAGCCATAAATGTGGTTCACACCCCACTTCTTCATCTGTATTACCCTTTGACAAGTCTCACTTCCTCCCTGGATTTCAGTTTGCTCGGCTACAAATCTGAAGGGCTGGGACAGGGCAACATTGAGGCTCTTTCCTGCTGTGAGCACCAGGAAATGTCCCATAGGCAACAGAAACCCGTCTGACTTTGAGAGCATCAGACCAGGTACATCTCTGTCTTCAGATAAAAATAAAGATTGTTCCGTTTCTGAGCAGGAACAGACTCAGCCTGACAACGGTTATGTAGAAAACTCTGGGTTATTTAGTTGGCCCCACACTTAATAAGACATCACTTAATGCAGCTTTGAACACCCACTACTAAAATTGCAGGGCTCCCGTCGTTCAAGGTAATCATCTCAGTGAGCTTTCCACCAACATCATCGCGGCAGAAATATTCCAGTGTCTCCATAAAAATGTACCATTTGATGCCTATGAAGAAACTCTAATTCACCAATTTTACTCAAATTGCAAAGGGGTCCAGAAACCCCATCTCCCAAGAATAAACTGAAGAAGCCACGTGTAATAAATACTGCTTGTTCTAGTTTGCGTAAGAACAGGCACCAGTAAGAAGAGGCGCTTTGAGTCAGTATGTAGGATATACGTCAAGATCCTGCCAGTTTCCAAAAAGAACCGTGTTCGTGAACATGCTATTTTCTAGAAAATTAATCAACCACGAAATGGGGGCAACCACTGGTTTAGCTCACAAATTCATTCAAGGAGACAAACACAACTGCACCACGGATACGCGGAGATGAGGAGACCGGAGACACAAGGTCACCTCTTCGTGGGGATGATTTAGAGCCTTGCAGGAAACGTGTGACGTTGGGGTCAATAATAAGGAACCATCTCTCCACCACCGGGTTGTGAGGAGGGAGACCCATCGCGTGTTGAATTTAAACAGCAACACTGACGCTGGAGGCGGCCTCCGAGCCAATTCTGTCTGACCTCCTTCACTGGAAGACAAGGGGACAGCCTGGGAATACAAGGAGGCTTCTCTACAGAGTCCAATCCCCATGCAGAGGGGCGGAAAGAGAAAGAATGACCTAGTGAGACTGAGAGAGACAAAGGCAGGGAACAAACATTTTCTGTTTCCTTAACTGCAGACGCCTAGGCCCCAAGGACAAAGCCGAAGGCGGGTGGGCAGGTATGTATGTATTTATTTCAGAACACAGTTTAGTGAGGCTACAACATATAGTAGAGTAGTTAAATATCACACACCCTGGAGTCTTAGAGCCGAAACGTCTGGATTCAGATTCTATCTCCCTCACTCCCCTCACTGTAGGGTTTTGGGCAAATGATTTAATGACTCTGTGATATACAGGTAAGGCACTTCCTACACAGGCTCCCTAGGTACTTGGCTGTGATTGGTGGCATTACCGGTTGGGAATGCCTCTGAGCCCCCGAGGACATAAGGGAAAGAGCCTCCTTACACTGCCCCGCATAACAAAACCGAGTTGTTAGAAAAAGGGTGGAGACAAGGACTTCTTTAGAAACAAATGAAACCTGAACATTTAGAACACTCTGGTAAAGCCTGTGTCTCTTTTCTCAGAATCGTATATTTAGATATAAAAAACAAAATCCACTGGGTTATAAAGAAAACCATTATTTTAAAATACAGTTATAAGCACACAAAACAATAAAATATATTTATACTGATTAACGATTCACAATATAATAGGCAGGTTCAAGTCAAGTTCTGTTTTTAAAGATGTATCGGATTGGCTTAGCGAGGTTCATAACATTTAATGGCGGGGTTGTCCTTGACAAGGGCACACGCCCATCAAGCTGGACATCAAATTTTCACTCTTTCATCTGGAGGACTGGAAGAATGGAACTCCTGTTTTGAAAAGGTACACAGTCGGGGCGCCTGGGCGGCTCAGTCAGTTAAGCGTCCGACTTTGGCTCAGGTCATGATCTCACAGTCTGTGAGTTTGAGCCCTGCGTCGGGCTCTGTGCTGACAGCTCCGAGCCTGGAGCCTGCTTCAGATTCTGTGTCTCCCTCTCTCTCTGCCCCTCCCCTGCTCATGTTCTGTCTCTCTCTGACTCAAAAATAAATAAAAACAAAAAATAAATAAATAAATGCAAAGGTACACGGTCATAAGCAGAATGAAAGTTTTCACAAATCGCGTCATAAGGAAAAGGCATCCTGGTCTCCAGAAGCACTTGATTTTGACTTAAAGTCCAATGGAATAAACCTGACTTGCAGTCTTGTGGCTAAAAGACCATGGAGCATAGAATTCCCTGTGATTCACGGATCTACCACTATTCATTAGAATTAATTTCATTCCTCCTGATGATAAAATATAATAGAATGTGGGGGGAAAAGGGAACAGAATTACCTGAGATTGGCCAGCTCTGACCACATGTTTGAGCAAGTGCAGACAGCCCCAAAGCCTAGGCTTCAGACAACGAGGATTCCGAGTTAACGGTGAGAGTAACCTACATTGTGTGAGATCTTCAACTGTCATTATGATATGAAAATATCTGTGATTTCTACTGGTCACAGGTACTGACAAAACTATGCCTACAGACATACTGAAGGGAAGCTATGTTTCAGCTCGGCAATGGTAAAAATAATTGCGGCCTTTTTTATTTCATTCCAGTTCATCCAAGCGCCCCTGAAATCCCACATTAAGAAAACTTGCTTTCGAGTCCAAGAAGGAGAGGTCTGGGTCTAAGGAGTAAGAGAAGGGTTCCCCGCGATGAGGCAGATCCAGAAACTTCAGGAACAGAGAAGCCTGGTCCTGGACATAAAGACTTTCCTCTGTTTCTTTAAAATTTTAGTTGGGGGAAGGGCGGAAGGGGGTCAAAAGAGACGAACTCCCAGTTAAAACAGCAATAAGGACTCTCGGGATGTGATGCACACGCAATATGGCGACTACAGTTAACGTTGCCGTCTTCATATGTAGGCAAGGGGTTAAGAGCATAGGTCCTCAGAGTTCTCTTCACAAGGGAAAAACACCTTTCCCTTTTTCTTATTGTATCTGTGAGATGATGGAAGTTAGCTAAACTTACAATGATAATCGATTCACAACATTTCTAAGTCAAATCATTACGCTGTATTGTCTTACAGAGTGCTGTATGTCAACTAAATCTCAATGAAAGTAGAAAAAACAAATGTGAACAAACACTTAGCTGGCGAGACCTAGTCCACACCTCGTCATTGTGTTGGTGGTACCTCGGGGTGTAAACAGGAAGGGGTCGTATTCCCTGTGGGGGGCAGAAAGGACAGGAGGGGGAGGTCACAGCCTTAAAGAGCACGGCTAGGCCCCGAGCGGGTGGAGACGTCCAGTAGACGGCCTCAGACCACTGGGGAGCCGGGGAGGGAGCTTGAGTCAAGCTGCTTGTATACAAACGTCCCGGAGACACTCAGATCCTCCACACTATTGCAGAGTTGGCAAGGTGGGAACAACGGGGGCTGCTTCCAGAAGGAAAGCAACGGGTAACAGATGAGGCTGTGTGGCCAGTCACCAGGGACAACCAGAAGGGAGTTTCCAGAGGGCCCAGCTGTGGCCTCAAGGGGAAATCCTGGTGCTAAGGCCGAGAGAGAGTTCCCCAGGCAGGCAGGCAGGGCAGTGTCCTGAGGTGGGGGGGTCAGACCCAGCCAGGGGTGGGAAGAAAGAGCCTGCACACCTCGCAGGAACTGAGGCTGAGGCCTGGCAGACAGCACAGGGGCCAGGATTCCTTCACCTGACCCGTGCGCTTTCAGAGACATCGCCTTTTACAGCCTCTGAGCAGCAGGAACACGGTTGGAGATGTTGGCTCGCTCGGATATGTCCCCAAGGCGTGGGAGCCTCGGCTTCTGGGTCACGACCTACAGAGCCAGGACCAGGCTCAGGTGCCAACTCCCAGGTGGACGCTCCTGCCATCCCAAGAAGGCACGTCTCCCAGGGCACCGTGCGGATGAAGGAAAGGAAACGAGCCACGCCTGACGTTTGGGTGGATTCCATCGGGAAGGCGTCAGTAACATTTCAGAGAAACGTGCCTCAGGAGCAGAGAAACGGCCAGGAACAGAACTTATTTTTTGACGCAGACCTCCAGTGCACTGTCCCAAGGAAGAAAAGGGCCTCAAGTCGTGTCTCTCACTTAAATTTGAGTTGGAAAATTGCTATCTGGAAGTTTTTCGGAGGGAAACTCCCTAGGTCAGGATGGGTGCTACGGTGCAGCCCTATGAGCTCTCCCCAGAGCCAGGCCCCGGGACGTGGTGCCCCCCTGCAGAGGCGGACCTCTGAGGTTTGGGGGATTCTGCTTGACAACATACCGTGGGGTTCTCACTCCGCACATTAAAAGCGCGCTAGGGCCGCAGCTGGGCTGGGCTGGGCTGGGCAGCCGTGTACACGCGAGGCGGGGCCGGGGACACAGCAGGAGCCCCCGAGTGTGGGTCAGGAGGCATTGCACCTGCTGCACGTGCGGGCTGCACAGCCCTGTCCCATCGGACAAAACCCTGGGCCGCCCACCGCGAAGAGAAGGGAACAGACGAGGCAGGTGGACAGCTGCCCTCACGTCCAAGGTGCAGGAAGGACCACAGAAAGAAACACGCGCCACATGGGAGTTCAAGAGATGGAGACAAATCGCTGGAGTTTTGTGTGAGGGGGAGGCCGGGAGAGGGTGCTTCTGGGGGACAGGGAACGAAGAAGAATTCAGCACCTTGATGAGATGAAGACGGGAAAAGCCATCTGCCCAGGTGAGCAAGGGCCGGGGGAGACGGAGACAGAGAGAGTGCAGAGTCCAGGGCCTCTGCCGGCAGCCAGGCTGGGAACAAGGGGAGCCAGCCCAGGGCAGGAGGCCGAGAGCCCGGCCAGGGAGGGGCTGGCAGAGCACTGGGGACCAAACTTCACAGGCAGGCTTCAGAGGACCAAATCACGCTGCCGAAGGGGGAGAGCACAACCTAACCGGAAACGCAGGTGCAACGCCCCGAAATACAAGAGCTAAAAGAAGCATCGCGTATTGTCTAGTGAAAGCACAGACCCGGTTCCCCCTGGAAATAAGAGCGAGGGGGACAGAAAACGGAAGCGTACGCAGTATCCAGGTCAGGAGTTTGAGATTCCGGACACTGTTTAAGAGGAGAAAATATTGTCAATATGCAGGGATTTGTGCTTAATAAGTGAAATATGGAAGTTATTTTTCCTCCGACTGAAAGGCATATGGCTGGGAGGCTGACAGGTGATATGTATAGAATCATTTGTACTCTGAGAAAAAAGACAGAGGCACAAAATCATCCACACGTATAGCCTTTCCAATAAGGGGGGTGGTGCGGGGAAAGAAATTTCATTGGGTTTCAGAAAAAAAAAAAAGGAAAAGGTTGAAGATGGATAAAAGGAGACTGGTGAGACCAAATATTTAGATTGAGGTCTATAAAAATGCAGGATTGAGAGATGCTTCTTTGGATTCAAGAGTAAAATGTGTTGAATGTAGATTTAGAGGAGGAAATCTCAGAGTTGACAAGCTTTACGGTCAGGAAAGATCAGAGCATGTGAACATTTACAGGCAGGTGTTACCTCTTCGGATCACACTATGGCAAGGGCTACAGTCAACTGCTCAAAACCTAAGGAAGTTAGCACCGCATGCACAAGAGGAAGTCACTGCTGGCCAAGAAAAGGTGAAAAGTCAAAGCTTTCTTGGAGCAGGATGGATTCTTTGGGAGCAGAGTGCCCCATGAAGAACTAAGGTCCCCTGACATCCATCTCGGGACCCCTCGCACACCAGCAGATGCCTGCATTTTTCTTACAGAAACTGGGCTACTTTGGTGGATGGGGGAGGGAGGGAACCCACTGGTGGTCTCTCCCTTCACCTGCCCTCAGCCCCGGGACAACCCGAGGCTCCCAGAATGCACCTTGTGGGGGCACAGTAATTCTCAAACCAGGTATCACTGGAAACTGATTACGATGACACATAAAAGCTGGGAGAATCGAGGAAGTTGCCAATACATGACGATGTGTAGAAAAAGTAAAGGTGTCCATAAAGATTCAGACACTGTTATTAGCTAATAGTTCTCAAAAATTCTTCTCTACCTCCTGATGGGAAATGAGCTGGCAGTATGGGAGAGATTATTTGCAAAGACGCGGCATTACATCCTTATTTTTTAAAGTAATCGTGCTATGTTTAACTTCCTTTCGAACCCCCTCGTCATAATTACATTCCAAAGCTTTCACTACGAACCTCTCGGTATCATCTTTCCAAACAAAACAAGGAAAGCTATGAGCAAGCCCCACTAGGACATGGGGAATGGAGGGAGGTGGTTGTTAAACTTTCTTTTCATGCCTCCTTTTTGAATTTCATATTGATTTTCATTCACGTGGACTCAGCAGAGGTAATCTCATTGGTTTACAATGTACCATAATTAGAAATAATTTAAAACATTAAGCATCACTGAGGTCCATATTTAACGGACAGAAGAGACCCAACTGAAAGATCTTGGAAAAGTCAGAAGTACCTTTGAAGATAAAGTTCAGAATAAGCCCTAATGTTTTACACCACGTTTGTGCCATTGTCTCCCTTGATTGAAACTGACACAGGGTAGGGGCGCCTGGGTAGTTGAGTCTGTTAAGCTTCCGACTTTGGCTCAGGTCATGATCTAGCGGTTCATGAGTTTGAGCCCCGCATCGGGCTCTGTGCTGATGGCTCAGAGCCTGGATGGAGCCTGCTTTGCATTCTGTGTTTCCTGCTCCCTCCGCCCCTCGCCTGCTCCCACTCTCTCTCTCACTCTCTCTCTCTCTGTCTCAAAAATAAACATTAAAAAAATAAAAAGTTAAAAAAAGAAACAGGGTAAAATATTTGATTTCTATTGCTCTTGCCTAGTGAAACCCACCGATGGCACTTGAACAAGTGTCCAAAAATCACTGTTGTCAGAAACAGAGAAAAGGCCATTTCTTCCCACCATCTCACTTAAAAAGGGAGTCATTTAGTGTGGACCCTCCACTGCAGCCTGATACCCCATGGTCTGGTCATATTTCAGGCTCAACCTTGGTGTGTGTGTGTGTGTGTTCCAGTAAGCTCCATTAATTTCTCAGTTCCTATCTCTGCATCTAAGTGGGGGGTCCCTGAGACCACCCTAAGGCTTGATGAGTCACTAGGATTCACAGGACTCGGAAAAGCCATATATTCACAATTATGACTTATTGCGGCCAAAGGATACAGATTAAAGTCAGAAAAAATAAAAGGTACATGAGGCAGAGTCCAGGGAAAACCAGGTGTCAGCTTCCAAGTGTCCTTTGCTAGTGAAGTCTCGTGGACACATTGAATTCTTCCAGAAACCATGTTGCCAACCAAGGGAGCTCACCTAAGCCTCGGTGCCCAGGGTGTTTATTGGGGGTTAGGGACGTAGGCACGTAACTCCTACATGACTCACTTCAACCCTTCCGACTCCCCCAGAGCAAACTCAGGCTGCCACCATCGATCACACTGTTGGGATAACCCAACTGATCGAACCGATACCATGTGGCGTAAGGTCCCCGGTAACAGAAACACTCCTACGGGGCAGAATGTTCCAAGAGCTGGGAGCCCATTTCCCAGGAGCCTGCCAGGGCCAGTCCTGAAAACAGGTCTTCCCAGGGAACGTGCATGGTTTGAGTAACTCAGGCCTGCTGGGTTGTCATCCCTCTTCCTTTCCACACCCAAAAAAAGGCTCCAAAGTTGTCAAACTTTAGCGACTGAAATCTGTCACACGCAATCCATTTAAATAGCAACGCAGGAAACATATACTAAATCCACATGCAATAGACAGGGTTCCACAACCTAATTGTTCCTCTACTAGCTACTGTGCATGGGTGTTGTTTTTGTGTTATATCTTATTGTTCTAAGTTCGTCTTGTCCCGCTACATTTCATGGCCTTCGAATGTGTCACAACGTGCACTGGAAACAATAAGTGTGCGAGAGACGGAAAGGTTTAAAGTGTTAAGGAAGGGGTGGCCATGCTCAGAACCAGGCAGGACTTTGGGTCACTGTCACAGTCGACAGGGGGAGGGCTGCGTAGATAAACACAATGGCGCTCCAGGATGGAAGGAGACCATCCAGTGTGGTTAAGTCCACACTGCCAGACTTTAGCGAAGGACACCACGTTCAGCAGCATCCCAACTCCTCCTCCCAGGGTATCCCCCTACCCCTCGACTACCCTCCTCACTTCTCTCCCCGCCCACCAGACCGCGCACACTCAGTGTGGCCTTTTCTTGGCTTCTGAGCTACATTTATTCTTCACCTCTAGACTTTCACTTGCTACCATCCCTTCTCAGTTGTAAAGCATAAAGGAAGAGAAAATAATCAGGGCGCCTGGTTAGCATAACGTTACCGATAACTCAATGGTCACTGCTCATGGTATGAACATTTTTTAAAAGGGGCTTCCTACTTTAAAGCAGCATTTTCAACAAGAGCCAGATCGTCGAAAGAGCCCAAACGTCCATCAGTTGATGAGTGGATAAAGAAGAGGTGGTTTATATATACAATGGAATACTACTCGGCAATAAGAACGAACGAAATCCTGCCATTTGCAACTACGTGGATGGCACTGGAGGGTATTATGCTAAGTGAAATAAGTCGGTCATAGAAAGATATCATATGTTCTTTCTCATATGTGGAATTTGAGAAACTTAACAGAAGACCATACGGGAGGGAAGGGGAAAAAATAGTTTCAAACAGAGAGGGAGGCAAACCCATAAGAGAGACGCTTAAATATAGAGAACAAATTGAGGGTTGATGGGGTGGGGGCAGGGGAGAGGGGAAAATGGGTGATGGGCATTGAGGAGGGCACTTGGGATGAGCACTGCGTGTTGTATGTAAGCGATGAATCATGGGAATCTATCCCCGAAACCAAGGGCACACTGTATACACTGTATGTTAGCCAACTAGACAGTAAATTTAAAAAGAAAAAAAGAGAAAGAAAAATAAAAGAGGCATCCTAGGACCCATGCTTCAATGCTCACCCCTCTCCCCCAAATCATGACCTTGGCAATCAGGCAAGCTTGTGGGTGATAGGGTTTTCGACCCCATGGGAAGGCAAGGATCCTCAAGTCCTGACCTGTGGCTTAGTCCACACAGAGCTCTTGGGTGACAGTTTTAGCCAGAGGACCCCGGTTCTTGCCACAGAACTACAAGTCAGAAATGTTGGTATTACAAAATATCGGCGTGTAGCATCTCACGAAGACTTTGGTGCCTGGCCAGGTAAGAGAATAAAAGTAGGAGACTGAAAAGGGGAGCATCCAGAAGATCTGAAACCCACAGGGGCAGAAGTCCAGCTGTCGGGACTCCACGTGTGAAGACAGCATAATCATATAGGTAAGAGTCAGCCGACAAACCTCTAAACAAGGATCACGTTGGGAAACCATAAAATGTACAAGCCAAGAGGGATTTCAGAAATTATGTAAACCAGAGAGAGCCGGCAGTGAATCTATACCCAGGAGTCCGATTTCCAGTTCAGCGTTTTCCCTAATGTTACATCACCTCTCTGAGCCATCCCCTGAAGACCTCAGCCTGTTTTTTTTCTAGTTGCCTATGTTTGGAAGGAAGCACTGGCAGAAAAGGAAAAAATGAAATCGATCACCTAATAAATCTGTTCTCTCTCCAACAAGCCCGGTCTTTGAGTACGCACGGCAATTTATTCAATTACCATCAATCTTTTTGCAACATGATTTGTGGGTGACAAGAAAAATAATGCGCAGGAAAGTGGTTTGGGTGCTGTTGATGCTCACGGATAAATATATCAACTCTTCAAATTCTCTGAATTGGGCGTCCAACAACACACGCTGTTCATGGATTGACAGCCGGACTCTGCCAGGTTTGGTCTTTAATTCAAACGATAAATGCTGTGTTTTCTCCCTAACTCCTTCTCCACCATACTTTTTTTTTTTAAATACCTTACAGCTGAGGAGGAAATTATGCAGCCTGGTATACAGCTTTCTTTCCTGGAAGATGGAGTGACTATAAGCAGAAGCTCCCAGAACAGTCAGAATACCAAAGGTCACAGGGAAGCATTTAACAGTAGCAGAACTCAACCTAAAGTCAGACAGGTAAGATGTCTGGACAGCCCTAACTTCTAATAACTGTTTTGATGTAATTTTTAATGTTTATTAATTTTTGAGAGAGAGAGAGATAGAGCACGAGCGGGGGAGGGTCAGAGAGAGAGGGAGACACAGAATCCGAAGCCGGCTCCAGGCTCTGAGCCATAAGCACAGAGCCCGACGCGGGGCTCGAACTCACGAACCACGAGATCATGACCTGAGCCGAAGTCGGACGCTCAACCGACTGAGGCACTCAGGTGCCCCATGGATATATTCTTAACAGAGACAAATATTTTATAATCATGTTCTCCATTTTTAAGTGGTGAAAACAATATAAAATACAGTGGGAGGAGGGTAAATCTTCCCGATATCACAACCTGTTGTTAACAAATACAAAGACGATGTTTCAAATGTACCAATCCGTCAAGCCACAGGGCAAAGACCTATAAGCTTTTGTGATGCAAAATGGTCATGAAAAAGCATGCCCTTTTACTATGATTTGTGAAACGCAGATTGGAGCAGTGTGCATCTGTGTGTGTACGTGTGTGCACGCGTGTCTTTGTGTGTGTGCGTGTGCACTTGTGTCCCTGTGCGTCTGCACGTGTGCACGCATGTGTGTGCACCTGCGTGTGCAGAGCCGTCTCCAGACCTGATCCTGGAGGCACCACTCCTCCTGCGTCAGGTCCCGTAACTAGCTAGTGCCAGAGCTGGGGCCACAACTCCTAGTGGAAGTGAACCAAGTTTTCACAGGTGCCAAGGGTAAGCATGTGCCTTTGCTGCCTCAGAGGCAGGACTGGCGAAATCCACTCTAGGTATCCTGGAATCTCCAAAGGTCCACTCATGGAGTCCTGAGCCTTAAGTGAGACAGAGATTAGCCCATTGTGCAGGGGAGCCAAAGGGAATCCCGGTTTATGATCGGGACCATTATCTAGTGCCTTGGCTTTAAGAGGCTCCTCCCCCCGGAAGGGTAAGAGAACTGGTCCCGGGCCGACACTTGGTCAGAAGCTGAGAAGCAGACAGCTGTCAACACCATAAACCACACGCGAGCCAGATGGTCGTCGGGATCTCCCTACCCTGTGACTTCTGATTGAGACAAGCTGTCTTTCCTGGGGGAAGTCCAAAACCCTTGCTGCGATGTCTCTGAATCCGGGAGGGTGTGTCCGTCATCCCTGGCGAGCAACTCTTTCCACTCCTGTCTCTTTGCCCAGGGTCAGATACGACCTTCGGCCTCTTCCTCAACCTTGTGCCCCGCACATACACATGGACGATGCTCCTACGAAGCCACTGTTAGCCTACAAGACCTGGCTTAACATTTGAGGAGGGAGGGCTCAGGGCAGCCCACGTGTCTTCTATTTCCTCCTCTCTCCTGACCTCTCCAAGGCCACACAAATATCGCCCCCTCCCCTTCCCACCCAGCATGGCATCACCATTTCTGTGGAGCTTGGGTCCTCCGTGTCTTACTTCCCACGTTCAAGCAACTCTTCAAACTCATGTTTCTAAAGAAAGTGCTTCCTCTTACTAAGAACAGGTCTGGTGGCCGACGTTGTGATAACTTATTATTTTTGTCTCCACGCAAAATAAAACGCAAGTGGCACTATCGTCATCACGGCCTCCCCTGCCCGACGTCCTCCGCCACCTTCCGCACCCATGCCCCAAGTCTGTGCTCATCTTCACCCACCTGTCAAGAGTGCTGGCGGGAACCTTTGGTGGCTCCGAGACTCCTCCCCTTGAGAGGTAGGGTCTAATACCTCTCCCTTGAAATCTGAAATTATGTGAAATGCTCACATAAGCATTTGCACGTAAAAGTTTAATTGCCTCTCAAAAGGAAAGAGTGAGGCGAAGGGGCCGGCACACCCCAGACTCTGTCCGACCCCCTGGGAGGAAGGAGACAGCAGCCCCTCCAAATCTCGTGTCTCCAGCCCCAGCCCCACACGTCAGGGACAGCCCTGCTTCCGGGACTCCTGGTGTCTCCCACACGGTCATGTGAAGATGCATGAAGGTTAGAGGAGCGTCAGGAAGCGCTCCTCGTCCTCCCCGTCCTCCCCGTCCTCCCGCGAGGCTTCTCGGGGCCTCTCCTGATTGCACCGGACTTAGCAGGAGCCGCGTGAGGCGGGGGCAGAAGGAAGGAACAGAGATGCTGCTATTCGCGGCGTGGACAGGCTTCTCCCCGGGTCACCCCTCTGGGGCGCGCCAGGCTCCGGAGCCACGCAGCACTCAGAGGCCACCGCTCCCCAGGCGCGGGGGGCTCGTGGTGACCGAGTCAAAGGAAATGCTGCGAAACGTATTTACGGCTCCCTGACTCCTCCAGTTCCCGGATCCCAGGCTCGCTCTGGGACTTCGTGCCCTCGCCCGTCACCCTCATGCCAGTCTCCGTTCGGGGCCCCCGCCCTCCCCACTCCGCACCCCAGGCAGTGGGCAGTGCCTCCCGCACGTCTGCCGCCCGCTCGGTCGGCTGCGGACTCTTGTGCCTGTTCCTCCCTCAGGTCTACCCTCTCTCTCGGGGGCCTCGTCGTCACCTCCTGCTTCTCCCCAGCCGTCCCTGGGTCCTCACACACTCCTCTCTTTGCTTCTGCGCTCGCCCCACGTGCTGGCTGGCAGCCTTCGGGCCCCTCTGTGGGCTGACAGTGACCTCCACGGTGAGAATCCGAGCTCACTGGGCTCAGCGACGATGTAAATCCCCTCACAGCGTTCAGAGGCTTGACCCCCACGTGGGAGAAAAGTCAGCGCCCAACGAATAGTCACTGAAACGCCGAACGCACGAAGTGAATGGCGCGGAAACGCTGGCCAGCTGGGAGAAACGCTCTGCATCAGAACTCAGAGGAGTCCCAACTCGGACTCTAACCACATGCACACTTCCAGGCTCATCTCTTCCTGTTCTCGACAGCTACGTGCAACGTGGAGGTCGAGATGTGGAGATCCACAAGGGCTCAAAGTCATCGATCAGCCTATTTACCCTCTTGCTCCTTTCTGCCTCTCTCTCGCCGCCTTCTTCTCCTTCCCTCTCCTCACCAGTACCTTCACAGCAGTCGAAGGTCTTCCACTAACCTGCCACGGAGAAGCTCTGTGGCATTCGCTAGCTGAAGAAAACAACTGAAAACACAGAGATGGAGAATTCAGAATGCAGACCAGACAAAGCGGGTGCTTGAAAGAGTAAGATGTCCAAAAAAAACAAAAAAAGTTACAGAGAGGGAAGGAGGCCAACTGTAAGAGACTCTTAAAAACTGAGAATAAACTGAGGGTTGATGGGGGGTGGGAGGGTGGGAGGGTGGGTGATGGGCATTGAGGAGGGCACCTGTTGGGATGAGCACTGGGTGTTGTATGGAAGCCATTTTGACAATAAGTTTCATATTATAAAAAGCTAAAAAAAAAAGAAAGAAAGAAAGAAAGAAAGAGTAAGACGTGTGTGTGTGTGCCTGCCTAAAACGTCATACAGCTTCATTTGAACCCTGGGCATGCCAGTTCGGCGAGTGACCCGCAGGAGAAAGGCAGATGGACCGTTCACACATCCTACGAACGGCCTGGGGTGGGATCCCATGTGGGGTCCCATGAAGGCCACCAGGCCCTCCGTATAAGCTCCCTGAAGGAGACTTTCCGTGACCTAGAGGAAGACCCATTTTGTTTAGGAAGACTGGATTTAACAGACTGTCGTCTATTATTATTGGCAACAGTTGTTCAATAAAGGTTTTATGAAGAGGGGAAAAACTATAAGCTGTGAAGAACTAATTTTGAGTCATAATTTGTAAGCTGTTACTGAACCGATAGGAACACCAGCCTCAGAGTTTGGAGACAATCACATTATAGAAGTGCTTCCTCGTGATACAATTCTTTAATGAGCACGTTCACCGAAGAGGGGAATCTGAAAAACAATGTGGCTGCTTCCTATGTGCTATTGGCCGTGTCATCAAACATCACTGGAGAAAAAAAATGATTTGCTACTGAAGCCAGTTACACTGTATGTGTTAAATATGAAGCCCAGTGTTGAAAATTAAGTTAGAAGAAGGAGGAGGAGAGGAAGAGGAAGGAAAAGAAGGAGAAGGAGAGGAGGAGGAGGAGGAGGAGGAGGAGGAGGAGGAGGAGAAGGGAGAAGAGGAGGAGGAGGGAGAGGAGGAGGAGAAGGAGAAGGGAGAAGAGGGGGAGGAGGGAGACGAGGAGGAGGAGGAGGAGGAGGAGGAGAAGGGAGAAGAGGGGGAGGAGGGAGAGGAGGAGGAGAAGGAGAAGGGAGAAGAGGGGGAGGAGGGAGAGGAGGAGGAGGGGAAGAGGGGGAGGATGGGGGAGGGGGATGGGAGGAGGAGGGAGGGAGAGTAGGGAGAGTAGGGAGGAGGAAGGGGAGGATGGAGATGAGGGAGGAGGGGGGATGGAGAGGGAGGAGGGGAGGAGGAGAGGAAAGAGGGTTAGGGTGAGGAGGGGGAGGAGGAAGGGAGAAGAGGGGGAGGAGGGAGAGGAGGAAGAGGGGAGGAGGGGGAGGAGAAAGGGATAAGAGGGGGAAGAGGGGGAGGAGGAACAGGGGAGGAGGAGGGGGAGGGGGAGGAGGGGGAGGAAAGGGAGGGGGAGGGGGAGGGGGAGGAGAGGGAGGAGGAGAGGGAGGGAGAGAAGGGGGAGGGGGAGGAGGAGAGGAAGGAGGGGGAGGGAGAGAAGGGGGAGGGGGAGGAGGAGAGGAAGGAGGGGGAGGGAGAGAAGGGGGAGGGGGAGGAGAGGGAGGAGGAAGGGGAGGAGAGGGAGGAGGAAGGGGAGGAGAGGGAGGAGGAAGGGGAGGGGGAGGAGAGGGAGGAGGAGGAAGGGGAAGGGGAGGAGGAGGGGGGAGGGGGAGGAGGGGGAGGAGGAGGGGGAGGGGGAGAGAGAGGGAGGAGGAGGGGGAGGAGAGGGAGGAGGAGGGGGAGGGGGAGGAGAGGGAGGAGGAGAAAGGGGAAGGGGAGGAGGAGGGGGAGGGGGAGGAGGAGGGGGAGGGGGAGGAGAGGGAGGAGGAGGGGGAGGGGGAGGAGAGGGAGGAGGAGGGGGAGAGAAGCGAGGGAGGAGGAGGGAAGGGGGAGAGAGGAGAGGGAGGAGGAGAGGAAGGAGGGGGAGGGAGAGAAGGGGGAGGGGGAGGAGAGGGAGGAGGAAGGGGAGGAGAGGGAGGAGGAAGGGGAGGAGAGGGAGGAGGAAGGGGAGGGGGAGGAGAGGGAGGAGGAGGAAGGGGAAGGGGAGGAGGAGGGGGAGGGGGAGGAGAGGGAGGAGGAGGGGGAGAGGGAGGAGAGGGAGGAGGGGGAGGGGGAGGAGAGGGAGGAGGAGGGGGAGAGAAGCGAGGGAGGAGGAGGGGGAGGGGGAGAGAGGAGAGGGAGGAGGAGAGGAAGGAGGGGGCGGGAGAGAAGGGGGAGGGGGAGGAGGGGAGGGGGAGGACGGGGAGAAGAAGCAGAGGAAGGACAAAGAGGAAGGAAAATAAAATGGCCGAGGCAAGTAAATATTGGATAGGGGTGGAAAGAATGGGGAAAGACTGACTTCACACAGGATGTTTGTTTCCCTCTTCTAAACATCACAGTATTCGCAAAATTAAACTTGAAAAAGGTAAACTCTTAAATGGGGCCTGTGAGGAACCGCGACTCGCCTCAGGTTCGCAGCCGGAACGCACGAGGTGCCAACAGCGGGGGGGGGGGGGCAGCCGCTTCCCTTTGCCAACGATCAACATTAAGCATTGGCATCCTACACAACAAACATGATGGAGGCTTGCGTTATTCGTGTGCCTTAGAATCTCCTGCAATCGTTCTCACCGTGCATCGTATCTGTCTTGCCTCTTGCCGTGTCTCCGCCTTCCCGCTTGCTTCGAGGGCCGAGGGCCGAGGGCCGGTGCGAGACGCTGCAGGTCCGGGAAGGGGTGTCAAAGCAGCGGCGAGAGGGCGGTGGTGGGTGCCATTATGAACCTTTTCTCATCCCCCAAGGATCCCTCTTAATTAAGAACAAACAGGCACAGGAGGGGCTCTGGGCCTCTCCTGCGGGAGAGAGGCTGATCCGCAGGAAGCCGCCTGGACCCGCATTCCCCTCGTGCAAATGTGCTCGGCCGGCTTTTAATGAGTTTAAGTTCCCCTTGATTTCCTCTGAGTATGAAGAGCAAGAAACGCTCCTTTTAGTATCACAGTCACCCTGTGCCCTTAGCACGGGAACTGCCTGGAAGGTTCCCCTCCGGCACGAGTGATGCAATGTCATGGCAACCACTCTACTGAGAAGCCCAGACCGGCCAGGCCGTGAGCTCAGAAAGCTTGTGAACCGTTCTTTCTTCTCCAGCCACTGGGGCAGCTGCCTGTTCTCAGACTCCACAAAGAGTTGGCTTCTACTCATTCACGAAAAAAATAAGCCTGCGATTTTGAGACTAGCTGTGGAGTGGATGAAATACCACCAAACGGGCAAGTATGGGCGGTGGTGTTCACTCTTGACCCTTTCCGGGGCTGGGGTGCCATTTCTTCCACCAGCACCCGTTCCCCCGTCCCTCGCAGAACATCTAGCAGGTGCCACGTGCTGTGGAGGGCTCTGCGGGTGCCGCAATGGGCAACACAGACGTCCATGGTCAATGCCAAAAGGAAGCCATCTCTAAGGGGACAGCAGGACGGGGAACGGCCGGTGGTAGCATCTCGATGGGTGTGGTGCGTGCAAATCACCCTGCTTTGGCCACCACCCCCAGCACGGGGTGCCCGGCTGGCCCTGTGGGTGTGCATGGTAAAGCTACGGCCATGAAGATCAGGCATTTCTTGAACAGCCTCAGTCACGTGCATTTCACCTTGGTCTTTCTACACGCCGCCAAAGAAAACGTTTCAAGCGGCTATTTCAATGTGCGACAAACAAAAACCTAACGTGTGTGCGGTGCGTCACGATTCCGTGTGTGTCTGCCAATGCCTTATTTCATGTGATCTTCTCGCTAACCCCATGAGGAAGACAAAGGAGATATCACGAGTATCCAACATATGAGCCAACGGAAGCTAAGAGTCACCTGAGGCAACGTCAACGTTCTGGCCGGGGGCCAAGCCTCCTGATTCTTAATTCAGATGTTTTATTACCATGCATGCCAGTTTCTTGGCATCGCTGAGACAAACAAACAGGCTTTCAAAACTCAATGTTTAAATGTTTACAATTTATATAGTGTTGACTTCAAAAATATCTGTTGAGCGCATTGGAGATACAGCAGAAAACAATAGACAAGGCCCTTCTCTACTGTGGAAAGCGAAATGCGAATCTAACTATTTCTTTGTTTAATGTCTTAATAGTGATTCATGTGTAGAAGGGAAATGAAACAGAACGAGGAAATAGTGTGACTGGGGGGTGGGGCCAGGGTCTATGTAGAGCAGCGGGTAAAAGTCTCTCCCGAGGAGGGGACATTTGGGTTGGCTTGCACTATGGAAAGGACACAGCCACATGAAGACCTGTACTGAGCATTCCAGGCAGAGGAAACAACAGAGATAAAGGGTCTAACGCAGAAACGAACTTGGCACGTTTGAGGAATAGAGAGTGGGCCAATATGGCTGACGTAAAGAGTGTTCAGGGGAGCGGGATCTTATGGGGCCAGAGAAACAGGGTACACACCTCTGTGGGTCCTGGTGAGGGGCTTCAGGCTGTGCTGTGCTGAGGGGAACCAAAAAAGCAGACGAGTCAAAGTCATCTGATCTGATTCACATTGTAAAAGGACCACTCTGGGTCCTTGTGAAGAAGGGGATTATGGGAGAGGTGGAGGGAAGCAGGGGGACCTTTTGGGAGTGACTCCAGGAACCCCAGAGGGGGACGATGGTGGCTAGGACTAGTGTGGTGGCAGTGGAGTGGGGAATGATGAGTGGCTGAGGGTACTTGTTGAAGATGGGGTTGGCAGGACTTCACAAATGGATCACACAGAACGCGAGGGAAAAGAGGAATGAGTAACAGCTCCGAGGTGTTTGATCTGAGCAACTGGCAGCTGGCCGTGCCACCGAGATGGGACACTATGGTAAAGATACAGTTTCGATAGGCTGTGTGGGTGCGGAGTTTCATCTTAACTGAGTGAGGACAATAAGTGGGGCGGTCAGATGGGCGTTCTGAAAACTGAGTTTGGACGTCAATGTGAGGACAAGGCTGCAGGGACACAAATGGGGATCATCGCCACATACGTGGTCTGTAAGACCGTGGACTGGGATGAGCTCATCTGGGAATGAGAGACACCCGGAAAGAGAAGGGAGAGCTTGGACACTATGGTATTTCACCGTGAAGAGGTTGGACAGAGGATATGGGCTCAATCAAGGAAATCAAAAAGGAGTGGCCAGTGCAACAAAAGAAACAAACCACAAGAGAAGGTTCCAAGACGGAGGTCACCTAAGTCAAGCACTGCTGAAAAGCCAAATAAGGTGAGGGCAGAAACTATGTTGAGGGCAGAGGAGACCGTGGCATCCACAACCCCCGGACTGCATTGCGTTTGAGCCAAATAACCAACACTCAGGTACATCGTACTTTCTCATTCCACTGAGGCAGGTATGTCGATGGGGAAACAGTTTCTCCACAACTTCATTTATTGAAGTTCAAGTGCTGCACGAAACTTGGATCATCCCCCACGTCACATCCTGAGCCTCGTAAGGAATGGGTTTTACAAATATCCAGGTGTTACAAGATTATGAATTGGGTCGTCTGACCTTCGAGGGGGGATCATTAACGACCACTTCGTCCGGGTTCCTTCCAGACCAGAACTGTTGCTTCAGACACAGGCAAAGTCGGAAGGGAGGCTTCACTTTTAGCCCACGGAGGGATGTATAGTAAGAGGGTTCAAGGAACTGGAAAACGGAACCAGAACAGCCAGCTCGTGCATTATTTTGACTGGAACAGTGAGGGAGTGAAATAGCACAGAGCCACAGAGGAGGCTGTCCTGAAGCTCGCACCAGATGGAAACATCAAATAAAAGGCAAGGGGGACACACCGGAAGAAGATGAGCCCCTACCTCTCAGCCCTTTTGTGCGAGCTCAGAAATTCCCACAGTCGTGGCTTTGAGGTAGACTGACCGAGACCCCCGCTGTGTTGGGTTCTCCTTACTCTAGCGATAACCTCCCAAAACACACTAAACCAGCTGCAGTCATGAACCCCTCCCTGGACTGATGCGGGTGGGGTGCCCCGGCCGGAGTGAGCCTGAGAAAAATGATGGGGAGCGAGCGGAGAGATGAGGGCTTCCGGGGGGTGAAGGGGACCCGCAGGTGGATGGCTCCGAACCTCTCTTCCCTCACACCTGGACTAGCCCAGACTGAGCCTCAGACTTCCCGGTTTAAAGCCAGAAGACTGGAGATACTCGATAGGGCTTGGAAAAGAGCTCATGTTCTGCCCTCGTACAGTCTGAGTGAATTCTCAGAAGGAATCGCAGCACAGGGAGCTGGGCAGATTACACGCCAATCAAGGCAGGAAGCCGGAAGGAGCACAGAGCAGCATTCCAGAAGCGAGACGATACAGACAACAGCATGTGTCCTAAGTCGTTTCCATGTGCGATCCTATCACAAGTGGAAGCTGACCTCTAGCTTTTTGCATCTACGAAATAAGAATTTGACAATGTTTTCCTGAGCACTGCCGTCTCATCTAGTAGAATCATCTGAGGGTAACTCAAACAGATATCCCTTACTGAATTTGGTCTCACCTAAATTTTCATTTCTTTTTTTTAAATGTTTATTTATTGTGAGAGAGAGAGCAGGGGAGGGGCAGAGAGAGAGGTAGAGAGAGAATCCCAAGCAGGCTCTGAGCCATCAGCACAGAGCCCAATGCGGGAGTCCTTCCCATGAACTGTGAGATCATGACCTGAGCTGAAATCAAGAGTCAGACACTTACCTGGGTGAGCCACCCAGGTGCCCCACACCCAATTTTTAATTTCTAAACAAAATAAAAAGACCTAAATTTGTTTAAGTAAACCTAAGGCTTGTCTAAGGAATATCAACCCTAAAAGGTTTGTTAATTTCTTTCTCTTGAATTTCTTCCCATTTGAATTCAAACATTGCAAAGCATGTCAATACATATAAAACAGAGTGATTAAAAATAAGGTAGGAGCCCCCTTCCCCGTTCATGCTCTGTCTATCTCTGTCCCAAAAATAAATAAACGTTGAATAAATAAATAAATAAATAAATAAATAAATAAATAAATAAAAATAAGGTAGGAGAGGGGAGCCTGGGTGGCTCAGTCGGCCGAACCTCCAACTTTGGCTCAGGTCATGATCTCACAGCTTGTGAGTTCAAGCCCGGCATCAGGCTCTGTGCTGACAGCTCAGAGCCTAGAGCCTGCTTTGGATCTTGCGTCTCCCTCTCTCTCTGCCCCTCCCCCTTCTCTCACAAATAAACAAACATCAAAAACAATTTTTTCTAATAACGTAGGAGACACCAGTGGCTCTGGTCATCATATACAAGTGGGTCCTCAGATTCACCCTCCACTAAGAAGGAATCATAAAACTGGACAAAATGCATAAAACAAAAGCTTTCAGGGATTGGATTACAGACAGGGTGGGGCTGTGCCCTTGAGAGAAGGGGCAGGACCAGGCAAGCTCGAACTCCTGCAAGAGGAGTCCACAGAGAGGGTCACCGTCCCACCCACAGCACAGAGAAGTGGAGATCAAGGCACAGCAGTGGCTGCACCGGTGAGTCTGCTCGAGTAGCCAGAGTGCGTGGGGGTGGTGACCTGACCTTGGATCTTGACTCCCACCACCAAGCCAGACAACGAGCTTCAACAGGACAGAACGGAACGGCCAGGAGATTAACTGCGTCCCAGAACAAAACTCAAACTCTTTAAAGTTTCAATTCAAATTCTCAACGACATACAATCCACAGTGTGTGACATTCTATGAAAAGCTATTACACATCCCAGGGCGCCTGGGTGGCTCAGTCGGCTGAGTGTCCGTCCGACTCTTGATTTTGGCTCAAGTCATGATCTCACAGTTCTCTCTTCCTCTCTCTGCCCCTCCCATGCTCTCTCCATCTCTCTAAGTAAATAAAAAAATGCTATTACACATCCAGAGGACAAGGAAATGAATAATCTCACCGAAACAGACCAAGAGATGGCGAGCAAGATGGGGAGACAGGTGGCGGATGGAATAGCACGGCAGGAACTTTACAACAGTGATGATAGACTGTTCGATGATTAAAAAAAGAGGTCTTTTAATGGGGTTTTAATGGGGTTATTTACCTTTTATTATTGAATTATAGCGTTCTTCAGGTGTTCTAGATACGAGTCTCCTGTCAGATACACGATGTGCCAAGATGTCCTCCTGCTCCATGTGCCATGGTTCCAAGTCCTTGAGGCGTTCGTGGATATACTAGCTTTTAATTTCAACAAAGTTCAGTTCATCTACTTCTTCCTCTGTTGTGTTCTCAGGGCCACATCTAAGAGATCGTTGCCTAAACCAACATCACATTCAACAATTTGTTTTTCTTTTCAGACATTGTATTTTTGAGGTCTAGAATTTCCATTTGGGTCTATTTTACAGGCGATGCATGCCTGTTTTCTTCTAAGGGTTTAACAGTTTTAGCTCTTACATTTAGGTTTTAGTTTTAATGTATTGATTTAAATTCAAGTTAGTTAACACACAGCATAATACTGGTTTCAGGAGTAGCAGCCTGTGATTCGTCCCTTACATACGACACCCAGTGCTCATTCCAACACGTGTCCTCCTTAGTGCCCGTCACCTGTTTAGCCCATCCCCCAACCCCATCCGCTGCAGCAACCCTCAGTCTGTTCTCGGTATTTAAGGGTCTCTTACAGTTTGCTTCCCTCTGTTTTTATCTTATTTTTCTTTCCCTTCACTTACATTCATCTGTTTCTTAAATTCCACATATGAATTGGAATTGAAATCATATACCTGTCTTTCTGTGACTGAGTTATTTCACTTTGTGTAATACACTCTAGTTCCATCCACGGTGTTGCAATTGGCAAGATTTCACTCTTTTTGATGGACAAGTACTGTTCCATTGTGCGTAAATACCACATCTTCTTTATCCATTCATCAGTTGATGGACATCTGGGCTCTCTCCATACTCTGGCTACTTTTGATAGGTTTTTGATCATTAGGTTATTTGGAAGAAGGCTTCCTGTTTTGTTTTGTTTTGTTTTGTTTCCAAGACAGTGGAAAGGACTTTCCTATAATGGGAAAAGAACAAGGACACTGGATCTCCAGTGGCACCAGCCCAGGTCCCACACTCTCTTCTCTATGATGCCAGAAAGGCGACTCAACATTCCCGAGCCTGAGTTTTACCACCTGTAAAATGGAGACAATAACATCTGCCTTGTCAGTGGCTGTTTCTGCCACTATTGTAATTCCTTCCATCGCTCCATCCCGAAATGCTGGCGGGAGAACACTGCCCACCGGCCGTCCAGCATTCCTGCTCTCTGACGGAAGGGGTGTGGCTTTCTGGCACCTCACCTTCCTCCTCTGAAACGCAGGGCAGGGACATCACCGCTCAGGTCCTTCCCACGCCAGGCTTTCCGTTACAATCTCAGAATGCATTTGGCAAATTGTTCAGATTCACCCTTAGGGAATACCATTTTGTTTAAAAACCGGCTTTTTTGTTTGATGATCTTGGCTACCGTCACCAACCGCTGCTTCCAAACAAATATTTGCCTTAAGCGAGAGCGAATGCTTTGGGTAGAAATGATAATACATCAAGTCAGACATCTTTTGCCCCAGACAGAATTTTCTTAGGGAAAAGAAAAATACAATTCTTATCATTTCTGAGTTCTTAAAGTGCACATGAGCTGAGGTTTATTTTTCTGAGGTCTCACAGCTGACTTGCAAACGATCCCTTTTCTTTCACTCCCTATTGAGATGAGCTTCGATTTCCACCACCTACCGCGCTATGGAATGATCCAGAGACAGCGCTCAGGGTGTTTGTCCAAAACACTACAAATCAAGCAGTGGGGGCCCCTGATGAAAACACCAGCTCCAGAGAGGAGTTCTCATTAGCGTCAGATGTGAGGCTCTGTGCGTTCATTTGTCATTGCTAGAAAGTAGGACAGTCACGGGCCCCACCACTGCCCCGCCTGCCAAGTGGAACTTCTGTGATGCAGGCTGCAAGCCCTGGGGAACTGAGCTGGATCAAGGGAGTTCTTTGTCAGGGCTTTCTTCTCTGGGGGGAGGGGCGGGAGGGGCTCTCGGGGCCCAAGGGACTGTGCCAACCAGAGGCACCACACACACTCAGCAAGCGCTCTCGGTGGCCCTCTGGGGACCTCGTGCAGGTGCTGTCATGCTCCGGTGACTCCACTCTTCTGCTACTGAAGTTGATACTTCCAGTCCTGACCATTTCCGGTTGGGCTGGGAGCCACATGTACCAGCATTCAAAATGCCAAATAAACAAAACCAAATACCATTCTTCTCGAGTTTTGTGCCAGAAACCAAATGGACTTGGCCACAAGTCTGGCACGGAAGCTCGTTCTTAGCACCGTTTCAATCCAATTGCACAGCGGGTTTCATAAAAACTTCCAAACTCTGGGCCACTTCGGTGACCTCAGTCTAAATGTCCCCAAGCCAACCTCCCTTTCATTCATCACCGATAAAAATAAAAGCCCACTTAAAAAAGAAAAAGAATTAAAGAAAGAATCCATTCCATGGTTCATTCTTTAGTTGCTACCTGGATCGATAAAACAGAAAACCAGACAGACATTGAGAAGAACATCTAGTCCTGCTAAAACAAAACAAGATATTGATATGCAGGTACATTGGCTCATTAATTCATGAGAAATCATTGGAGGCAGCAGGCAGGAGATATAATGATAAATAAATGATTCTGGTTTAATTGATGAGTTTGGCTCCGACTTCCATAATTTCATGATCCCGGAAGAGTGGGCGTGGGGGAGGAGTCTTCTGGGCTCTGTTTGCTGCTGCTCCGCACCAGGGTCCCCCCCCCCCGGGCTTCGGCTGGATGTCTCTACTCCGCCCTCCAGGTAGCTCAGTTGAGAGTAGCACACGCTGTTTGCTGAGGCTGGTCGGCCGCATTCCGTTTCCGAAAGGTGTCAGAAGCCACACCAGACCTTGGAGGAGAAGTTGAGCTGATCTGTAGTCTTTATTTAGAGGCTTCTGCCTAAAGGCAAAGAGCCAGTGCTGCTCAAACGAAGTTGGACAGACCTCTTCAGAGGCAGGGCGGTCTCGGGGCTAGAAAAACCAAACACGACACAAGGCTTGGAAGGAAAAGGAGATGATTCCTCTTCTGTCATCCACCAACCCCCAACCCCCTCCTGGCTGGTCCAGACAGCACGGGCAACATACGTCGTCTCGTGTCTACCTCTTACGTGTGTCTTCCCCTGTGACCTCAGGCCAGAGGGGTGTCACCTTCCTTATGCAATTCAGGCGAGCCAGATAAAATGGCCCGATGAGAACATCCTAGTTCTGTACGGCATCAGAGAACATGGTGTATACGCTTTCCATGTTTGTGTGCTCACGTTAGCTGCGTCCTCAGATCTTTTCATGGTTGGGAGGCCGTGCGGGGTGAGAAAGCGCCAGCCCCTCTGGGGTGAGGCAGGACAGCTGCACCATGCTGTGAGGGCTCAGGGCCCAGCAGGGCAGGAGAGACGCACAGTGTCTTTTCCATCTGAGAGGGTAGAGGAATTAACGAGCTGGCATGTAATTATCGAAAGTGAGCTGTGGCCGGGCGTAAGAGAGAAAGAACGCGACTCCTTGGGAGGGCTCAGGGTCCCGGCTTTCCATCTGAGCAGCAGCAGGCAAGACTGTGGGGTCCCTCCCGTGCAGCCAGACCTAAGGGTCAGGATGACTCATATACAGCACTGGGAGCCTGTGGCATTCTCCCGGAGCCTCAATGTCCACAGGTCACCAGGCCAAGGTGAGTGTCGGCTAAACCCCATTTGTCTCCCGTGGAGGATGAGCTCACAGTTCAAAGCCCTGCACTGGCTGGTCAGGCTGGAGCTGCTGAGATGCCTTCCGACCATATGCTGCTGGCAGGCGGTGGCTGCCTGTTGTGCAGGCCTCTCTCGGCTCCCGGGGGAACGGGCTTCAGCTGGACTCAACCTGAACAAACATGACCATCAGGGAGAGGCATCTCAAGTGAAGAGAAATGCAGCTTAGTAAGAGCAACCCTCCTCAGGCTATTGGTTTCCAGAAAAGCCCTTGCTAATTTGGAGTGGGGGCAAACGTTGTCTGGAGATTTACCTGCTCCGTGTTGAGGAGAAAACAGCCAGTGGAAGCTTATTTCCTCTGGGAGGTGGCTGCTATGCAGAAGTCCTCTTGTGCCTTATAAATAATATCCCTAATAATTGCACTTCCTGCGGCTGCTGATCTGGGAAAGATGGAATCTTCTGTGACACGGCTTTTAGAGACAAGGCGCCCAAGGAGAGGCACAAGCAGATTTAAAGGAAGTAGAAACATTCTGTATTTGTACTTGGCATCAACAGCAAAACCTTCCAGCAAAATCTCCTCAACTGTTTTCTCCCCCTCTGGTCAGTGAAGACTTGCTTAATCCTACATCCGCCACCCATACGGAAACACAGCAAACTCACCACATGTCGTGGGGAAAGTGCACTCAAATGGCAGTCCAGAAGCCTGAGCTTCGGCCCCGACTTTGTTGTAGCCCCCAGCCCCACGGGAGGCGAGTGCTGACCGGCCAAATCACCCCAGACATAGCGCTGGGAGGTGAATGTGGGCAGCCAGCTCCCTCCTTTCTTGGGGCGATGGCCTTCTGCAAGTCACCGGAATTTTCTGAATCTCTGAGATTTCATCCTTAAAAATGGAGATCTCCTTAGCAATGGAGATAAATGGCCACCTACTTGAACTAGACAATGTAAAATAAAATGTCAGTGAGAGCTTGGGCTCCACGTAAAGAAGATTCTCACTGCTTAGATCTCATTGCCTTAAGGTCATTAGTAGTGGTGGAAACGACTCCACATGTCCGCCAGACTGGGTTGTTTCCTCGTGAACACACAGGAACACCCACCTACACTAGGGGCTGCGTGCCTGAGGTCTGGCCAGCGGAAGCGAACTGTGGAGCTGGCCATGGTGCTGGCCTGAGGAAGCATGACCCTATCTATCTTCTGTCCACACTCCTGGGATTGAAGGACCCTGAGATGTGCAACCACAGAGGGGAGGAAGGGGTCATGAACGGAAGAAGGAAAGACTGAGAGCCTCCTCAGAGAATCCAGAGAGCCACCCGTGGGCAGGTGACTGCCCTAAGAAATACCCGCTGGGTTAAGCCACTGAGATTAGGAAGTGTTGGCTACAGAAAGGAGCTGCAATGGCCCCGAGCAAGTACACCAACTAATTATGTGCCCTCAGACAGCTCTTAACTGCTACGTACTGGTTTCCTCATCCATAAAATGGGGACAACGGTCCCCATTGGACAATGGGTCCAATTCTCTCTCACAAGTCTGTTGTGAGAGCAAAGAGGTTAGTATCCCTGGCCGCTCATCTGAGGAATCTTCTAAAATGCTGACGCCTGAATTTTCTCGGAGGCCCCACTGGAGCACTTCTCAAAGTTGGGACCTCAGTGTGCACATTCTAAATGCTCTGGGGGTGACCTGGAGGCACAGCAGGCAGCGAAAGTCACTGTCGTAAATATGAAATCATTCTGGAAGTGGGAGGAGCAAAGGCAATGTCTCATACGCAGGTGTGAATGTGGGGTTGTTCTACAAGCAGACCAACTATCTTGTCCATCCGAGCAGAAAGGTGAAAGGCGGGGTGAACGGGCAAGTGTGAAGTGGAACTCCCTCCAGGTCCCCAGCTCCTCTGGGAGGCACCCCAGCTCACCGCCCTGGACGACACTCACCACCCCGAGTCCCTGACGCCCAGGATGATGGGACTCTGAGTCATCCCTAACCTGCAGCAGTTCAGGAAGAGCCGAGTGTCTTCTCAGGTGGACAGCAATGAGACTAAAAACCCTGGACCCTTCTTGGTGGGGGGGGTGTGCCACCTGTCCAGAAAAGCCAAGTTGCCCCACACTTCTGTTCCCTGCACCAAATAGCCAGCAAGGCCAACCAGGGTAATTCAAAACTACCTCCCTGGTTATGGGTGGGGCGACCCTTAACAAACCACAGCAAACAACTACTGAGGGCTTCCCATAGCCAGGTGCTCTCTTAGGCACCCTCATGGATTTCCTGTCCACAGCAAACTCCCACGATGGACAAGGTACAAGGTGCAACTATGGCCTCCATTTGCCGGCGAAGGACTGAAGCACAGAGAGGTTAATTCACTTGGACAACGTCCCCCTGCTGTTTGTGGTGGAACTGGATTTTAATTCTGGCCACATGGCTCCAGAGCCTGTCCCAGAGGTGGAATTATGTAATCCCTGGCTTTGCTGGGGGGAGAGACCATCACTGGTCAAGCCCTTTTTGTGTGTGGTTTCAAAGGTAGCTGAATTTAGCACTAGAGCGCACCTGTGGACATTCAGAAAGGACTGGAAGGAACCGCTGATAACAGAACCTGGGATAAAACCTATTTCTGCCTCCGGCCGCTTAATTTCATCTTTCCATACAGCAAAGACCTTCCCGAGGCCCACAGGTAGGACCCATACTGACTAACTAGATGCCATAAAACCTTGAACCCCAACATTTTGGGTTCCGTTCAGCATCGAGGTAAAACACCTACTGTTAGTTGTTAATTTATTTCAGAACCACGGGTGGCACAGACGCTCCTACTTCCTGCAAACCATGTTCCCTGTCATTGTGCCTCACTCACCGGTGGGGCCCCTTGGTGCCAGCCCCTCAGACCGGACTTTGTCAGGTTCTCCCCGGGGCCCGGCCTCCTCCAGGTCTGCAGTTCCACATGTGCCACCCATGACCAACCCCATCTGAGACCCCAAGCCTCCAGTCCTGCCCACTCGACTGAGATAAGGCTAGTAGGAACCAATCTCTTCGGTGAGCACAGTGCCTATAAAGCACTGGTTGAGGGCAGGCTAGTGAATGGCAGATGCCTGCTGCATTTCCAGGGACGTCAGCTCTGGAAGGCAGAGTGCCTTTCCAACTGCAGATGAAGTGCAAGTCCCAGGGAAACCTGCCCCCCTCATCCTCCCTAGACGTGCAGGCCACAGCTCCAGCCAAACCCAGCCTTTCCTGATAGGACAGCCAGCCGCCAGGTCCAGCCTCTTGAGCATCAGCGGCTCTGTCTGGGCTCCCCTGCCATGGCCCCTGGAGCTTCCTCCCTTCAGTTCCACTCTTCCTGCCTCTTTGTAGGGTCTCCCAGGCCCCAAACAGTTAATTAATGTTAATGACTTCACATACTTCCTTCCATTTAAAGAGGATCCACATATGAGTGAAACCAGACGATGTCTGTCTTTCTCTGGCTGACTTATCTCGCTCAGCATAATACTCTCTAGCTGTATCCACACATCATTGCAAATGGCAAGATGTCATTCTTTTTGATGGTTGAGTAACATTCCACTGTATATACATACCACATGCTTATCCACTCCTTAGTCAATGGGCACTGGGCTCTCTCCATCGTTTGGCTATTGTTGCTAGCACTGCTATAAACACTGGGGTGCGTGTGCCCTTTTGAATCAGCATTTTTGTACCCTTTGGGTAAATACCTGTTAGTGTAATTGCTGGGTCGTAGGGGAGTGCTATTTTTAGTTTTTTGAGGAACCTCCATACTGCTCTCCAGAGTAGCTGATTTCACGCACACGTGGAATTTAAGAACCAAAACAAATGAACATATGGGAAGTGAGGAGAAGAGAAGAAGGGGAATCAAACCACAAGAGATTCAACAATAGGGAACGAACTGCGGGTTGATGGAGGGAGGTCAGTGGGGGATGGGCTGGATGGGGGATGGGCATTAAGGAGCGCGCTTGTTGGGATGAGCACTGGGTGTTATATGTAAGCGATGAATCACTGCATCCGACTTCTGAAACCAATTATTAACACTGTATATTAACTAAAATTTAAATTTAAAAAATTTTTTAAATTAAAAATAAAGAGAATCAAAAATCAGATCCCAGGGTCCGACCACACGGACCAAATATTTTGCCTTCATCCATTCTGCTCCCAGTAGAAAGGGAACACTGGCTGGAGTGTGCCCCCCATGCCCACCCAGGCCGGGTGCTGGGCCCCCTGGACGGAGCTGGCTCCTCTCAGGCGGCACTGGCCGCCAGGTCAGACGATCCCTCAAGGGTAGAGCAGAGCTACACCAGAGTCAAATCAAATTAGCTACTTTCTTGGGGTGAGAATTGTGCTGAAAGACCTCCAAGTTGGGGTCTGAAAAACAGCCCTCTTCAGATAACCTCAACTTCCTCCAGTTATTTGCCGACATACACGCTGGAGAGTAGAATTCGTACCATGCCAACGCTGCTTTTTGTAGGTCATGACACAAAGTTCTATTTTTTTCAGGTCTGATTGTACCCTCATTTTCAAAAGCATGAGCACAAAGAAAAAGGCAGAAGGAAATGACATCTTTTGACACGACAGACCGTAACGACCCTCTTTAAAACCATTAACAGCTGCCGCAGGAGACAAACGTGTGGAGAGCACACCTCCAGAGAAATGCACCTTACTCACGCTTTAGTTCTATGTGTGTGCCCGATAAGCAAAGCTGTAACATTCTGAACCAACAGAAAGTCATGGAAAATTCTTCCTATAAACCACAGTCCTGAGCTCTCCAAAGCTGAATGGAAAATTCCAGATAATCTCATATAGAGGGGGAGGGAATGGCTTCTCTTGCTTTCTAAAGGCAATCTTTGTGGCTTCAAACTCCACACACAAACATTCTTTGAAAATCAGTTCAAAGTTTGCAGGACTACCATCTATCATTGTTTTCTACATACCAAAACTGTAGCCACCACCAAAGCCATAGGAAACCTCTATGTATGTATTCTTATTTTTCGCACTCAAACCTCAACCCCCAAAACCTAATCCTCTTTCTTCGTCATCAATGGCCCCAAGAAATCTTCACACTTTGGACATATGCCTGAACTGACCCTACAAGAATGCATGGACAGATCGTCCTCACTAACAATGGGGTTACATCCCAATAAACCCATATAAGGTTGAAAATACGGTTGGGTTGAAAATGCATTTCATACACCTAACCTACTAGGAACATCACAGCTTAGCTGAGCCCACCTTGAATGTGCTCAGAACACTCACACTGGCTTATAGTTGGGCAAAATCATCTAACACAAGCCTATTTTACAATAAAGCATCGAACATCTCCTATAATGAGTGGAATGCCATACTGAAAGTGACAGACGAAATGGCTCTGTGGGTGTAGATGGTCGTCAACGCATCGGCGGTTGACTCTCGTGATCGCGTGGCTACTGGGAGCTGCGGCCACTGCCTGGCATCACAGAGGAGGACTGAGTCTCCTGTCGCTAGCCCCGGGGAAAGACCCAGATTCAAAATTCCATGTAGGCTTTCTGTTGAATGGGTATCACTTTTGTACCATTCAAAGCCCAAAATTTATAAGTCAAGCCATCTTAAGTCAGGGGCTGTCTGTAGGATCTCTCCATTAAAATGCCTGTCACATTTAGCTTGGAGATTTCAAAGTTCCTACCCCAGTTCTTGACCTGAGATGGCCACGTAGTAGATGTCAGTCCTTTTCCCACTTCATCTCCCTGAGCCAAGACATAGCACATGCATCTCATCCAGTAGCCATCTGGTAAATGCTGGATTGATGTATTAACCATGGACAGAAAAAAGTTCCAAGAACCACATTTCTTCATACCAGTCCAGGGCTCTAAACTCCAACAAGCCTATAAAAAACAACACTGAAAGTGAGGGTAAACGTTGGCCATGACAATCCCCCCACCGTTATGCAACTACCACCCTCAAGTGCCCAGGGTGGGCACATTCTGGGTCTGGGCAGGCTGTTAATAGCATCCGTGAGATCTCAAGACCGGGCTAACTGCAGTAAATTGCACTAACGGGCTCAGTTCTTCATGCTTCCTTTATCCATAATCCGTGTGACACTGCAGTTCCTTCCGCAAAGTGAATGGAACCTATTTTTCCATCCCTTCAGCCACGGAACTTGCTCAGAGCAACAGAATGAGGGAAGTGACCGTGGGGCTGTTCTGAGCCTACACGTCAGGAGAGCTTGCCTACAGCCCTCGCTTTCTTGCATTTCTGTCTCATCTATATGCAAAGACCAGGCCCCCCGGGTGCAGGAGGAAGAGAAGGGGACACATGTGGAGCAGGGCTGTCCCCGCTAAGACACCCGTGGCAGGCTCGGTCTAGAGCAGAGCCAGCCAAGCAGCCGACATACAGCTGACCAAGCCCAGCCAAGATCAGCCAAGACCGGACACGTGATTTTTCCTAACTACGTGGCTGTTGTGTTAAGCCCGCTGAGTTTCTGGGGTGCTTAAACAGCACTACCTGATACACCCAGGAAACGCATCCCCCAAACGGACAGGATTTTGTGTCAGGGTAGCGTCTGACAAGCTCAGCTTTTGTCAAACGCCTACTAATTTTAAGCATGGCTAAACTAACAGCACTGATTTCCCTCTTAAAGCATGCTCCTTTGTTTAAAACTCAGATCCCCGGAGTCTCCACACAGATTTAATTTTTTTTTTTCCTTTCAATCGTGTTATCTGGAACATACACATTAGCAAAGACTTGTAAGACGCAAGTAACGTATTTTGAATGCGATTCCACAGCCGGCAGACTGCTTACCAAGGGGTTTTGTTTTGTGGTTCACCCGAATCAACGGAGACATCGCTCCCGGAGAAGAACCGAGTAACACAGTTCACGTAAAGGCAACACCAACCTCACCTTTCTCTTTGGTCATAACCTAACCTTTCGCAGGTCTCGAAAAATAACCAAAGCCCTTTTCTCCTTTCTTGAAAACCTGTCTGAAAAGCGCTGCTTCATTCTTTTTTCCCTCTAAATGTCCTGTTTTAATCTGAACTCAAGGCTGAAAAGCCACAAGGAAAACGATCCTGACATGTTCAGAACAGAAAGATAACGACAGACCAGGGCAGAACTGGGACAGGAGCGGGCGTGGAGTTTTGTAGGCACCCGTACTTGTCCCTGTGAAGGTCTGTGGCCAACTCTCTCGGTCGAACCCACCCCGTCACGCTTTCTACTCTGGGCTGAGGTCTGCTTTCCGCTGCCTGCTGGTGCCCCCAAACTCGAAAGCGGAGACGGCCCCTAGAAACACGCAGGGCATCACTCCTCCCTCACACGCTCGTGACGGGCATTGCTGCCGGGCGACCTCAGTATTTCTTCCTCTACCACCAGTGGGCAAATCCTCAGAATCCTCCCCAACACCATTCCCGCCCAGTGACCATTCCCATTCCACGAGCAACTCTTCTCTTCCTCTACACCCATCCATACCCCCTCTCCCATTTGAGCTCACTCAAAAGCATGGTGCCGAAGTATCAGAGGCTATCCACGCCTGCAGATGCCCACTTCACCCTCGGTGCTGTGCCATCCAGGCACGGAAGAGACGGAACCAGACCTCCAGGAATTCTCGTGTTTTCGAAAACATCTGGCGCTGAGGCACAATCTGAGCCGAGCAATGCAGACCTTGCTGGCTGCGGGTCTATAAAGAGATATTCGGCAGTGAGTCTTGGCTCTCAGTGGCCCACAAGTTCTATCACGTAGGCAGCTACTGACGACAGTTAGGAGCAAGCTAGTTGGGGACATCAGCAGCCGAGGCCTTTTCTTCCCAGAATTCGTACACGCCCACGACACTGGAGGGCTGGATACCCACAGCATGCGAAACATAATTATTTACTCTAGCTCCCGAGACCCATCTACCTGGCTCTGCTGGTAGGCAGCTAAGTTTACATCGAAACTGGAGTTTTTCTTCAAGTGTTTTATCAACTTAGAAATGTATCTTAATGGGGCGTCTGGGTGGCTCAGGCGGTCGAGCGTCCGACATCAGCTCAGGGCATGATCTCACGGTCTGTGGGTTCGAGCCCCGCGTCGGGCTCTGTGCTGACAGCTCGGAGCCTGGAGTCTGATTCGGATCCTGTGTCTCCTTCTCTCTGCTCCTCCCCACCCTGAACTCTCTCTCTGCCTCTCAAAAAAAAAAACATTAAAAAAATTAAAAAAAAAAGAGAAATATATCTTAAAAGTTGGTCGGGCAGGATCTTGGAAAGCATATCCCTGGGAGACAACATACAGCAGAAATCTGTAAATGGTGAGTACCCGACATTTGCACAATCCCCCAAAACCTGTAAGAACGCCTGACCCCCCACAGGCAGCACAGCCGAGAGCCTGGATTAGCCCCGGAAAGTGAGACGTCGTCAGCGCCTGCATTAGTCCACTGGCGGAGTTAAAAGAAATCATATGGGTTTTCTTCCCTTATTTCATGTTAAAATTTCAAAAATAGGATTTTTTTCGTTTTTTGCCTGCTAATGGTCTATAACAACATCTCAAGTGGAGGCCAACCCGTAGGAACGTCTAACCGTGTCTTGATTACCAGAAAAAAACCAGCGCAGTTTGAAAGTGGCAGAGACCTTGGCGCTCCTCTCACTCAAGGACCGTCAAACGCTCTTGACGTTTCTCCTTTCCTCTGCAGAGCCCTTGGCACATCACGGATGCCCTAGGCTGGGCGGCGAGTGAGGACGGGGCTGGTTTTATCTACTGAGCTTCCTTAACGGTTTCGTCTGGGGAAACGGCTTAATAGTTGAGCACCACCGTGTTCCGTTCTCCCCACGGGATTTTAGCAAGACGTAGCTAGGATGAACAGTGACGGCGTGTCGATCTCACAGTTCGTGAGTTCAAGCCCCACGTCGTGCTCCGTGCTGACAGCTCGGAGCCTGGAGCCTGCTTCGGATTCTGTGTCTCCCTCTCTCTCGGCCCCTCTCCTGCTTGCGCTCTGTCTCTCTCTCGCAAAAATAAATAACGCTTTTAAAACATTTTTTAAAAAAGAAGGCATTGTGTCAGAGCATGCACGATGATGTTCAGGTTATGTGATGCTAGGCTGTGTCCAGCCTGGCTGAGCTGCATGAGCAGGTGAGGGGGACACAGGCAGAGCTCAGAGGTGGAGGGCGGAGCTTTCAGGCATCCCGGGGAGACCGTGGTGACCAACAAAGGAACGCTCCGTGAAAGCTGGCCCCACCCTGTGATCTGCCTGTCCTCTCCTTTCTCGTCGGCTCCCTGAGTCTGGCAGGACTCACGAGAGCACCAGGGGACAGTGGCTGTGTGTTTCAGTGCCCGGGTTCCCGGACGGATGGCCCGACCTACCCACTGGCCGCGTGACAAGGACGGGTCACCGACGCCTCCTTCCGTCTTGTACCTGGGCGCCGAGTTATGTGTAACGGGTGGATTAAAACGTGCCCAAGCGTACCCAGTGCAGATTGTTAACACCGAGGAACTGATGCAGCTACTGTTAACATCTCCTCTCGTACTGCAGACCCTTCTTAACAAAGAAACGCTGAAGCCAAAACCGCTTCCCAGGGTCGGGAAACGCAGCTTTCCTGATGTGAAGACTGGACCTTGCTATTAAGCCAGCCTGGTTCGGCGAAGGGCCCAGCGCCGGGCCCCTGTGCGTGCGGAAAGGACGCGGTTCCCCACTTGAGAACGCGGGGCCGGGCACAGAGGGGGCGTCGCCCAGAACATCCAAGCACCGGCAACTGTGTATCAGGAGCACAAGCCATCCCGTGGGTCCCTGATTCTTCCCGCTGGCAGACAAGAACCACAGCCGTCCTGGATGCCCCGGCGACACGTTAGCATGAAATTAACGAAGGCGCTAAATTCCATCTGTTTGCTGCTGTCTGCTCTCAGCTGTACAGCTCTTTGGGGGGATCCCAGCCCAGCCCCTCCAGGTGAAAGGAAAACCTCGAAATATTATGTGCCAGTGAAACAACGTTTAGGCTCTGCAGTAATTCCCCCCCCTGGTTCTGACCATCATAAAACACGTTTGTGCTCAAAGGAAACATTGTCACGTCCAGGACCTTTCCACTTCCCCACCCACTGAAGTTGTAAGTGCCAAATGCATAACGCATCCGTAAACATCACTCAGCAAAGTCACCGAGTTATTTTTACAACTATCTGAATATAAATTTTCCACCTTTGGAAAGTCTTTAAAAAAAAAAAGGCATTTTAATCTTGTCTCTCTAACCAGACTGAAATTAAAGAGTAAAATTAAGGGGCGCCTGGGTGGCGCAGTCAGTCAAGCATCCGACTTCAGCCAGGTCACGATCTCGCGGTCCGGGAGTTCGAGCCCCGCGTCGGGCTCTGGGCTGATGGCTCAGAGCCTGGAGCCTGTTTCCGATTCTGTGTCTCCCTCTCTCTCTGCCCCTCCCCCGTTCATGCTCTGTCTCTCTCTGTCCCAAAAATAAATAAAAAACGTTGAAAAAAAAATTTAAAGAGTAAAATTAAGTAGGATAGAATTTGACGATGAAAAAAAGCTTCCTGTGAGGAGTTGATTGCCCAAAATTATTACTCTGTGTCCTTTTTTAAAGTTTTTAATGTTTATTTATTTTTGAGAGACAGAGAGAGACAGCGTGCAAGCGGGGGAGGTGCAGAGAGAGAGAGAGAGACGCAGAATCCAAAGCAGGCTCCAGGCTCTGAGCCATAAGCACTGAGCCCGATGTGGGACTTGAACTCACAAACCACAAGATCATGACCTGAGCTGAAGTCGGACACTTAACTGATTGAACCACACAGGTGCCCCAACTCCATTTCCATTATTACATGGCACATGGTGGGTGCTCAGGGAATACTAACCCAAAGCACTGACAGGTTTCAACAGCAAACACTACAAGGATTTAGAGGAACAGGAAACCAGGAAGCACCCAGGAGGGCGAGGAACAGGCAGTGTGAGTGGACAAGACACTAGAAACTATTCTCCTGGGAAGTCAGCACCTTGCTGTCTGCCAGACTTCTGTGCCGACCGCAGGGCAAACCCTGTGTGCACACAGGGCAGGTGGCCTCCAGGAGGTAATGATACCTAAAAACTGTGCAAACTTCTCCGCACACTTGTGCGCTGGGTGAGCAGAAGCCCAAGGGACGTGACTGTATCCTCTGCCCCGTGATCCCAAAGCGATGATGCTGTTTGCGAAAGTCGCTGCATAGACACAACACGACTCAGCCCAGGGGCCGAAAACCTGACTCACGGTGCCCGGTTCTCCCTCCAGAGGAGGGCTGGGCTGCTCAGGCTATTTGGAGGACACGGCAGACTCCCAGCATGGCTGCACGTAGGTGCAGACAGGCTCAGCATTTCGTGTGGCATTGACCGCATAGGGTAACTTTGGGGCCTCAGGGGGCACCTCAGCTTCCCGCTGTGTTGGCATTTTACAGTTCCTAATGAACGCAAAAGAACTTTTCTCAATGCAGACAGGTCTCATCCATGCATTCCCCAGATACACAGAGATAATGGGATACAGATATTTTTTTAAAAATATTTTAATGTCTATTTATTTTTGAGAGAGAGAGCGAGACAGAGCGAAAGCAGGGGAGGGGCAGAGAGAGAGGGAGGCACAGAATCCGAAGCAGGCTCCAGGCTCCGAGCTGTCCGCGCAGATCCCAACACGGGGCTCGAACTCACGAGCTGTGAGATCATGACCTGAGCTGAAGTCGGACGCTCAACCGACGGAGCCACCCAGGCGTCCCAGGATATGGATATTTACAAACGAGGCAGACTACCTACCAACCACGGTTCCCGGGGTGGTCTCAGTTCTATTCAGATGAGCACATCCACAGTCAGCACTGGGGCAGGAAAGCCAGGGAGGGGGCGGCGATCCCCAATCCAGCCTTGCCTGGGGGAGGCGTGGGGGGCAATTAGCGAGCCTACGAAGGTGAAGGTGACTCGGAAGCAGGGGTGTCAATATTCCGTGCAGCAGCTTCAGTCCTTGGTGAAGTCTCCCTTCCGTCCAGCCTTGGAAGACCACAGAACTGCTACATAATTGCAGTGCAGTTAGAATTCACCGCGTGTGGCCTGCAACCTAATAGCGAAAAAAGTGCAATATTGAGGCACCTTGAAGGAGTCCTCGGTGTGGCTGAAGGGACCGGCTGGTGTGATGATAGGCCCGAGAGGGAGAGGCGCACACGTCTTTCACGCCGAGCACACGGCCTTCCCGAAAGTTACACTGTCACCTTTTCCGGTGTTTCTGCCCTGCTGAGGGCATTTTCCCACTGCAGGTAATTCCAAAAGGGACTCTGCATTTATGAAGCCTACGCAGCTACCCCGGTTTCCTTACTTTCAGGACAACCATTGTTTGCAAGCCAGCCTCATATCGCGATAGCACCCCTTTTCCATATGTTTCATTTATTATCTGTGGCACTGAATTACTTTTGGTTGTTTGCAGGCTGTTTGCAAAAATTATCCACTGGGGGTGCTTTAAAACTTGAAAAACCTCGGGGCGCCTGGGTGGCTCCGTCGGTTAAGCGTCCGACTTCAGCTCAGGTCGTGATCTCGTGATCCGTGAGGTCGAGCCCCACGTCGGGCTCTGTGCTGACCCCTGGGAACCTGGAGCCTGCTTCGGATTCTGTGTCTCCCTCTCTCTCTGCCCCTCCCCCGCTCACGCTCTGTCCCTCTCAAATACATAAATGTTAAAAAAAAAATTTTAAAAAAACTTGAAAAACCTCAAAGTTATGCAAAGGCTTGGAAGGAGGGCCCAAACAATGACTCTGAAGTATTAAGCCTGGAGACAAAAAACACACACTCTTGTTTGTACTTTTTCTAGTCTGTTCCCCACCCCCCACAAAACCATTTATAATACACTGCAGCTATAAAACATTTATGCACAAGAAGATGGCAGGTTTCTCTTAATCCTGAGTGGCTGAGTCCAAAGGGAGATGCAGAGGCCATGTCTGGGGGGCGGAGGGGCCACGTCGGTCTGTCCGGGTGGCCAGAGGAGACTTTCCTGAGAAAAAGACTGGGACATTGAGCCTTGATGGGATCCTCATGCTTTCTGTACCTCTATGTCTTTCTGACACAAGACGAATTGGTTCGCGAATGAAAACATGGAAGGAATAACAATTTTAAAAGATATCCAAACACTGAGCGTTATTGTTTCCGCCCTAAATAATTCCTCTCTTCAAAGCAACACCGTATGCAGTGAAAACAGGCAGCCGGTTCCCACGGCTTCAGGTCCTAGAGTCCCACGGCGCCCCGAACCTGGCAGCCGTGGTCCCAGCACCTCCCCAGCCAGGCTACGTGTTAACTCCTCGACAGCGACAAAAACAAGAGTCCGCCGCATGCCGGGAAACGAACCAGACAACACACGACAGAGTCCCGGCCCTTGAAGGCAGCTGCTGGGTGGACACAGACCCCGGGGCTTTTATCAACGCCCCCTGACTGGGAAGCGACGGCTTGGTGAACGAGTACCAAGGAGGTTCGCCAGGACAGTGCTCCACACGGCCTGAGTCCCTCCGAGAAGACTTCCCGGAGGAAGTAACATGCTATCTGGGTCTCGAAGGCGGGTGGGAGGGAGGTGGGAGCCAAGAAACCCACACCTCCCCTTTTATTTCCCCTCCCAACCTTTCCTGAATTAACTTTAATGGCCGTATGTCATTATGGTGGTGGCACATGGACAGCAAAGCCGAGTGACGTTTTTCTACGGGGGGATTTATCAAGCACAACATCCACTAAGTCACCGTATCACATTGCCCCTGCCTTCATTCCTTTTGGAAAGAACCCCATGGATGGGGCGCCTGGGTGGCTCAGTCAGTGGAGCATCTGATTCTTGACTTCGGCTCAGGTCATGAGGAGTCCGTGGGTTCAAGCCCCACGTTGGGCTCTGTCCTCACAGCGCAGAGCCTGCTTGGGATTCTCTCTCCCTCTCTCTGCCCCTTCCCTGCCTGTGCTTCCTCTTTCTCTTGGAAGGAAGGAAATAAGGAAGGAAGGAAGGAAGGAAGGAAGGAAGGAAGGAAGGAAGGAAAGGAGGGAGGGAGGGAGGGAGGGAGGGAGGGAGGGAAGGAAGGAAGGAAGGAAGGAAGGAAGGAAGGAAGGAAGGAAGAAAGGAAGGAAGGAAGGAAGAAAGGAAGGAAGGAAGGAAGGAAGGAAGGAAGGAAGGAAGGAAGGGAAGGAAGGAAGAAAGGAAGGAAGAAAGGAAGGAAGGAAGGAAGGAAGGAAGGAAGGAGGGAGGGAAGGAGGGAAGGAGGGGAGGGAGGGAGGGAGGGAGGAAGGAAAGGAAAGGAAGGAGGGAGGGAGGGAGGGAGGGAGGGAAGGAAGGAAGGAAGGAAGGAAGGAAGGAAGGAAGGAAGGAAGGGAAAGGAAAGGAAGGAGGGAGGGAGGGAGGGAGGGAGGGAGGGAAGGAAGGAAGGAAGGAAGGAAGGAAGGAAGGAAGGAAGGAAGGAAAAGGAAAGGAAGGAGGGAGGGAGGGAGGGAAGGAAGGAGGGAAGGAGGGAGGGAGGGAAGGAAGGAAAGGAAGGAGGGCGGGAGGGAGGGAAGGAAGGAAGGACGGAAGAAGGGAAGGGAAGGAGGGAGGGAGGGAGGGAGGGAGGGAGGGGAGGGAGGAGGGAAGGAAGGAAGGAAGGAAGGAAGGAAGGAAGGAAGGAAAGGAGGGAGGGAGGGAAGGAAGGAGGGAAGGAGGGAGGGAGGGAAGGAAGGAAGGGAGGAAAGGAAGGATGGCGGGAAGGAAGGAACGAAGGAAGGAGGGAGGGAGGGAAGAAGGGAAGGTAAGGAAGGAAAAGGGAAGGGAAGGGAAGGGAAGGGAAGGGAAGGGAAGGGAAGGGAAGGGGAAGGGAAGAAAGGAAGGAAGGAAGGAAAGGAAGGAGGGAGGGAGGGAAGGAAGGAGGGAAGGAGGGACGGAGGGAGGGAAGGAAGGGAGGGAGGGAGGGTTAGAAGGAAGGAAAGGAAGGAGGAATGGAGGGAGGGAGGGAGGGAGGGAGGGAGGGAGGGAGGGAAGGAAGGAGGGAAGGAGGGAGGGAGGGAAGGAAGGAAGGGAGGAAGAAGGGAAGGGAAGGAGGGAGGGAGGGAGGGAAGGAAGGAAGGAAGGAAGGAAGGAAGGAAGGAAGGAAGAAGGGAAGGAAGGAGGGAGGGAAGGAAGGAGGGAAGGAGGGACGGAGGGAGGGAGGGAAGGAAGGGAGGGAGGGAGGGAGGGTTAGAAGGAAGGAAAGGAAGGAGGAATGGAGGGAGGGAGGGAGGGAGGGAGGGAGGGAGGGAAGGAAGGAAGGAAGGAAGGAAGGAAGGAAGAAAAGGAAGGAGGGAGGGAGGGAAGGAAGGAGGGAAGGAGGGACGGAGGGAGGGAAGGAAGGGAGGGAGGGAGGGAGGGTTAGAAGGAAGGAAAGGAAGGAGGAATGGAGGGAGGGAGGGAGGGAGGGAAGGAAGGAGGGAAGGAGGGAGGGAGGGAGGGAAGGAAGGAAGGGAGGAAAGGAAGGATGGCGGGAAGGAAGGAACGAAGGAAGGAGGGAGGGAGGGAAGAAGGGAAGGTAAGGAAGGAAAAAGGGAAGGGAAGGGAAGGGAAGGGAAGGGAAGGGAAGGGAAGGGAAGGGAAGGGAAGAAAGGAAGGAAGGAAGGAAGGAAAGGAAGGAGGGAGGGAGGGAAGGAAGGAAGGAGGGAAGGAGGGAGGGAGGGAAGGAAGGAAGGAAGGAGGGAGGGAGGGAGGGAAGGAAGGAAGGAAGGAGGGAGGGAAGGAGAGGAGGGAGGGAGGGAGGGAGGAAGGAAGGAAGGAAGGAAGGAAGGAAGGAAGGAAGGAAGGGAAAGGAAAGGAAGGAGGGAAGGAAGGAAGGAAGGAAGGAAGGAAGGAAGGAAGGAAGGAAGGAAGGAAGGAAAAGGAAAGGAAAGGAAAGGAAGGAGGGAGGGAGGGAGGGAAGGAAGGAGGGAAGGAAGGAAGGAAGGCAGGCAGGCAGGCAGGCAGGCAGGCAGGCGGGAGGGAGGGAAGGAAGGAAGGAAGGAAGGAAGGAAGGAAGGAAGGCAGGCAGGCAGGCAGGCAGGCAGGCAGGCAGGCAGGCGGGAGGGAGGGAAGGAAGGAAGGAAGAGACGAACAAATGAGTAAATGAGCACCCACGAAGACACCATCTTGGGCCCCACCAACAAGGAGATGCCCCGAGAGTGGAGGGCTTGCTCCCACCCGGGATTTCTGTCAACAGTACCAGCAAGGGCCTTCCGTCCCTGCCTCGGCTGGTAGAAAGCCCAGAGCCCTATCCCTGGCCTCTGCCGGGTGACCCTGAAATGTCACACTCTCCGTGCTGACCCGGAGACACGGGTCTTCCGATTCTCGGATTCCCAGATCCTCTTCAGACTGATTCCTGCCTTTACTTACACATTTAAAGGACGATTTATTTTTATAGCTTCTGGAAATCTCCTACGGAGAAGGCAGACTCGAAGTAGCCAGCTGTAATGCCGAATTACATTTCACCTGAGGAGCACCAAATGCCTGCTTAGAGCAAATTAAAAACCTCTAAGCATCATCTAAAAACAGGTAAGTGGAAATTCTCTGCAGGGAAGAGAAGTGTGCAACGGGGAAATTTTATTTTTTTCATAAGCACTACAAAAAGTAAAATGAAATTCATACCTGAAGTCAATACCACTTTTGACTTGTATTTCGTTTAGAAAAAAAAATACTGCGTAACTAATCAAAATTCCCCTGAAATTAGATTTTTTAGGAGAGAACTTTTAATAAAAAGAAACAGGGGCACGCCTGGGTGGCTCAGTCGGTTGAGCGTCTGACTTCGGCTCAGGTCACGATCTCCCGGTTTGTGGGTTCGAGCCCGGGTCGGGCTCTGTGTGGACAGCTCAGAGCCTAGAGCCTGCGTCGGATTCTGTGTCTCCCTCCCTCTCTGCCCCTTCCCCACTGTCTTTCTCTCTCTCAAAAATAAACATTAAAAAAATGTTTTTAAAGAAACAAGCACCAGAAAAATTAAGTTTAAATCACTGACTTATGGGCAACTTCCAGCAGATGTTGGGGAACCATTAAAGGCACAGGCAAGTCTCTCAAGCTCCGTATATTCTACAAGTCTAAAGCCACCGTCATTCCCGATCAGCTGGATGGCTCTCCCTACATTCCACTCACCAGGGCACTGAAGTTATGTCAGATATCCCTAAAGTCGCTAACAATAAGTTTAATGTCGGGTACCAAAATGGTTTAAAAACCAGCCCCCGGGGAACGTCAGTCCAGTGTCCTATCACACACCCCATTATTCCTTGAATATTACAGCTCAACTTTTATCGAAAGTGGCTGGAGTTGGCAGAGAAGTTGCTACCATGTGGCATGATCTGAGAGAAGGACTTCCTTCCTAAAACCACCACTCACACTTTTGTACTCCCTCATTAGAGCTTTGTTCTTTTAGGGGAACAGGCGGCTGTAGGAAATACACCGAGCTGGGGGTAGTGAGACGGTCTGGGTTCGAATTCCCCTCACTCAGCCCAGAGAGCTCTTTACCCCCACCTGTAAGAGGAAAGAGTTGAAATACAGGTGTGCAAGGCCCCTTCCAGGTCTAGCATTGTATAGCACGATTCTACGTCGGCTCACTGCCCCACCAGCGGTGATACAAGTATCTTCAAGAATCCCCTACTGGAAGAAACTGATTGGACGTCAAGCCCCCCAGCAGCTCCTAGAACAGTCACCGTTAACGCCTCAGCAAAGATCGCCTGGAACTGGAGCATGAGGTCCTGTCCTTAGTGCAGGCAGGGGATGCGCCGAGCGGCGGACAAGGACGGGCTATTAACTGTGATCTGCTTTCAGTGTGGTTTAGAACCCGCCCCAGAGGGATCTTGGGGACAGAAAGGAGGACCAGCCCCCCTCCAGTAAAGGTGGAAGAATGAACGGATGAGGTCGCGAAGGCGGTCTGAGTCTGCGAACGACTCACACAATGTCCCTTTCAGCCTCTGTCGTCCTCTTTCACAGACATGGGGACGAAGTCCCTTGTATGCAGGGGAGAGGGAGTGAGAGGAGCGTGCGCATGCACATCTCCAAAGGTACAACCCTGGGTGACGGTCGCCGGCTGCGGTTTGCCGAGGGATTCGTGGCCGAGGCTGGAACCCCACAGAGAACGCGTCAGTCAGGCACAGCACTGGAAGAATCCCGGAGGCAGATTTTCCGAAGGACTGCCGGGCTCTGGGCAGATCACTCCCACACGGTATCTTTTACTCACGTGATGTAAAGGTGGAATGAGTATCAACGTCAACCTCGAAGGTTGACAGCCTAAAGGTGTGTTTGGAAGGTGACAGGTGCAATCTTGGTGCTGGATCCAATGTCTCCGCCAACATGCTCTCATCTGTTCATTGAATCAATACTCTTGAAGCCCCTCTGTGTGTGTGTGTGTGTGTGTGTGTGTGTGTGTGTGTGTGCGTATTCTCATACACGTTCATATATATTTGAATATGTTCCTATTCATGATATAGATATACTGATATTGATATTGATATATTCAAGTACATATATACTTATGCATATACACATACATATATACTTACGCATATACACATACACATATACGTATGCATACACATATACATAGAATGGATTCTCTCTCTCTCTCTGCTCTTCCCCTGCTCATGCTTTCTCTCTTTCAAATGAATAAACTTAAAAAAAGAGAGAGAGAGAGAGAGAGAGAGAATTTTTTGGAGCACAAGTTAGTCCTGGAGTCAGCATGGCCATGACAGACTGCTGTCTGATGGGCAGTGAGCGACTCACGGGGACTCTGTCAAAACGCATCCCTTGGGCACTGAATGAGCACATATGGGGTTGGACAAAATGCACACACACAAGTACAGCCAGAGCCCAGAGGCTCTCAGGAAATGTACATTAGCTGAACCCAGGCAAGAAGACCAAATATCCCTGCTGCAGAAAGCCAAATCTTTTAAAAACTGGTTTGCATTCATGTTTTTACTACAAATAAACTATTTTATTAGAAGAGTCACTAAAAACATTTACAGGGGAATTTTTATAGCTTTGCTTGAATGTTGACTTTCTTGTAACAATGTAAACTATTGAATTCAGAAAAACATTAAGTAGGAACTGGAGGGGTTTTTGTTATTTTCTTTTTACTTCTTTAACATTTATTTATTTTTGAAAGAGCGAGAGAGACAGAGTGCGAGCAGGGGAGGGGCAGAGAGAGAAGCAGACACAGAATCGGAAGCAGGCTCCAGGCTCCGAGCTGTCAGCACAGAGCCTGACGCGGGGCTTGAACTCACGAACCGCGAGATCGTGACCTGAGCCGAAACTGGATACTTAACTGACTGAACCACCCAGGTTCCCCTTATTTACTGTTTTCAATAAAACAACACCAAAAAGATCACTCTAAAATAAATATTTTTAAGTATTTGATTCCCTAATGGGAGAGACAGGTAAGAATCGTCACAATGCCCTCCTCAAAAGGCAGTGAGCCACATCGCCTTTCAAAATCTTGTGTGGGCTCTTTTCTACCCCCACCCCCCCACCCCACTCTGCCTCTTCTGGGTGCTGACCACAGTCCCCCTGCCATAGGTCAGCTGCAGGCTTTTCTTCTGTACCTGTGCTCTGCAAACACCTGCTTCTTTCTCTAGCCTTTGGGGAACCATCCCTCCAATTGCTGTGGGCACCGTTGCACATTCCCTGTGGGCTCTGTATCCTGACATTTTGTGCCCAAACACATTCTCGAGAGTTTAATAACCCAGAACGCACACAATATGTGAATCCATTTTCGGCCGATAACGGAAAACCCTAAAACAGGACTCTGACCCTACCTTTCCAAGGCTTAAGAAACTCGGAAGTCACTCCTCCCTCCCGTGTTCTTCGGTGAGTTTTAAAATTACGTGCTAAGACAGAAATGGTGACGATGTGAGGTGACGGAGGGCTCGCCATGTCCCAAGACACCCAAGTCCATCAGGCCATCGCTCACGCACCTTAAACGCACACAACGTTATACGGCAGTTACATCTCACAAGGGCTGGAAAAAATTAAGAAGAGTCCCTCCCCCAAATAAATAAGTAAAATGAAACTATGTGCTAAACGTGCACAGGCTGACCACTCTGCTCTGAGGCTCGCGGCTCTGTCATTCTGCAGGCGATGCGCCTGGGGACGGTCACTGGAGGGGAGGCACCGTCCCCAAACCTCGGCCAAGATGACGAAGATTTGAGACAAAGGGAATTCTCCTGTCCCTGAGAGCCCGTAGGCACACCCGCTCACACTCACTCCCATTCACACACATGCTCACGCGTTCACACGTACATACTCACCAGCTCTGGGCACCTCCGTCCATTCAGCCCCTTCCAGCCCCACGTCGCCGGCCCCCCTCCCTCCGGCTGGTGATCTCCGTGACCCGGAAGGGGAGACGCCTATCAGGGCACACACACCAACTCTCCCACCAGGTTAAGATGCGGCTTTGGTTTTTCCGGGGGAAGACATCCCGTTTAATGAGTCGAGCAGCTGACCGTCCCCAGCCCTGCTGCTGCCCCCTGGCTGGTGCCCCTGCGTCGTACTGGCCACACCTTCCACCGACTCCTCAGCTCTGTGCCGGGAACAGCAAAATGCGACGTCCACAGTAATTCGGAGCTCGTGGAGACCGCACTTCTGGGATTCACTTATCCCCCCGACCGTGTGCGGGAGTCCTCCTGACCCCTCGTCTCCCGAGGTCCCGTCCGTGGGCAGAAGCACGTCCACCCCCCTGCACCTGCCCATCCGGACAACGGATGGCGAGTGAGCCGGACGGAGGTCACCGCTCGTCCTCCTCCCACCTCCCCGGGCCCCTCCCTGACCCCTCTCTCCCTTGGCTCCTTCAGCAATCACGGTGACCGTCAAGTTTGGAAAAGGCTGGCTGACGTCAGAACTTGGAACACTAAAAACAAAGTGCAAACGCCCATCCTCAGTCCAGATGAACAAAGGTAATTCTGTCCATCTGCCCCATTCACACACACACACACACACACACACACACACACACACACACACTCACAACCACAGACCCTCCCTTACCGGCAGGCCGGACAAGCTGGTCTCCACTGTCGGATAGGCTGCAAGCAGGCGGGACATAGTGACTGTGCCCGTCACCACAGCTCACGACCATCACGCCCGGGCAGCTCCAACGTGGCCCGCCCTCCTGGCCGCGAGCGGAGCACAGGCCACCAGCTTCTGGCCACCCTCACATTGACACATTGCCTTCCCGTGCCCCCTTCCGCCACCAAGGGAAAGAACTCACAGGAAAAGCCACCCACCGAAGATGAAGTTCGCTGAGAAAATCCCACCCTTGCTCTCCGGGATCCTCCAGGGACAAAGGGTAATTAGGGGGTGGCTGTGGAACGACTCCTGATGTGCTTTTTAGGACTGACTTCCAATGTTCAGGTCCCCGCACCCCAATTCAGTCCTCCTCGTGCCTCCTGTCCTCCCTCCCGCCAACCCCCACCCCCCCAAGCCCGTCTCTCTGACCAGCTCCACACTGGCTGATGACAAAGCACCCCACAGGCTGCCTCCCTCCTCGTAAATCACGGCAGCTCCCCGGACGGCAGCCGCTGGCTCTGAAGGAGGACAGCGTATTATTTATGCTGCACTCACACACCTACGTACTGAACTCCGTATTTAAATCAGACAGCGAAACAATGGTACCAGGGGAGGCAGATGAACAAAGTCCTGCCTGTCCTCCCCAGGCACAGAGCCTCAGGACAACCCACCGTGAGAAGGGAGGTCAGTACCCGGGACCGAGCACCAGTCCACCTGCCGCTGTGCCCACACCAACGTCAAGGCTCTGGGGTTAGCAGATAACGCAAGGAAACCCAACGGAAACAGAATGTGGTTGACATTTTGTTTAGTTTCCCAAGAGCCAAAAAAAAAAAAAAAAAAAAAAAATGTCGGTCCGACTTGATCCTTTCCCAGGTCTGTTTGATTCTATGTGGTACTTACCAAGGAGACACTTCTCTGCAGAAAAGATCGGGAATCGGTGCATTACAACTGTTACCCAACAATAAATGACATCTGGACAGATAAAAAGAAAGATGCTTATTTCTAAGTAAGCTGCACCTACGGAATACTAAACAAATCAATCCACACCAAACAGACTTTACTCTGGAACCATGTGGCTTTACTAGAAACGCATTTATGACTGACTTATTACAGTAAATCTTTTCCCCCCCTTTTTTTCTGAAGTTTCATTCAAATTAAATGATTTGAGAAAGCTGGTGAACACCAACTTTATAAACCCATCTCTGTGCAAGGTGTTCTATAGGATAAAGAGAAGTACGAAATAATAATGCTGTTTGCTCCAGGAACTTACACACCGCCTGATGGGTTTTCCTCATAAGGAATATTTCTAGCTGAAATTTAAATCCTCTATGGAAGCTTTAGGATAAATTTGTCTGTGCATGAAAAAAATCCAGAGCTGGCAGGATTTGAAAGGAAAACTTCACCGCTGATTCTTGCTAAAAGCTGAATTTAATGTTGTGGCATGCCATTGACCTGGACAGAGATAGCACTCCACTCCGGTGTGATTTCTGTGGTTCTCTGTTCTGTGTCCTGGGTAATCATCTGATTCTTTTCAAGTCCGGACGGAGGCAAGGAGGTCAAATCTTTGTATCCGCCCAATCTTTCTTTCGGGGCACAGTTTCAGATCTGCAAGATCTGAGCAAATGCCCGGCTGGGTCACATCTTAATTAAAAAGTCCATGTTCAGTTTGGGGCCCTGCAGAAGTTAAGATGAACAGATCTTGGAAGGAGTTCAGAGGAGACCATGAGAAAACAATAAGATAACTTGTGTCTCCACCTGGACAAACAGACCAGAGGCTCGGAGAACGTCGCAGGAAGGCATGATTGCATGGAATGAGTGTGAAAGCAATTCTTACGTGAAGATGTCTTTACAGAGCGACAGATGGGTGTACTTTCTGTTCCCAACGGGGACTGTGATTGAAAGGGGTTGACTGAGTTTCAGCAGAAGGGAGGTAGGTCAGAGGTCAGATACCACGTGTGCAAGGAGAGTTTCTAAACGATGTAGTGAGTGTTTTTGTTTTGTTTTTCTGAGAGAGCGAGAGAGCGAGAGAGAGAGAGCGAGAGAGAGCGAGAGCACGTAATCAGGATAGAGGGGCAGAGGGAGAGAGAGAATCCCATGCAGGCTCCATACTCAATGTAGAGCCTGACATGGGGTTCGACCCCACGAACTGTGAGATCACAACCTGAGTCAAAATCAAAGAGTTGGGGGCGCCTGGGTGGCTCGGTCGGTTGAGCCTCCGACTTCGGCCCAGGTCACGATCTCGCGGTCCGTGAGTTCGAGCCCCGCGTCGGGCTCTGGGCTGACGGCTCGGAGCCTGGAGCCTGTTTCCGATTCTGGGTCTCCCTCTCTCTCTGCCCCTCCCCTGTTCATGCTCTCTCTCTCTGTGTCTCAAAAATAAATAAACGTTAAAAAAAATTTTTAAAAAAATCAAAGAGTCGGACAGTCAACAGAAGGAGCCACCCAGGCGTCCCGAGAGTGTTTTGTTTTGAAAGAGAAGTTAGTAATTACCTTTGTGTTTTCTCAGATGTCTGGAAGGGAGAGTTACAGACTGCCTGTTAACATCTTTCATTTTCTTCTTCCACAAAGATTTTTCCTCAAAGGACAGGCATGGATTGGAAGTAAAGGATTTTCCTACTCAGGTACTTTCAAGAATATATATTGTTCCAGAATCACAGTTTCACCAACTTTGGAGCGAGAGGAGAGGTTCATTTTTCCACCCACCCCAAGTTGTCAAATGCCACATCTAAGCCATTTAGTTTGTTCCCCAACATGTCACGTAGTCTCTTTCCTCTTTGCTATTCCGTTCAATCTTCTACTGGAATGCGGAATGTTTTGGAATGTTCGGTTTCCCACCGGAAGTAGCGAACACCTGTCAAAGCCGGTCTCTTGAGCACAAGCGTAAACTAAAGAAACGGCACGACAAAACCGCAGCCCTTCCTGTCTGCAGCCCGGGGTAAAGGTCAAGGGCACTCCCCCTCTGGCCTCAAGTGTGGGCAGAGGGTCTGTGAAGTTGGTAATGATGACACTGATGTCCCCACAGCCACTGGTCACACGTTTGGCTTGGGGATGCCCTAGACCCCTCTGGGAGCTGTGACGTTAGTCTTCCTGGGACAGAAGCAGCCCTCCGTGGGTGGAGCTGGGGACAGAGAGGGTGATGTCCCAACACCGTTGGCCGATGCGTTCCCCGCAAGGTAACTCACAAATGGGGAAAGGGAGACAGAGCAGGAAAGCGAGCGAAGAGACGCAAGCTAGACACATTCTGCAATCCCCTTGCCTCCCCCGGGTCACCCTGCTCCTGCCCTGTCATGAGATCCACGCGGCCGAGGGAAGGCACAGTGCACTCGGAACGTGAATTTCCACTGCCATCAGAGGAGGCGAGGACACACCATGTGCACAGACACAATGCTGGAGGCAGGTCTGCACTGCAGGACAGGCTTGCCTGAATGCCTCCTGCCCCAGCACAGGAAGCGCAGGAAGCAGGTGCTCGATGGAAGTTGCTGGAAGGAGTGAGCGATCACTTTCAACCAGGCCCTTACTCCTGTCGCACTGAGCATGCACAGACCCAGTGTTCACTCCTCACGGCCACGGGACCGGTGACAGAGACCCCAGGGGTAACCAAACTTCCTTGCCACGGATCACAGCTTTGCTCTTAAGCGCAGGGCGTCACAGAACCAAAGATGAGATCAGAACTCGAAGCTACACCTAAAAGGTTCACATTCAGAGAGCTCGAATTCTAAAACCATAAAGGCCTCGTGGGGGAATGCGTGGAAGAAAGAACAAAACGGATATAGCAAGTGGGGTCAGCATGCTCACTTTTGCCTACTGGTTTCCTTCCTAATCCAGGAATGCACATTCCAAAACCAGTGGAACGGGAATCTCTACTTCCAGAATGTTCATTTTGCTGCCATAGGAAGAGGAGAAGGATGCCCTGACAGTCACACGTGCCCCGAGGCGGCATTATGTCCCAGGAGTCTGACTGCTTCTCGGGGCCCCAGGATCTGAAAGGCAGCGACACCCCTCCTTCCCGTGCTCCCACCTGTCTTAATGTTGGCTTTCATTTCCACAGGTGTCGCCCAGATACGCGGGTCTACGGAGAGTTCTTCCTGTGTGCTTTACAATAAAGACTCTTAAATTCTTAAATTAGCGTACAGATCAGATAGTAGCCAGGGACATAAGGAGAAAAGGCTCTGACCTAAGAATGAAGACACTCAGTCACAAACCTGGGAATAACATTCAGAGATCTAATGCCTTGCCCAAAATTTCACCTGTATACTGTGTGTGTGTGTGTGTGTGTGTGTGTGTGTGTGTGTGTGTAAGATGACACGTTAAGAAATGATGCCGAGCACTGGGGAGGCAAAGATAAACCAGTCACAGCTCTTATCTCGAGGAGCTGATACCTGAGATGGATGTGGTGGCCCAGGAGTTGGTGCCACACGTCATCTAAGAGAAGGGCAGTCCGATGGTGGCAGAGACGGCTGGCTGTCACCCGCCAGGGCCTCCTCTTGCCTTTTCCCCGCCCACAACTCCATCCCCAGCACCCCTCACAAGAAGGTGTGGCCGCGGTCCAGCTTTGTGATGACAGCATGATGGTGCCACTTAAGCCCCCGCTGCCACATTGGGCTTTGGGTGGCAAGGAAAACCGGGGACAGGGAGAAAAAGCGAGAGGAAACTTGAAGGTTTCTGCATTTAAGGCGCACTGGTGATGAGAGAACGAGCAGAAGCCACGACGGCTGGACAGGAGCGCAGGGATGTTGAGAGGCTCGGGAGGCAGGGGTGAGGGGTCTGCCTGGGGCCCGTCTCCCGTCCCCACAGGTCACCAAAAGCACAGCCGCTGGACAACGGCAACTCCCCACGGACACCCCCCGGGCCTCTTACCCCCTCCTCTTGGACAGTGGTCCTTAAGGCTCCATCATGACCTCCGAGAAGCTCAACTTTTGCAAATGCTGAGAATTTTCCCCGTTTTGCATGAAAATGGTTTCTCGCGCTCCCAACCTGGCTGAACACCAGACCTTTCACTTTGACTGACAAATTATTTCTAAGACATTTTTCCACTGAAGCTGAAGTCCTTGCTGTTTTTAACAAAATACGTTAGTTGTTATTATTAGTGTTAAATGCACGAGTGCACTCTTACCGAAGCACCTTCGTGACTCCCCCTGCATTCCGGCAGGGAAACCCGGAGAGGAACGCACCTGTTTGCGATGCCGTCGGTCAGGATAGGGTTCCTCATTATTGTCTTTCAGAGAAGCGACCCACGAGGACTAATACAGCTGACTGGCCACCGTAACAGTTGTGCTCTGAGACCCTGCAGGGTCCCGAAGTCCTTCCCCTTCTCCCCTCTCCTCCCTACCGCGGGGGCTCGGCTTGTCTTTCTTCCACAAACACTGACTTTGGGTCTTGGCTTACGTGTATTTGCGACAACCCTACCTGCCGGGCTCCAGTCCCACGTCCAAGCACCTGCCAACACCTTGCACGTTGGAGGGCATAACCGTAAGAAAAATAAAAACAAGAAAATCAGTGACTGAAGTTTCCTGGAAATCCTCTACGTGCTGAGCACTTATTCAAGAGCTTTTCAGGCATCACCTTGCTGATTCTTGTAACAGCTCTGGGAAGTAGTTTTATCGCTGCTCCCATTTTATAGATGACGGAACTAAGGCTGACAGGCGCCACCGGTGGCCCCAGATCACACATCCGGTGAGTGGGGGGCCCATTATTTGATTTCAGGCATTTTGACTTCAAAGCCTCCACATCTCTATGGCTTGTATTCATTTTTTAGGGATATTCAATAAATACTTAAAGAAAATCATCTTGGGGCGCCTGGGTGGCGCAGTCGGTTAAGCGTCCGACTTCAGCCAGGTCACGATCTCGCGGTCCGTGAGTTCGAGCCCCGCGTCAGGCTCTGGGCTGATGGCTCGGAGCCTGGAGCCTGTTTCCGATTCTGTGTCTCCCTCTCTCTCTGCCCCTCCCCCGTTCATGTTCTGTCTCTCTCTGTCCCAAAAATAAATAAAAAACGTTGAAAAAAAATTAAAAAAAAAAAAGAAAATCATCTTGACTTCTATCTACGTTTTTAGCGATTTTGATGTTGAGGCAAAGGTATAGGCAAACTCTTATTTTCACCAAGACCTTGCAGGGAAACGTCAGGCTGACTTTGCCAAGTAAAGAAACAGAACTATGACCGTAGTATTTTCTGGCAAGTGTGCTGTATTTTCTCTTTTAGTTCAAGCTGCCTGAGTTCTCTAAGAAAGTGTCTAAGAAGTGTCTACAGGCTAAAGTTTCCAGACGCTTTGTGGGGCTTTTTTTTGGTCCTATTTTCAACGATCTGTTCTCTAGCCCTGTGCCTAAGGGTGGCCTCACAGAAGGCTCCTTTCATAAGCAAAATAATTATTCTGTAAAGCGAAGACCCTTGCGTTTCTACGCGTCCTATTTCTTCCACCACATTCTCTTTATTTGGGGGTGCACCTCCGTTCTCTCAGGTCCAACACGTTTGCTCTTCCCTCTATGTACCTCGATCTTGTGCCTTGCGGTCACCTCCACGCCACCTCTGTGTCTGACACACAGTAGGTGTTAAGCGTTTGCGAAACAAAGAGGAACACTGAATTGACGGCATTGAATTGCCTGAAATACGATTCAAAAATATTCATCCAAACGTGACCCCTCATGTGGACACGGTCGAAGGGTCAGTGCATTAGGGAGGATTAGTTTCAGCTCCAGCAATAAAAATACTCAAGAGTGACAAGCTGGCGAGCCCTGCCAGGGCTCAGTGCTGGTCTGCTGGGTCGAGCGCGGCTCTCTCTGGCTCAACGCCAGCCGAACGAGCACCAAGGACACAGTTGGTAGCTTCCGACCCGAGTCTCTGCTCACAGGGTCCTCAATTTCAGGACCGCCCCGAAGTGGGACTGGATGCAAACTGAAGGACGTGAGGCTTGGGTTCTTTGTCACCGACCCTCGGGGCAGAGAGCCGGAGTAGGGGAGCCTTGGAGGAAAACAAGACAGGTAAGAGAAAGGAGGAATGGAAGAATATTTTCTTACCCAAACGTATTTGAACACTGTGTACGCGTGTATTCTTGTCCCCTCTTCCTCTTACACATGAAGACGCTCATTCTGAACCAGGCAATGTGTCTGAAAGCTGATGGGGACCTTAGAAGCATCTAACCAACCATCTAACTTTGGGGTGGGGAGAGATCACCAAGGAGGCAACAAGCAAATCAAGCTACTTCACATTGAATGTTTGAAAACAGCAAGCCCTAAGGTCATGCTTCCACGGGAGCAAATGCAGGACCCCTCCCCCCCCCAACCAAGTACAATACAAAGACACCTGCCTACTCTCAGCTACACCTTGGGTTAACCCACTGTGAACGGTACCAGCGGCTTACCTGACGGAGCTGGTCAAAGCTGTGGCCTTTCACTCCTGCCTGGCCCCAGACACAAAGAGCCCATGGCGCCGCTTGAGGGAAGCTGAACTGTCACCCGGTGGTCTGGAGATTTCCCAGGTAGACCAGGCTCCAATGAGCCAATCCTTTCCAGATCACTGGACCAGCAAAGGTAATCCACCTTCCAACACTGTGTCAGCGGCACACTCACCTGATGGCGGTACACGGGACCGACTGGGCTAGACGAGGCCGAATCAGTTCAGTAAGATGGGCAAAGCCACTGAACATGAAGAGACACCAGCCTGTGCCTAAGAAGTCCTGTCCTCTAGCATCAAATGTAGACCAGGACCAGCATTAAAGCTCATATGTAAAAAATGAACAGTGCCCAACACTAAAGCTACTCTCGTTCATAGAGACAACAAATGCCCCACAGCCCTTATTCGGTCATGAGCCACCAGGAAGAATCCTCAGAGCATAGGAACAACCACTCCCATCGGTCCAAGGACACATGAGGTCAGACCACCCTACCACTGCACACACAAACACACACAGGCACCACCGCATACCTGCCGGGTGTCTCCCTGTCCAGGGGTGACCCCCTGTCGGTTGCCAAGACCCATCCGGCACCTGACCCTGGAGCCACCCTAATTACATGTGGACAAGTGCCAGCCTTCCGTCCTTCCTGCCCAACCCACGACTGGGGATGGAGTCACAGGACCGACCTAACTCCTCAGTTGACTTCACTTCTCTGTAATATAATGAGAAGCAGAAAATGCATCAAGGCTTCAAGGGATTTCTTCCCAATCATGTCCGTGGGACCTTCCACATAGTTCACTGTAGATATGCCTACTTGGCTAAATTTTATTGAATGTTTAAAAAGGATTACAGGTCAGAGCAATGGCTTAATCTTTCTAAGATCTCTGTGAGCTATAAATATCTCATGCCATACCACAGAGTCCCAAAGCAGAGCTTGATTTCTCCCATGACTAACAGTGCCGTTGATTGGAACGACGGAGGAGAGCCAAGGAGATTCAACCCTACAGAACAATTTCATTAATAAACTGCAAATAACTGTAAAGGAGAAAACATTCATTTTACTGTCAATTTTTTTTCTCTACATAGAGTTTTCAAATCAAAAAAAAAAAGACAGAAACCTGTGCATAGCCCAATTTCTGAAGACACCATGACATCTATCCCAACTTGGGAATAAATTACAGTTGAACCCTTGAACATGGCGGCTAGGGCAACGATGCCCCTCGCAATTGAAAATACATATATAACTTTTGACCCTCCCCCAAAACTTAATTGCTAATAGCTCACTGCTGATCAGATGCTGTACCAGGAACAAACAGTAGATTATCACATATTTTATATGCATCATATTCTGTACTCTTACAGTAAAGCTAGAAAAACTATTAAGAAAATCCTAAGGAAAAAGAAATATATTTGCAGTACCATAATGTATTTATCGAAAATATCAACGAGGGGCACCTGGGTGGCTCAGTCAGTTGAGCATCTAACTTGGGCTCAGGTCATAATCTCGTGGTCCATGAGTTTGAGCCCCACATTGGGTTCTGTGCTGACAGCTCAGAGCCTGGAGCCTGCTTCAGATTCTGTGTCTCCCTCTCTCTCTCTGCCCCTCCCCACTCACACTCTGTCTTTCTCTCTCTCTAAAATAAATAAACACTAAAAAAAAAAAAAGAAAAAAAAGAAAACTATCCACATGTAAGTGTACCCATGCACTTCAAGCTTATGTTGTTCAAGAAGCAACTGTACATTATTTTATTTAAGAACATACAACATACTGGGGCTCCTGGGTGGCTCAGCCGGTTAAGCGTCCGACTTGGGTTCAGGTCATGATCTCACCGTTCGTGGGTTCGAGCCCCATGTCGGGCTCTGTGCTGACGGCTCGGAGCCTGGAGCCTGCTTTAGATTCTGTGTCTCCCTCTCTCTCTGCCCCTCCCCCGCTCATGCTCTGTCTCTGTCAAAAATAAACATTAAAAAAAATTTTAAAAAATACTGATTCTAAGGGGCACACACACCCCAGTGTTTATAGCAGCACTATCAACAATAGCCAAACTATGGAAAGAGCCCAGAATGTCCATCGGCTGATGAATGGGTAAAGAAGATGTGGTAAATACACACAATGGAATATTACTCGGCGATCAAAAAGAATGAAATCTTGCCATTTGCAACAACGTGAATGGAGCTAGATTATGATAAGCAAAATAAGTCAGTCAGAGACAAACAAATACCGTATGATTTCATTCATATGCAGAATTTAAGAAACAAAACAGGTGAATACACGGGAAAAGAAGGAAAATAAAATAAGATAAAAACAGAGAGGGAGGTAAACCTTAAGAGACTCTTAGCAAAAGAGAACGAACTGAGGGTGGGTGGAAGAAGGTGGGTAGGGAATTGGGCTAGATGGGGGATGGGCATTAAGGAGAGCACTTGCCGGGATGAGCACTGGGTGAATGGGGATGAATCACTAAATTCGACTCCCAAAACCAATACCACGCTATATGCTAATAACTGACATGAATTTAAATACAGTCTTGGAAAGTAAAAAGAAACGCAATACAGAACCAAATGTAAGAAACTATCAAATTTCTAGAAGCAAACACAGGAAAAACAGTTGGTAACCTTGGGTGAGACAAAATGTCTTAAAAAGGACATGGAAAAGCAAAATCGTAAATGGCAAAAATGAGTAGAGTAGGCTTGATCAAAATTAAAAGACTTTTCTCTTCAAAGATACTATTAAGGCCATTAAGAAAATTAAACCGGCCACATGCTGGAAAAAACTATTTGCAAACGTTGAACAACACATATTTAGAAATCTTACCATTCACTAACAGAAAGGCAAGCAGCCTAGTAATAAATTAGGATCTGCAAGGTCCCCCACCCCTCCGCTGGAAAAGTTACAGATGCAAATCAATTCACAAAATATATGCCACACGAAAGTCATGATGTGCCAGCTTCTTAGAAGTTAAACATGCTGTGACCCTATGACCATCCATTCTAGTTCTAATGATTTTCCCAAAAGAAATCAAAGTCATGTCCACAAAATGACCTGTACGTGAATGCTTACAGCTTTATTCAAAACAGCGAGGGGCGCCTGGGTGGCTCAGTTGGTTGAGCGTCTGAGTCTTGATCTCGGCTCAGGTCATGATCTCATGGTTCCTGAGATCGAGCCCCGCATCAGGCTCTGTGCTGACAGTGTGGAGCCTGCTTGGGATTCTCTCTCTCTCCCTCTCCCTTTGCCCTTCCCCCACGCTTGCTTTTTTTTCTGTCTCTCAAAATAAACAAATAAACTTAAAAAAAAAAACAGCTAAAAAGAGGAAATAACCCAGATGCCTTTTTATTGTCATAATAATAAAAGGAATGAACTCCTGATGCACAGGACAATACTGGTAAATCTCAAGGACATTTTACGAAAACAAAGAGGCTATCCACAAAAGGACAGACGTCATGATTCCACTTACATGAAATTCTGGATAAAACCAAATGAATGACTGTGACAGCAAGTCTGACAGTGACTCCCGAGGGCCAGGCTGTGGGGGAAGGAATTGACTGTAAAGGGGCAGAAGGAAACTGGTTTTGGCAATAAAATATTTTCTACTGCGACTGCGATGATGCTTGTAGGACTCTGTTCCACATCACTCAAAACTCATCAAACTGTCCTCTTAAATTGCAAAAATTTAACGAATGCGAATTTCACCTCAATAAAGCCAGCTCCTGAAAAAATTGGATAAAGGAAAAGGAAGAAAAGTTGAGTATGAGCTTACTGAGGGAAGAAAAAACATATCAGCGGAAACCCCTTCGTCAGGACAAGTACCCCAATTAGGGCGTCTTTCCGTGAAGTTGGGGAGTGTGATACCAGGCACCAGTGAGAAGCACGGTTCTGGAAGTAACATTAATAGGGCTTAAAAGCAAAGAAACGGACACAAAATAAGGAACAGAATGGAGGCCGCTGGACAATTCCACTCACTGCGCCCCGTCTACACGATCCCGATGGAGCGGCGTCAGAGCGAGGAAGTTGCTCTTCCACAGGCGCAAGTTGAGCACCAGCAGAAACTGTCAAAATCGACTTTTTTGGGACTCTGGAAATTAACCAAAGGCTGGCAACAATCCGGGCAGCGTTTATGCCAGAAAAGCGGCTGGGTCCAGCCAGGACAGAGCCCCGCGTGGCTGTGACTCGCCCTGTTACCGGACCTCCCCCTCCAGCTCTGGAGTTCACCCACACTAGCCAGGACATTCCCTGCTGGGTGGGATCCAAGAGACGTGGAGACACGTGCCCCCAGGAAACCCCACATGCAAATGTTCATGGGAGCGTTTTTCCTCACAGCCACACATCGGAAAGAACTCAAAGGTCCACGACTGAGGGGTGGATCAACGAAACGTGGCTTCTGTGCCCTGGGATGTTACTCAGTCACAGGAAGAAACCAAGCTCTGACTCGCACAACATGGGTGGACCCTGGGAAGGACTACACTAAACGGAAGATGCCAACACAAATGACATCCCTGAGCGTGATTCCACTTACACGAAATGTCCTGATATGCAAATCCGTAGAGATTAAAAGAAAAATTAATGGTCGCCAGGGGCCAGGAGCAGGGAAATATGGTGAGTGACCACTCACGGGGACAAGGTTTCTTCCCCGAGACAACAATGTTCTAAAGTAAGATCACACCGTAGGTTACATAACGGTGAATGCACTAAAAACCCGTGAAATCCAACGCTGTAAAAATAACAAGTAATGGCTTGCGAATTACATGTCAATAACGTTCTGTATTTTGTAACAACCGGCTTAAATAAAAAGACACACATCAAAAACATTAGAATGGTTGCCTTGGGGAATGGGAAGGGGGGCCTGTGACATGGAGATAAAGGGAGCCTTGCCCCACATATATCAGAAGTCAGTGCTCTGCTCGTGGTATTTACAAATTAAAAGGAAAATAAGATTTGCTCTCAAGCGAGGCCCCCCGAAGGTGGCTGCCCTCTGTCCAGGCTCCCTGCAGCCCCGTGCCCAGGATGGCGCTGTGGCCCCGGCTTGTCAGTCTGTTGGCCACACTGGGACTAAAACCACCTGCTGCTGTCTTCTTGCAAGATTCCTGGAGATCCTTGACCAGTCTAAGGATACCATCAAAACTCACCACTGTTCTCTCTGAGACTCAGGGTTTGGCTCCAAGGTGCTGATGTAAGCTCACTCAGTAGAGAGCTCCAACCACAGACTTCGATAATTCTGTTTTGGCCACATCCTGTCCGTTTGTCACTGAAATAATTATTCCTTCTCTGATTCCCCATCCTAAGCTTTAACAACCCTGACGTGTGTGCCCTGACAGTTTGTGAAGGAGAGTTACAACTGTCCCACATGCCCACACTGACGGTTCCACAGAGCTCCAACAACAGCACGTCATGGCACTCGCGGCCCGTGATGGGAAACTGAGGCATCCTGAGAGAGAGGTTGCCCAGGAGCACAGCCACAGCTGAAGGGCAGCGCCACACTCCAGAGCCGGGGAATCATTCCCGGTGGTGCAGCTGATGGGCTCGTACCCGCATCACCGTGAGGAGCTCGGGGTAATTTCAGGGGGGTTGCACCAATCTGTCACACTGAGGTCAGGTGCTCCTCGTCAGAGCCCTAACCCCGTGTCCTTGGTGGCTCCTAGCAACCACTGGGGTTCCAAATGCCAGATGCCTCCTTCAGGGAAACCCAGAGCTAAATGGCACAACACGTCGTGCTTGACGGGGATGGAACAGGGTCTCGCGTCTGGAATGCTGCACATAAACCCGAAGCCACCGACATCCTCAGTGAGCACGGGGCACGCAGACTTCTTTAAAAATGATTTTTTAATGTTTAATTATTCTTGAGACAGAGAGAGACAGAGCACGAGCAGGCGAGGGGCAGAGAGAGAGGGAGACACAGAATCCGAAGCAGGCTCCAGGCTGTCAGCACAGAGCCCAACGTGGGGCTCGAACTCACGAACCGGAAGATCATGACCTGAGCCGAAGTCGGACGCTCAACCGACTGAGCCACCACCCAAGGCACACAGAGTTCTGCAGGCAGAAGGAACCCCGAGGATGCTCTATTCTCCCTCACCTGCGAGGGCTGGATTTGACTAGGGGACAAAGGAGACCTTTTTCATTTTGGATGCCACCTCTTCAAAGAGTAGCTGTACTTCCTCGTCAACGAGGGAAATGCTGTTTCATCACTTTCCTTCACAGGGACAGGAGGGCAGGATGGCTGCCCAGTGTGGCCAGGGTGGGAAGAGGAAGGGAAAGAGACAGGGAGGGAGGAGAAGGCACAGCAGCAAAGGAGCCAGTAAAGCTACGTCCCCTCTCCCCTCCTCAGGGGTGATGAGTTCCCTCTAAGAACCATTGTAGGAAAACGTGCTGTGTGAACACCAGACCCACGGTCTCGCACGCACAGTCACGCACATGGATGAAGCAATCGCTAGCATGGCTGAGTGTGGTTATGTCAGAAACACGTGCAGAGATATATTTTTCAGTCTAATCACCTCACGACACAGAGATTTCTCCAACAACTGAGAAGCTTTTTGCCACCAGCAGAGAGAATGCTTTTGGGCTCCTCCTTCGCTTCCTCTCCCTCCTGAAGCTCCCACATCTGATCTGTCACTGAATCGGGGGCTCCTCTCCCATCCACCCCTTCCTTCAAGTCCTACCCAGCCCCAAGGGGCCACAAACTCACAAGTCCTTCTGGTGTGATTTTCCTCCACGGGCAAGTGAGCCCTCGCCAAGTCTGTAGCATCAGAAAATTAAATGAACACCAGCTCAATATGAAAGAGGGTAATCTTTCTAGATGGTTCCTTCTGGGGGTATGGTAAGTACCATCCACCGAGACAGACTCTGTAGGAAGAAGACAAAGTCTGCAGGGGCAGATGACGGACTTCCTCTTAGAAACGCTTGTTGGCAGTTCTAGAACTAAAAGCAAGCTCACATAAGGGGCTGGACGGAACGTGCGTCATGATGGACGTGCTGGAGGAGGCCAAAGGAGTGGGTGAAACCCTGGAGACTGAGAGGAGGCATCACATAATTAACAGGACGGAGCTCAGGCAGGCTGGAAACACCAGGATCTGAAGTCCAGGCACAGAAAGAGGAGTGGTGAGAAGCCCGAGGGACTCAGACGCTGTGCAGAAAAGACAACAGGGCAGGGAGCGGGGGAGCCCAACTTCAAAGAGAAGCCAGTGGTCGCTACCGTCCAATTCACAGGAAAGAACAAATCGAACAAGACGCTCATTCTTAGTGCGCCAAGTGCCCCTTACAGCTCGGTCCTTTCAGAGACCCACGGCCGTCCATTCGGGCTCCTTTAACCAAAGTCTTATGAAGACCCACCTGAGCTGCCTTTAAACTGCCTCCAGGACGCCAGGACGCGGCTTCCCCGGAGAGAGGGAGCAGAGACACCGGCTGCTTTTCTCCCCAGCTACGTGCACCTCTCCCGTTCGGTTCGTGCTGGTACAGACAGAGGTGACACATGGCAGCGGTCCACGTCGACAGGAAGGGGGCGTCCCCAAAAGGAAGCGTTCTCCGTAATGCCCGAGCCCGGCCCCGAGGGCCACAGCCCAGCCTGCCCACCCACAGGACCAGCACCACCCGGCAGGCAGATGGCGAGGAAAAGGGCAAGTCGGGCTCCCCCAACGCCTCTTGCAGAAGCAGCTTCAAGGAGGTCCACACTCAGCTTTGGGGTCCCTGACTCAGGCTTAGCTGGGCTCCTTGGGTTTGCACCCGCACCCTGAGGACGAAGGGCCTGCCCAAGAGCCAGACAGCATTGTTCCCAGCAGCCCCGGGCACGGCTTCCCTCCTTCCTGGACAACCTCTCTTTAGTCTGAGACTTCTTAAAAAGAGCTCTGAGCTCTCTTCAAAGACTCCTGGTCGGAAAAGGCATGGTAGGGATAATCGCCTCTATGGAAATTCAAAGCACAGCACAATGTTCCAGCTGCCTCATTAATATGCCTCCACGCCCGACAGGACACCCTCCGGAGAGTGTTCACGAAAACACCGGACGCCTTCCTGGAGGCACACCAAAGGGAGAGCTCCGTGTGTCCTGGGGCAGTGGTGAGCCCGCACATCACCCAGTGACTCACGGCAAGCAGGTCACAGACCCGGTGACCCCGGCCCGGCAACCAGGGACCTGAGCAGCTAGCTGGCACACGTTTCCGAGAGACGGAAACGGGACCTGAGCAGCTAGCTGGCACACGTTTCCGAGAGACGGAAACGGGCCGCTGGGGGGTGAGCCAGGCCGGGTGGTATTTTGCCTAAAGTACCAACCAACGATTACCGAGCTCCGTGAAGGAGCTGCCGCACTTCCTTTTTCCTGTGACAAGATAAAGTCCAGTGTTGCCCACGGCTCAGTGTTTCCACTTGCCCTCACCCTCAACCATCACTGACCTCTGACAGTGACGTGAAAAGCAGGTGCCTCCAGCTTCTCAAGTTGGTCTGGTTCTTTCGAGCCACACGCCACAGGCAAACTTCGGGGGAAGAGGCTGGAGGCCACGGAAGTTTGCCTGACTCGACGGCGGGCGGCTCGAAAGAACCAGGCCAACTTGTCTTGGCCAACCGAAACCATGCCTTCAGCGGGTAGGACGGAGGGCACAGCCAGAAGCCAGCCTCATCACCGCGGGACACCAGACCCTTGCGTCACGCACCTCCTGTTCTACATTTGGCTCTGGGTGGCCTGGGCTGTTTTCACCCACCAAAAACCTATCTTCCAGGAATCAACGGCTGCCCCCGACTTCTGAGGAGACCCGAAGGAACTCATCACAGAATTCCAAAGAAGGCGTACAAAACCGTTCACGCAATGACCGCCACATGCCGAGGAGAGCGGGCCTCAGGGGAATCACTATTTACAGTAGATGTGACAGCAGAAAAGTTGGCTTCGTTACAGCCCCTCCTCCCCTCTGTGCACTTGACAGAGGCGTGCACCTGGGCTCAAACGTCATACTGAAAGAAATCACACGTGTGGACGTGGCTTCCCAGGTGCTCCCTTAACATAGCACGTACTTCAAAAAACATACCCGACAGAAAAGGGGAGGGGAGGTGTGCCCGAGAATTCCCACCCGGGGGGTGGGACTATCGATCGGGGCCGCCACTTTGGAGGATGACGTCATTTTCCACTTAAACGTAAAGCCACATAACTTATAGTCTGTGGGCTATGTTTCTTGGTTTCTCTGCGGGAGGAACACCGGACACATAGACGCAGGAAGAATATATAAAGATGATCAGGGTGGCGGTTGTTGATCAAAACAAAAATCTGGAAACCGTCTGCGTGTCTATCAATAAAGGAATGATTTTACTGGCTATGGCAACCCCACGTTACAGTTTGTAAGAAGGAGGGGAGTGTGTGTGTGTGTGTGTGTGTGTGTGTGTGTGTGTGTGTGTTCAAAGCTAAGTCGATAAATGGATGTCACCACGTCATACTGTCGGGTGACACAGAAGTCGAGAGAAAAATACCTTGGTATACTAATTACGTAAAAAAAATTACACATACACAAAACTGTACCAATATATCTAACTATCCAAATGTGCACATTCATGTGTACATGCATGTGTATATCCATGTAAGTATTTATGTATATAAATTTTATTTTAATATACTTACGTAAGCATTAATATTATTTACTATGCTGGTATGTAATTAAATATTATATTAATATTCTATATATCTAAAGGCTAGAAATTTACATAGCAAATAATTGTAGCAATTTCTTCCAGGGGTTCCTGAAACAAAGGCCATGGGGATGATGGAGATCACTTCATACCTTATGTTTTATTGGTTATTATTAGGATAATGCATTCGTATATTTTTTTAATGTTTATTTATTTTTTGAGAGAGAGAGAGACAGAGTGTGAGCAGAGGAGGGGCAGAGAGAGAGAGAGGGAGACACAGAATCCGAAGCAGGCTCCAGGCTCCGAGCTGTCAGCACAGAGCCCAACGTGGGGCTCCAACCCATAAGCAGTGAGATCGTGACCTGGGCTGAAGTCAGACGCTTAACCGACTGAGCCACCCAGGCGCCCCGCATTCGTATATTTCTTACATACTTAAACAAAAATTATAGGTACCTATGAGGAGCTTGGAATAACATGACACAAGCAATTGCCTTGTTTCACACATTTAATGCCTTTGCCTAGGAAAAGGCGCTCAGAGAAACCAAAGCAAAATAAAAAGACTCAAAAGATTTAAAAAAAAGTAATTATAGGGGCGCCTGGGTGGCTCAGTCAGTTAGACATCTGACTTCGGCTCAGGTCATGATCTCGCGGTCCGTGAGTTTGAGCCCCACGTCAGGCTCTGTGCTGACAGCTCAGAACCTGGAGCCTGCTTCCGATTCTGTGTCTCCCTCTCTCTGCCCCTCTCCACTTGCACTCTCTCTCTCTCAAAAAAAAAAAGCTTTAAAAAAAGAGTAATTAATTAAAAAATTTTGGGATATCATTTGTCATTTTCGATGTAAAGAACATGCAACTTATATCTGCCCACTGTCCCTATCTTCCCCTCAACACACACACACACACACACACACACACACACACACACACACAGAGTCAAGTGTGCATGTGTACGTTTCTGCACACACAGTCAAGCACACAGGATTTAGGGACAGAGGGCCACCCTAAAGGCAGTCCAATCTACTCCCTCCACAGCTTTCTTGCCAAGCACTTGTGAGACTCATTCAACACCAACAGTGCCAGGGAGTTTATGGAGCCCAATTTCAGACCTTAGGCATATGCTTACAGACAGAGAGAGGGATAGAGAGAGAGGAGGAGAACAGAGGATGGTTAAAAATAACAAAAAAAGAAAGTGGAGGGGGGCGCCTGGGTGGCGCAGTCGGTTAAGCGTCCGACTTCAGCCAGGTCACGATCTCGCGGTCCGTGAGCTCGAGCCCCGCGTCGGGCTCTGGGCTGATGGCTCAGAGCCTGGAGCCTGTTTCCGATTCTGTGTCTCCCTCTCTCTCTGCCCCTCCTCCGTTCATGCTCTGTCTCTCTCTGTCCCAAAAATAAATAAACATTGAAAAAAAAAAAAAAGAAAGTGGAGGAATAAAGATCACTTGCATAATTACACCCGGAAGTAGGATTTGTCACAGACCTAGGCACGGATGTCTTTGCAACCAGCAACCCTGACACGAAAACAGAGTTGAACGTGAACTCTATTTAGTGATTTCATAGTGGGAATTAATCAGGAGAAAAAGGTAACAATTTGGCTTTCCACCCCAAGCGTCCGGAGGCAATGTGTTTCTTTTACTGTCTCCACAAATCACATCTTTCCCCCCAGGATGAGACTACAAAAAAGGCAACAATTTTAGTCCACCCCAAAATATGGTAACAGCAGGGGTGACCCCACACTGGTTCCACCGGCTAGCGAGCACTGGGATGCTTAGATTCATTTAGGACCCCGCGACCACAAGCACGCTGCGTGCCAGGGGAACAAAGACGCTTCAATAAAACTCGGCAGAGCCGAGGTCAGGAGGCTGCTATTTATACGACAGCAAGAAGAAAAACAAAGGCTGCAACTTATCGTTATTGTCATTCTCTTACCCTTAGTGACCATCACAGCAGCCCCCAAACAGAAGAGAAAGGAGGCCAAGTTCTTGGCTTGCCTTTGAAATATGCCACAATTAATTTCTGCCACCAAGTGCCTTTCATTAGAGAATCTCTCCCTCACTTCAGCACGTGAACACATGTATCCCCTTGACGGCTCTCTCTGCCAAGCAGGTAAATATTATTATTACAAGCGGAGGGAGCGGGGGAAGGAGGTACGTACAGGGCTGACTGTGTTCCAAGTGCTTGGGCAGCAGCTTTGGGGGTTTTTTGTGGTTTTTTTTTTTTAATTTGCCCAGGTTCACAGTGCTGAGCTGAGGCCCTGAAGGGGCAAAGGGCCCATCTCTATACACCCCAGGAGACGATCCAGATGTTCAGGGAGAACTGGCAAGGGGCCTTCTGGAGGGGCAGGGCCAAGAGACCCCACCCACTTTGAGCATTGTATCTGCTCCTGCTGACCTCCCCCCTGCCCCGAGATGGGGGCTTGGCGGGAGGAGGGGGGGTGCAGAGAAGAACTCTGTGCACACAGGGAGGAGGAAGCTGATTGCGCCAAGCCTCATCTGATGATCTTAGGGTTCCAAATCAGGTGGCAGACTCAAAGGAAATAGATGTACCCCATGTTAGGCAAAGCCCTCCACCTTGGGGTGCACCTGCAGGTGTAGGGGGAACCCAGGCAAGCTCTCCCTGCTTCCTGGGCTCCCCACCCACCTAACTTCCCAGCCTGCCTTGCAGCTAGGCAGGGCCCCAGGACTTATTCTGCCCAGCAGAAGGGGATGCCTGTCGGGATCATCAAACCCCTCCCACGTGGGGTCCTCCCGGCACTTTGCCTCCAGGGGGTGGAGTGGAGCAACCCTTCCTGAGGACGTCACAAGAAATGCGATGGATGAACGTGGCAGAGACCAGGTAGGGGCACCTGCCCCACTGACCTATCACACCGGCCCGAAGGAGATGCTCGCTGTGCCTGAACCCTCATTTATTCGGGGGCCCCTGTACCCTAGCCGTTCGCCTGCCCTAACTGCAGTGAGGCATAGCACCTGCCCACAATTATTGACCGAAGAGCGTGGGAACTCTTCGACGAAGTTAACACACCGCTCCAGAGGAAAGAGGAATGGGAAATAAAACCAGGCAGATCTGAATGCTTTATCTGCAAACACCAAACACAGAGAGTGGACGGCAGGAAGAGTAACCCTAACTTGGTTCGAGCCGGCAGCTTCCCTGAACGAACTTGTGGGGTAAACCACGTCTCTGCTCTCCCTCAGCCCCACGGTCTCCCCGGTAAATGGCGGGAGGGGGGTCCGGCGGTGGGAGTGGGGGGAACTCTTTGGGTGGCTCTCCCTGTCCACCCTCCACGTGGTCACCTGGGAAACAAGCGGACTCCCTGCAGGCCCGAGCTCACCCACCTACACAAGGACACCGTGACGTCTGGCTTTCTTCCCACCGGACGGCCTGTTCCTTCCGCAGTCACCTGGGAGGAAGCACAGGTGCGAGGGGCAAGGCGCCCCCCGTCTTCACACGGTCCCTCAAATCCGATCCTCATTTCCCGACGTGTCGGGACCATGACTACCACGCCACCTACTGTCCCCCCCCCCCCCTTACCCTTGGATTCAGGACCAGCATGAGCTTACGGATGCAGATACAGCATGAACTTACGGATACACTTATCCAAAGCTCTTATAGCTTCATGATTAGCGTGTAGACTAAGTTCACGTGTATTTTACATTTATTTTATCTTGTGCCCTGTAAACCCTCAGCAAGCTGTCACCCAGAAGGCAGCTTCAAGGCGCTGGTTGGGACCAACGCAGACGACGGGCACAGTGGACAGCCACAGTGCTCGCATGATACAGAGGCTCCCAGCAGCCCAGGGAACCGACAAGGCCCCACGCTGGGGCTGGGGCTGGGGCAAAGGAGAGTTTGAGAAGCAGGTTCCGTGCTGGCTCAAAGTGCAGAATTCTGCCCAGCAGCTAAGTCCTGCTGCTGGCCTGCGGACGAAAATGCCAGGCTGGGCGCAGCCGGCCATGTGGGAAAGCCGTCTGGGACCTGGGCCGCCCCTGCCCGTCACAGACTGGCTGCACGTGGCCATCCCCTGGGCTCTCCGTACCCCTGGAGCTGGCACAGACATGGTCACGCTCACCTGACCCTGAGGACTGTTTTCTCTCTCCTGGGACAAGCACGTCCGGGTGGTTCAGGCCTGTCCTCCCCAGCCTCCCGGGGTCCCCTCCTCCGGGGTCTGTCAGGGGCAGCCCGGCCTCCCCTGCACGGCGGCCTTGCACAAGCAGCACGCATCGGGGTCTGAGCAGTGGAGGACATCAGGACGCCCCGGCCCGGGACCCACCCCCCTCCTCCCCCAGGGACGCAGCCCAAGCGTCCACGAGGGGCCCGGCTCCTACACCAGGTCACGTCCGAGCTCCCCTCGGCCTGGCCCCGGCGCTCTCGGTCAGCGAGCACCTCGCGCTGGACCTCCTGCACCTGCGACGCGGGGCCCAAAGGCAGCTTCACCGGCCGCCCCTTAGGATCACGATCCAAAGGAACACGGACAGGACGCAACGGAGGGCTGAGTCGGCTGTTCCACGCCATGGCTATTTCCTCCCTGGTTACCCGCAGGTTTAATAACTCTACCCGAGAGCGAACGCTGGTGAAAAGCGTAGGCTCTGAAGCCACGCCTCCCGGGCTCAGATCCCCGTGCCCTCAGTTACTACTTGTGTGGACTCTGCCAAGTCACTTCACATCTTCTGTGCCTCATTTTCTCTGCCCTAACCTAACAGCAGTAATGGAACCGACGCTAATGACAGTCGTGAGATTAAACGATGATGATGGCGGTGACGCCTCTCTTCTTGCAAGATTTTACGTGCCCACCAAAGCTGTTTCTGGCACTGTTCACTACAACAGGGTGAAGCATAGAGGTCCGGGGTGGGTTTCCGATGTTAATCCACACCCCACTGCCTTATTTTCCGGCACGTTCTTCTCCGACTCATCCACGGCAATACCAGGGAAAAAGGCAGTAACGCCCCACGGAGCCGCAGAGATTCCACAGCTAGTGTCCTGCGGGCTAAATAAGTCTTAATTTTTTAAAGTCAACTGCCAACACTTAAAGTTTTGGGGCGCCTGGGTGGCGCAGTCGGTTAAGCATCCGACTTCAGCTCAGGTCACGATCTCGCGGTCCGTGGGTTCGAGCCCCGCGTCAGGCTCTGGGCTGATGGCTCAGAGCCTGGAGCCTGCTTCCGATGCTGTGTCTCCCTCTCTCTCTGCCCCTCCCCCGTTCATGCTCTGTCTCTCTCTGTCTCAAAAAATAAATAAACGTTAAAAAAAATTAAAAAAAAATAAAGTCAACTGCCAACACTTAAAGTTTTTAAATTTCATGTAATAATCCACCTAAGAGCTTACCCAAAAAACAAGGAGTTCTGGGGATCCTAGGGACCCTGTCCCTGCACTGTGACATTTGGTTAGAATTTTCTCTGGACGCCGGTGATCTCCAGGTCGCCACAGCCCCAGGCGGGACCCTAACCAGCTATCGCTCCGGACTCCCTGCTCTCCTGTTTCCTACTGCCTGACCCCGGTGGGCAGTGCCTTCTCAACCTTTTGTCCGATATCATTGCTACCATGCATCCACCATGCTCAGCCTTCTTGAAAACTTGGGAACATCTGAGCCGGAAGCAGGGGCTTAGACCCCTCCAAGAGTTAACAGATGGACATGGGGAGGCACACACTAAACTTGTCAGAAATTTAAATGTTGCTAGTTTTGCAATGTGATTGTTCAAGGAAAGGAAATTCTTCAGGAGTGAACATCTCTGGTGACGGTTGGCTAGGCAAGTTGTGTATATCTTGTTCAAAGGGACACACACCATGGTTGCGATGGTTAAAAGTTACAGACACACATCGTAGCCGCACTGATTAATGGTATAGGCCCACGTGTCTAAGCTACAGTAGCAAGCTGTTTGGTCCAACACTAGCCTAGATGGAGTCTGCAGATGTGATGAATATCTACAACGAGTTCACTTTTTTTTACGTTTATTTATTTTGAGAGAGAGAGCATGAGCACGGGAGGGGTGGAGAGAGGGGAGAGAGGGAATCCCAAGCAGGCCCTGCAATGTTAGTGCAGAGTTAGGCATGGGGCTCACTCCCACCAACCCTGAGACCACGAAATCAAGAGTCAGATGCTCAGTCGGTTAAGCGTCCGACTTCGGCTCAGGTCATGATCTCACGGTTCGTGAGTTTGAGCCCCACATTGGGCTCCGTGCTGACAGCTCAGAGCCTGGAACCTGCTTCGGAATCTGTGTGTGTGTGTGTGTGTGTGTGTGTGTGTGTGTGTGTGTGTGTGTGCGTGTTTCTCTCTCTCTGCCCCTGCCCCTCCCCTGCTTAGTCGCTCTCTCTCTCAAAAATAAAGAAATATTTTAAAAATTAAAAAAAAAAAAGCCAGATGCTCAACCAACTGAGTCACCCAGGCACCCTACAACAGGATCACTTTTAAGTCAAGGGGATCACCTTCAACAGTGTGGGTGGGTTTCATCCCACAAAATGAAGGCCTGAACAGCAAAACCTCGTGTTTCCAAAAGAAGGAATTCTGCCTCAAGACTGTAACGTAGAAGTCAGCACCGAGTCCCCACCCCGCTGGCTTACCCTGCAGACTTTAGACTCGCCAGACCCACCGCTGCACGAGCCAACTCCTTAAAATAAATCTTTCTTGTCCAGAATTTCCTGCCTCAAAAACCAAACTGCAAAAGTAACACAACTTGGATTTCTAATCTACGTATGTCCACACAGACGTGCACATACACACGCGCGCACACACACGTACACACGCCGTGGGTCCTGTTTCTCCGGAGCGCCACGGCTGATGACAGAATAACAACACCCCTGAAATCCCAGAGTCTGGTCCAGGTGATCAGGTGACCATTCGTGTCCCAGGTCCGTGGTTTTATACAGGAGGAAACTGGGACACTGAAAAACTCAAAGACTTGCCCAGATGGCGCGTAAGTTAGCAGGGGACGCAGGGCGAGGTCTATCCTCACGACCCCTCCTGGGCACCATCTACCTTCTGAACCACGACGACTCCCGAACGAGCTTCAGTGAAAACACAGGGTATTCTGAGGCTAAAGAAGGGAGACATTAGACATTTTTAATTAAGACAAAAAAAAAAAAAAAACACAGGGAGATCTGTGTCATTGCCCCGGTTCTATCTCTAACCAGCTGTGTGACCTTAGACAAATTACCCCAAATTTTCTTGTCTTCAGTCTCCTTATCTGTGAAGCGGAAGCAATAACACAAACCCTTATTTAATTCTTGTGGTTTTGAGGACAAAATGAAATAACAGATTTGAGGGCACTCTGGAAGTTTAAAGCAAGATGAAGAAATGTTTTGACAGGTAAGTGAGACCACCAAATAAAAAAAGAGATAATAGCAGTATTCATATTTCTTTTTAGTGGTTTTCAAAGACTGACTTCTGAACTACCAGGTTTCAGCGCTGCATAAACATGGGCCCTTATCTCTCCCCCGCCTCACCGCACTGTAAGATTATAAAAGAGAACATGAAAACTCTTCTAGGAAAAGATTTACAAAAATAATTTTCTCCCATATTAAGATATACTTGACTACGCAAAGATTTAGAGCTTTCTATGGGAAGCCTTTTAAAATTGTAGCGGGCTAACTTCTGTACTTGACAAGACCTTGAAAGATTGCGGGGTGTACAAATTTTAAGCATTCGCCATAAATTGTTATAACTGAATGCTTATTTTCATTTCAAGTTCTCATGGTGAAGGATGTGATTTATCATGCCCTAGAGATTTAGCTGAGACTTATAAACTATTAATAAAATAAGTATGGAGTGTGGGAAGGGAATAAATGTGCCTTTCGAGATGTCCTTTCTTCACTCAAAGGAGTCAATACGCCAAGAGATGCACACAGGCTCTCGGGTCCCCACGGCCAGCCCGTCTAGGGATGCGCAGCTGTAATAAATTCAGGGCACATCCAAGTCAGGATTTGGCAAAAACAAATTGCCCTTCTCGATGGAATCCTCTCAAGGAAAAAAAAAAATTAAACATTCTATTTGATTTCCATACACTACAGAGAAGTAAAAATCTGGATTTGAATCCCAGGAAGATTCATCCAATGATACGTCAACTTCCTGTACAACTTGGAATCAGTTGCTTCATCTTCCTGGGCCTTTTTAAGCCTCTGTAAATGGGGGACGATGAGATCCGTTTCCCAATACGAACGCTAGGTACTCGTGGACGGTAGCTACATAGAATTAACCCAAGTGGCGGAAAAGTGAGCGTGACTTGGCATCAGGCAACAGGTCTCGTGTTCTACAGATGGGGATGTCACCACATCCAACAGACAGACATCCCTCAATCTAGAGCCGTCCCACAGGGTCATGAGATAAATTCGGCAAGGTTTCTGCGGTTCTGCCGCTCCTGGGGACGCACCTGCGAGTGGACATTCCTTACGCCCGGTGCCAGGACAGGGAGGAGGATGTCATCCAGCCTCATCCAGCCCCTCACCCACCCGGGCGTAAATTCCTCCACGGTGGCGAGCGACGCGCATTCAGTACCGAAGGTGGGTGCGTCCGTCCTCGGGTGACGGGCGCTGATGGAAAGGACTCGGGCAGAGCAAGGCAGCTCCCGGCAACCTGGGCCCATCAAAGTAAGGGGTGGTGGCCCCCTCGGGCTGCCTAAGAGACAGCAAGGTCCCGCAGACGAGACACAGCGGCCACGAGAGAGCTGCTCTCCACAGATCAAGGCATTTCCCCCACCACATCCTCTGTGTCCTCCTCCTGCCCGACCTCCCGCGAAGCTCTTTTGGCCCAACAGCATCTTGCCATCAAACACCAGCGCTTACAGATCCTTCCTGATGGTTCCCGCCGTGGTTCCGCGGCCGGCCGCATCCCTGCTGACTGTCGCTGTGTTTGTGGGCACAGCGTCCACACTCACCGACTCGCGCCCCGCCCCCCGCCCCTTAGGCTCAGAGGCTCTCCCCACGACGGGCATTCTCATCAGCCTTTCTTGCCCTCTGGCATTCTGGATCTTTCCCTCCTCCTGAATTTCCCCGTGGCCGCATTCACTCTGCTCACCTCCCACCGCCCTTCCCCCTCCCTGCGGCTTCGCCTGACAAATGTTGGCTGTGCCCCAGGTGCCCTGACTCGGTCCGCCCTACTCTCCATAGAGTCGTGTCCCTGTGGCATCCGTCCCCACAGCCGCACCAGGGTCCCCAGCCACATCTCCAGGGCGATGTCTCTCTAGGTGCCAGTCCTGCACATTCAAGCAGCCGCCTCCTGTCCCAGCACTGATGTGTCCCCCTCAGCCTCACGGGCTCAGGGCTATCCCTGTGTCCCCTGCCCCGTCTCCACTCACTGCCCCCAGGCAAGGAGGCCGGCACCCAGCCAACCGTCAAAGTAGGAACCAAGAGACTTCTCTGCCCAAGGTTCCTCTGCTTGCGAGCAAGTATGAAGTCTCAAGCCCACCACTAAACAGTGCCTCTGCCCCTCTTGTGCACCTGCCCCCCCCCCATGCAGTCACGCCTTCCTGAAGATGGCACAAGCTTCCAGGACTTTCTCTCACCGGCCTGTTCTGCACCTGCGGTAACATCCTGACACCTGACGAGATCCTGGTACTGCCTCGCTCCGGGTAACTCCACGGCTCCCCATCGCCTACGAAGTCCCTCTGCATGATGTAGGACGGTCGGCACATCCTGGCTGTGCCTCTGGGTCCGACTCCGACCTGACTGGTCCCACACCTTCTCGTCCAACCGGTTACACCGGCGGCGGCTGCCCCTCAGCCCGGCAGCCCCTGGCACCCCAAATTCCTGGCAACTTACAAACCTCGGCTTCTCCTTTTAATTCCTTAAATCCCCCCTCACCTGTGAAAGCTTATCTGCCCTGTTCCTTCCAGGAGCCCCTCTCCCACCTCGAGCCGGCTCTAACCGCCACCCTTTGTAGTAAACTTCAGAGTCGTGGCTGCTCCTCTGTCTGTGCCCCCACTGGACCCCAAGCCTGCTTCCCTGCTCAGCGGCCCGCGGCTCCTCGGCCCTGGCCGAGGGAGGAGAACACGAAGGACTGGGTGAGTGGATGGTTCCAGATTAGCCTCGAACCTGCACCGGATCCCCCGGAACTGTCCACGCACCCGCCAGACCCTTCAGAAGCCCTTCGCATGGTGCTGAGTGTTTTTTCGCCTGCTGTCCCAACGTTGAGATGGTTTTCAGCTCAACACAAGAGGGTCCACCTTCCCCACGGGGGGGGGGGGTCTATCTGCACCCCTCCCCCCCACGGAATTCTTCCAAATGAGCAGAGGAAAGGAAGGCTTCTAAGGAACACGCACAGTGTGGGGAGTTAAGTCCAGAGCCAGAATCACAGAAACAGAGCCTCTAACCTTTAGGCGAGTGAAGAATCAGCTGGCTCATTCCGGAAGAAACACGAAGCCAGAGTCTCTGGATTCCCTTTGACAGATTCCACCTTCCTTCCTGCTTCCCTTCCACCTTCCCCCTGCAGCACGGGACCTAGAAAACGTGCTTCTCAAGCAGGCTTTCCTAGCAGCACGGAGACCACAGACCATACAAGCCCTTGCCTGACTCGCAAGAACCGTTTTCCCTGGAGGCACCGGGGAGGCTCAGTCGACTGAGCGTCCGACTTCGGCTCCGGTCACGATCTCACGGCTCGTGAGTTCGAGCCCCGCGTCAGGCTCTGTGCCGACAGCTCGGAGCCCGGAGCCTGCTTCGGATTCTGTGTCTCCCTCTCTCTGCCCCTCCCTGCCCATGCTCTCCCCCACCCAAAACTGGCACTAAAAAAAATTTTAAAAATTAAAAAAAAAAAAAAAAAACAGAACAGCTTCCCCCGAGGGCAGAGGGTGACAGTTTCGGCTGCAGGGACAGGAGGACTGGGTGTGTCGCAGCAGAAGCGTCGGGGCAAACGGACCACAGAATCTGTGCCTTGCAGAACCATTACTTTCTCCCCCTCCTCAGAGAAAAGGACCCCACGCTGTTTACACTGAATCTCGGCTGCCGTGCTCACCAGCTGCGTTTCCAAGCGTCCACCAGCGTGTGCAAGAAAGGCGGGGGGTCTGCTCACACCCACTCCTTGTGCGGACGTGCTGGGCGCGGGTCGCTCCGTGGGCCCGGGGACCGAGCGTCAGTGGTGTCCCGTCTCCAAGGATCAGAACCGCACCAGCTCACAAATGAGCCTCGGCTGATGCTTTTAGGACTCACTCCTTCATGTATTATTCTGTTTCAGGTGTATGCATTTTGAATTTATCTCTCAAAACACGGAAAATGAAGTGTGGGCTTTTCAAGAGTGGAGACCGCACGCTTTCCCTTTTATCTCCGCTCCCAACTTGGAGGGATGTAATGACACGACCTACATGTGAATCGCAATGGCTCCTCCGGGTGTCTTTAACTGTCCCTACGTCTTCAAGCCCTGCTTCTATCTCACTGGGCAGTCTGGACGCTGCTTGAGTAAAAGAAGCCCCTGCTCTTTCTCGGGGACGACAGTGTCCCTTCTGAGGGAGGGCTCAGCAGGGGAGAGGCCTCTGCCTCACGGATGACAGTCAAACGGAAGCTTCTTTTACCTTGAATTGCATTTTTCCCGATCTTTAATAAGTGTGCACATCTTACCCTTAAGGAACCCAGCAAGGAAGACGGAGTGGAAAATCTCTCTAGACCACATCTATCCGTCCCAGTACCAACCCGCATATTTCAAAGCGGTTTTCTCCAAGCCATGAAGCTAGTTATTGATGGGGCCCAGCTCGGCCCCCGAAGGGATTTCTGAAATACAGAGAACCACTGTTGCAGGCTTGCTGGTCTTGTCACAGGTCCAAAATTCATGGCAAAAGCCTTTGTATCACCGACCCAGTTTCCCCACCCCCCCCCGCCTCTCTCTCACACACACACATGCAGGCACACACACACGCACACACATATGCACACACAGGTGCACACACACGCACATCAACATAGTGATGCTTCAATTTCCAAATGAAACAAGAGAAAAGCACGTGGCCGCCCGCCCTCCACGGTCTTCCTGGGTCATCCCTGCAGACAGAAGTGCTACCTTCTGGTGACAGAAAACAGTAACGGCCACAGTATTGGAACTGGTCTGTTCTCTTGGTAAAGAGCAGCCCATTTGAGAAAACCCACAGTCTGTCCTGGGGGGTTAAACTGTGCCCCCCACCGTCCCCACGCTGCACTCTGGCCTCCTGGGACCTCATGACACGGCCTTATGTGGACACAGTCTTCACGGGGCGACTGAGTCACCAACATGACAGGTCCTCCTACGACAGGGGAGGAGGGAGGCCGCCGTGCAAACCTGGACACCGCCACCATCCGCGAGCCACGGGGGCGGCCGGGCCCAGGGGCCACCCTGCCAATGCCTCTGCTCCCCATTCCTGGCCTCTGGCGCATGAGACACGGGGCTTCTGTGACTCAAGCCGCTGACTGGTGGTACTTCAGACAGCCAGCCTAAGGGAGCCGGCTAACACGGTAAGTGACCTTGGCCAGAAGGGCGTCACCTGCCCAATGGCACATTTCTACCTCTAGTGGATCGTGTCGATGGCTTTCTACGGATTCCTCTGGCTGAAAGGAAGCTGGCGGAGACTAGATGTGTAAGGCTGCTTCTGGGGAAGAGGGTCCCTGATGCCTGCGTGAATCATCCCGCCCCCCGACCGGCACCCCCTTCAGCAGAGGCAGGGCGGTGACTGGACTGGTGTGGGGTCTGCCGGCCCTGAGATCTGCTCACTGTCCGTCTGGGAATCAGCGCTGTCCTCGGGAAAAATTCAGCTCCTCTGTTCAGGCCCTTCAGGTCCTGCCTCCACACTTGCCCGAAATCCCCCCCTTCTCTGCCCTAGTTCCTCCACATCTCCTTGGGGTTGCCTGACCTTACCAGCCTGTGCTTTCTACCACTTCTAGAAAGCCTTCCTGCCGGCATGGCACAGCCTTACGGACGGTTCCCCGCCTGCCCAAACCCCTACGACACTAAACCCTGAGTTGCTTCCTGTGCACGTTCCGGCCCAAGCGGCTTCTCTCGTGTCTGTAATCCCTCCCGTGAGGGCGTGGGCTCCCTGGGAGCAGAAATCTGGTCTTGGACTCTGGTCTCTGCAGACCACAAAATCCAAATGTGCCCCGTTTGGGAATATGGTGAGCGGATGGAAAATCAATACTTTTATACGGTGACAAAAATAAGGATTTGAGAAAAAGTCACTGCTTGGTCCAAGCAGCATGCAGGCCGGGGGAACAGTGGACTGGAGAACGTCCCAAGTCACTTGAAGCCCCTCAGACCTGGCCAGGGCGCCCCTGCACACCCGGGCTGTGCCCCCACCCCTGCCGACCGATAAAACCACTCTCAGAAACCACGTCTGGTTTGGCAATTTCATTGGCAACAACGAGACCTCCTCAGCAGAGAGCTACAGCGAGTCAGGAAAAAACGGGAAGGGCTCCGGGGGGCCGTGCCTCCAAGGGTCAGTGCCCCCCACCGGCACATCCTGCTCTCGGATGGGATCCCCAGACCCTTCTCTCCATCCCTCTGCTTCTCTAAGTCTCTGATTTCACATCTGTCGTAGTGCAGGCCGCCAGCAGAAAGCGTCAAAGACAGTGGCTTGTTCATTTCTCACGGTCCTGGAGGCCAAAGTCAAGGCCAAGGCGAGGGTTCAGACCTGGGTACGGATGCTGCCTTCCGGCTGCATCCGCACACGGCAGGGGGCGCAGGGAGCCTCTGGGGTCTCTCACGGGAGGGCACAACCCCGTTCCTGAGGCTCCAGCCTCATGACCGACTCACCTCCCGAGAGCCCCACCTCCGGGACATCACACTGCGGGGCGAGGGCTTCTGGGGGACACAAACACGCCATCTACAGCGTCACCCATGTTCTCTCAAACAGGTGCGTCCACTTTGCTCCCATTCCCACTGCCCCGTGTTTGTCCAAGCTGCCACCATCCCTCACCCGGGACACTTCTCGTTCATTCCACGTGTATCTGCCGATTTTGCAGTCCCTGAGGCAAAGCTACCTGCAGGAGGAGAGGAAAAGCTAGGGAGGCGCCTGTCCTCTCACAGAAACTCCAAAAAAGGAAAGGAGACAGGTGTCCCCCCAACACACAAGCAGAGAAACAAGGCGATGACGATTTAGCAGTCTTCTGAAGGGAACACACAGTGACTGTGTAGCCCCTGGCGCAGGACAGACCCTCGGTGTGAGTGAAATCCAGACGCTCGTTTAGAGCCTGATCAGAGCAGAACCTCCGCCCACATGAGGAAGAACATTTCGGGGGCAGAGCAAGCAGAGGGTGTGCCTCAGGCAGCGGGCAGGGCAAGTGCAAAGGGCCTGGGGCAGCACACACCTTTGCTCTGGGACACAAAGGAGGTTCCTGCGTCTGCAGCCTCTCAGTGCATGATCTTTCAAAAGCAAGAGACAGACAATCATTCCCTTGCAGTTAGAGCCTTCAACACCCCGTCATTTGAAGCCTCGTCCTCTGCCTCATCCTGTGTTTATTGCTGACCGCCCCCTTGCCGCCCACCTACATTTTTAAAATTTATTTAAATGTTTTTATTTATTTTTGAGACAGAGAAACAGAGCATGAGCAGGGGAGGGGCAGAGAGAGAGGGAGATGCAGAATCCGAAGCAGGCTCCAGGCTCCGAGCTGTCCGCACAGAGCCCGACGCGGGGCTCGAACCCATAGACTTCGAGATCATGACGTGAGCCAAAGTCGGACGCTTAACCGACTGAGCCGCCCAGGCGCCCCATCCGCCCGCCCACATTACAGCGACACCGGCCTCCGGTCTGCTCCTCCACGATGCCCACAGACCTTCTCACCACACGCTCTCCTCTCCCTGCCTAGAATGTCCCCTCCCCCTCCCTTCGCACAACCGCCACCTGCTAGCCCTTCAGGACCCAGCCTCCGCATCCCATGGACGGGGCCGGGGAGGGGGCCAGCCCCACGCACACAGCTGGGCTCAGGATCTGTGCTCCGACAGACGGCAGAAGAAGATGCCACTCGAATGGAGAGGACGTGCACACACACACACGCACTGGCTCCCAGTGGCCAGGGGCACCTGTCGGCTGTCAGACGAACGGCCAGCCATCCAAGCCTGGGGCTGTGCTGGAATCGATGCGATAACAAGGCTCAGTATATAGCAGGCCTTGGTGATGTCCCCTTATCTCAATGGATCATTCGGGGACACCCTCGATCATGCCACTTGGACCGTGCTCCACGTGCACTGTGGATGCTCGCTCTTGCCCCAACGCGGGGCCACGGGCAGGGTCTGCAGAGAGGAGGGGGGAGGCGGGAGCACGATGCCCCAGCATCAGCTGGACTGCCTTTGTTCCACGCCCGGCCGTGCTCACCACTCTTCCAAATTCTCTTTCTTGAGAAATGCGGGGCAGCCTGGCTCCTACGGGGGCTTGCAGAGGTGTCCACGCATTAAGTATAAACTCTCTAGTCCGTGTTTGATAAACGCCGCTGGCTTATGCGGAAGTGAAATTACGGTGTTTTTTGGTGGTCTTTTTTTTTTTTTTTTTTTGTAAACGCTGGGGCCGGCCGACACATTTGTCTGGCGATCATCTGCGGGGACACAGTTCCCGGCTCCTTGTTCATTCACACCACGGCGGGAGCTGAATGGAGGGAGTGTGCGGTTCCCCGGGGGTGTGTGCGCGATCGACATCAATGAAAGCACAGACAGGTCGTTAGAAAGTAAATGAGTCTCTGAAACCAGAGGCTCCAGAGGAAGCCCCTGCGGGGCTCTCGCAGCCCTGGCCTCCCCGCTCAGGGCATCAGCCTCAGGGGGCAGGATTTGGGCGACCGGGTCTTCAGGGCCCCCCCGACGCGGGTCTACAGAACGAAAGCAATCTAAGGTCTGAAATTTCCATCATCAGTCATACTTTGGGACAGTTATACTCAACATCAGCAGACGTGTGTTTCTAGATTTCGAGAAAGGTCTCTTTTTTTTTTGCCTCAAGATATCTCCCTTGCTGCCAGGCAGAGTGCCACAATCAGCCATTAGAGATTCATTTCTTTGGACTTTTAAGATTTTTAGATGGAGTTCCCTGACTAATAAAATAATTACCTTCAGGCCCTTTTAAGTAAAATTTTATTAGGGATATGTTGATATTTAGTGAAGACTAGGCTTTTACGAAAGCAGAATCGTGTAAAAGGGAACCAAGACAACTACGAGGAAGGGGGGGGGGGGGGAGTTGAAATACAGCAAAGCCTCATCACTCGGGCTAGCGCACGATTCAGCCTCAGACCTGCCTCGGAAGGAAGCAACTTGCAAAAGTCAACTCGAGGAAAGTGGCCGTTCAAAAGTCACCACAGGGCTTGACTGTCACATTCTCTGTGATCACTGTCAGGGTAGCAGGCAAGAGACAAAGTCTGTGGGGTGCCCAGGTGGCTCTGTCGGTTTGAGCGTCTGAATCTTGCTTTCAGCTCAGGTCATGATCTCGCGGTTCATGAGTTCGAGCCCCACATTGGGCTCTGCGCTGACAATGCAGGGCCTGCTTGGGATTGTCTCTCTCCCTCTCTGTCTGCCCCTCCCCTGCTCTCTCTCACTCAAAATAAGTAAAATAAACATGGAAAAAAATTATATATAAATTTGTGAGGGTGGCAGGGAAGACACAGAATCACAGGCACCCCGAGCTGGTTCCCTTGAGCCAGGCTGGGGCAGATACGAGGAGAGCCAAAGATCCCAGAGGTCACAGAGGGGTGGCGGGGTGGCTCAGTTGAGCATCTGACTCTTGATTTCAGCTCAGGTCATAATTCCAGGGTCGTGAGATCGAGCCCCGCATGCAGCACTGTGCTGAGTGTGGAGCCTGCTTAGGATTCCCCCTCTCTCTGTCTCTCTCTGTCTCTCTCTCCCTCTGCCCCTCACCCAATCATACTCTCTTTCTCTAAAATAAGAAAAGCATAGAGCTCACAGACCCCAGGCAGGAGGCGGACTTGAGGAGAACAGGGCTGCCTCCTGACACAAATGTTGGCCGTAGAGGCCGCACTCCCATCCTGCACTTGACCCTGCGCCCCACCATCGCCCACCCCATCACCCCACGCAGCGGTGTCCTTATGCTCACTCTCCTGCCCGCTCCTCACGTGCAGCTCCCAGCAGAGAATCCACGACAGCAAGGGCCTCTGGGGGTCACGTGCATGCTCCCTGGTTCTCCAGGGGACTGGCATCTTCTGTCTCATCACATGGTACCGTGAAAAGGCTTATCACCTCTCAGGGCTGCAGGCATCAGCCGACAGGTGCCGTGTGCCGTTGAAGGGAGGGTTCTTGTACGTCACAGAGAGAGAAGAGAAGACAGAGGCCAACGTGGGAAGGACAGAAGGTTGAGGAGGCCAGGACACGGGCAACATCTGGCATCGAGATATTCACTGAAGAGGAGCTGGAGGACTGAAAGAATGGGGACAAGCACGCGGTGACACTGATGTCTTCCCCAGAGGGGACGATGTTGAGCTGCCAGTGAAATATCCTTTAAAGGTACTCGGCTTTGCCAAACTCCCCCTTCTTTTACTGCCGTATATGAATTACCAGGTGTCACGGACTGCGAGGTGGGGGCGCTCAGGGAAAAACAGAGAGAGAGAGATAGAGACAGAACGAGAAGAAGAGACTGATTCTTAATACATTCTGGAAGTTCCTCTGATTATTCATTCAGAAGCTTCAGTGGCAAAGACTTCCCTGTTTTGAACAGGACTGTATTTCTTATCTTGTTCCGTGTGCCTAATACGTCTTCAGCTGTACGGTCAATAGAGTTTGAAAACCTTATCCTCTGAATGCACATTTCTGCAAAAGAGCCAAAGCCGCGCACGTGGGCGGCAGAGTCTGGGAGATGTACTCGGGTCACCGCAGAGGGCAGCCACAAGCTCATTCACGTCTTCCTTCCCTCGTTCTCTTACGTAAGGAGCCACTCAAGCGAGGGGGAGCTCCTGGGGGTTCTCTCTGTCCAGCAGCGTCCGGCCTGGGACTCATTCTGGCCTGGGTGACGGGGAGAGACTTCACCACCCGACCTCCGGTCTCGGCTTCATCACAGAGCCCGCCACCCCTCACCCCCAGCCTCGGCAGGGGAGAGGCAGAGGGGCTGAGGGGCAGATGTGCCTGCTTTAGAGAGAACACCATTTCTGTCCAGGAGGGTCCGCCTGGCATCCACGGGTCACAGGTACTTTTTAAGCAACCGGACCAGACCTGCTTTATGACGACATCACTCTCTGACACTTCAAGGGCTCTTTCCTGTGCTTTGCCACCGCTGTGTATTACACACCTAATATACACTAGCTCGTGTCATCCCCATAAGAAACCTTTGTCACAGGGCACACTTCTAGGTGTGCACAAAACCTTACTGTCTGAAACCAGCATGGAACGGTTACTTCGCCCCTGGCTAGTTTCCTGGTCTGCAGTGGGAGAGCTCTTAAGGCAATCTGGCCCCTCGTGGAAAAGATACCTTCGGCCCCCCTGAACCCCTGGATCTCTCTCCTACATGCAGAAATCTGACCAAAACTGGCGGTGGAAAGTTCTAGAATTTCTCTTCGGGAGAGGTTTAGGAGCAGCGACCTGGTTAAAAGAAGGCGCCAGATAACTTGTCTTGAAGAGACATACGCTTAGCAAGTGCGTGGCTTTCATTGCGATAGATCGCATACGTGTTGGGGGCGCAGAGAAGCGGATGGGACGCTTGCCCCAGTGACAGCTGGGTTGGTGACTAGCTCATGCCAGGCAGGCTCTGGTGTCTGGAGGTCGAGTGCCGCGGATCACCCGCGGCACGTCTCCACACGGATGCTCGGAGGCATTCTGTGACGTGTAGAAGGAATGGATATGGAGACATGGCAGTCGGAGGGGAGACCATGGTTCCATCCCTCCTTTGACTACTTGGTAATCAAGCACAGAGCAGACCCCTTCACCCTTCGTAGGGTCAGCTGATAGAATCCCGTAAAGGTGGTTTCAGTGCACATCACTCACGGCTAATTCTTAGCGTACTCCTGAGTCCACATCCCTGCAGAGCAATGGTCTACTTGGCCCCAACAGTTGACTTCCTGCTCATGTAGTTTGTATCAACCCCACGGAAGCCAAGACCGAGGGTTCACATAAGCAAACCCCACGTCCCCTCTCCTCTGCCAATACTCAGGCTGACCCCCCAGCCCGGAAGGTGCATCCACTGGATGGGATCTCCCCACCGCCTTCTGTGCGCCTTGTGCACTGAACCAGGAGGAAATGGCCGAGCCCCTTCCGGGTAAGCGGAGTCGCGCCAAGTAGGGAGGAGCCGGGGGGCCATCACTCACAGCTAGCAAGACTTTATTTCTGGAAAGAAGCCGTTCCCTTTCTGGCCCTGGCTACCTTGCCTTCTCCACTTTGATGGGACTCCTCGTAGCATGATGACAGTACTACCTCTTCCCTTTAGCTTTAGTAAGAGAAACCGTCCTGTTGTCACTGACTCGTCCTCTGCGCCGCTGTCCCTCGGTGCTTCCTTCCCCAAGGAGTGCCAGCACATGCCCTTTCACAACGGGCCGATTAAGTGATGCCACAGGCATCTGTCCGCTTATTTGCTTTCACGCCTGTCTTTCTCACCGGGCGTGGGGCTCCCCGAGAACAAGCATGTGGTCTGGCTCACCTCCGTACCGCCCGGAATCTAGCACGGGGCTTGGCATTTCCCAAAAAACACCAAGTCAACGGATGAAGCCATTCAAAGAGCCAGTGCTTTGGGCGACCCTAACCACAGCCCGAGCCACGTCCCTCACTGCCGCTCACCCCGCTGACAACTACAGTTTAAGACTAATTTCGGCGATTGTTTGTTGAACATCTGTCTTCACTGCGAGACCGTGAACTTGTGTCCTCTCTGAGCCCTGGGGCCATGTCTGTTTGGCTCGCGGCTCTGGCACAGAGCAGCACTTAATAAATATTTGCTGAATAAGTAAGACAATAATTCTTGGCCGTTAGAAGAGAATTACACATAGCGAAAACTTAATACTTGCGCTTTACAGACTCGGTGTAGTACCTACAACGTTTTAAGCACTGAGTCAATATTAACCGATCATAATGAGTTTGTACTATATATAAAGTGCGTGAGTAATGGCACCGTTTCTAATTTAATGGATGGTGATCTTGGGGCACCTTCTTCTAGGCAACAAAAAATAAAAATAACGTTTAATCAGAAATGACATCATTGTTCCTCTGAGTATTTTTATTCTGATTGTAGAGAATTATAGTGAGAGCCCAGAAAAATGCATTTCATTTAGGAAAAGTCGGGGGGGTGGAAAATAACCTTTGAATTATAAGAGCACACAAATGAATTAAACCCTATTTCTGTGTTGGCACTGATGTATACAGAAAAAGTGCTTGTGGGTCTACGGCCTGAGAATTTTTGTTTTAATTTTTTTAATGTTTTTTATTTATTTTTGAGACAGAGCATGAGCAGGGGAGGGGCAGAGAGAGAGGGAGACACAGAATCCTGAGCAGGCTCCAGGCTCCGAGCTGTCAGCACAGAGCCCGATGCAGGGCTCGAACTCACAAGGTATGAGATGGTGACCTGAGCTGAAGTCAGACGTTTAACCGACTGAGCCACCCAGGCGCCCCTATGGCCTGATAACTTTTAATTAAAGGATCTGGTTGGGCATGCCGAGTATGTGTAACCACCATAACAGTGATGAGACTCAATTAGGCACCCTGTGTGCTCTGCAACGTGACAACTCGGATGACCTAACAGAGCTCCCTGGCCTCAGGAACAGTCATGGGTGGGGGTGGGGGTGGGGGTGGGAATCTTCCCACCATTGTTGCCTTCCTTCTTAAAGACACAGGACTTGAAAACAAGAAACTACAAGGTCAAGGTGCAGCAGGGGAGAGATGGATATGGGACAAGTCACACTAAATAGTCCTGGTCTCATGGGGTTGCACATCGATACCTTCTTCAAGCAAGCATGTGACGAACAGATTATGCATTTTGATTTATGCTGCTTTTTCTCACCTATTAGACTTTTTCTAGCATCCCGTCACCTACAGGCAAAGACCCCTGTGGTTTTCTGAAAGATCAAGTGCCGTTTTCTTTGCCTTGCTCTCCTGAGACTTAGAGGTTTGGTTCTGTACCCTGGGAACGTTCACTTCTCCTAAGAGGATTTGAAGGCCTGCTCTAAACTTCCAGCGATAAATCTGAGAGACCCCTTACGCACCTTGCAAGCCAACCCAGTGACAAAGTTCGGTACAAAATGGGAGGTCCCTGTGCCCCAGATCTGAAAAGCTTAGGTGCTCCGGTGAGGCAAGTGCGCGAACAGGATGAAGGTGGGAGAGAAGGAGAGACACAGTGATCTGTCAGGTACCAGGCACAATACAAATACCACAGTCTTCGGGGTCTGCTTACCACTCTGCCCAGGGAGATCCGGGAGCAAGGGAGCCTGTGTGGAATGTCCTTGCAGTCACACGCTCGTCCCCACCACGAAAACCAGGACAGCTCACACAGTCCCTCACATAACCTTCTGGACCCTTCTTCTCGGAAGAAGGACTCACCCTTCTTCTCGGCAGAATGGACTTCGCTTGTGTCATTTCCCGGGTCTTAACCAAAGGGGGTGCCCACCTGTTTCACCCGATGCAATGTCTCTGAGGGGCAACTCAGGAACCTTCCCTAGGGCCACTCTAGGGGCAGATCTCCAGGTGAACTCTCCTGCCAGATGGAATCAAACTGAAGCGCACGTCAAGGGCGGCCACGAGATGGGAACTAAAAACTGAAGGGAGGTGTCCCAAAAGAACCAGCATAGCACAATTCCGTTGTTGTAGTGATAATTTCAGAGGAAACGGGGCTGCTCTCATGTAGTAAACTTCACCTTTTGAGGCATCCGTTGGCTTGGGGAACCTCACATCCGCATCTCACTATTTGGTAGCCAGTAGAATGGGGCTCGTGGGACGTTCTAGATGCCCTGTCTCTCCTGAGACGGTGGCTCCAGGATCTGAGGTAAGGGGTTTCTCACCCACCAAAATGGCTCCCACAGTTGGTTTCACTGATGCGAGCCTCCCCAGGGCCGCCCCCACCTAACTCTTGGTCCATCACCACCCACGCAGTGCCTGAAAGCCAACGTCCAGTCAATCCCCGTGTCTCAAGGTTTCTGGGTCTCCCCACCCCAGTGTCCTTTCAGAGGAATCACACTGTCTTTTGGCTGGTGCCATGGTTTGTTCGGGCCACGAAGGCCAAGCACAGATGGGGCAGCCTAAACCACAGAGGTGCCCTCACTCGTGATTCCGGAGGCAGGACTGGGAGCGCCACACGTCACCTGTTCTCCCATCTCGGTGGCACTCGGTCACGGGGCCACGTCTGGCCACAGGACACGGGGAAGGTCATCTCGCTGCGCGCCCAGGAAGAGCTGGAGGCACGCGGCTTGATCGGCTTGTCCCCACCATGACGTCTGGCCTGAGTTCTCCGCCCTGAGCCTGCCAACCACCGCTCCTGCCCATACTCCTCGCTGATGTTCGGTTCAGAACACGAGCCATCTGACCTCACTTTAAAAAGTTCCTATATTGCAAGGTGGTTTCTCCTGCATTGCTTACAGTGGTTTCTTGGTATTTCGGTACCGTCTTCACTCGGTAGAGTTTATAAGCTTCTAAACAAAACTGGCATCCTACTGTGGGTAGGTGTGATACCCACGTATCTTCAGGGCAAAAGTGGAAGCCACTGTGGGCAGCCCAGCCTCACCTTCTTCCCCTCAGTAAACCGTAACACAGCCCAGTCCTCAATGGAGGCGGGCTTCCTGGGGCACCGGAGTTCTTGGAAATAGAAGCAAACTAAGTGCATTTCAGCCCACTGATTAGGGCTGGCCGGTGACTGTGCACGTAACTCAGCACCAGGTGCTCTGAGGGCGGCATGGGGCAGTGCCGTGGGCACGCGACCCAGCAGAGGCTGCGGCGAAACCCCGCACCGGGCCGGGTTCCGGATGGCAGGCACCCGCACGGTGCAGGGGGCGCTGTGGGCTGGGTCTGCCACGGGCTTTGTAAGGTCAGCCTTCGAGTGGAAGCAAGAGGTCGGGTGGACCGGCCAGCAGCTGCACGGGGTGGTGCCGGGACCACCGACCAGAGTCAGAGGCAGAGTGCGGCCCAGGCCTGTCTGGGCCTTGCCAGGTGAGCCTCAGTTTCCTCATTTGCACAGTGGGACTGTTATTACATATTTGCCCAGGGTTGCACGGAGACCCGGCGAGCTGATGTCATTCTTGGCCATTGCTGGACACACCCGGGGAACGAGCAGGGTCTCAGGGAGAGCGGAGAGCCAGGGCAGGGTCTGCTCTGTGCTGTGAGTCGGAGGACAGCAGGCTGGGTGGGGTCGGGCTGCCGCGTGAAGGCCATGATGCCGGGACGTTCGACACTGACGTTAGAGGCAGCGGCCTATTCTGGGCTGATGAATCACACACTTGCAGTCCTGATTCGTGGCCTGGCTGGGCGACCGGGCTGCCCTCTCGGGACACCTCCCCCGTGCCTCCCCGGCCTCTGATTCACTTCTCCTCCTACTGAGCAAAGCCAGTCTTCCCGTGGGACCATTTCCAAGGCACGGGAGTGCTGGCCCATCGTCCCCTGTGGGCTCTGTCCCCCCCCTCCACCCCAAGTGTCGGCTTCCCTCCATCGCCTGCCCTGTCACTTGTCCGCACAGCCCAGCTCGTGATGAGTTTATTCACCTGTCGCTATTCCCAG